>NC_135123.1:15029931-15658672 GCF_050908995.1 Andrena cerasifolii
CGAAAAATCCTTCGAGATATGTTAATATACCCCTAAAGACTATGACATATCCAAGTTGCACCAAAATCCGAAATGTTCCTCCGAAAAGTGTCCGACTTCGCGTGGAATGACCCCTGCAGGATCCTCTCGGCGAACCACCGTCCAAGAATATCGGCAGCACTTTATCCCCATCGAGTACAATAAACCGAGTTAAAAAAAAAAAGAAGTCCGGTGCAGGCCGCTTGTTCTAAAATTAAAATAGTCGAGGGCATCTTTTCCTCCGCTTTGTTTTCGCCCGCCGAAAATCCGCACTCGGCTCCTAGAATCTTAAATTCTCTTTACGTCACCCAGGGGACTCCGCAATGTTAAAAAAATACCCGGGCGATTCTAAAATTGCCGCGTCGATTCTAAAACTGCCCGCGTATTATCGTTCTTCGTTGCAACAACTCCGCTCGTATCCTCGAGCCCTGCTCGCGCTCAGGTTCACCCGCGCGTGTTCGTCGCACGTGATCACTGGCCCCGAGGATTGGGAAGAAAAGCTTGGGAATAAATCGGCGATATGCCATTGCTGGGCGTTTAAATAGCAACGAGGAGGCGAGTGTCGTTTGTTTTCCAATAGCGATTGCGCGAGCCGCAGAAGTGGCACACACCGGCGCTCGCGTCGATCATTTTCGCGATCTACGATCGATCGAGCCGCTTCTGGCGGCAACGAGCGCGATAATTACGATAAAACCGGCGCCGGCGGAGTGGAGTTAATTATTCAGCGCCGTGCGTGTGCCCACGTCCTCTGTCCCACAAAGGGAAACTACTGGAGGCGATTACCCTTCGATGGTGAATTTCGACCTGACAAAACCTGCCTCGTATGGAATGGCGAGCGTGCACTTTTCGTAGCAAGACCAGTGCGAACTACTCCACGATATCGCAACGAAGTTCGCGGGTTCTGGCAGCAACATGTGCACAGAAAACCTTTCAGCACTTTATCGTCATTATTCCCACAAACGTGTCTATAGCTGTCTTCATTCGTCGAACAGTATTCTACAGCTTCCGCCACTGGTTAGGTACGATTAACGAACGCAATTGCGCGACGTACAATTATTCCTGGTAGCCGAAGATGCGCAACCGATGAAGTCTCGTCTACGCTGTTCCATGACAACGACCACCGTGTAATCGCGAAGTTAGTCGTTGCAATTGGAAGATTGAAGACTTAAACGTCGGCCGTTCACGTAACTCCGCTAACGAACAGACGGAAAGCTCGAATTAACCGCACGACGAGCCGTTCGGTTGACGAATTTTACCAAAGCGCGGAGTAACAGGAGGCGCGAGTCCCGACGAATTCGCCGGGCCTGCGCGGGGTTCGTCGAAATTCCAAATGCCCGCGGTGTGGTATAATAATCGAGCTGCGAGGGAATGTTTAAAAAATGCTCGCTGCTCGGGCGAGGAGCGCGATGTCTCGGGATCGGTAACGATCGCCGTGCAAATGATCCACGGAGGACGCGGGAGCCTTCGGGAGGGTCACCGCGGGCGGTCCAGGATCGAGGAAGAATGAAGAGGCAGGAATGAGGGTGACGGGAAATAGAGGGAGGGCGGTGTAACACGCGTGTGCGCGAGGAGGATGAAGATAGAGAGAGAGAGAGAGAGAGAGAAAGGGATCTTTTACGGATCGACTACCAGAACGATGAAATCGGTGACGGAGAAAGGGGCGGACGTAGGCGGTCATTTGTTGTTGTTTATTAATTCGAGGCGAGGCGAGATACGTCCACTTTGTGCGGTTCGGTTGCTCGTTTCGCCCACGCATAAATTTCTGTCTATGTGTTTCTCTCCGGCCCGCAATAACGCACACGTAGCCCACAATGGCGCGCGTCTGCCCGATGATAATGCAGGGCATCGTAAATAAAATATGCCCGATGGCCGGTGACCGCGGGGACCGTCGAAATTCCGGGGCGAAGCTTTTTCGGAGCAGTGATCGGTGATTCCTGGATCAATGGCGAGCAGCCAGTGGACCCGAAAAGCATCGTAAAGGCGGTAATAAAAGCGTTGCTACTAACATGTCGCTCGCGCGGCTTTTTATTGGACACGGTGTTACTTTACTCCGACCAGCCAGGGGCCATTGTTTTTGGGGAGCAACCCCGCGATCTTCTTCACCCTTTGTCCTCGCGGGCTAGAGTTCTGCGGTGGTTTAATCGATTCGTAACGTTGCACCGGTAGGCCGTTGTCTAATTTCGTGGGGCTGCTTGCCGGAAATCTAGCGTTTCTTCGATTGTAAAGCTTCGTCGCTCGTTGCAGTGAATCTGTGGGTGACCTAAATTGGTGCGCGAGGTGATTGAGAGCTTTGGAGTGATTATTTAGGTGTTGCGATGTGGAGTGGCGGTAGAACAGGGTTGGATGCGGCTTAAATCCTGAATTATTTATTTATTATTATTATTATTATTAACGGGAAACCCTCTAGTGTACAGAGATATAAAATTATTACCATTACTACATAGAAAGATAAAAATAAGCGAAAGAAATAAAAAATATATATATAAAATGATAACATAAAATAAAATAAAATAATGTAATATGAAATATAATTATAGAAATATTTGCTGCTCCCTTGTCTTAGATAACTAAATAATGTACTGTGTTCTAGGTAATTAGAAGATTGCCTATTCGAACAGGGTAACCAGTGCAGTGCAAAACTATGCATAGTATAGAAACTAGAAAGTGAGCGAAGATCATACGTTAACGGAGGAACTGAGGACCTTGCAGCTCCAGTTTCGACTGTTTTGAGTTATGTGTAACATACGTAAAAAAAATCTGCATCGTTTGCTGCACATTTGATGTAAATCCGATAACGAATTAATGATTTATTATAAATTTTGAATCTTCTCCCATTACTTTTTTGCACAGTACGAATGCTCGAGATTCGAAAAATTCGCCAGAAATAGAAATGAAAAGTGATCAAGTCAGTACCTACTATTTATTGTGAGAAAATATGTTGTTTTTTCAATTAGAGGTCTCTTTTTAATTTCAAGTCGAAGCAATAATTTTATAAACAGTTTTCCCTAATTTACTTCAAGTTGATGAAGATGCAGCTGCGCTGCTCTTGCTGCAAGGTCCTCAATTGTGTTTTTATTTGCTGTTCATTTGCGTCCCTCTTCACAGGCGAGGTTCTTTAAACATTTCCAGTAGTCTTTCAGCAGGGCAGGAAAGCTGTCGGGTATATAGCATTCGCTTTCGCAATCAACAATTTAATTTCGTTCCGAGTCGCTCGTCCTCGAGGAACGTTGCGGCTTTTATCCTCCGCGATCGAAGAGCGTCGAATTAATTTCGGTAGCACCTGTATCGATTATAAGTGTGTTCTTTTTCCTGGCCACGCTCGGGGGCAACATTAAAAATAACTACCTATCGGCTCTCGTGCAACGAACCACCCACGTCTCGGTCTCGCGTTACGATCGCGTATCTCTTTTAATACAACGGTACTGCGGCCGGGTGAGAGCGTACCCTGCGAAATTTTTCGAATTTCCAACCAACGACCGCGCCGTTGTCGAAAATAAACGTTTCCACCGGTAACCAAACAACTGGCGCGCGTGCAAATCATTCATTATGCGAAAAATAGAGCCTCCCGTGTGCTTTGCATCTATGAGGCTCGTCACCCTTAACAGCAACTGGAACAAACTGGTTTCTACAATAATATAAATAATCTAGCTTGTCGAAAGTTCAACAAATATCATCCTCTGCTGGTTCGCAGAAAGCACAGCTAATTCCCGAAGCACAGATGTTGCGTGTGTCGCAATGAAGAAAGGCACATGCGGTTCGAGCGGAGACCAATCCTGTGTGTTCAGCAATTTTTCTGGGCATTATTATACCATTTACTTTCAAGGATAGATCGAATTACTATCAATTAAAGCCAAGAATAATCTTAAGTAAATGCAGTAATTAATTTGCAAGAAAAAGCGATGAAATTATGCCCGAGTTAGTGGCGTCTGAAAACGGGGGCCCCAATTATCCCTGACAGGTACGTCGGGGAAGGAAGGGATTTTCTTCTGAAAAAATCGTTACTGGTTCTCGTTAATAATAGCGTTGCGCCGCGAGGTGGCCGTGGACGTAAAAAGCGCGATAATTATCGAGCTGCGAAGTCGATCGAGCCGAAGTATTTCGATCGAGAGCCGAGACGGATAACAAGATCGAACCTCGAGGCTGCTTCCATGCCCACGGAGAGACATCGATGGTTATTATGAGCAACACCATGGGGACCCGTAATATAGCCCGTGCTTTGCTGTAGGTCCGCAGCTTCTCTCCGCACGCACACCAACCGCCGACACTCTCCTAACGGCTGTAAAAAATGATTCTCGCGGCGAAAGACATGTAAATTTATGAAGGCTCCGGGGGCCTGGCTGCCCTCCCTCCCTACCCCCTGGCTGCATCCCTGCCCCCCCTCGACGTGGATGCATTGTTGTGCTAACAATTAATTAATGTCGCTTTAATTGCGCCTACCACGGCAACGACCCCGGTCCCTTTTCCCGTTTCTCGTCACCGACGATCCTTTTGTCTTTGCATACCTTCGACTGCGCGAAATTATGCTGATTAAAGCGCTGTCCTCTTGGTTATTGTTAGTGGGCCTCGGTTCGGGGATACCGAACAGCGACTCCCCTTCTCGGTGAATATTTCATGGGCCAAAAACGGGCCTCTCCTTTTGTGGTCATTGTTCCGTGGTGTGCATTGTGCGATGCTGTTATTGTCGTCCTGATCGATCATTGTTTTTCTGCTTCTTTAATTGTATGCTGCGAATCCGCGGAGTTATTGCGAGTCAGATAGATTATCTCTGCGTATTAGTTAGCTTCTATGGGTCGGGGGTATTAAACACTTGGGAAGCAGTGGGTTGTATTATCACCCTGCGCCAGCTTTGGTGTTTATTTGAAAATTATTCGACTTTTTGCGAACACCAGAATCCAAACCCTTCTCGATGAAAAACGACGGACTAATGACTACAAATCACCCGTGCCTCAAAATCGGCGAAACGTTCACTGGACAGTCTGGCGAGAGATACGATAATTTGGCAAAAATACAGTAACTACTGGCTGGAGCCAAAAATGTCCATGGTTGATTTTTAAGCGCGGGACTTTATCGCGCGTGAATCTTGGGAGATGATTGGCGACGCCTTTAAGATACAGAGTGTCATAATCCAGTACGTGAATTCACACCTGCCCGATATGAGCATTAACGTTTGAGAGCCTGCCTTCGTTATATTTTCCTCCGCGTGTCCGCTGAAGCGTGCGTGCTCACTCTGTCCGTGTTTTTCTGTTCCAGGACGTAAGGGAGCGGAAGGAGCGTAGATGAGTCCTGCTGTCTGCGTTCTCGGTAAGTCGTGAACAGCGAATATAAAGAGCGTACGGAATGTCTCACGGCTGAGCCCAGGGGGACCTTGTTATACGTGTAGGTATATTATTCCAACCCATGCCCAGCTTCAGCTTCTATTTAACTAACGAGCCAGTTCCGTTACGTACGAAAGGCAAGTTTGGCTTCTTTTCAAAACGATACGGCTGCGTGTTTCGTATTTCGAACGTTCTCAGGATCGCGAGCTATTTTCGAAAATTAACCGAAATTGACGACTGACTTTTCTTGTTGAACACTCATGTACTCCCCGCTTGATACGATGGAATATCATGGAATATCGATATCGTGTCACTTCCATGGAATTCTTTGAATAACTTAAGCGGTCATGCTCAGTCAGGAGGCCGAAAAAAGGGTGGTCTTTGGAAATTTTTTACTCAGAAGCTATAACACATTTTCCATAAAGTCTTTTTTCCTTTTAAGAGTTGCATCTAGGACCGTGCATGGTAATTTTTTTATTTAAAAATATTTATCAATAACTAAGTTATTGTCCATCACTCGAAGGCTCTCTAAATAAAAAGGCTTCTGCGGTGCCCACTGCTGCTCGAAAGTCGAGCATCTAAAATAAAAAATTCAAAAGAATTTACTTATTATATTATATTATCTAGTATTTGAACAAAGGATTTTTTTATCCGCTGCTTAGTTTTCTTTTGATTGACGAAAATCAGGCAAGATTTATGATAAAAATTTAAACTTTTACTTTAAACATTAGCCATTTTTTCCCAAATCAATAACTACCTGTAGTAATTTTTGCGATGGAAAATATAAATAAGTATATGAAATGTCAGCGATCTCCCGGCAGCGACTTTTTTCAGAAGTTTGCGTCTAATTTTGACCTAGTGCGTCCGAAATAAAAAAATTCGCGGGAATTTAGTTAGTACGTTAGATTATCTAGTCCTTAATCGTTCATTATCCCGAGAAATTAATTTGCTACAAAATGGCGGCTTCTCATATCAAAAGTATCGATTTTCGCCACAGAATCGCTCTCATTATTCCTTATTTTTCATGTGTAAAATAAAAACTACGTAATGGAAATGAAAACGCCATGATTAAGGACTAGATAATCAAATATACAAACTAAATTTGGTCGAATTTTCCATTTCTGATGAACCAGATCAAAGCTACAGTGGTCACCGTAAACTGCATAAATAAAAAAACGCTGCCGTGAAATCGCCTAAAATTCGATTATTTATTTCGATACCGTAATGCAAAAAAAAATTACATGAACTTTAAAATATATACTTTAAAATATACAACCGTTTATTGAAAAAAGTCGTCAAGTTTTAAAAGAAAATCCCGAAAATACTTGTGTTTCCAGATCTTACAGGTAGGCATAGCCCCTTAATTGATCCTTGCGCCAGTGCCATCGTATAATTTCTATAAGCAACCCAAACCTTTCACCCAAGGATTCGTAACGGCTCGTCAAAAACGTTGCAACAAGATGTCCCCTCCCCGCGGTCTGCCGTCGTTTATCCAGCAAACCGGACCAAACGAATCGATGCATCGTGCCAGCGCGTCTCAACGAATTCTCGATCGGATCGATTCCCCCCGGGGGCGCGATGCAACGGTGTCGATTCCCCCGGTCCACGGGTGAGACAGAGAAACGGCCGGGCGTCGGGCGGAAGCGAGACGGCGCGGCGCGAAGGATGAAGGAGACAGGGGCCCGTTGCTGGACTACCTCTTCTTCCCCATAAATACGGATTTAGTCGCGCGGTTTACGACCGAAAACGTGTCGAGCTTCGCGAGCCAGGCCGCGCCTAAATTATTAAAGTCGTAAACGATCGAAATCGTCGTTAAGCGGCGCGCGAGGAAACCCATTGGGGCCCTGCCTCCGCGTCTCCACGGAGCGAGGATCATTTTTCTCGGGGCTTCATTGTTGGGCCACGGCTAAGCGGGCCTGGGATACACGACTCGCCGTATCCACGCGGCCGACAATAAACGGGCTTGCCCGTCGTACGCGGGTTTTCTGCGACGGATGCCCCCGGTATCTGGCCGGGCATAGATCAGGCAGCAAGGTTATTGGCACCGGTAATCTCGAACGGCACGCGTAATACCTCCCGATGAGTTGTTAACGCGACGTTACGCGAATGAAATATTCTGTCCGACGGTTTGAACCGGGATTTATCGTGTGCCCCGTGTCGCGCCTACCTTTTTACGGGGGCTAGCTAGTCGTGGTGACTCCGATGACGGAGGCGCGTTGATTCATCGCCGATCGAGGCTGTATTGTAGCTTTCGCGGCGGACCCTTCGATTGGAATCTGACGCGGCTTGGCGGGGACTCGTATGGGAGGGGAAATTCGCAGTTGAGGGGCTCCGTTTTTCGGGACTTACGAGTGAAAAGATCGTGGGCGTTTGAAATGTTTTGGGGATGGGACTTGTGCACTGAAGGGAATTAAGGTGGGCGTATGAGTGTTCGAAATGCGGGGGTTAATAAGTTCAAAGATGGAGTAGATAGTTTTCATTGAATTATTGATAAGATGTGGTTGATGCTTCTTGTGTTAGCGACGCGTTAAGGCTCACTGTACCACCTTGTTTAACCATCTTGTTTAATTATGCGCGTTTTATCTTTTATTATCCTCGCGAAGGCTGCATTCAGTTGAGTAAATCGTGCTGCGGGAATGGTGTGTGTGTGTGTACTTTGCAATTATTTTTTGCAGTGAGTACAGTGGTACCGTTATTATTTTATTCCGCAGTGTAACGAGCTTTATTCATTATTGTGTTCGAATGGGATTTCGCCTGACCCTGATCGGCTACAAGTTTCACGGAGGAGAATGATCGATGGGAAATACACTATTATTATATTTTTAATCGATGCACTTAATTCATTCCCTGTGTTCGCTCGAAACGATTTAATTGCGCGGTCATTATCTGGCATTATCCAGTGATTAACGCTGGTTCCGTTCCTTAAAAAGGTAGTTTACGTAATCAACGTGAGTGTTCGCTAAAGATGGATGCCGATGGTGATGAAAAAGGAACGCGCAAAGTTCAGCCGAAGCAAACATAATCGTCGTACTAATGAAGAACTAACATACGGTATGAAGAAATCACCTTCGATACTTGACGATTCCTTCGGATAGTTTTACGGATTTTCCACCAGGTAAAAATGTGACTTTCGTTACGAAGAAATAATCGACGATACATACTTCGCGATTGCTTAAGATTTTCTTATGGATTTTCCGATAGAACTCTATGGCTGCGAAGTCCACGATCCAATAGATATATTTCGCCAACCTTCGTTATTCCGAAATTTATCATTTCGCACGTAACGATCCTTAATAAATAAAGGATCGTTATTATAATAAACCGTGAAGTTGGTTCGTGGTGATTAAGGAACGAAAAAAATTCGATACACGGGCCCGTCGATACGCGAACGGCGAGAACGCATCTGTAATAACGAAAAGGACGAATAAAAAGGAAAGGAATGTTCGAAAGCTGGGGAACACGAGAGGGGGGCAAGAGAGAACTCGGTTTCGAGAGAACTCCGGTCCATTATGTATATTATATCTTAATCGTTATTAATGCAGAATTATCATACAAATTATACTTATCATGCAAATCGCCTCGGAAAGCGGAAATTGAATTTTTATCGTGAACCGTGTCGCTGACAAATTAGTTATGGTTTAATGTTCTACGCTCTCAACATCCATGTCACGGCTGTCAATGAAATTTGTCACGCTCGTGTAAGCAGGCTACGCAATGTACCGTATTTCTGAATTTTACGAACGTGCAGGCATCTCGCTCCCTCTCGGTCTGTCCTGATAAATAACATCAACCCAGACAACTGTGGCGCCTAATTAAAACCCATCTTCAATAACTTGGAAATTTATCCGTCCGCTCGTGCAGCTTCCCAGGAAAAATGGATCCAGGATTCAACCGCAAAATGTCAAACCTACTATATTAATTTATATACCGTGACTAATCTCTCGCAGGCATCGGTAGCTTTGTCGCTAAACGCGGGGAAACGTTAAGGAATATTTAACGACCAAAACGATATCGTCGACAGGTCCCAATCCGTAGAATGCGTAATTAAAAGGAGGACTAGTTAAGGTAGACGCACCATTTCTGGCCACTTTAAAGTATTGTACCAGTTTTGGCCAGTTATTAAAAAATATAATATTTCTCCGCCTAAGCAATAAATGTAACCTTATATCTCTGCGGGTATACTAAACAAAATATTTATCGTGTGAAATTCTCCGCATAATAATGATCTGCAAGCAGTTTAAGAAATAAGATAATTATACACATGGCCAAAAACAGTGCAATGGCCAAAAATGGTACACCTACCCTATAACGAAATTGTAACTTCATTCCTCTGAAACGTCCTCGGCCAGTGACAATCATTGGCCAGGCTGGCAGGAGAGAATTTATTATAAAGCCGGAGCGCCGATGGGGCGGATTAATCATTCATCGGCTGTATCGATCCCGGTGGAAAGCGGAAATTTATGGATTTCCCTGGCCGCCAGCTGGCCGACGAGGTCTCCAGCACGTCTGAGATTAAAACTATTTCTGGGAATGCGGCGTGGAGCGGGCAGCTAGGACGCATGTCGAGCCTCCGCGTCACGTATCCAGGATAGGTGGCACGCACTAGGTGGCTGACTACAAAGAAGCGAGGCCGATTTGCAATTTAAATCCGTCGGCGTACGTGCCCACGGGTCATCCGATTACTATACGCCACTGCGCCGATCATTTCACCGAACCTGGATAGCTTCGATAACAGCGTACATCCACCGAGAAGATACCCGCGAGATCGAGAGTCGTTCGACTGCAGTTCGAGGGTGGCAGCTCTCGTGGCCACGTCAACATCTCCGACGAAAGTATTTTCGCGGAGGACCTGTGTACTGAATTGAATCAGTATCCTCCACCTTCCTACTGAATTCGACGGGGCTGGGGGCGTGCTCTATGATTTTGTCAAGTCTCCTGGAGATTGTTGCTGTTCGAAAAACAATGGAGTAAATTGTGGTAGTTTGGGATATTTAAAGGGAGAGATAACTGTTAGTGAGGATGTATGTAGTTTCTTAGTGTTATTGGGTGTGATTTGAGGAGTGGATTTAGTACACTAAAATGGGAGGAAAGGATTAAATGAGGCATTGAGAGCAAAAACGGACTAAGCCATGTTGAAAAAAATCAATTTTTCATATTTTATATGATTAGTACTGGCTATTGGAATACATTATTGATACTAACTCAATTTCGCAAAAAATGTGCGATTCTGCTTTAAAATAAATGGGGCTTCTATCGAATCGTTACAGTTCCTATTCGAGATAGAAGAAAAAGTAGCTATCTGAAAATGAAAACAGAGCTCTTGTAAAGGCTCCCTGTAATTTCTCCTACACGCACTTGGTCTTCGAAAACAGACACGTTGATCCTCGAATTAAGAGACTCCGGGGGCTGGGTTCGGGAAAGTTTGGCTTAAGAGCGTCGAAGAAAAGTCTCTTCACCTTTTTCTTCCCGCTAGTCCTTCGTTTTTTGTAGGTATCAAGGTGGTTCTCTAATTGCTTTTTGTTGCAGTAATCGATCGTTATACCCTTCAAGGTCTTTCACTGAATCGAGCTGCACAATAAGTGTTGTCAAATTAGAGTAGATTAGTAATAGTCGATTTCTTATAATTCGTATGACTACAACACTACATATTATTTATTTATTTATTTACTTACGGGCGAAGGCCCTTTGGTGTCGAGTACATAAATAAGACGAAATATAAAGGAGAATTTAGTTCGAGTTACAATATACGCAGCTTAATATGTCTTGATACAGCTGATTTGAAGATGGTTACGGATCCATGGAAAAAGTCGACAAAGTCGTTGAAATCATTCGCAGTTGTACAGAGTCTATTTATACAATCATTTTTTCCTAAGTTCGTTCGATATGGGGCAATATGAAAAAGTTGCCTAGATCTTAAGGGTATCCTAGGGACATAGAATTTTAAAAGTTCCAGAATTCCTGGTCAATCGACGAACTGATTAAGGGTTTTATAAACTAAGACCAAGTCTGCCATGGTTCTACGTTCTTCCAGAGTATCATATTTAAGGTACTGAGAATGCCATCGTAGTTGTGACAGGTTATAGACATCGGTTTATTGATTTTGAAAGCGATATATCACTTAGAAATTTGTGTTGGACACCTTGGAGCAGTTTGATATGATTTGATTGCGCCGGGTTCCATACTTGCGAAGTATATTCGAGGTGTGGTATTTATCCTAAAGGAGGGCCTGATTATAATGCGGAAGTCCACATTTTTTCACTTAAAGTTGATTAAAATTCTACCTCCCTGCGAATAAAAAACGAACCGTAACCACTCTGCGGTGAAACTTCATTGAAGTGTGTTTCTCCAATAGAAAGCTTCTAACGAGCGCGCCAAACGCAATTTCATGGAAATTCGACAGTTTTTTCTGTCCCATCCGCTCAGAGTTTCCACGCCTGTGGACGCATTTCAAACAATGAAGAGAAGAACCATCTTAAGGCCTTCAGCTTTCCAATGCAGCGCCCCTATGCACCCTCGAACCCCCTTCTCTTCATCGCTCTTCTCTTCCCTGACTGAATCGTTCCCTTCGACGATATTTCCTTATCGATCGATCTTTCACGGTACCCTTTCGCCCCCTTCGAGCCACCACGCCAGCCTCTGTTTCTTTCCCTCTGCTCCCATTTTTGTATCTCGAGCAATTCTGTCCTCCCCGTTCAACCCAAGTCTTCGCCAATTTACTAACATCTCCCATCGCGTGAAACGGTGGAACCGCGAATAATTACAGACGAATAATTGCATTCCATCCTTATCAACCCCCAGAGGCGCCGATTTCTTCGATGTCTTTCGCCAAGGAAACATCAAGGGGCGTTCAGATGATCGAGATGCTGCTCGATTGCAAACGGAACGTCTCGCGTCACGGTGTACGCAGAGGGGCCGAGGTCACGAGGAGCACGAGGACGATTATAAAAACGGCTGGCAGGTGGTGGGGCCCAGATTGGTCCCCATGCATGTATATATCGGAAAGAATATCGAGTGTCGACCTTCCGTGGGGCTCTGCGAACCGTTCGAACCGTTTTCGATCGGTTCGATCGGGGCCCCCATCGTGCCTCTTTCTTACAATGTTTCTCACGTCGGCACAGACAAAAGGCCGCAGAAATTCCACCGTGAAAATCCGCGCTCATATTGGCCCGCGACTGCGCCTCGTGACAAAGAACGCGGGCGAGTGGAAATACGTGCGAGAAGGCTGGAAACTGCTTCGTTGAAATCAGTTAGGAAATCACGGGGTCCCATTGGAGAGCTCTCTCTCTCCCTCTCTCTCTCTCTCTCTCTCTCTCTCCCCCTCGTTCCTCCCTGTTCCTCCAGTTCTTGCCTCCCCTCCGTGCTCCCTCCCGCCACGGGGTCGATCATTAATTTGTAACGAACCGGCGCCGACTGTTATTATCCTAT
Organism: Andrena cerasifolii; assembly: GCF_050908995.1. Taxonomy (NCBI): domain Eukaryota; kingdom Metazoa; phylum Arthropoda; class Insecta; order Hymenoptera; family Andrenidae; genus Andrena; species Andrena cerasifolii. The sequence goes on from NC_135123.1 coordinate 15,042,690, forward strand.
GGTTACGCGATCACGTGATTACACGCACACGCAACGCTGCGTGATCTCGTGGGTACGGGAGGCCAGTTTCGACGGATGTTAAGCGGGGAATCGAAAGGAGATTATAGCCGCGTCGCGAGGATCTCGTGCTGGATGCATCCGATGAAAACTGATATTACATACGTGCTCTCAGTGGGAAGACACCGCCGCGCTTTTCACGCGTCTGGCTATTGTACACGTGTAATTTATTCGTTCTTCGCTTTTGCACGGTTTAAGTGTTCAGTTGTTAAAGGGTGGGGCAGAGAGGAGTCACATCGAAATGCAGGGGTTGCGAGGTCATGGGTGCACGTTTAAGGGGTTACATCCACCTAGAGGTCCGGAAAAGCATACAAGTTTAGGAATTTTTTGGGGGAAAAGTATAAGTGAAAATCATACACAATGTTTTTCTACTAAAAGGTACATCTTTTAACTATATTATTCTAAATTTTCATTAGATATTATTATTAACTAGAGGAGATATCGGCTTGGATATGAGTCCTGTTTTTTTTTAAGCATAAGCTAGTGGAAAAAATTAAAATAGATTTTAATAGTAAATAACTTTCAGAAGTACCTAACGTTCTCATATTTTAAAATTTTGCTTTCAATTTCGCAATAATGGTAATACTTGCAAAGCCTTCTTGAAAAAGAGAAACATGTTTTCCACGAAATTCCATATTTCAACTTCAAACGATCGCTCTTTTTTTACCAAAATACAATATTAAAATGCGAAGAACGTCAGGTACTTCTAGTAGAAAAACATTGTGTATGATTTGCACTCATACTTTTCCCCAAAAAAATTCCTGAACTGGTATGCTTTTTCCGGACCTCTAAGTGGATGTAACCCCTTAAGTAGACGATGAGCCTCATAGACAGACCCACTTAATTCTTAAGTTTCCGAAGGCAAATGGCGATCGCAGGATTTCGGAGATCGGGTCCTCTCACTGGTAACAGAAGCTATCGATGAACAACAGCCTATCGGATAACCACCGCTAACGGATTCGATCGGTGTGCAAACATGGCCCAGGTTGAGCCACGAGACTATCGATTGGTCTTTCCAGGAAGGCAGGGGGCCGTCATGTAATCCGACTGGCGTCTTGAAACGGGAATTATTTCGACCATCGATTTCGATCACCTGCCCTGGACAAGGAGTCGCCCGCACCGTGAACCGTTCACCCCTGTCTGCCCAAAAAAATCCCTTAGAAGATCACCCTCGACGATACTGTTACTACCGATCAACAAGCAGGCTACAAGAATCACTCGGATGTATGTAAACTGGATTGAAATCGGTGTTGAAAAACTGCTTCGCGGTGTCTCATTTAACTAGTTCCTCGTGGAAGCTAATAGCAGATCTCCAACGAATAATTACGCTTTTTCGCACGGTTGAATGGAGCTCTGAGCATCGATCGATGTCACATATGATTCTATCTTTCATCAATTACTCAGCAGTTCTTACACGTAATTCCATGCTTCGAAGTTTAACTGTCTATAATAGATTCCTCCTACTAAATTCCAAATAGACCCTGTGAATTTGCATCACCTTCAAGCGAGTACAGTGAAGTACAATTCTATTACCATCTAAACCAGAGCACTATCCCTAAACAGATAAACCATCTGTCCAATTCAAACACCTTCAAAATAAATCCATTTTCCCACAAAAAGAAACCCTGTCTCTTAACCCTTAACTGGTATACTGTTTTTGGCAAACGTGACTGGTATACTGGGGTCGTGTCGGATCCCAAAGAAAAAGGGACACAGAAATTTGTACAGTCGACAGTAGATCAACCTCTATGAATATTTTCTTCTTAGGTAATGTATAAAATAATAGAAACGTAGAACGTTAAACTATTATTATAAAATTAATTAGAAATTCAGTTTACGAACTTAGACAACCAAAGATTTTGCACCGAAATTTGCCTGCTTGGGGTCATGAGCGACCCCAGGATAGCAGTTAAGGGTTAACGAAACGGAGTGCAGAAAATCGGCAAGAATACATCGATTCGATCGCGGTTCCCCAGTCTGTCGGTCGATGTCCGCTCGATCGCGATTACTTAAACATCCACCAGTTCGCCGCGGTACAAACTTTGACTTCTGGAATAGGATTTTTTTCCGGGAACCGGCTATCGAAGTGCACGGGGTAAAGCAACGCGAGCGGGGGTTGTTGGACGAGGGAAACGACTGGAACGCAAGTGGTCAGGGTTCCGTAGTGGACGGGCATAACCGGGTTACGCTCGACTGTTCGACGAATCGGCTTAGAACCTCGGAAAACGTTAGCCGATGTTTGCAGCGCCGAGAATGAAATGTTGTGTTCCGTGTATCGGTCTATACATCGAGGTAATTAAGTGCTGACCCCACGGTAATTCCATTATCGCTGCCATCGTTGTCCGGCGGTGCTGGGAAATCCGATTAGCCGCGGGCGACTATGTGTCGCTTTGCGCGTGCACATCATCGTGGCTGCAACGCCATATCCTTCTGAATTCGTAAGATTTTTACTCGCGCACAGTTGCATCGACGTCCGTGCCGCTCTTACCGAATTGAGGGCGCTACCGAGGAAACGTAACACCGCCCCAAAAATCGGCCGTCGACTAGACGAGAGACGGGTCTGTTATAATTATTTTGTAACACTATTTCTTAACCGTGAAATCCCTGTTTACCCGTGGCACCTATGCGATCGCCGTTCCTGGCTAAGAAAAGCGATAGTGACATCATCGAATGAAACAAAAACTCTCCGTTCAGATTCTTTTAGGAGAAACGCATTGTCTGGTCAGTGTAAAGCTGCACGTATCCCAAAACAAACTTGTTCTTTCGTCAATAAAACTCTTTTAAAAATAGCATCGGTCGCTTCGAATTGCTCGAATTCAATGGTCCGGCGAAGCAAGTGCGGCGTGTTTGAAAGAATTCAATGCTTTTCTCGCTACATTACGCACCTCTGTGACGCAGGTCTCGAAATCGACTCATCGGAACGCGACTTAAGATTCCGTTTCTCACCTCCCCTTTTCTGATTCCCCGAAAAGCGATAATCGTTAATTGCAAGACGTCGCCCGATTATGCATAAATCCGGCCGAGGATGACGCCCGCGAGGGAGCCTGCGCAGGGAGGGGCATGGAACTCGCCCCACGGAATATTTCGTTCGCACGGTTTCATTTCAATTAACGTCCCCCCGTCCCAAGGGGTTCGGTGTCGCCTTATTCTATATATAGTCTATTTCGATGTCTCACCGATAATTGCGCCGCGGTAACTCGAACGAGTTAGCGGCTCCTTAAGGGATGGATTTCGAAACTGGTTTCGCATTATGCGCCATTCTCACCCCGAGGCGTTTCGAGACGCTCGGCCGGGTTTTTATTTTGCCCGGCGAAGGGGTGGTCAAGGAGGCGAGCCGATCGATTTCAATGGCGGTGTTAATTCTGGAATGACGGTTGGCCGCATGCACTCCACGACCGGTCCCTCAAATCTGTATAAATTAAACGTTTCTCTCTTCCGACGCTGAACTTGATCTCGGGCATTCCACTCGGGACCTTCTTCCTCGAGATTTAGGAAGCACGGCAACGTGGAGATCTTTGACAAATCTGTGCCATCCTTTATTCACTCCGATATGGACGATCGAGTGAAAATTCAGGGTTCCAGTGGTCGCATTCTTCCCTCCACTTAGACCCAAGCAATCGCAACGGGCTGCCCATTAGCTCAGCCGTCCGTGCAGAAAAAATGTGTCAGAATTTTCCGGGGAACACCCCTCCGTCGCGGAAACGTGAATTATGCCGGAAACGTGGAAGCTGGAGGGCGGTGAATGCGAACGGAAGCCGCGACTTCGGCGATCAGAGGCGGCAGAGTCGCCCATCTGGCAGCTAGTCACTAATCTATTCCTGTGCGGGCATCAACACAGTGTCTACAGCGCATACCGTCGCGTCACAATGCAAACGGTGCATACACGCGTGGATTTCAAGTGCACGTACACGCTCCGTGGAAATTCGAAATCATTTCTAATACAGTAATTGCTCCGAACGGGGGAACTGGCACGAATTCAGATCGCGTTCGTCAGTGGACTGTCTCCCGTTCGCGGCCAGATGATTTATCTGTTCCGTTTTCATCTCGCGTCCTCGTTTTGTAATGCCGTGAAATCTTTGCGCCGTGCGATTTACCACGGTGTCCACTCGAGGAAAAAAAGAAGAAGGAGAGGAATTGCGCGGCTCGGGCGCGAACTTTGCTTTATCGCCATTCAACAATTTTGCCTTTGGGAATAGTTTAGTAAATATGTTGGAAGTGTGAATAATTTACAGTACTCGTAGCATTCAGGTTTTTTGGAGCGCCTATGTGTATGTTGTTTAATGGAAATATGCGGTCTGAATAAATTATTTTAGTTTACGCTATATTATATGCAAATTAAGGAGAGTCGCGGTTTCATTTTAAAGTATACTCGATTATCTTCGTTAAAACTATCGCAAATCTCTACCATCTACTTCGTCGAGTCCTTAGAATTAAGGGGTGGAGGGCCTATTTCAGATTCTAGGAGTAAGGTGATTCTTGGGAATTTTTTTCTAAGAAACAGTTAAGCGGATCTTTTCCAAACTTTCAGAGTATTTTAGTCCACATTCAAATAATAAAAATTAATTTTTTCGTTACAAAGTGTTCGGTAGAAATGGAGATATATTGACGAAATTGACAAATTCGTGGGACTTCAAAGAAAAAGTTACGATTCTACCCCAAAACGTTTCGTACTATTTATGGAAAAGGAGTTGTCCATTTCGATTTATTTATCAAAGTTTTAGATCCATCGACAATGTAATTATACGAGGAATAAGAAAATCGTTGTTTTTTGTTATTTCAGGGAAGAATTGTAGCCACCAAAATAATCGCAAATTTGCAACACCGGCGCGCGAGTCCCCACGAACGTGTTCATATATCTCCATATCTACCGAACATTTTGTAATGAAAAAATTAATTTTTATTGTTGGAATGTGAACTAAAATACCCTGAAAGTTTGGACAAGATTCACTTAGCAGTTCCTTAGAAAAAAAATTCCCAAGAATCACTTTATTCCTAGCGTCCTAAATAGGGCTCCCCCCTTAATTCTACAGTTCCGTTCTTCTACTTTAAAATGTATTGAATCAATCAAGTTCATGAATTGCTCAGAGGAGCCCTTAATCACCTCGTTCACCATAAAAGCCAAAAAATTTCACTTCCACCATTCATCGAGCGAGGAACGCAATCCGTGACCCAAGCTCGCCAGAAACCATCCCCCAAAGACGTTCTAAGTCAACGGAACTTGGTCTAAGTCAGCAGACATCGTGCCTGCTTCTTTCCCCCAATCATCTCCCCAGCCGCCCTGAGTTCCTTGTTTCTTTTTTTCATCGCGGTGCACGAGGCCTAAGAAACACGACTTCGTCGGAGTCGCACACCAGCCACGACGGTGTAATTATGCCGCGCAGTGATTGGCGTGGTTCATGGAACAGAGGGTGCAAGCGTGGCTAAGCACGAGGGTAGCGGCGGAGGTGGTGGGAGAGGTCCTGGCGGGGGCGGTTGTGGGGCAAAGAAGAGGGTTTTTAGCTCGAATTCATTAGAAGTAAAAATCGATAGGCGACGCTCTCGCTGCCTCCGCCGGCTACGTTTCGCTTGGTAAAAAGAATGTGAGAGCACCGCCACCCCTCCGCCCCTCTGCTATACTCGCAGCTTTCGCCCTGTTGTTCTCCGTCCTCCTTTGGAAGCCACCCTCACACTCTGCCGCTTCTTCTTTCGCCCGCAGAGTTGCGGCTATTCGGGCTACTTCTGCGAGCCGATACTCGGTGCTCGAAAAAGAGGCACGACGAGCGACAGAATTTTATTCTATCGCCACCGCGGCTGGTAGAAGCTCTTGGTGAATTAGCAAGGGAAGCTGATTCACGCGTCTCGCGCCACGAAAAAAAAAAATGATCAACGTTTGGAATAGATGCGGCTGGTTTGCAACTTCTCAAAATATCCACTCGCTCGATAACAAAGCTTGTATATCTATTCGTAAATATAACAAATATCTCCCTGTTCACGTGATGCGAATGTTCCGCATCGACTTCCAAATAGCCCAGCGGGAAGCTCGACACCATTCGACGTCGGCTTTCTCTCACGAAAAATCGCCTTTTGTTTAGCGACGTGCGCGCTTATGCGCGTTAAAAATACGTGTCGCATTAGGGACGGAAATTATTCATCGCACGGCCACGTATTCCATATTAATACCCCCGCCCCGAACGGCACCGGCGACGGATATCGCTCCCCATCGCTAAAGGTCTTTACTAGAACGAAGAACGATGATCTTTCGTAACTTCTCGCTACGGAGCCAAGACTTGACAGTTATGCAAAGCACATCAGGCCTGACCTTGATGTCAGAGGATATCGATTGATCACGATCGAGCGCGTCAATCTTCGACGCTGTTGTCGCTGGTGAACGATCTTTAGGCGCCTCTCGCTCACTCTCCGTCTTCTCCCTCTTCACTCGCGTCCCTCCGCTGCCGTCTCGCTCGTTGCCATTGTTTTTTGGGGTCACCCTATAAACACAGTGACGGGTGCACGAAAAATGTAAGGGGCGAGGGGAGGAAGGGACGATAAGGTGGGGGGCGTCGGTGGTGAAGAAGTGGCGGGTGAAACGCAGAGCGGAAGAGAGGGTGGGCCGAATTAACGGTAACCACTTCGGCTCGGTCATTAGAGAAAAACTTTCTTTCCACTGGCGCCAACCAATCCGACCCCAAGGATCCCGGGACCTGAGAGAATTTTCAATCGAATCGCAATCCTCGAAACGCTTTCGCCCTCGTTTTCGCGTAACGAGGACGCGTCGACCACCCTCCGCTTGCACCCCCACCGCTTCGGGATCTTCTGCCTGTTGTTTCCCTCCCCCGAAGTACGCGATTCCAATTCCGGTTGAATAGAAACACTGCCGGTCGTGGAACGATGGAAAAATTCACCCGTGCCGCGTGGGTCACTCTGTGCGAACACTTTCCTTTTTATCTCTCAGCGCAGACCTTCTCGCGCGAAGCTGCCTTCTCGCATCCGTCTGTATTAAAGAGAGTTACTCCGCCTCGTCGTTTTACTAAAACTTAACACATGCGAATCCTGAGGCTGAAACTCCTAACACAGTCACGACCGAGCCCCCGACGATTTTAAAATACCTGAGAGACTGAGAGAGTCGGCTATGCCTAGGGGAATTAATATCTGATCCTGTAATACAACGCGGAGAAAAGTTATCGCGAGGATCGCTCCACTGAAAACGGAGAAACTGCCCCGGTTCGCCTAGGATTCCTCGTTTCAATGTCCTCCTTTGATGAACCCACATCGTCTCTACTCGCGTCTCTCCTTCTCTTAATTACGGTCCCTCGAGAATGGGGTGGCAATAGGGGAGGGACGGTGGCGGCTATTAACGTCCAACGATCGAAGGAAGGAGCGCGCGCGAGCGAGCGAAAGGGGTGCGAAGGAGACAGAGGGCAGCGGGGGCGATAGGGGTTGATCTTAAACGAAGAGAGAAAGAAAGTCGGTACTTTTATGTATTCTATACTCAACGTGTGTGGTTTCACCGATCGAGGATAGCCGCGACCGTGGGGGGGGGGGGGGGGTGGCTAGGCAGTCGGAGAGGAGAAATAGAAGAGGATCGTGGAACCGTCGGTCGTTGGCGGGGATAATTAGACGGGGCGAGAAAGGGACGAGAGGACGGACAGTAAGGAAAAGAGGGAGAAGGAGGAAAAGCGACTTCTGGGTAAAGCGGCGCCAGATAAGACTTAATATTTGATCGTGAGCCCACCCTTGCCTCGCTCTGACTCAACACACACACACACCCCTGCCCCTCGATCGATCTACACCCTTTCCGAAGCCCCCTCCCCCCTCGACGGCCAACTATCAGGGGCAAATCTGTTGACACTACCGGCCGGAACCTTGTTTCCGATTTCCGTGGGATCGTTCTCGCGGAGATCGACGCCGTCCTTGCTGGCCGACACGGCCACCCCGACGCCACACGCTTGATTAACGCGCACGTGTCCCGTGCCATTTCCTCGGGCTCGATATTGCGCTGCAGCTCGCCGAAGGTTGCACTCGCAGTCCTTCCACCAGTGATTCCGATCGTTATCAGCCACAGTCTCGTAACTATTCGCTAATGCTCCGCTGACTTGACCGCGCGGATCTTTCGGCGAACAGCGGGCTTTTTGGAACAAAGTTTCCGTGTTTCTGCTTCGCGGCAATCGTATTATTCTTGGTGGGTATTAGGTGGTCGATGGGTTCGCGAGGTTCGTTATACAGTTCGGAAGGAAGATAAGAAACACGGAAGCTAGCGAAGCTGTAATTATTGACGTAGTTGCCAGGGGTATTTGGTGTACTCTTTAGTATGGAAATGTGTGAATTGCTAAAGATAAAAGAGAATGACGTTGCCCTTCAGCCTCGTGTCGCACATTCGCGGTACGGCACCGTTTATACGGTAAAAGGAACGAAGATCATACCGTCAAGGACCCACCTCCTGATCAGAACCCAATTTCTGATCAGTTTAGTATATAAATACCAAATAATAAATTTATTATGATAGAAATTTATTCTAATAAATTACTAAATAATTATGAAGTATTTCGAAATTTATACGCAAAATTTGATAGCTCGTAGTAAAATCTGTTTAGGTGATCAGAAACTGCTTCCTTTGCAATTTATACTTTCAAAGTTAAATTATAATATAATTATTATTCTGTGTGCACTGTTTTTAATACCAAATTAAAGATAAAACATAGATTTACTGAAATAAGAAAATATCATTTAAATTTGGGTAAGTTTTCCCTTTACACGTTTAAAAACCCGCGGTAGTTACTCTTAAGGGGAGGTTCCGGTCTAGAGCCCCAAAAAATAGGTGATCTTTAGGAATTAATTAAAGGAAAACTACTATATACAATTTAATGGGACGTTTTGCGTTGTATTAAGGATGTCCTAAATTATAGAAATATATTTTTTGTTTTGTAATTAATCATTACAGACGGCACTGGGGAGTCGTTAAAGTCAAGGCGTCAAAAAATTGATCCAAATCGGTGGGATTTCTTTCTGTATTCCCAAAAGTTATTATCCGATTCGACTGAAACTTTTTTTATTTTGAAGAATATACTTCTGGCTAGGGGGAAACCAGAAAAAAATGCAAAACTGACATTTTTAAGAAAATAACGACACTTGAAGTTTTAAATCACTTTTCCCCTATATTTTTCGTCCTTTCAACGCCTTTGAAAATTATAAATTTTCAATTTTGTATTTTTTCTGGTTTCCCTCCTAGCCAGAAGTATATTCTTCAAAGTAAAAAAAGTTTCAGTCGAATCGGATAATAACTTTTGGGGATACAGGTCCCACCGTTTTGAGAACACTGTTTCGAGAAAAACGTGTTTAAAGTTTTACGTGAGTGCCGAGTGGCCGGGTGTTACCCATGCATTTGATGCTACTCAAATGCCTATAACATCGGGAATTTTACGAATTTCAACAAATCCCTTTAAACACGCATTCCTAAAAGGTTGAACATTTGAAAAATGAAATAAAAAAAATCGACTTTTAGACCGGAACCTCCCCTTAAGTGATCAGGAACTGGGTCCTTGACAGTATGAGATCTTTCGCACTTGTCGTCGCCGCACAGACGGAGAACTTCTATGCGATCTTCGCAATTTTTACCGTGAAAACGGGACCGCGCCGCGAGTGTGTGAAACGGGGCTGAATCGCGATGCTAACGATCATTGACATCTTCCGTTCGTTTTAATATCAGTTACCTAAGGTGTGAAGTTGATAAATGAATTGGTAACGAATAATGTCACGATTAAATACTTGTATCGCTTCATTCGTGCATATTTCAAGGATAACGATCTGTCACCGGAGGAATTGATATTTCAATCGTCCGTATGTCGCTAACAGACCTGACCTGATTCAGTCATTCGCGTTTCTCGTTTACTTTCATTTCGACTAATAACATATTCGTTCATCAAAACGAATTCGATGCCCCGAGCGTGCTACTGATCTGACAACTGGAGCACTAAAATCGAGCAGAACGCATCGAATTCTGGCAAACAATATCACGAATAATACTTGAAAGCTGCACGAATCACTTTGCCCTGGTATCGTTTCCCCCCCTTTCTTTGCATCCCTTTCACCCGCGATCAAAGATTTGTCACCCACGACGAATCCTTCTATACACCTTTATACACCATCGTTCCTTTCGAATCGCGAATTAGAAAATTACTTTGGAAGCGTTCGTCGCGGCTGCGGATCGGCTGGTGTAAGTTTAAGGGCTGGCCGTCGCCTTTATTCTTTCGTGCCGGCCGCGTAGTCACGAAATTCGTTATGTACAATGTAAATAGGCTTCGTGACTGCAAAAGCGTTTGTTTCATTGCGCTGGTTTTAATCGGGGACATCGTACTTCATAAAACTCCGCTCAGCCACGTGAGCCATCGTTCCGAGCTCACCAGTTCCGAGAAGCCGTTGATTTACTACAAAGAACGTTCGTTATTTTTAAAACAATGCGCGTATGAATAATTCATAAAGCTTCGAAAATAGGGGCTGCTGCATGAAATTAATCGCCGCGATAGAGACGATGGAATTCCCGTGGAAATCATTATAATACGCGAACACCACGCTTGGCTCGCTTCTACAAATCCAAAATACTCCATACATTTAAGGGAACTCAATATCGCGTAACTGATCAGAGAAGCGAACGAACAACTAGCCTCGCTAAAATAATTCACCCCATTCCCGACCGCATTCCTGCACCGCGAGTGCTGATTCGCGAGTCTGCAGTACGGTGACCCAAGTAACCGAGCCCAGCACCAGGATTCTCGTCGAGGAACACGCTCTGGGGCACGCATCCGAGTCCCACGGAGTTTCCTCGAAGATGCCAGGCGTCGTGGGCGCGGGGTGGCCGCGAGGCACCCTCAAAGAAATTTCCATGCCGAGGCGGCGAATCGATTAGACGCCGGTCAACTTCGACCCTGTCGAACCGCAGACTCGATATTCCCTATTCCTCCCACTCCTGCTGGCTAGCTGCTCGGTCTCTGTTCCTCTCGAGGCTCGGTTCGAGCGTATAATTATCAGAGGCACGCGAGCCCAGGGACCCTCCTCGAGAGGGCCTGTGTGCAAGTTCTCTTCCTCAGGCTTGCGAGGCCTATTCCGCGCTTCTTCCACGTTCCCCTTCTGCTCCCTCCTCCCCGTCCCGGCCCTCTCCCGCGCTGGCTGAACCCGTCGGTTCGCTAATACTAGGAAGAAACCTAGACTTACCGCGGGCTTCGCTAGGTTCCTACAGGGGCTCGACCCCATGCTGGAGGAGCCACGGCGCCCCATTACCATACGATTTTCATGTTAGCGCCTCCGGGCCCCAAAGCTGCACGACCGCGCATTATACTTAACTTAAGCCGGGCCCGCGACTCACGTGTACGTGCACACGGGAGATTCGGTGCGCGTAGACGGCTCGCCGTGTGCACGCGCTTGTCCGCGTATTTTGCCACTCGGGGCGACGTCGGCGTAGGTGTAGGTGTGGCAGGACCATGGAATCCCGGCGTAGATAATTGTACAATGCTGTAAACGGTTTACTTCTGCGCAACGGCGTAGGCACTTGGGGCTCCGGTGTTGGGTACAGAGACGCGGGTTTGCTCTGATAACAGTGGAGCTTGGAAACACTTTGACTCGAGCTTCATCTCTGTAGTACCTATTAGAAAATTTCAGAGGATGGATGTATTTAATCTTCTTACCGAAACTGATCGTTTTCTTTCAACTCTGCTGGGCTATAGAGACCGAATGATCGGAGGAGTTGATAGCGCACTCGTAGCTCTGACTCGCGAAAGTGACGCGCACACTTGTGGAGCCTCGAATTTGGGCGTTCCTCTCTGTCGTTTCGAGCGAAGCTGAACTCCAACGGGGCGGTGTACTTTTATACGATGCTTTCTGGAGTGAAAATCGTGGTCTCGTCGCTCGGCTGCTGCCTCCGCTGGACACCGGTGCGTTCGCGCAAGTGCGACTACGCGTGATTACGTGTGACTGCTGGGAGGCATTTGCAACAATCGCGGGGATGCACTGACAGGCAGCTTTATTTACCTAATTACCGGATTTAACCGGGGAAAATAGTGGTGAATGATAGCTCGCGATGCCTGGGTTAAGTACGTGCGCGCTGGGCGTGTTTCAGCTGCGCGCGTGTGTGGCCCCCGTATACGTGCATGCGAATAATGGTGCGCGATGCATATTAAACCTGGGGGATGATTAGAGGTTTTCTAACGCGAATCTCGCTTTATTCCTGTTCGTCGCGGCGATGTTGGTGTTCCTTATCCTCTCCTCGCCGGCTTTCTTTTCGTACGGGGCGAAGATCGACGCCCGACCACGTTTCCGGCGAATTTGTGCAACGTTGCGCGGCGGCCTCCCGGCCCCGTTCCTTCGATCCCCCGCGAACGCAAAACTGTAGCGCCGTAAAGGGAGGAGAGCAATGAGGGGTGTTCCGTGTTTAGAATCCGTAAAGCTCGAAGCGTACGCTTGCATGGCGCAAAACTGTAAACGGCGATCGTAAGAGCATACGGAGCTGTCATTACTAGATAATCATTTCTCCGCGGAGCAGAAATAACAGCGGCCTGCTGAGGGCCACCGTTCAACCATCAATTAAAAAATTTTAAGTTTACACGTGGCACGGTTCCACTCGTCTGGCCACTTCGTACGGCAATTGGTGGCGTTGCGACTTTTCAAATTGTTCGTCGGGGGCAGAGGTATGATGGACGTTCGAACGGAGTGTGTATCGATATTTTGGATGAAATATGTGGACGAGAATTGAAAGTTTATTGTTGGGTGAAAGCGTTGAAGGGTTGAAAACTCTTTGGTTCTAATTCTCCATTGAGTAGCTACTGTTCATGTTGATGAGTACTGATTAGGGTGGTCCAAGCCTGTTTTTGTTCCTGAAACGAAAAGAAGTGTGTATATCAATAACTGGATCATATGAATCATGTTTACAGGTCGCTAAGAATTACAACATTGTTTTACGCAATTAACTCTCCGTTGACACTCTGGGTGTGAGCCACCCATAAACTGATTTTGACGCTCTGTACCTTCTATATGCAAAATAAATAACTTTTTTCCAAAGCCGAGTTACAATCTATTTTTTTTCTTACAATATTATATCAGAACAGTAACCATGTAGATTTTTAGCTTCCAATATTGAAATTTGTACATGTTACAATTTTTTGAAGGTTTTCTTCGTGTTTTCTCGACATATGGTGATCTAGATTTTTTTTGCAAACACTGGGATAAAATATCAATTAAAAATCTATTGGAATACAGTTTAGAAACCTTGAAATTGACCCATGATTTTTTTCATAACGATTGGATTCTTTAGATGAGAATGCCAGTCGTTCAAAAATTGTTCTGGGTGTGAGCCACCCGCAGATATGTCAAAGTTGATCGAAAAAGGAGGTGTGTCAACGCATGGTTAAGTGTATATTATTCCTTAATAGCGTAAAAAAATGTTATTTTTGTGTCGGGCATAAAAATGGCTTCCACTAGTTCCAAATCTACAAAGACATCAGCTGGAGAGTCGTTAATTGGAACACAGACAGAAACTCCTTCGCATGCCCTTAAAAACGATTAATCCTAGCAACCTCTAAAGATTGTCCGATTGGGCTGAAATTCTGCACAGGTGTTAGTTAGCATATTCAGAACAAAAGCAACCTTGTGGAAAACCTACATTTTATACTTGAAAAAATGGACCACCCTAAGTAGTACTGATACCTATATCTCATCTCTAGTAACATTAATATTGTACTAGCTTACCAAACATAAATTGAACTTATTCTTCTTAAAACTTGTCCCTTTACGTCCGACTCGAAGCTCAGCAACAGGCCTGAACTAGAACACAGTTCTCCAAAACTTGAAGTTGATGATGGTCTACTCCGATATGCGGTTTCGCAAGAACGGGCCATTTTGATCTTCCCTTATTGATCTCCAGGGTTCATATCAATTCGTTAATTGCACACTCTCTCAAAACACCTTTACCACATGGACCACCCCGTTGAAGTAAGTTCGAGAAGTTCCAATACGTGTTATCTGTTAATCGCGTGTCGAGGGCCAGGGAATAGAGCGCAGAGTAGGCGGAAACAATCAGAAGGGGGTAGGATATCTCGTGTTTAGAATCCGTAAGGCTTCGGGCGTTCGTTTGCACAGCGTAAACGGCGATCGCAGCAGCGACCAGGCTGGCCATTGTCGGGCGATTATTTGCCCTCCCTTGTGTTGTCTCTTCTCGCTAGAGCATGGGTACGTCGTGGGTACACTGTTGTTACGAAGTTAGACGCGGGCCTGCATGACACCCGTGAAAGTTTAACAAACATTGCCAGGGGATAGCGGACAACAGTTTCACGAGCGAGTGGTGGTTGACCGCGCTGCTACGGCTCACTGGTCATCGGGTCATCATCGTTTATTTATCTGAGAGACAGACGCGTCCCGCTGCTGAAACAGAGCGTGACGGAATCGCTGGAATTTGGGGAATTTAAAGTTCCCTGTGCGTCTGGGAGGTTACCATCTAAAGTAGAAATTAAATTAAATGGATCATAAAAGATGACGAAGAATTTAGAGAATTCTATTCAGCTACAGATAGATCCCAGTTCCGTGAAACAGAGGAAGGTCCAAAGAAATAACTGGGCGCGCGTAAAACTTGCGTATCCACTGGAAACAATCTGTCCTCCCTCGGGTGGATCCAGATTCGTATAAAATCACCGCGTTCCGCGTGCACTTGCGAGTACTTTTTACGATTCAAGGTAAGAATCGGTTCATGCTCCAGGGGTGGGGGGGGGGCGAGGGGGTGGTAATCCAAGAGAATTTTTTCTCCCTTCCCAGAGAAGTGGCCGTGTTATGCCAGCGACCCTGCGAGACACCAGGCTGCAAATGTCGCATTGTGGACCGGCCAATAAAGTCGCTCGTTCGCCCACGCACGCGACTCCGGAGGACCGTCTCGCGGCTGTGAAGGAGCAAGAAGCTGGACAGAAGGAGAGGCAGGGGGGCGAGCGAGAGAGAGAGAGTGGAAGCTTAGAAGGGACTATTGGAAACGCGCCTTGTCGTAAATGCCTCGGCCCCGCGTCGTTTCTTTCTCTTTCCTCGTTTTTTCCGCCTTCTTTCCCGGCCGAAGTGCTCCTTGCTCAAAGACGCAAGGTCGGCTCGTGGGTGGCGACGATAATAATTATTGCCAGGGGGGGGGAGGTGGGGGGCTTCGAACGATCGATCGACGATCTCGGATTTGCCGGTGAGATCTTCGCGATCTCCTTTATTCCTTGTTGGAACGCGGCTTTATCACCTGGCCGGGCTGGGGACGTTTTCAACATCCGTTGTACGCCGGCGAAAAAGAAACCAACGACGGGCGTATAAACAATTTTGCATTTAATACCAGCTGTACTTTACGCTGATCAAGTATACAGGCCCGCGAAGGTGTGAGATTTTTACGACGGCATAGATTCCCTGGGCGCGTCTACCGATGTTATTGAATATCAACGAGGACGATGAGTCGCGGAACGCTCGCTATACGCCCCCCCTCTAGGCGTAATACTTTTGTCGATCGAACACAGGGCACGGGAAAAAGACTGTAACTGCCAGAACGAGGGGCTTCTCGCGGGAAGAAGAAAAAATTCTCGGGCGGAATGTTCAATTGTTATCTCGTGCAGAGCTCGGTTAATTGAAAGCTAATGATCTTACTTCAGGTGGGACATTTCGTGCAAATTCGTGTCAAACTTGGGAGAATATCTTGGAAAGTTTCTTAAGATGCTCTGCGCAGCGTGCGCAGTTTAATTTTCTTAGTTTCTAACAAGGGAAGTTAGCCAACCCGAAAATTCAGAAAATTATGCAACTTTGGGTGCAAGCAGAGTAGTCGATCCGTAATACAAACCTATTTTTTGTTGGTGTCATCTTTCTGCTTTGGGGGGTGAAATTACCCCTTGAGAAAAGTGCAGAATTTTCTTTTTCGTGAAATACCTCGAGAACAGTGAGAGATATCGAAAAGTTCAAACAAAAATTGTATCTCTTTATTACATCTACGAAACTGCATAAAAGTAATTATCCAATTAAGGATTGGTGGTGGGGGTAACTTGAAAAGTATAGATATCTCAGTAATTATTTTTACGTAGCTTTCTGGATGTAAAAAACAGCTGCAACTTTTCTTTAAACTTCTTTTCGATACCTTTCATCGTTCTCGAGATATTCCACGAAAAAGAAAATTCTGCATTTTCCAAACTTCTCCTCTAAAACGAGTAACTTCCTTTGAAAAACACCTTAGATTCTATTATACTTTTTAATAATCTGCTTACCAATAACCACCCAAACGAAAATTCGTATACAAATCTCAACTATATTCCACGGTTAAAACATTCATCCTGTAAGAATCAGGAAGAGCATTCCCTCAGAAGCTTCGCCGTCATCCCACGCTTTAATTTACAAAAGCGGTGTCGCAGTATCTTCACCGTCCCCCTCGAACCTCACTAAAGTCCCTGGAATAATGACGGCAACATACATTAGTATATCTTAACGGTAGGCAACAATCTCCTAATCGTATACACGAGAAAGGACCTGCGCCTTCGCTGGTGCACCGTGCAAGCGCGCTTGAATCGCGAGGGCGGGACAGTTACGAACAGGCGGTATCTTATTAGGCAATTTGTCCAGGTGGAATCAGAAAAGTCGCGGCGGTTAATCGATTGCCATGGATCGACGGCGGCTGGAAACGTCCCGCGACGCTTCAGGTTGCCGTCCACCGTGGGCAGGCGTCCGTCTCGCTTCCCTCTGCGGACGTTCATCGATCGGCAATAACCGTCGATCGATCGCGCGATTCCGCCTTTCCGAAACGGCCCCGGCTGGCGGAGACTCCTCCGGGTGGCTCTTTTATCGCGTTAACGAACGCTCCGCGGCCGCAGATCGCCGCACGACGATAGCAATAATTGTCGTGCGTATATACGACCGATCGATTTGCCGTTCCCTCTGTCTCGGGGCGCGCTTGCACCGGGCCCGCTCCGACGACGTCCGCTTCCTCGCGACGTCTCGCCGCGCGCCGGCGTTAAACCGACTTTAACGCCGGTCCCGGCTGACGAGTATGGAAACTCGTGGGTGACAATGGCAATAATTGTATCCAAATCGCGGCGCGTCGCGTCGCGGACACGCTGGGACCGTGACGGGGCGAGGGGCCCCGGTGAACGACGTGCACGCGTTGCCGTCGAGATTCGTGGGTGACAATAACGATTCCAGGTTTACAGCGGTGCCCGAGGGATCCGTCGATCGGCATACCTCAGCGTCGGTTTATTCGCGCGATCTCCCTGGCCGATGTCGCGATAGATCGCTGGTTTAATGATGAAGGGGGCTGGGGGGAGGTCGGGTATCGACGTGGAGGATTTTATGGGGGTGGTCGGGGGACTTTAGCATCGATCCATCGACCGGTGATGTTTATTCTTGGGACGTGACGTCACGGGACGTCGTGCTGGGTTTTGTTAGGAGGTGGATCAGAGGTGTGGAACGGAAGAGGGAAACGTAGTTGGTGCGAAGAAGTGTATAGGTGAGGCTTTGGTAATTTCACAACGTGCGATAAAATTTCACAACGATGATATTGAAATAATCGAAATGGGCAAAGTTGACGCGTGCTTTTACAACTTCTTGATCCCTCAACGTTGCAAAGGAATTATTCAAAACAGGCTGGCTTGCACTGCATCCCATTGGACCCGAGGATCCTCCTTGGAATCAGTGAGCAAGCTTTCATCATCGAGATTTATTCTGGCACGCGCGATCTCGACAGGCGAAAGTGGAGGGAAAAAAAAAAGGATGCAAATGAGAGGAAGGCTCGTGGCGCGTTTGGTAGGAAAAGATTGAAATTCGGTCGCGTGTCCTGGACGCGTCCTGGCGGCGTGCTCCTCGCCGCGGTGTGGATCGGAGTCTAGGAGGAGGCACATTATTCAAATTCGCCGCGCGGAGATTAGAATTAGAATCGTCGATTTTTGGACACGTGCCTGCGCATCCCGAGATCGCCGCGCGAGTCGTCCCCCATAGCGAAAAAGAGGATAGGACCGTCTGAGATGGGACCACGGGAGGGAAATATTCAAATCTCCGACAGGAGACACGAGCCGGAAGTTGCACGCGCTCCGCGGCTCCGTGATTTATTTGCATGATGCGATAGATAGAACCGGCGAGGCCTCCCTCCGGATTACAATTAAAATCGTCTACACCGACACGGGCCCGGAACGTGCGCGCAGAATGTATTTCCATGGTTAAGAAGCTTCCAAGTGTGGCTCAGAAATGGAATTGTGTCTTAAGCGGCGATACTGCGTTAGTCTCGTTGCAATTCAGCTTTCGACATTTTTTTTTCTTCATAATTTAAGTTAACGAACGTGGGAGATAGAGTGAATTAATTAAACTTCTTTATGTTGGTACGATATTTCGGAGGTTTAATCAGGAAAGAGCTGTTCAATGGTCATAGCTCAGGGAGTAATACAGTGACGTCTGATACGATTAAATTTTATCATAATTTGCTGAGGAAAATGTAAGATATGGAAATAGTGTTAAATAGTGCTACTGTAGTTCTGGATTAAAGCACCGCTTGCTTTTTAAGATATCATTCAAACTAGGTACTTGCTATATAATATTTCCTCCGCCTATATGAGATAACCGTTACATGAATCAACGAGGTCGAAGAAGAGAAAAATCGAAGACCGTTTAGAAGCACGATAGCCGTTACGCGCATCGGAAAAATCGAGCGCCTCAAAATAACACGGCTGGTACAAAGAACGCCCTGGGCTTTCATCCTCGTCAGGACCTCTCCGTATGCAAATTTAGTCCTAGATCCATAGCAGCACGCGACTCGACGCTGGCTTGAATTCAAATTCAAACTTCCTACTGCGAGGTTGCCCTGCGTTTTTGCATCGTTAATTTCCACGTGAAGCGTGCACTTGTCACCCCCCAAAGGGTACGAATAGGAGGAAAAAGGGATACCTGACTGGCATACAGGCGGGCAAGAAGGGGATTTTTCACTTTCACAATGACGAAAGAGCAGTCACTGCACGCATCCTTATTTTCTATTCACCGGCGATCTACCGCCTCGAGGAGCCGAAATTTTACCTGAATAAACGGTCCGTCAGGGAATCACAGTGAAATCTCGGCGCAACGGTACCTAGCAGAAGCGAATATTCCAAAATTCACGTAGAAGCTAACATTCGCTGCTATTTCGTTCAGCTTCCTTTACTAGCAATGAATTCATCGCGCTGGAGCTGGCAGCAAAGCAACCTTATTTACCTTCGATAAACCCTGTCATTCGTCACACACTCCGCAGCTCAACATGTAATATAAAAAAAAATTAAATTACATGGGGTTTCTGAAGCACGAAAATTAATTCCAGACTAGTAGCCCAAGGTCCTCGATTCTACTTGTCGCTCGGTGCACCGAGCAAATCGTTTCGGCATTAGCATGGATTGTTGTGCGAGTCAAGCCTAGCTGAGCCACTGTTTCATCCAGAATTCCCACACCTATACGAGCGCCCTTAATTCTCCCCCAGCTGGTCCAGACAGATACATAGATCGGAGGAGAGAGACGGACCAGAGTTGTCACTTGAGCTTCGGCCAGGTATGGAGGAGAGAATGAATGTGCGCGGATCGGTACGTAAGATCTGCGATTCGGTGGTGAATAGGCGCCGCGGGTCTGAATGCGAAGGGGCTGCTTCCCTTCTGAGACAATAATAGAAACAGTACCAGCAGCCTGGGCACGGCCCAAATACCTTAAAATACATGATACACGACGAGCCTCCGCTCCATTTCTTCTCGCCCTTTCTTCACCCCCTTGCTCGACGTTTCCCTCGCCCCGGCGATACAATTAAAGTACGTTGCGGTCTTTAAAGCGTCCCCAGCCTCCGCACCGCGCACCCCTTCGATCGCTGTTCGTTTGTCGTTCGATTTATGTACCAAAAGGGTGAAACGTAGGGAATCTGGGCCAGTGCCCCGGACTCCGGTACCTGTTCCCCTCCCGGGGTCCCGATCCTCTCGTTCCTCTGATCCTGGCTGATCGCCCAATCGAACGACCTCCTTTATTCCACCGGCATAACCGAATCTTCGTCGCCCTTCGATTCATCGGCCGGGGGGTTCCAGCCGCTTCCATGCAGATCCTTTGATTTGTGGGATCGGTTGGTCGTTGGCCCACGGTGCATAATTCGCTTTGATTATCGTGAATACGTCGCTCGGCAATCGGGATACAGTCGGCAGGAAGTCGTTTTCCTTTCCTCCTTCATTTCGCCCCTCCATCCGTTACCTATTAGTAGTGTTCCTTCTCGAGAATGCTTTCTCGAGAATTTCACGAGAAATTTTATAATTGCTAATTTCTTATTTCTCGAGAAATACTATAATTTCTCGAGAAACTTAAGTCTAGGAAAAATATTATAAATCTCATTTATTTCCGTAAATGAATGTATTACTAGTTAATCGCGAACGTATAAACACATCTACAATTTATGATACATCTTATTAATAACATTAGAACCTATTTGAATTCCAATAGAAAATCACAGTACAGAAGATTCGATAGTATTAACTGCTGAAGGTGCTCTTAAATTCTTATTTAAAAATTTAGAAAAATTGTATGCTGAATTAAGTATCTAATGAGTTTCTTGTGACTATTAAAGAAGAAATATAGAGAAGAGGAGATAAGACTATTGTATCCCGTATAAATTTTTTGCATGATACAGAAATTCTTCCAAAATTTGCCACATTGTGCTATTTAAAAATAAAATTTAAAACCAAAAAGTAATGTTTCGCTTTGTACAAATTTTGTATTAAATTAATAAATTTACCAATTATATTTAATATCTATTTTTCCTTTACATAAGTTTTGTATAAATTAGACAGGAATAATCATTTAGTTAAAGTTTTCTTTTGTTTTTGATAAATATTATCAACATTATTCCAAAAATATAATTTTTGCAATATTTTTTTCAATTTCTCGAGAAACTTAAGTCTAGGAAAAATATTATAAATCTCATTTATTTTCGTAAATGAATGTATTACTAGTTAATCGCGAACGTATAAACACATCTACAATTTATGATACATCTTATTAATAACATTAGAACCTATTTGAATTCCAATAGAAAATCACAGTACAGAAGATTCGATAGTATTAACTGCTGAAGGTGCTCTTAAATTCTAATTTAAAAATTTAGAAAAATTGTATGCTGAATTAAGTATCTAATGAGTTTCTTGCGACTATTAAAGAAGAAATATAGAGAAGAGGAGATAAGACTATTGTATCCCGTATAAATTTTTTGCATGATACAGAAATTCTTCCAAAATTTGCCACATTGTGCTATTTAAAAATAAAATTTAAAACCAAAAAGTAATGTTTCGCTTTGTACAAATTTTGTATTAAATTAATAAATTTACCAATTATATTTAATATCTATTTTTCCTTTACATAAGTTTTGTATAAATTAGACAGGAATAATCATTTAGTTAAAGTTTTCTTTTGTTTTTGATAAATATTATCAACATTATTCCAAAAATATAATTTTTGCAATATTTTTTTCAATTTCTCGAGAATTCTCGAGAATTCTCAAGAAATATGATCTCATTTCTGATTTCTCGAGAAACAAAAAAGTGTGGAGAAATCAGGAACACTACCTATTAGCATCTGGCGTGGCAATGAACAGACATCGTCGTCTTCTGGTGGCAATCGGGAGCACCAGCACGGAGTTACATAGAATCGTGAATTTTTGTGAAATTTTATGTCAGAAAGAGTTCAACTTTTCGATTCCGTTTGTCATCTCTTGTTCGACAACGTGGGTGTATACGAAAAGTGTAATTGTACTGCTATTTGTAGTTGCAGTTATGTAATTGTTAGACTCTGAACAAAGTACAAGTTCTATCGTTAATTCAAGAGAGAACTTCTTACACAACTAGTTTACTAAACCTCGTGATTGAGACTGAAACAAGATGTCCAATTAAAGTCTGCAGTAATTGCAATCAGAATATCACTCTATGCTTGCATATGTTTCATTTGCATCGGAACTCGAATGTATACGTTGGCTCCGAGATACAAGCTTCTCGGTTAACGAGCAACGCTCAGAATTGCCAGCTGGTTTCAGAAAACTTTTCACTGAAATAACCGGAATTAGAAAGTGGCTGCAGGACGATGTATTAGCCGATGGAAAGAATATTATTAAAAAGCAGGGACGACTGATATCTGCAATTATACCTGTCCAACGTGGAGAGTGGCTTTTCATCAACATAGGTATACTTTATAACTGATAATCCATTTTTACTCTCGCGTGCTAATTAAGTTTCGTAACGACAGGTATTGCTCCACTGATTGTAAATCAGTTGCCACTGAAATCGTCCGCGAAACTGATCGTTTAAATAATTAATAGCGATGTACATCGGTGTTTCTAGGCTCGTCTCCAGACATCATCATCGTTTCGATTTAAGGGATTATACCTAGTCAGGCGGCCGAAAAGAGGCGAATATTTGTGATTTTTTCGTGCAAAAATCAAAATTTCAACTTTAAATAGCTGTCATTTTGTTTTAAATTAATATTTCTTAATAGTTTTAATAATATTTACTTATAGTTTTTTTATTTGAGATAACCTGGTTCCGAATGACAGTGCTCACCGCAAAACCAAATTTTTAAAAATGCTTCTTGGATGTCGGTTGTTACTTTATTATAAACGTAAATATTTTTCAACGAAAAAATTACCAAATGTTCTTTAAATGTTGCTCTTTTAGGCGCAAAAAGTTTGGTAAAAATATACGCTTCCACTTCTTCAAAAAAAATTCACAAATATTCGCCTCTTTTCGGCCACCTGGCTAGGTATACCTAACTCCTTAAGCTACCAATGCGACAGAATCAGATTTTTAATTTAATCGAATTCCGCTAGGATTGTTACTCGATGCTGTTCCTCTAATGGCGAAGAACCATTTCGGAACAAGTTATTAAATAAAGAATATATTATTTGCTTGTTCATTTAGGGCTAAGGGATACTAATCGACCCTTCTAATTATTTTACCAAGCGATACTGAAACGAATGGATATAATTGTAATGTTCGGTAACAACTTCTACGACGATGCACAAGCAGCCTCTTAAAATTCCGTGTGTCTGCTCCTCGAAACAGAAATTTATCCAGCTATGCTTATTCCTGGCCACCGAGAGCAGGAGGGTTAACACATTCGTTATATCCGACACAGCTCAGAGGGCCTCGTTCCAGAGCATAGCTCGTGGGAAAACGCGCTTGCGAATCGAAGCACGGCACATTTTTCGCCACATTCCTCCATAATTCATTTTCGCTCCTCACCTCGTTCGTTCTCTTTCCATTCTTCCCTCGACACGGCCGATTCGCGTTTATTCATTCGAATTCCTGGCAACTCGCGAGTCTTGACAAGAAACGCGAGACGCTCGCGACTTCCTTTGCGCCTTGAGCACCTTGGCAAATCGAACGCTATAAATAAATCACACGAAAATATATGGCTCCTCTGTACGTTCCTGTACCGCGTTCGCTCAATGGATCATTCCGCTAAGAATGTTCGAGCAATCTCCCCGACAATTGGTCCCTTAAATTAAATTCAATAATTTGGCATTAAATTGCCCGGGAAAATATGAGGCTTGATAAATTTAGTTGCCGCGGGAAAGCTTTTAACAATCGTATCACAAAATTTCGTCCGCGTCTTATTGTTAGCAGCAAAGGATATAATTGGGTGACCCGCTCCTGGCTCCTTTGCATATTCCTAAAAGATTCTGAAAACAGGAAATCGATAATCTTCCTCGTCCACTAAAAATATGTCAGCCTTATTTAATTTTTCCACTTCGCATATACCGTCCGACGAAATGAAAGCTTGACATGTACTCTGTTAAAAATATCTGTTGCGCGCGCACTCGTTGCTGCTGCTTTTACGGTGTCGCAGGAGAACTGAAACAATTGGAATGGTTTCGTAACGTTCCCGTACAATCGGGATACGATCGGAGCATCAATTTCCGATTCCAAGGAAACCCGTTCACAACACCGCGGATCAAATTATTCCACTTTTTCGTTTCTCGTTGGGCTAATTTAGCGACGCTTTTATCCGCCGGATCGCGGAAAAGTCGCGTGACGTTTTTGCCCGGCGGGCTATTATTATTCCCATTATCGCGGAATAATCGGCAATAAAAGGAGAAGTAATCACATTAAGGGGGCGGTATTGCAATGAGGATTTGTCGGCTAATTCGCCCGCCGAATCGATCCGCGCAGTGAATTCTTTTACGGCGCTGCGTGCAGATTACCGTGCACGCAACGACCGACGATCCACGGACACGCATCGATGGCTCTTTCCCATCGTGCCTTCGCTCCTGATCGTCGATTCAAATTCGAGCCCGCTCGAGGGACGAATAGGTGCTTCTGTACACCGCGATCCGTAACGTTCTCTACCGCGCCGCGAGAGCAGGCCTGCGTATGGATTCTTCGAGATTAATGGACCGCGAGATTCGAGGCTGTTTACGACCAACAGAAGCCAGTGCTACGGCTTTGCTCCACCGGCACGATAATTCATCAAAAATGTAAACTGCAATTTTATTAAAAAACAGTAGCTGCGATTATCTTATTTTATCCTCGAAAGTTTCGTGCGTGACGAAATTAGAGATTCCAGCAAAATATATTTGCTGCAAGTTGCCAACTGTACGAAATATTTGAATCTCTTATTTAAATCAAGTGACAAATACAGCTGGGAATCCACCGTGAGCTAAGCTATGCTATGCGATGCTATGTTTTAGCTTAGCTTTTGGTGGAAACGGTTCCATAAGAATGTAGGGTAAACCAACCAGTAATTGAGCGCATACTAGTGAAAGAAACATTAAGCAAAGCAATGTGAATTATAAATTTAAACGTTATTATATGTTTATAAATGGAGCGTAGTTGCACTTTTAATATCCTCTATTTTTAGTTACGCGTATTAAGCAAACATTAATAAGTACAATTCTTATTAAAAGTATGCGGTCATTTACTGGGCTTCTACGCGTTTTGCATTTTACAATTTTTCTTCTTAAATTACGATAAGAATAAGTAATTATTCATATAGAAATTTCAAGAGAAATAAATTTAAATACACTTTCAACAGTTGTTTTATTGTTATACATAAATATATCCAAGTATTAATCTCAACGGTCCATAGATTCAGCAATTCGGTCATTCACCGGTTGGTTCACCCTATTGAAGCTAATTTTTTTAAACCTTGCATCGCGTATCATAGCTTAGCTTCCCGGTGGATTCCCGGCTTAAAAGCTTCTATGTTCCAAACCCACCAAGAAAATCCAGCATTCTAAATCAATAAAAAATCTGTGACATCATCGCTCGACGATCCGAAGCACCCCTACTTGTCCCAGAACGAAGCCGCGTGACTTTGCACGCGCTCACCTGAAGCCAGCGCAGATACGGATCTCTGGACGCGCGACAGAGATCAGTATCACTTGAAACGATCGTAGGACGCGTTGGATTCCTCGTGGCGCGCGGACGTCGGGCGATTTTTCTAGGTGTAGCTTCCTGCCTGACGTCACAATTAGCCTGATTATAATTACGGCGGAGAAAGACAGGCTGCGCAGCGAGTGCGCGAGCAAGCGAGAGGCACGCGGCTGCGAGGAGGCGGGAGAGGACGCGAGCGTGCTAAAGGGAGCGAGATGACCGCCGAGAGGAATGCGCGAGGAGAAGCGGGGAAGACACGCATTTAACGGTGTGGCGAACGACGGTCGAGCTGACAAGCGAGATAATTAGGTGGAACGAGACAGGACGTGCGCATTAATTAATTAGCCCAATCTAAGTCCACTTCGCTTATTGCGCGCGCCCGTGCACGGAACTGGACACGACCTCAAAACCTATCCGCGCTGATTTCGCGAGCCACGAACCGAGTGCCTGCAGTCCGGGGATCGTTTATTCATGATCGCGCGATGATAGACAGACGGCTGTCTAATAATTCGCGCGACAGTGCCACGGGATTCGCAGTAACGTCAGCGATTTCTCGGCCGGCATTAATCAAGCTTAATTTTCGTCCGCTAATTCGCGCCGGACGTCACGTTTCCCTCCTTTCTTTCCTTTTCCCCTTCATCCGCCGCTTCGTCCTGTGACCTTCTCTTCTCTGTCTCCTCGTGGGCGTAGCTTCGTAGGGTACTTTTTGGGCGACGCGATTCCAGGCCGAACTGTGGACGTTTCAGCAGCGACTGGTTCCGATGTGGTCTTCGCTCTCGGCGAAGCTGCTGCAGCTGAATCGAGCGCAATTTTGAACGAGCCCCAGCGCGTTATTTACGCGGGTCGATTCGCTTTTTTTTCAGGGCGTGGGAATTCGTAAGGGAAGAGAGAATCTCCGTGACACGGTGTGGTATTTTTTTCTGGAATTTCGGGGAGTTTAATTTCACTTCATTTCGATCGGCAATAAAATTACAGGTACCCCGGGCTAAAAAATTGTTCGCGAACTCCCTCCGATATTGCATTCTTCCGTACACGCTCAGAAGAAGCTCATCAATCAAAAGCCTTCCTCGAAAACTCCGAAACTTCATTTCCTTCAAACTGTTCCACTTGTTCCTCCCGAATCACTCCGCCGCAAAAGACGCGCCACGTGTATCGATTCCAAAGTGGCTCCGAAATAATTACGAGGCAGCTCGCCGGGCGCGTGCTAATTGCAAACAGGCCGCGCGAGACTGCATTGCAGTGAGCTTAGGCCAGCGTGGCCAAGCTGGAGCGGGTCTGCGCGGCCGATTTCGAGCCTTCTTGGCACCTCCTGCGCTCTCTTTGCCCTGAGAAATAATTAATATATGCTAACGAATGAGAAGCGTAACGGCTGGCACTCTTAAATTCGCGCCATTGAGCGACCAAGTGTCCGTGAGTCCCTTCGACGATCTTTCTTTCTCCCCTGCTGCCCTCTCTTTCTGTTCTCTCTCTCTCTCTCCTCCACGGTGCCTCTCCCTCGAACTGCTTTCCGTCGAACTGTTCGGAACTGGTCGCAGCTCGGCAGCCTCCCTTCGGGGGTCGCGGGAAAGGGAGGCAGGAGGCCAACCGACGTCCTCCGCCAACTATCACCTCGATTAATTCTATTGGCAGAAATTAAACCGTATTCCATCGGCCCTGCTCGATTCTGCTGGAGCTCGCTGGCTGATTTCCTTCGAGATTTGGCATACGCTCGAAAGGGGTTAAACGCTGCACCAGAGAGGGCTGCTGGCGGCGTAATTGCTGGCGGCTTTAAATTGGATCGCCTGTTTGCCCGGCGATCCAAAAGCGACACCGTGGAGGAGGATTAATCCTTTCCGTTGCGAGCTGCTCTTGCCCGGAGCCGGCTGATTTGTCGCGCGCTTGATTCTTTTAAGTGGGAATACCGGTGCCGCGTGAATCGGCGTGGGGGAGAACCGATTCAGGTATCCAGCTGCGTGCAAACTTCCCTGGAATAAGCCATTTGGAATTGAATCGCGGTGCTTCGCTTCCTTGGCACTTGGGGATTGTGAAAGGAGATTTACCTTGCGACTAGGATGTTCAGAATTTTCGTCAACTCTCGCGATATGAAATAGAGCACAAATGGGTAGACGAAAGATTATCCAGAAGTGTCCATTAATTAAGTGCCATTTTTAAGTGCCATAAGCGTCGCTGGCCGTTTGTTGAATGATTTTGAATCAGCGACGAACAGAGAAAAGCTTTTAAAGGATCCCCACTCGCGACAATGGTGCCGGTTATAGTAACAGTTCCGAATATTTTAAGGGCTTTCCAAGAGAATGAGCCCGCTGCATTCATCGTCGCTCTCCCTCGTCGGCCATTTTCGCTTAATCTCTTTTCTGGAGAAAATTAAGTCGAATTCAGGCGCAGTCGTTCGAACGTAACTCAGTAACAATGCATCGGTGCGAGTACAGCCTAGTCCTCGTCCCTTCTGCCCCTCTGCCTCGCCCCAACACACCCTCAGCTCCGAGAGGGAACCTCCAGCAACCACCCTCTCTTACCTGTGCGCCTAGGCGTAGTGAAAACGACACTTTCGATTCAGTATTTCTTCCCCCCCCTATTCGCTGGAAAGTGTTACGTTTCTTGTGTCCGAAACACTCTCGAGGATATTAACGAGTTTGTTCGTTAATAATTCAAACGTAGGTGGCCGGAAGATCTGTCTTTATCGCGTCTGTATCATTATCCTTAAATCGCGTGAATTACCGCTGCAAGAAATATTCATCACTGACGCAATTGGATAGGTACTTAAAATAGCACGCAATTATGCCACTTCGGACGGTCAGGAAAAAGCGGAGTTGGAAATATATGCATGAAGCACCGCTTGCAACAGATTTGCGTGCTCCGAAGGTGCATTTCTTGTAAATGCTTATCGTCAGCAGGACTTTCATTGGCCGTGCTGGCGTTTTTAAGACTTTGTACTCAGCGATTATATTTGGAACCCTGAGTCAGGGTAGAAACTTTTAATCCAAGCGAAGAAGTGGCATTGAGGGGACTAGGCAGTCGAAAAAACGATTTTTTATTGCATTTTCCGAAAGTACTATCTTTTCTGAATAAAATGCCGCTTGGTTTACAGTAAAATTCGCTAAATTGTAGATTTGGCAGCTAAGAACGTCAAGCGGCAACCTATAGCGTCGTCTTTGCCCAGAAACTTTAAATGCGTTTTTCTCGAATATTTTTTTCTCTTCATCTTTTCCTGACTGCGAATGAATTGAGGTTCAGATCGACTTGGAAAAATTACGGGATGTGTAAAACATGTGCCATTTTGAGGCAAACATCTTATAGGGTCCGTAAAAATTCGAGATTTTCATAAAAAAAATTAAGAAGTCACCGAATTTTTTTAACCCAGACCATCATTGTTTGTGCGCTACAAAAATCCGGTGACTTCTTAATTTTTTTATGCAAATCTCGTATTTTTACGGACACTATAAGAGGTTTGCCCCGAAATGGCACATGTTTTACACATCCCGTAATTTTTCCCAAGTCGATCTGAACCTCAATTCGTTCGCAATCAGGAAAAAAATGAAGAGTAACAAATATTCGAGGAAAACGCGTTTAAAGTTTCTGGGTAAAGGCGACGCTATAGGTTGCCGCTTGACGTTTTCAACTGCCAAATCTACAATTTTGCGAATTTTACTATAAACCAAGCGGCATTTTATTCAGAAAGGATAGTACTTTCGGAAAATGCAATAAAAAATCGATTTTTCGACTGCCTAGTCCCCTTCGCAGCGACTTAAATGCAGAAATGAATTATGTAACACTTCGTCGCAGTGGTTTCCTAATGCCTAAAGTCTGTGATAATTAATCAAAGAAGAGGAAATGCAGTCTGGGCTGAAATTGATATTCCGAAGAAAATTGCGAAACAGCAGTGAAAATGGTTTCTTCGAGAAATACTGCAGACTTTGAATGGTGTGTCGAAAAGGTTCCAGCAGTCTCGATCACAGATCGGTGAATCCCAGAAATCACTGGCAACTGCGCGAAATGGGACAGAGATTCAGTTAAAACTCCCGAGTGAGCCGGAAAAAAGGAACGCCTGAAGGATCAGGGAGCCGGCCGAAATTGCTTGGCCCTCGTGGCGCACGAAAATTTTCAACGTGCATCCGGGATGAGCGAGTGACAGGGGTAGGTGGGCGGGCACGATGGGAATTTTATAACGAATAAAATTTTAAGCGCCTTATAAAACCTGGCAAGTGTGCAGTAGCAGTCTGTAATATGGCTCGTATATCCGTTGCCCGTGCCTCGACTCGTGTACGTAAAGTCCCTCCCTGTTTCCCCCGTCCCTCCATAGCTTTTTCGCAACCCCTAACCACCTATGCCGGCTTTTGCATTCTTGCGTGTCACATCTTCTGCCCTTTCATTCCTCTGGCGAGCAACGCAGCAATGCTCGAAGCCTGCTCTTTTATCGAGCCCTCGGTCCCGCTGGTTCGTCGATTCTGTGTCTATCGTGACTCGTAAGGTGAATTCCATTCCCATTGTCTTTGGCGGAGGCCCGCCGAAGGCAGCAGCAACGGATTTCCGTGGCGAAAGCTCGATGCTAATCAGGACCCAGGGCGCATAATGTATTACGTAATATCGGGTTGCCACGGTGGAAGGTGAAATACGCCGGGGCACGGAGCTTTCTTCCCATTTTTCCTCCCCCTTTTTCCCCTGTTTAACGAGAGACGCGCTCTAGCCGGCGTGATATTAAAATAGTAGCAGCGCCGCGTTACAGCGTGACGGCGTAAAATGATAACGCCTGGAAACGCGGCGTAATCGATCGAGCGTTATTAAGAATAAACGTGGAACACGTTAAAGGGAGGCGGGAAGAGAGGGCAGGCTGTGAATAAGCGAGCACGAGAGCGAGAGATCAGAGGAAGCATGGTATAATGGCATAAACCGGTCAACGAGTCAACATCACGCGGCTGCAACGGTGGGTGAGAGGTGGGATATAAATCAAAACATTCGGGCATTAGAGAAAATTGAAGGGACGACTTTGACGCCGCGCGAACGCTGCAAGAACTTTGGAAACACGGGGTGTGAAGAGGAAGAAGAATGGGGCAGTGTGAATAAAATTCGTTTCGTGGAACCTTCGTAGCTTTCATATTAAAGATATTTTATTACTAAAATATCCGAGGAAAATGAAATACAAAGAAAAAGTACCTATAGGCTGCGATCGTGGAGAAAGATTGTAGGAATATCTATTAAAGTTCTAAGGAAATAATGAAAAGTGGCAAGAGAAGCTTATAATTCTTCGTGCAAAAAGTAATTGAAAATCTTGTTATCATTGTCTTAATGGTTACTTAGTGTTAATAGTTATTAAAGTTTCCTGGAGTTTTTCCCCTAAGCTATAGGTTGTTAAGCAGCGTTACACTTTTTATGAAATAATAATTGGTTGGCATGGAAGAATTAATTAAGAAGTCAGCGTATTTTATCAATTTGTACATGGTTGCATATCAGTTCTTTATTTAATAAATAATGTTAGTGTGACGTATGGTAATTGAATTAGTTGTAACTATATAAATATTAAAAATTGGCTCTATGACAGCCAAACTTAACTGTGGCTTGAGGATACGTGTATTTAAATGGTAGATAGTCAGTCGAATTGGTTTTACCATTCTTTCTTCAATATTATAGTACGGAGGATATTGTCTACGTGATCCCTCAAAACAAAGCACGAAGAAGAAAATTTGAAGAAAAAAAAACAGATCGTGTTTACCAGTAAAACGAACCCTGCGGCAGTGTTTTGCCTTTACTCAATCACTTTGTGCACAAGTGATGAAAACATTGCGCGTTAGACTTCCATCAATCACTGATTCCCCCTACGTTCCTTAACTACATGCCTACCACCATTTTTCGTATTTTCTGAATTTCGACACGGAAATCCTCCCCTTTCCCAAATACTCACCTCTCAACGTTCAGTATTATTTCGACCGCGATAGCAGCAAGACCTGTTTCGAATAGTAACAGGTTTGTCCAACTGATAGTGAAGTGAATTTCGTTTAATTTCTTCGATCCCAATCGAGTTAATTGTTATCGTATCGCGTTCTAACACACTATACTTAATTCTTCAACCGCTAGATTATTATTTATCTTTCTTTTTTATGTGGATGAAAATCGCGAAAGTGAAACGTGTGTGCAATTCGATGAAATTTGGTACGTAAGATTTTTTTGGACTAAGGAAATAATTTATTATCCCTAAATATTAACGAGCTACATTTTCGAAAGGACGCAATAAATCACAATAAGGTACGAGATTCGTAGATTTCTCTTTACACGGGAAATTTACAAGTTTCAATGTGTCATATCATTTGAGGCTATTTTGTGTAATATTGAAATACTTCGATTTAGAAATGACATCTATTAATCCTTGTTAGCCGAAACGTTGAAATTTTAAATCCTATGTACACGAGTACTGGCGAAGTAGCACATCAAATATTAAAAAGAGATCTCAAGGCGTGCAACCACCGTCTAAAATTTGCAATACATGCCACCTAATGTACAGTATTCAAATTAATAATACAGTAGGAGCAAAAGAGTTCACTCTAAATACAACAGTTACAATCCTATAATAATTACATTCGTCACTTAGACTCTCAATATTACCACAAATTCTTAAATCCACAATATAGATTACGCTAACATTAAAGTAGAACATTTATTGAAGTATAACATTTAAGTTATTAGGACTCACCCCTCTCCTCCCTTCTGGGGGGTGGTTAAAACGGAAATTACGGGTTACATGTGCTTTTCGTTGCGCGTAGCAAAACATTTCGGCGATATTTACGGATTTCAATGCCCCGACCTCTAATTGGCCGTTCAGTTATCTCTCCCCTGAAGAACGAGCCACTTCACAGAAAGAGAGTGCAACGCATTATCCATGTCTCACCTTAACGCCGCGTCTCCGTGCAAATAAGCCTGGCATTGCTATTTACCCGTGATATTCCATGCGACTCGCGTGTGCAAGCGACGCGGTTATGTACTGGGTGTTCGACGATGAACGATCAGTTCGATCTGACCCTGTGCAAACCACCGTGGGGTCTAGGTAGTTGCTCGAAGCGCTTACCTGCAGCCTGAATGGTACCTCTGAACCGACGCCGACGATAAGAACGTTCGAGTGCTTGCTTGCATAGATTTTTTTTGGCCGATGCTCTTTTCTGATAAACGCTTAAAACAAACGGCGATAGGTGGTGTTTGACGATCAAATAGCAGAGGCTTCTGTTAAGGTTAATGAACAGACTCGCATAGAGTAATGAAGGTATCGAAGGTTGCTGTGGGACAGTAATGTTTGCTTTCAATATCTGGTTTGGAAGAATTTAAGAAATTTCTTAGGAATGGTGTTCGTTTTTATATATATAGTCGTTATATATATATATATAAATATTATATATATTATATATAAATATTATATATATAGATTATATTTAAAAATGGATTTTAAAATTTTTTAAAATTATATATTATATATATATTATTAATTTTTTTTTAATTATATATTATATATATATATTATAATATATATATATATAATATACAATTAAAAAATTTAAAACTCCATTTTTAAATTTTATATTTAAAATTTTTTTGTGGAATCAGAGGAATAGTGAGGCCTCTTTTCATAGAAGACAGTTTTTCGTACCTTACCATTGATATTTCGAATATATTCACACATTTCATATTTTTATGTCCTATCTTCTTTCAATCTCTCCTACTTCTGCCAAATGAACGTATCCAAAGTGCCAATTGTGAGCTACAGAAGTATCTTGAGTGAAAAGGCCCTCGTACGTTGAACCACAGATGCGTCATGATTAATTTTGCCGAATACCCCCGCGTGACGTTATCGATGCTCCAAAAACTATGGCTCGGCCATATTTTCCCTCCGAGAATCTTAATTGTGTTCCATACTTCTAGCTTTACTCGCCCAGCAACTAAAAATCCTGGGCGAGAAATTAACGAGAAAGCTTGTTTGACAAACAAGACGTATAATATGCAGAATTTCACTAATCATGATCCCCCTCCGAACGGAGCGCGCGTGTTCGCTCCCGCGTGTCATCGTGCACAACGAAGAAGGTGCCGGGAAGAAAAGCTCGCATCGGTGAGTCGGATACGAGTTGCACGGTCAATCCAGCCGATATCTTGGCTGAAGATCGACGAACGAGCTTCGACGGCGAGTGTAATTAATTACCGAATGAGGAGGAGCCCGGGGATACCACCCGGCGGGAACTACTCAGCATATACTCGTCATAATTCCCAGAAACCTCCCTTCCACCTTCCCCCGCCCCTCCCTCGATGAGTTTCAAGTTTTCGATCGATACTTGACACTTCCCCGTTCGTATTACGCTGCTGAATGCTACCCTGCATCGCGCACTTCTATTTTATTAACGACGAATTAAACCCCTGACGAACGTTACGAGCAACATCGCATTTCCGCCACGGTGCAGCTGGGAATTACCTACGTAGCGAATAACAGTGGGGAGAGTCTCAGGAACTGTTTGATTTCAAGCGTAATAGCGTATTCACCGATAATTGCGGATAATTATGGAAAGGCTAAATGCTGGAAGTCGTGATAATATGATTCTCTTCTGTGTGCTGCAGAATTAGGGGTTGAAAATCCATAGCTGCTCTTCCTGCACAGTTGTTTAGCCGACCCATATTCAAGAACTGTATTTTACCCAGCTACGTAGGCAACTCAGTTTTTATCACGTCCCTAAGTAGTTCTGTTCTTTGACTTTCAGCTGCAAATAACAGTCACCTCTTCCAACAGGCTAATCGTCACCTCCAATGCCGTCAGATTTCTTAACGAAACTCACAAACATACTTTATAATTACAGCAGACATATACCACAGACAAAAATCATTTAATTATCCATTCTTCAGACATTTAATACAGAAACACCACTGTCCACACCCCACCACCAAAACGTCACCACCGCACCAATATCAAGAGCGTTAATCACGTTCAGCAACGATTTCACACGATGCGCGGCCCTTCCACGGGAAGAATTTCCCCCGCCTCGATTCTCGCGGAATCACAGATACATCTCGTTCACGAACACCTGCGAGGAACACCTGCCACGAAATAATAGAAAGAAGGAGCCACCATAAACGACACGAAATTTAGATGCCGTTTTTATGCCGCGCGTACGCATAAAATCCAGCAGCGGATACTAACCGCAGTCGGCCGGGGCCATTATAAAACTGCCTTATGGCCCGATAAATTCCGATCGGCCTACTGGAATCCCCCGAAGGCCACGTTCGGGAGATCTTCCCTCGCTGGGGGCAGCCGCCCCCCGTAGACGGCACCGTATTATCCACGGGCGCATAGCTTGCCCGTCATAATTCTAGGAAAAGTCTGGTCCGGCACGAGATGGAGGCCAGGCCGGAGGAAGGGGCCCAAACGAGTGAGCGACACACGGGGCCCGACTACGCGGTGGGTTAATGTATGGAAATGCATTCCAGATCCAGGATGACCGGTGTCATCTCGGGTCGCCGGGCCCTAGGGCCCCCAGCATTTTCGCTGGCCTAGTAAATCTGTTCGGTCGGTCCACGAGATGATCTCGGGCTCGGCCAGGATGCTGCCCCGTCCCGTTCTGACGCGTACCCTTCAACGTTCGCCCGCTCTGCCTCTGACGCGCCCCCTTTTCCTCCGCTGGCCCCCGTTTCACGGCTCCTTTGGCCGTGAGCCTCGCCACCCTGGAATCTTCTGTCGTGGAATACCTGGAAAAGTCCATTCAGAAACTGGGACGATTCCTTTTGTGTCAACCAACCGTCGCCGCTCGAGGCGAGTGTGACTCCAAGGCCGCCACAGTCGCGCCTGGGATCGCAGGGATTATTCGTCGAGATTATTTTGACGGTTTAGTGAGAAGGCTTCGCTGTTCCTCGCCGCTTCCTTTCTCTCGTCCGCTGGCTTCTTCTCCTCCGGAGGCTGCTTTTGTCAATCGAGCTCGCAGGATGGCTTGTTTGTGGGGATCGATAGGGTTCAGGTGTTGGAGTAGTTATGAAACGGGGAATCGAAACAGATTTACCGTTCCCTCGCTCGCAATCATTGCTTACTTAAGAGGAGAGTATTTTAGGTGTCCGCCTCCGATCATTTTGATTTTTGAATATGTTATAGAGGACCGAAAAATAAGAAATACGTGTTTTTTTATTCTTCCCTGTTTTCATATTTGGGGGGTGAAAACTGCGTTCAAAGTTAGGGTTGAAAAATCATTTTTGTGGAATATCTCGAGAACTACTAGAGATAGGGGAATAGTGTCAATGGACGAATTTTGTGTCTTTAAATGCGAAATATGACTGACTCATCAGATTTTCAAAAAGTCCATTTGTTTAAATAATACATAAAAAATTGTTAGTTTTTGTTAATATTTCTTGTAAATCTTTATCTATTTTCATGGAAATTTATTTTCTTATACTTCGCAGCCGAACCGAAAATACGGATAAATCAGAATTTGTATTTCCTACAAATTAAGAAATATAATTATTATTGAAGTTTACTTATAGTAAGGTGTCCTCCTACAGGGAAATGTAGTTCTCAAGTTATCTAGAAATAAAATTCTAAACAAAACATATCTAATACGCATATAATTTCCTTTTGTATACTGGATATTACTAAAAAAGAAAAGTTAACAAAAGTTTCCGCGTCTGTAGTAGAAACTATGAGAAAAGCTATTGGCGCTGGTTATACTTTGCACGACAGACACATTCGGCAATGGGCTCTGAACGCATACAAAGAGCAGGACGCCTAAAATACTCTCCTCGTTAGTTTCTCCCGGACGAGGTTTTAAATTGACGGTGTTGGTACGGTAACTTTTCTGACTAGTCGAACTCACTTGTCCGTTCATGTTCCGATGAACAAGACCACTTTCGGAGCCGCTCTTTCCTCAAGCACTCACCGCGCCTCGTCAAACAGAACGTCCCATCCCGACGACTATCACTTATCAAGCCCTCCCTTCGAATACCAAATACATTTTACACCGCCCGGCGACCGATAAAACCGCCTCGTCCCCGCGCTATCGCGGGCGAGCCCGCTGTGGCTGCATTAAATGCGTATCCTAAGAGTCTGCGGAACATCCACGCCTCTAATTATTTCTTCACTCGCTATCTGCCGGTACGGATCTCCCCGACGATTCCGGCGAAAGGTGGTTCGCGCCCCGAAAACCCGGCCAATCTGCCAGGCGCGATCTTGCTCGACTGGAGGAGGCGCGAAACCGCGGGGGACTGTTGGGGGAGTTGGAGGGCAAGGAGGAGAACGACAATCCTACGGCGGTCTTGTCACGAGAGAAAGTGAGGCGCCTTGTTTGCACACCTGTGCGCAGTGTGTGAACCGTCCATAATAATACCAGGCTTCACACGAGGTGTGCTGCGTGCACGCGTCCGCCGACAGGCCGTCGTTCCCTTCGGCCTACCTGGGCTGCGTCGGCAGAGGGCCGCGGTAACAGAGACGAGGCGAGAATCGGAGTAGGCGAAAGAAGAGGAGCGGGATCGGAGTAGACGAGTGGAGGGCGGTGATCAGCCGGCTCCGCGGGCCAGGCCCGATGGTTTTAGCAAGGAAAATATAAAACTATAAGGACAAGAAGCAGAGGAGGATCCCAGCGGGACGAGGGAGATGGGTTCTTTACAGGCCAGTTGGTAGCACCGACAAGACAGCCGACATCTCCGCCCTTTCGCGGGCCAGATTTGTAACAGTACCCAGGCAAACCAGAAACCAGGGAGATCTTCCTCCTCCTTCGCCTAGCGTGTAAGGTATGACGTGGCCGGGCCGCGCGGTATGTAGAAGGCGAGGAACACGGAGTTTACGGTGATAAGCTCGCGTTAAGCCTGATAGCGGGTAATGGATAGGCAACGAGCCTTGTGTTTCTTTTTCTTCTGCTTGTGGGAGGTGAACGGGACTGGGTTGATGCTGGAGATATTCCTCTGGGATAGGTTATTAATTTCGCGCGTGCACGGGTGAATCGCGAATGTTGTGGCTCCAGAGAAAGGCTAGAGTTTAGAGAAACTTTGTAGCGAAGCATCCATTCGTAGGTTTGAGTGATTGGAAAACGTATAGTAGAACTGTTAGTCGACCTTAATACATGGGGATTTTTTCTAATGTTTCTCCAATCGAGGACGGTTCTGAATATTCAACGTGAATTATTATTTCGGCGTGAAGGAAGTGCGTGTATTAAATGGTTATACCCAGTCAGGCGGCCGAAAAGTGGCGAATGTTTGTGAATTTTTTTTTAAAAAGCGGAAGCGTATATTTTTACAAAACTTTTTGCGCTTAAAAGAGCAACATTTAAAGAACATTTGGTAATTTTTTCGTGGAAAAATATTTGCGTTTATAATAAAGTTACAACAGAAACACAGGAAGCCTTTTTTTTAAAAGCTGCTTTTGCGGCGAGCACTGCCATTCGGAACCAGAATATCTAAAATCAAAAAACAAAAAAGATTTCGTTAGTATATTAATGTATCCTCTGATTGGCAGAGGGAATTTCCGTAATATTAATTTAAAACGAAATGGTGGCTATTTAAGTTGAAGTCTTGACGGTTCGCGTAATTTATCACAATTAAAAATCAGGACTTCAACTTTAAATAGCCGCTATTTTATTTTAAATTAATATTTCGGGGATTCCCTCCGCCAATGAGAGGGTACATTAATATACTAACGAAATCTTTTTTGTCTTTCTTATTTTAGATAATCTGGTTCCGAATGGCAATGCTCGCCGCAAAAACAGCTTTTTAAAATGGCTTCTTGGATGTCGGTTGTAATTTTATTATAAACGTAAATATTTCTCTACAAAAAAATTACCAAATGTTCTTTAAATGTTACTCTTTTAAGTGCAAAAATTTCTGTAAAAATATATGCTTCCGTTTTTTCAAAAAAAATTCACAAATATACACTAGGTATAACCCCTTAAGCAGTATTAAGTGGACATCTCTTTACACTGTATTTAATAAAAAGCCATCATAGTTTTGCTAATAAGTGTTATTATAATAGCTACATCTCCCCTCCGTTTCTTCGCGAAACCGTGTAAAATGTAGCAATCTAAATTGACGTTGAAAAAGCGAAACAGTGGTAAATGGCTTTAACCTAGGTATCTCTGAAGCGCTACTAACATTTTTCTACGCGATGGCGCACTATGTACAATTTTCCGAGTGACCTTGAAACGGTGGCTTTCTTACAAGTCGGCGAAGGGAGTGCTAGCATGTTTATTCATGCCTAATTGTATCGCGTCGTTATATGGAAACGAAGCACCTGGTTATTAAATTATAGGCCTGCAAGTCTCTTCCAAGAAGGCTATGAATTCGTCAGACCTATAAATAATAGACTATAAGTCTGCGTACCCACGCTGCTCTTAAAAACCATTTTCCTTCTTATCAAATCATTCCAGGCGTTTTTTTTCCATATGTAGCAAACCCACAATTATTCACAACCCTCTGTAGTTCAACAAATTATTAAATCCACCGACACCATTTAAAGCTAAATTATTCATAACCACGCACAAGCATAAAGGCAACACTTCCCAATAAAACTCCACTCGAGGATCTAAAATGCGAAACACAAATTTCCCCGTCAACCGGCTTGTCACAAGCTTTCCGTGAAGAGACACTCGCGGAAAGCCTCTATCGCGGGGCAATTAGACCACTTCCTTTCGATCGGATGAATTTCTACAGGAGTCGCACGGGGACCAATGGCTGCGCACGGTTGTTGCACGCGTGAAAAGAACGGTTTAACATTTCTCTATAATAATGCCTGATCAGCCTATCGATTCTTTTCGAGCGACGTCCAGGCAATGCATGCGCTACACGCTCGGGGGAATTGGCTTCAATCTAAACGAGCCGTGGCCACAGACACGGCCTAATCACTACAAGGATATTAGCTAATCTCGACCAATTAGACGTAATGGCTGGATTAAGACGGATCGCACGCATGCTAAAATTGAATATTATATAATCCCGGCCAGAGCCACGCTAGGTTTCCCACGTACATATATATATACGTGCCGCGAACTCGGACGTCATTAGCTGTCGGTTTCTACCTACTATCGTCGTGGCCGTGTATGGAACTCCAAGAAAATCAGACTAACGATCCCCCGCAACAATTTTCTGCACCGCAATGCCGCGCAAAGCTTTTGTTGCTTCGATCCGCCCCGGCTGTTTTAACGGCTGTTAGTTGTTAGTCGAGGAAAGGCTCGCTTCCTGCTGAATTTTGGCGCAGCTAAGGGCCCCCAGCTTGTAACGAGGATGACATTTTGTAACGATGCGACTGTTCCGTTCTCCTGAGAACGGGGATTTCATTTTCATTGGGTTACATGAGAAGAAAAATGAAATTGCAGTATTTACATTGTTTATTCTTGTATCATCCCCATTCCTTCTGCTCGTGCTTCCAACTATCTTAATTTTCATACTTTAACGATTCGCATTCGCGTTTCTTCAGCTGCTCAGTATTTTTTAGAACACCTTGCAGCATTTCTATTTCTCTCGAGGGAATTATTTTCGCCTAACATTAATTTCGTCTCGTAATAGATTTAATTGCTTTTTAATTAGCCAGCAAATATCCCTTATTGTGCTCAGAATAATTCCAAACATAAATGTGTTGTTAACTGCTCGGATAAGAATCTTTATAAAAATGTCCACAGCACTTTGAAGCACCACGACCGGGTAGAACCTAAATATAATACCACGCTGTTCGAGCACAGGTGGTGCAGTCAGCTTTGACAGGTCCACATTCACAGAAACGACAACAATACGGCGGAAAATAATTGGAAACCATAATTAGAAGGGGGCATGCGACGCGTTGACAGGGTTTCGCGCGCAAGATGAAAGATAACGCGCAGCGTTAGCGGCTCCTAGCGCTAATTATGGTCGTAAAACGCCCGCGGTATGACGGTCCACCGTGAATAATTGTCGCTGTGGCGCAATTATCTTTGGCCGGGCGTTATTGGGAGACATCGGGGGGATTCCAGGAATGCGGTGAACAAAAAGCCGACACGGAACGATGCCACCACCATCGCGGCTGCTGCGTCACTTCCGAGGAGTGTAGGGCGATTAGGCGTTAACGAAACGTGGCTCTCTCTTCCCGTAATCACGCTCCCAATTCGCCGCGAGATAAGGGAAAGTTTCGTTGGACGCCACGGAACATCTGTGTTTGTCGTGGAACGTCCGCATGTCGGTCACTCCAAGAGCGTTTCCAGGCGAACGACAGTAAGGGCGCTATTATCGACTGTTTACCATATCTTACCTTTCCAACGATAACGATAATCTCGGGGAAGCGTCTTACGGACGAGCCGAGACACGGCTTTAAATGGTCTGGCGATCGCCATCGCCGATACTAAA
The DNA here is from genome assembly GCF_050908995.1 of Andrena cerasifolii. Lineage (NCBI taxonomy): Eukaryota > Metazoa > Arthropoda > Insecta > Hymenoptera > Andrenidae > Andrena > Andrena cerasifolii. The sequence goes on from NC_135123.1 coordinate 15,083,402, forward strand.
GACGTGAAATTATTGAATAATCGGCGGACAGCTTGTACGGATTGGAGTGGGTAGATTTTAGTTTTCCTTCTGGCAGCAGGATCGTTGAATCATTTTTAGCATAGGTGACAGGCAGCGGAGCGAAACGTTGCACACGCGAGATAAGAGGAACTACATTATTCTTCTAATGCGCATTCATCGGTTGATCAGAAATTAATGTTTTGTGGAGAAGTTGGTGTTAGAAAAAGGAAATCGTTGAAGTTGCTTCAGGGTGTGTTCTGCGCTTGCTCTGATGATTGATGAAGTGTAAAGGAGTAGGATATGCTGGATAGTGGATGAGGAATTTTTACTTTGCGCTGCTTGATTGTAAAATACACAGGCAAGGCGTGGAATATTTTCAGATACTCCTACAAATAATATGAAGTAGGGTAATTATGGCAGAGTTGCCGCACCTTGCGCAAAATTGTCACCGTGTCTAAATTTTGCAATGAAAATTTTTTTCAAGGATATATATTATTAGTTGAACATCTTGCGCTGCTACTAGCATTAACCGAAATCTAAATTTTAATATTTGTCACCCTTAAAAAATTGGAACTAAAAACATCCCCTTCTAGGAGAGATGCCGCACAGGCGGGAGTGGTGTCTCATTTCGAAAAACGTTTAATTTTCCAGTTAATCGAGTTAATTTGAACTTGTTATTTAAAAAAATAGTAAAAGCAAAGTAAAATGAAACATCTCTTTAATTTATACAGTTATAAAATACAATAAAATTGGAAAAATAAATAGGTACAGTTATTATTTCTGCTTTTCTAAATTTAATAGGCTTTTCGCCTTGCTTCCATATTCATTACACCTAAAATAAAAATAAAATGTGAGAAAAGTGTAGAAAAAACCACAAATATGTGGGTTTTGTACAAAATTTTTGTATAAAAAATAAATAATTTGCCTTGACATATCACGGTATCTATTTTGAAACACTTTTCTGTATTTTTAACATTAAAAACATCATTTAGTCGGCTTAGGTACCTTCCGATACAGTACGCTATCAATCCCGCATAAAAGTGCGGCGTCTCTCCCAGTGCGGCATCTCTCCCATAATTACCCTATGCATGGTAAGAGCAGAATCGTTTAAAAATATTCTAAACTTTCAATTGCGCTGGATACATTCAAAAAGACAAAAACGACATTCATAGCAGACCCTGAGAACAGATCCGGATTTCAGAAAGCCCGGCACCTCCATCTTTCCAACACGTTCGCTCTTCCTTTCACTTGTTCCTGGAGCCTCGATCGCTCCCAAAAGTCGTCGTGTCTAAAGATGCCCTCGATCACGGGCACGTGTTAGCCGTTTAACGAGATCGCCGGTTACTGACCTTGGCCAAGCGATCGGGCCGTGAGGAGGGAAGAAAGCGGACACCAGAATTTCCAGCAGCCTCGAATTCCTCGGAGCTGACCCGGCCGACAGGAGAGAGATCTCTCTCCTCCTGGATGGTTTGTCGGCGGTCGAACGACAAGCGTTCCCCAAACACAGAGGGACAAGGCCAGCCCCCGGGGGTGGAAGGCAACAAGTGACCGCAAGCCAGACACACACGGCCATCAGCCCTGCTTCTGTTCTCTCTCGTTCCACCTTGCGGGTAGCACCTCTTCCTCCTCGTTCCTGGTCGACGACCACTCCGGCCGTCCGTCGACGACAATCGATATATCGACCGTCCGGGGAAAGGCGGCGTAACGTCCGGGCACCCATGAGTCGACTTACATAAGCTGGGGAGCCGTGCGTTCATGTGCGTGGCTACGTGCGCGCGTGTTCACGAGAAAGGGAGAGGAACGAGCGGATCGGTGGGTTACGTGGGTTGCGGTAGGCCACGGACGTTCGTCCATCTGTCTTCCGTGCCCTTCGAATACCTATTATCGATAGCACGCTGTACCGTTTACTCTGCCCCGAAAACTGCCAGCTCTCTGCCCGATCCGTCCAGAGTAAACAACCATATCTACGTTCCAGTGCGGGTGTTAGTCGAGGATTCACTGCTCCGCTAGGTCCGCACTGTGCATTTGTTTCCGCGTTCCCCTAGCCGTGCCTGAGCACCGAGGTTCTTTGATTAGGCCTGCCTGAAACGTGGCTGGAGTGCGGTGAATCTGACATCGAAGAGATAAGATATCGGTTGGGCAGATTACCTACACTGAACTTTCAGGGATGAAGCTTTAACTACCGATCTTTCTTATACTTAGGCTACGCACCTTATTCCGAAGTTTCTTTAAGGGGGAACACCTCTGTGACGGCCGGAAAAGTAAGCCATTTTTAAGAATTTTTTCAGGAATAATTTACAGTTTTCATACAAAATTGTTATTACCTACCTTTAGTACGCTGTCTTAAGAGACTATACAAAAAAATAATAAATACAAAAACATCTATAAATTTTAATATATTAATTAATCTTCTAGACCCCCCAATGCGAGGTGGTCGAGGTGTAACTATGGAACAGCAGGTCCGAAATTAAATTTCTTTTTTTTTATATAAACTATATGAGTGTAGTTTCCGTTGTACGTACGGATTCTTTGCTTGAAAATAAAATTTTTTAAATACGCTCGAAGAGCTGTCTATCTTATTCGCGGATTTTCGAAACTTTTCTTCTAAGGTGCACCATTTTTACAACAATAATTTGTTTAAGAAATCGGCGCGTACAACGGAAACTACACTCATACAGTTTATAAAAAAAAAAGAAATTTGATTTCGGACCTGCTGTTCCATATGTACACCTTCGACTAGCTCGCGTGGGGGTGTCTAGAAGATTAATTAATATATTAAAATTTATGGGTGTTTTCCTACTTATTTTTTTCCGTATAGTCTCTTAAGACAGCGTACTAAGGGTAGGTAATAAAATTTTTCTATGAAAACTGTATATTATTCCTGAAAAAAAATTCTTAAGAATGGCTTACTTTTCCGGCCGTCACAGTGGCGTTCCCCCTTAACTCCGAGGCACCGCGTTCGTTATACAGCAGGGAATTGGAAATACGGAGTGAGCTAGTCAATAGAATAACGGCTTCGAAGAGTTACGTTTTAATGACCAGTTGAAAGGCCTCTCGATACCACAGCCGTAACGATGCGACGAGCAAACAGTAAACCCTGTCAAGCTACCCCGTCGCTGATACGAACACTCCTCGGAGCTTCGTTCCGCTTTCCCGCCGCGACAGATACTTTCCCGCGTAAATTCCAGTCGCTGATCAAACAAAGGATGCCACGGAAGGCCAGGATCCGATGGACGGGCAACGGAAGTTCGTTAGTGTGCCGCAGGGTGGAGGGGCGTCACGGGGGTGACCGAAGGGAAACACCGAGCCACCGTTAGTTCTTTCGGGTTTTACACGCCGGCGTCCCGACGTGGTAATGTTTTAGCGTATTGATCCGTTGGGGTTTAGTTGTGCCGTGGCAAAAGTGGCGGCGGGGGTGGTTGCCGCGATAGAGAAGAGGGACGGTCAGCGGGAGCGGGGAGGGTAAAAACTGGACGGCGGCACTTACTCGCTCATAATCACCCCCCGAGCCACTCCAACCACCTTCGACGACCCCACCCCTCGTGCTTTCTAGCGCCGCGGTGCATTTCCACGAGCGCGTGTATCGTGGCTTGTTTGTGCCCTCCCTCTGGCCGCGTACACTCCACCGGAACTATAAAATGTCCCCTCTCGCTTCGGGGCCCTGTAAATTGGTGTCGGCCAGTGTTTAACCTTCCAAGTACTGAAGAAACTATCGAGGACGTAATTTCAAGGTTTTCCTGGGGTGGTAGTCTGCAGCTTCTTAAACCTTTCAGGCTCTATAGGATATTGATTTTATTCGAGGCGTGTACACGATACTATTTGTACTTGTACGAGCATCGATCATCCGTTTGCTACAGTATTACGTACCTGAACAGCGACTGCAGTTTCTATATTATCTGTCGATTCCTGCGAAGGCATGCCGTCGCGCATTCCAAATTGTCACCAAGCGGATGTGAGTCGAAAAATCGTTGGATTTTTCTGTGCAGGTTTATTACTCGCATAGTTTCAACGCCTACATGTCAGGTGGCCGTTGGACTGCGTAACTTGGACAGACGCGAAGAAAGTCACTTTCATTCCGCATAATGAAGCGTAACCTCGCTCGCAGCCAATTTCGAATAGCTTTGTCGATCGAACATTGAATTTTAGGATTCTTCTGATGCGAAGAATATTTCGGATGCGGCTCGGTACGGAACTCTGTCCTTACTCCTCCACATTAATGACAAATTCAACTCTGCGGCGCGTGCAGTTCAAGTGCCAAAGAACGTCAATTATCGAGGACACTTTGAACTTGAATTATTTACGCTTAACGCAGAATCGCGGCCCGACGAAATCGCCGCCGCGATTTCCAACTATTCTTACGCCTAAAGGGGGTTGTTTATTAAGGAGTTCTTGGAAGGAGTAATGAGCTCGTCTCGCGATGGCGACGCGAATCGATAGAGGCTGCAACGCGAGTGGGTAAAATGACGCTACAGCGGCGAGCGGCATTGCCACCCTTCTTACGTATGCACACCCTCGAATAATTGCGGCCCATTCGCGCAAATTATCCCGGGGTTTCCGCGTCGGGCGAAGTAAAATGTAATAATACGGCTTGCTCGTCGCGCACACGTGCATGCGAGCCGCGAGTGTCTTTCGCATCGTCTGGTCATTTGCTTGGCCTCGCGTCCGCGTGGCACCGCCGTTCGTGCACGCCCGATCGTTTCCACGTAAACGCGTTACGTTTTCAAACACTCCCGCTGCGCGGCGAAGTGTGAACATGCAAGTAAAGTCCCCCGGACTATCGTAAAATTCTAGAGAGAAATAATAAGCGCGCTGGGCAAGGATTCTCACGGCGACCCACGCGGGAGCTCGACGATGGATTATCAGCTTGGAGTTTCGATAGACATTACATTGTAACGGTTCATAGCTAGTCGCAGAGCCTTGGGATCCCAGGAATTTCGGTTTCATCAACGTGAAACTTGACAATTTTTTATATTACTGGTGGGTGGAGCGGGCAATGGGAGTCTATTTTGTTTTGAAGGGTATTCGGATTGAAATCTCGTGTTTACAATACTTCTTTTTTTAATACAATTGGGTGAAATTAATTGTGATTTAATAACCGAAATGTATCTTCGTTTGATTGCAGAAGGAGCCTCTACTTTTATGGTGGCGAACGTATCTGGTATGTATCACAATCTACTTTTTTTAGCTTTCAGATACAATGGGTGATCGAATTATCAGAGCCAGCTGTCTAAATCCACGATTTTAAATTAAAACAATTAATCCTTAAATGGAAGCCTAGTTGCACTGAATTCTTTGTTTCTCCGAAATATTCGTGCAGCTATACTCTGGGCAACGTTATTTCTACACAAAGGCAAAGAACACATTTTTCGTACCGTGGCTCTAATAATTTAATCACTCAAACCGTTAGTGGCGATCTTTGTATTGCAATCCTGCAACTGATAACTTAAACGACTGGTGTCTCTCTGTGTAAAATAGCAAATTTACCCTTGGAGCTTCATGCCTCGATAGTCTTCGCGCTTGCAAAACCTTAGAAAAGGACTCGAATTAATTCCCTGGCCATTCAGCACAACGCTACTCGCTCGATAAAAGTAAAACACTAAACGAACAGAAAGTAGAGTGAAATCAACGTGTTCACCACTACGCGCCCCACGTTTCTAATTCCAACTTCTCGTGACAGACCCGCGAAGCTCTATCAACGTTGAATTTTACGCGAATAAAACAAACGACGCAACGAAACGCCAACTTGACCTCTGATATCCCCTGGGCCCAGCCACAAATCTACAGCGTGCCGAAAGAAACAGCCTTAAAACGTACCGCGGTCCGTGACGAGTGGTTTGCCGAAACGCACAGTGGGTAGCGAGCGCGCGGAATGGAAAAAAATTGGAGGGACGACGGAGGATCCTCGGGCAGCGTCCGCGCGAGGCCGCGACAATGCGCTGCGAGCAGGGTCAAAGGAATTCCACGCTTTTTCTCGTGGATCGTGGCTTATCGGCGAGGAAAATCGGAACAACCCCGAGGTAGGCGCGGCGCGAACGTAACCGTGTAACACACTCGAGGTGGTCGTTGGTACGCGTGCGATTACTTACTCTCCATCGGCGAATTAACGACGAATCACCGATGGGAGAACCGGTTGCCCGGCCGAACGGCACGCAGCCTAACGACTTCTCTCCTCGGCTTCAACGGGCATTCCAACGGCACGAGTTTGCCCCGCGACGCGAATTAATGGAAACACGCCGCGGCACGCCGTGCGCGCTGATAAAGCGGAACGCGCGTCCTTACCTACGTATCTCTTTATCCCGGCCCGATGCGTTCCGCGCCGCGTTTCGTCTCCGACCATATTCCGCGTTTACGCAGATCTCGCTCGCCATATTTTGCTAATCGCCGCGCGCCTCCTATCGCCCCCGCGGGGGTGTTTTAGGAGCCGCGACCTTCGGCGCGAACGCGCGTGCAATTGTTCGTTTGGTTTCCACTGTGCGACGGAACTCGGTGGTCCCAGTTTCGGTCCTCCCCTTTCAGTGGTGATTGTGCGAGTTCGGTGGGAGTATGTGGATCGCATTCGGGTCAGGAATGCAGGCGTTTAGGGTGCTGGGTTTGTCAATGTGTAGTGCTGTGTGGAATGTCAGCAAAGGGGTAGCAGTGGGAGGAGGATTAATAGTTTCAGAAGGTATTTTGTAGGAACGCGGTGCTTCTTGGTGGAGGAACAAACTGGTGAAGTGGCGAAACATACTCGCACCGAAATGGCGCAGATGGACTCAATGTAGGGTTGCCAACTTTTTTCCTGGAAAATATAGTACTAAGGTGAATCTCCCAATTTCGGCTCATGTCCCCATTTCTGATCATTTCGTATTTTTTTTATTATTCTATGCGTTACGTTTGGAGTATAGTTGCAACAAAATAATTCTAAATTATTTAAATATTTACGCGAGTGTTGCAGGAGCTTGGGGCAATACATACATCGCTATTTTTCATGAGCAGAAATGCGGACATTTGGAGCATTATATATTATATAAATTATATAAATTACTAATAGTTAAACATCTTGAAATATCGTTCTTAAATAGTTTCTGAAATGGTTGATTTATTATGAAAGAATTAATCAATTACTCTGCAAATTTTGATCTCAAACAAATTTTATACACCTTCTTTATGACGAGTTATCTCTTAAATGAGCAGAAATTGGGACGTTCACCTTATAGGCCAAATGTGATAAAAAATACAGTACATTGTGAAAGAATATAGTAGATACTTTTCAGAGGAAAGTGGTACAAAATCAGGCTACATTAAAACATCTTATTTTCTAAATGTATATTTTTTGTGCATTTTCATTAGTAATTAATTTATTGTCTTTAATAAATATGTCCAAGGTTTACTTGCACTGAAACTCCAAATTAATATATATACATAAGGAGCTTATTTTTTACGAGAGATAGACTGGCTCTGTTTCTCCCTTCCAGTCACTTCATATTAATTACAGAAAAAATCCTCTGTGTTAAAGTTTAAATTCGCAAACTAAATTCTTGATGTAGCGATAGACTAAAAAAATAAGTAAAATTGTAGAATTATATCAATGTACCAAAAATACAGTATTTTTACGTACTACATCTTTTTCTAACAGTATATAGTACACTAGACAAAAATATAGTACAATACTATATATTATAGTAGGGTTGGCAATGCTAAGTCAATGGTGCATCAAGCACCAGTCTCTTCCTCGCGCTCTTCGCTCTAAATTTCATCAATCTTTTTCATCTGCATCTCCAGTACCTGCACCTATAGCTTTTCAATGTTGCATTAATTTCCCCACCAGAAATTACTAGCAGCGTACCAAAAATTAAAATGAATCGATCACTTCTCTTCATTGACTTCTGACCAATTATCCCAGTAAACTGTAATCACGGCCAACGCGCACTGCAGCGTCGCGAGAATGTCTGTAATGAATTCTGTCCCACCTTGTCATTCCCCCGGAATCAAGATTAATTCCGAAAATCATCCGTACATGTTGCCTGCATCACCGTCGATTACCGAGCGAACGAACGGTCCGACATGATCGACGTCAGACGCTTATCAGTTTCCGGTGTGAATTTGATTTCTGGACAAATCGGAGATCACTGATAACGCCGCGAACGAGATCATCCATTAAGCAGCGAGCTGCAACGATGCTTTTTAATTGCCCCGTAGAAGAATGTGCGTGCTGAGAGCCACGGCAGGGAGGAACGTCCTTAAAACTGGCTTCCTCCTTGTTCCTCTGCCGCCAGGACGCGCAGCTACGCGTCTTAAATGAAGCGATTCCGTATTCACGCATGAGCGGGATCGTAGAAGCTCGCCCGAACACGCTCGCGCCAGCTCGGAGAAGAAATATGAAAAGGAAAGAAGCCAGCGGGAGCGCGAGCATCTGTTTCCTTTGCGGCAAATTTCTTCCGCGTCCAACGGCCTCGCCGTGACGATAAATGATTTCGTTCACGGGCAAAATGAATATTTCCGTTCGCGGCGTAGGTATTCAATTTAACCCGCGAGCCGTCACGTTCGGATTATTCTCGCGGATTAACCGTAATTATCGCCGTATCCCCCTCCACGCTTAACGACCATTATTTTTTCACGCCACCTATTGGATTCTCGATAATCCCTCGTTAAAGTGTAATCGCCGTGGAGAATCAGCCTCTACTTGCACGAGAACGTTACTCGAAGTGAATAAAATTATTCGGCGCATAGGTGAATTAATTTAAGGAAGTTTGAGGGAGTTGAGACTGCTGAGAGGTGTGAGGATCGCTATAGGGTGACTGTTCGTACAATTTCTTCCGTATGTTCCTCTCATGGAAGGAATATTTCCAACTAGCTTTACTACTCGGCTTCGCCCGAAATTTAGATTCTGATTTTATAAAAAAATTGTTTTTTAGTTTTTTTTTTTGTGAAAGTGATCACATTCATCTGGATTTATCAGGCATAATGAGCTGAAGCACGTTTCGTGGTCACGGAGTTTATCGTTCGAAAGTTTTTAGGCGACAGACAAACACACAAACATATAAAAGCTTTCTGCTTCACATATTAAGATTTCCCAAAGAATATCGCGGGGAATATTGAAGGGAGTGGTTACCTGTCTGTACAAGGAAGATTTGCATCTACTCCTTTTTGAGAATAACAGGATGTCATTAAACACAAAATTGGGAAGGTTCCGAACAGTTAACCGTAGATGACGAAATTATACTCATAATTGACTGCTTTTCATTCGGGAATACCTACTTGTCTGCATTAGAATTACAAAACTCGTGGCCAGCCAAGTGGAAGAGGACAAAACTTGGTCAGACAGAGAGATGTGTCTAAACGTAGTATGTAGGGCTATTAAAAAATAGCAAATTCAGTGTCCAGAGGCCAAACAGCTAGGGTAAAGCAACCAGTGAATGACCAAATTGTTGAATCTATGGACATTTGAGATTAATACTTGAATATATTTATGTATAACCACAAAACAACTGTTAAAATTGCATTTAAAATTTTTCTTGAAACTTCTATAAAAATAATTACTCATTATTATCGTAATTTAAAAAGAAAACAATTATAAAATGCAAAACGCGTAGAAGCCCAGTAAATGACCGCATACTTTTAATAAGAATTGTACTAATTAACGTTTGCTGAATACGCGTAACTAAAAATATACGATATTAAAAGTGCAACTACACTCCATTTATAAACATATAATAACGTTTAAATTTATAATTGACATTTCTTTGCCTAATATTTCTTTCACTAGTATGCGGTCAATTACTGGTTGGTTTACCCTACGCGAAAATGTGGAACCGAAAGCGCGGTCCCATCCAAAAGCTCCGTCACGTACGGTCGCGTGCGGAGCACGAAGATCGAGCAACGCGGAAAATCTGCTCGGCGTTAAAACTGCAAGATTGATCGGGCAACAGTTACAGCATCGTCGCGGGGCACAATGTTATCCATCCGTCTGCAAGCGTAATTGAACATAATTTATCGTATTTCTTGACCCCGTTCGGAATCGATATTCCGTGCTTGCACGGGCCCCGTGCATCAGCGACAATGTGGCGAATTAGCTCGGCTCGTTTTGCCTTTTACTGCCTAACGACTCGAGCGGGCATTCCGATGGCGCGAGTTTGCCTCGCAACGCGAATTAATGGAAACAAGCCGCGGCGCGCCGTATGCGCTGATAAACCGGAACGACCATTTCACGGGCTTCTTCGTCGTCCTCTCGAACGCTCCGCCATGTTCGAATTAAACGATTCCGTGTTCACGCGTGGCAAGAAAAAAGCCTGGCAAAGTACCTGCGTAACGTCCCGCCTTTTTTCCTCTTTCATCCACGTTTCCATTCTGGCCTCCTCGCTCGTCCTTTTTACCGCGCGTCATAACCTGCGTGATCATTGGCAATCGTAGCGCTCCCACTTTTTCTGCTTACCTGTCTTTCGTTCCCCTGCGAGGCAGAGAATTCTGCAACGCGCGAATTAAAAGCATCGCCCGTCCGCCACGCGGAGCGGTCCACCTCCGTTCGAACGAAATTCGTCTCCGCCGGAGCACGCGTTCCCGGGGAAAATATGGCAGCTTTTATTCGACGAGCCCGATTATGCCCGTCCCGTGACCGAATCTCGTCCCGGGGTTAGCAGAGCGCAGACGAACCGTGGCCCGTGGACGATAAGGGCAAACCGGGCGGAACCGCGGGTTAAGGTGAAGCTGACTGGCGTTTTCGCGTGCTCCGCCGAGCTCCCCCCATCGTCCATGGGACCTTTATTCACACTCGAGGATCCGGCGGTCGGTGTTGATCGTTAAAAGCCGTTATTACGAAGAAAAACAACCCTCTCGCCCTCTCTTTGGCTGCGATTTTTCTTGGCTTTCCGCGGTGAAACGCGGCGTTCCAACAGTACGCCCGGCACTTTACGCTGCCACAGACAGGCTAACGACTTCTCCGCTTGACTTTAATGGACATTCCGCGCCGTGATTTTACTCCGCGATTTGAATTAATGGAAACACGCTGGCATCCCATTTGCACTGATAAAAGCAGAACGTCCCCGCCGACCGATCCTCGCCGTCCCCCGCCCCGTTTCTGCTCTGCCCGTCGGGGCGAGAGGGCGGCAGCCGCGGTTTCGTGCACCGCGGCGAGATGCTGTTGGATTAAGCGATTACGCGGCCCCGCTTATACGAGCCTCGGACCGGTGCATCGATCACCGTGAACGGCGATTTCGAATACGGCGCGTATCGCGAACGATGTTTAAGACCGACGCTCGCCGCTGGTCGCTGTACAACGAGCGCACACGCTTCGGGGATAACGGCAGTTTCGTGGAGGTGAGAGCGCGTTGGTTTTAGTAATTACTTGGGCTCGAATTTTTTGGCGCAGCTAGCGTACACCGCGTGTAAAAATTGGGGATGCTCAAAGTTTCGTGGGAAAATTCGGGTGAAGGCTTTGTCTCGTCTGGGGTAGATTTTCTGGGGCATCTTGTGTTTTTATGCTTCATTCGAGAGTTGGGATAAATTTGTGTTTTACTACTTAGTTGGTTTTTGGTTCAGACACTTGGGATAACGAATTTGTAGTATCACAAATGATTTGGTAAATAAGAATTGCTTTTTAGTTGGAAGCTTTGGGGAAAGGAGAGGTGGGAAGCTATAATTGTCTGGCAAATAATTCTTTTGTTGATAAGGGAAGATGCCGAACCTGGAAATTCAAAAAATTCTGAAACTCTGTGAATATGTAGGGGATTTCCTCCTGAGTACAACGCAAATTTTCTTTGCTGCCCAAATTCACTCGGAAGGGGTAAAATTAACCCCTGTAAGAGATAGAAATAAGTTTCATGCTATGACAGTAATACCAAAATGCTTGAAACTCTTGCACCAATCACTGTCACCCAATTAATAAATAAACAGACTTAATGCATCGTTGAATTCCGATCGTTATTACTTTCTACGATGCTGATATTATCTAAACCATTGTATTTCGTTATGTTAATAGCTTAAATATTACAATTACAGCATTTTCTTTAACGTCTTGTTTTCTCTTTAGCTAGTAAGGAAGTCATCGTTTTCACTCTCATAATATCCGCTCAAAGTGTTTGATCGTTTCATCCAAATTAACGAAGAAAAAATTAAGTGCTGCTTTTTTCTATCGTATAAATTACAGTTTCAATTGTATGCTAATTTTTTTTTACGTATCATTTCGCAAGATTTATTCGTTAATTTAAGTAAAACAGCTTTGGGTGACAGTAATTGTGTCCTTTACCCTACCTACCCCCAGTTTCAATTACACCCAAGTGCTCCTAAGTTTTTCCCTAAGATACAATTGCCCGCAATCAACAACCACTTCCATACCTCCCGTAGCCACTCTCCGCACTTTTCTAAACCGAAATCCGTGCAATTTTGCCCCGTCTACCTCTAAAGCCGGAATGTGATAATTTGATCGGTCCTCCGCCATCCACGCCAGAGCCCCCGCGGTGTTCCTCGACCTTTCCTCCGCGCAGAGGAATCAATCTGCAGTTCCACCGGCTGCCGTCAAAATGCACGTCGCCGCTCCGAGTGATATCATAAGCGACAAACGAGTCGGGGCTAGGCTATTCTCGACGCGAATTAACAATTGGATAAGGTAACGAGCGCGATCAAAGGATGGAAGCGAACCGAGGACGAGGTAATCCCGCGGCCGGTATTGTTTCACCGACGGAAGTCACTCTTTTATTACGAGACACTTCCTGCTCCGTACAGGAGCACACGGACGTGCCTGTTTACACCGTGTACATGCCACGTGAACACAGGTACCTCCGTCTCTCTCGGTCCCCGTTCGCCTCCTGCCTCGTCGCCACGAGCCATCCGCTCTTTCTCCATCTTTCGTTCTTTTTCCCTGGGCCGACAGGTAGACACGGGCTGGCCTGCGACAGAGACGCCCGTGCACGCAACCGAGCGCGCGTCCCCCCCCCGGCACCCCCTGTCGCCCCTGTAATTAGAGGACTCGGGGCTAATTTCCGCGACGGATTAAAAGGGAGGCAACGGAACGACGGAGAGGAGGGAGAAACGAATCGCGGCGGGCAAATGGTAGCGCGGCGGTTGCTCCGAGAGCTTGTTCCTACTTGGAGCAAACTGGCTAAAGCGGCGGATGATTAACTAACCGCGCGAACGGCTATTAATCAGCCTGGTAATTAAGACGAACCGGCCGCGAAAGGGTTTCGCCAGTTTCCTGCAACGCGTACGCGATACTCGAATTCCTGCGCGGCCGGGCAGGCTGGAATTCGCGGGGCGCGCGGCGAGCATGATTCGCACCGCGCACAGTGGTTACAACCTGGAGAAAACCCGAAATTATGAAAGTCGGGTTTTTAGGTATCGATTACTATTTTCTGGAAGACAGTGAACCGATCTATCTTGCTATGAAAAGGGATATATGTTTTTCTCTTTAATACGGAAGTAAAGTGCACCTGAAGTAGACCTTTCATATTCTAGCGAGATTCTGACAGCTTTCTAACCAAAGTTTCGACATTTTCCTTGTAATTTTTGGGGACATTTACAATCAAATGAATTATGTATTATAAACGGGTATAGTCTCAGCTTATGTATCACGTAAATAGTTTTCAAAATACATAAACGAAATCATGTTTTCGAGCCTTAAAGGAAAGTACGTATAATTTGTTTATTGTTTTAAAGATTTGCTTTATCTTATATCGAAATTAATAAATCCTATAATTTCGCAGTTTCGTACAAAATTCTCTGCGAAGTTCTCTTCCACGCGAATATATCATTTGAACACTTCTTACAAGAAAATTATTCGGTTTTCGAAGACGACCACATTAATAAAGTAGTGGGTGAAATTAATAAAAGATTTTTACCACGGTTGAACTTGAGACTTCGGTCAGTACACCGTATTAGAGCGAAGTTTTATAAAAAATACTGCGATTGGTTGGAAGGTGTCTTTGTAAAAAAGTCATATTAAATTATTTCTTTAATATCATATTAAGTTTGATGTTTAAGAAGTAATATGAAGCAAAAATAATTAAAAAATATTGAGAAATGCCGAAGTTATGAGTTTTTTCCACTTTCTCCTCTATGCATCGGACCACTGTGCCAGTACCGGCGCTGGCCAGTCCATTTGAAACGGGAGGCAACAAAACTAGGCATGGTAACGCCGGCCTGGGTGTTTCGCAGATGTAACAATCCAGCTGGGGTGTTTAACTGATGTGTCGCGGCATGCTCGCCGTCTAGGGGATGCAGGAGTGTGCACACCTGAGTGTCTAAGTTATTCTTGGGTTTATGGAAGAGTAATACAGAGGAGGATCGTGTTGTAAATTGGCGACGAGGTTGTCGTACACGAGGCGCGGATGCGCGAGCTTAGTTTCCATCGGTGACGAGGGTTAAGGGTCCCCTGAAAGCAACTCATTACTCATACTTGTAATTCTATGACCCTTTAGTTCGCAGCACCGATTAACTTCCTCCGTGGCTTCTGTTATTCTTGATTCCTCGCCCCTGCGAAGCTTCCCCAGCGATTGGAGAGCAGGAAAGTGTCCGAGCGAACGGTGAAACATTGCCCACGGAATCAGCTGGAAACACATCAGAATGGAAGCGTGAAGAGAGGAAGGGGCAACCTGGCCTAATTCAGCACCGTGTGTTCCGGTAATTATAATAATTAGCCCACGGTTCCGTTACACTCGAATCGACACTCGTTGCCCGCTGGTCGGCCAACGAGCGACCGTGACGCGGAGGAATCCCAATTTCTGTCCCGACACGCTCGTGGGGAACGCTCGAGACCCGGTGCACGCGCCCCCCCTGCCAGCCCCTCCTCCATTCCAGCCCTCTGCCCCCGACGATTTTTTGCTCTTTCCGCTGAAATACCACTGGTCCGGAGCGGCGTTATCAGCCGGTCAAATTAATGTAACGAAAGGCCGGATTAATGCCGCTACGTCGATGGTGGAAGTCGAGGGGGGGGCGGCCGTAGTGTTGGAATTAATTAACTCGGCCGCGCGTACGTATAATTCAGGGGTGTACACGTTGATTGATTAAAGCCGATTTCACGACCAATCAATCTATAACTCCTTACCGCCGTTCCACACCGGCAGCCATAAATTTGCACCGGCTATTAAAGGAATCCACCGTGAGCCTTATCGTTCATTTATAACTGTCCGCGGATGTCTCATTAACCTCCCTTTTCTCGGAACGGGATCGCGAGTGGCGACAAGAGCCAAAGAAATCTCTCGAAATATCCCCGGGTCGCGGATCGCGCGGAAACGGGGGCAGCCGCTGCCGAAGGGGCGGCCGTCGTGGGCAGAGGGGGGTGCCGCCGAGTTCGGGCTTTACATGTGTCGCTTGACACACTCGGCCACTCGTAAACAATGAACATGTGTAAACAATTGTCGGCCGTCGACGCCGGGATTAAGTCATCTTTTGGCACGAGTCGGGCCCCGCGCTGCGACAATGGAGCTGCGCGTCGAGTTGCTTATGCGACCGCGAGGCCTAGCAGCTATGCCGTCGAACGCGGGATTTAGCGGGGGTGTTTAAAATAGACGAACGCGGCGCGACGTGGAGACACGATGGTAAATGCTGTAGGGATCTTCCGAGGATTCTGCGATTCAGTGGCGTGAGGGGTGGTGCTGTCGGTGTTTTTTTTTTTTTTTAATGGAAATTGAATATTGTGGGTTGAAAGCAGTTTATTAGAGCGTAGGGTAGATGTACCCTTTGTGGCTATTGCACTGTTTTTGGCCACGTGCTTAATTATCTGATTTTTAAATCGCTTGCAGATTATTATTATCTGGAGAATTTCACATGATAAATATTTTGTTTAGTATACCACCAAAAATATAAGGTTACATTTATCGCTTACACGGAAAAATATTATATTTTTTAAGAAGTTGCCAAAACTGGTACAATATCTTAAAGTGGCCGCAAATGGTGAATCCACCCTACCTACTAAATAAATTGTGCTTTGGCGTTTTTAGTTTAAGGGCCCCAGCAATCATCCCGCTAAAGTTACTCGACGGCGCAGGATGTGACCCAAAAATACCCGTATCTCTTATCCTATTTAATTATGTCGGAAATCAATTATCCAGGAGGAATGCGCTGGAAGCCAGCAGCTCTGGGACCGTGTCCCAGCTCGAGCGCGCCGTTCGAGCTGCTTTTCCAGCAAGACACATTATAAGTTTTTCCCCGGGGTTAATTTCGCCCGGCGATAGCTAAATCCTTTCTCTCTCCTGCTTCTTTCCCACCCTCGCTCCTCCTCCCCGTGCTTCGCTCTTTTATTCTTGCGCCGCCCTGTCCCTCTGCAACCCCCGTTGGCCGAGCTCGAACTAAGAGCGGCTAAGAGTTGGTAGGAGCGTCTCTATGGTTAATTAAACGCATAGATCACCCCCTCTCTCGCAATCTCCACCGACTCCTTCTTAGGTTCACCCCAACCGCCTTTCCACTTGCCCGTCGTTTTCTTTCTTTCCCAGAAACCCCGCAGACGCTCCTGCTCGCTTCTTCCTCGTTATAAGCGTGCATGTGAGCCTCCTTTTACGTCGCCAGTGCTGTACGCTATCTCAGAAAATTTTAAAAACACCTCCCCCTCGCTCGATTAACCGCGTAGGAACCTCTGGTAATTTCGAGAATCTCGTCACAGATATTCTCACAAGCCACGTATTAACTATCGAGGCAAGCTCGCATTAGAAATCCTCTGGCTCCCAGATATCGTGGACTAAATAAAAATGAAATTATATAACAGCTCCTCTTGATACCAATGAAATTCCACTGAGAAAAATGGGGTGCCTAACCCTCCTGACTCGACCCCTCAGCGTTTCGACAATATTTAACCAAATAGTGGGCGCAGAATTCAACGAAATCCTGCACGAGGGTTCTCCTGCGAGAATCGCATCGGAGGAATTAATTACCAGTCGATGGAAACGCGCCTCCGTACTCGCTGCACAGAATTTCTCACGCGGGCCAGCAGCTTGGGCTTTTTTACACGATTTTCGAGAAAGAGGTCGGGTATTCGGAACTTCCTCTTCCACGCCCACGTGATGTAAGCGAAAGGGGAAGAAGAGGGCAAAGCCTCTGTAGGTAGGTACATACCGGTTTCTCAAGTAGGCGTAACCTCTGCCTGAAACTACCGTCCACGCTCATTATCGTTCACGCGGGTAAACCCGTCGTCGATTCCTCGCCCGTTCGCCGCGATCGATCGTTTGACCCGTTTGCCGTGAAACGCACGCTTGCATACATACCCGCGGACGCGCCTTATTCGCGCGCCTTTTTGCACCCCCTATTTGGCCCGATAACAGTGCACAGATGCTGCGCGCATCGCGTAGACGCAGGGCTCCACGATTTACGAATTTGTTCGCGTGGGGAGGCGCGTGGGGGTTCGATTCTCTAATGGACCGACGTCTCCAAGAATTACCCTGAATACGGCGCTCGGAACGTCACTCGATGTCGCGTGTTCTGGAATGCAGTATCAATCGAGGACATCTATGCAAAATAGGACCGACCTTTCCTATTACTTTTATCATTATTTGTAATTCGCTCGGTGCTCGTTAAATCCTATTTCTTTTCACTCGATGCTCCGCGATACAGGGGTGAGACGCAGAGGTTCTCCGAGGGTAGTTCTTGCGCGCCGTGGGCTGAGGGGTCGGAGAGATTTATTTGCAATAAGTTGCGATATTAACGATCGCCGTGAACGATTCTTTACATCTGATTTAGCGAGGTTTCCCTCTGGTATTGTGTTATTTGTAAGGTTGTCGTAGATTATTTACGACAGAGAACGGTATGCAAAGTGCACGAACGAAAGTGTGATTTCCCAGAAACGTCGCGAGCCCATTAATTAGACTTGAAAATTGCATTTCATCTATCAGCAATTATTCTTACGCGTCAACTTTCGTTTTTAATGGTGTTCTCGTGCTGCGCAGAATTCGAGCATTCCGATAAAATCTTATAAACTGCTCGCGTTCTAGAATATTTCGTTGTGCAGAAATATCGATTGCACTGAGCTCTCGTTATCCGCGTTTGAACAGCTTTCGAAATAACAGATGAAAAACAGAGGAGGCTGTTACCCACGAATACGACGATGCTGCGTCCAAAGTTTTTGTACTCCACCCCTTCCTCGTAGTCAAACTCGCCACCCCCTCAGCAAGATATTATTCGAATTCGAGGACCCATTAAGCAATACTTATAACAGAACACCATTGTCTGAATCGATCCCCTCTCGAATCCTCCTCCTCCACGTCAAGAATTACAACGAGGATCTCGAACAGCTCGCGTCGAATCGTCGTAAATAATGCAGCGGATAGATACGTCCCTGAAGCCGAAAGGAGGAGGTTGAGACGGAGAAGAAGGTGGAGGAGGAGGTGGATGGCCAGCAGGGCAGACGATATTCTTATGAATCGATGAAAGAACCGCGAGCATGCGCGCCGGAATCTTAATAACTCATGCGATACCACCCCTCCCCTTTCTTCTGTTATCCAGACCCCCCGCCGCTGTTATCAACCCCTGGCATCCCTGTTTTCCGCCCCGGGAGCAGATATGCCCGTTATAATATGCGTGTACCGGTTGCCGGGGTAAAAACACGAGGCCTGGACATTCCGCGCGTGGTTTCGCGGACACTTCGTGCATATTTGCGAGGGACGGTGGCATGGCCGAAAACACTCGTGTCGCTCGCGCCCCCGGCATTTCTCCTTGTCACCAGCCGAGGACAATCCACAACCGCTTCCTGCTGGATGCACCCGCCGTACAGTTGCTCACGCACCTTCGTCATGGCCGTTTACGACCGCTTTTTACGGACATACGCGCGGTTTTAGTGCGGCCCGTTCCCGCGGATTTACTGCTGGAACACCGCGTCGCTCCATTTCTATTACTTCCTTTCTGGTCGGGGCTTGCACTCTCGTCCCTGTGCCAGTGGAGGGTTAATTAGCTTTCATGCGTCGCGAGTGTCGTCAAGAGGCAATGAATGGGGATATTTTTGCTTGGCGCTGAATACGGCTGCAGTGTTCGTTTGCATCGAGCCAGAAAGGAAAGCTGGCTGACAAGTGAGAAATATTAATAAATGTCCCCTTTCATTCGTCTGGGGTGTAGGAATCAAGAAAATCATGAGAAATATGTGTTCTTTTGTGGTCTATATGTAGTGGTGATTAGTATCAGCAACTAACGGGAGAAGACTGTGAATTAGTACAGATGCTTCCTTAACATTCGTTGCTTCATGATTTTTTAACACTGTCTGCAAGTGTTTGCCTGCAAATGTAAAACCCCTGTTTCATTGGTCTGGGTTAGGCTATAAAACAACCGCATAAAAAACTTCAAATAAGTAAAAAAATTAGGCCAAGTACGTGAAATCAAATAAATCACAAAAGAATAGAAGATAATAATAATTAGCATATATAAAGAAGATGTAAAATCAAAATGAGCTGCAAGTACATAAAGATGCTTTCCAACTGCGCTTAAGATGGCACCACTACATATACACAGCTAAAATACTGTGTTCATACATTCCATTACCCATATCGCGGACATTTTAATAATGCGAAGATAAAATGTAACATCTAGACATTTGTCTAGATGTCCGCGGCCTGGAAGTCAAATACTTGGCGAGACGATATTACGATATCTCTGTTATGCGTGGACCGATTTTACTGAATTTGGTCTTAGTCGAAAGCTAATATGCGATTTACATAAGAAAAATGCCTTTAAACTGAGAAAATATTGCAGGCGTGATGAGATATTAATGAAATAAATTTCAGGATACATTGGAATAGCCGTGCGACGAGTAAATGATAGCGGTAGCGACAGTCGACATATACCGGGTGTCTTTCATGTACTTGGCGTCGAGACGCTACCGCGTCTCTAGACACTCGAAGACTGCTTACTGCCGCACAGTGCGCAGTTTGAAAAGCATTCGCATAACTACACAGTTCTGCCTAATGAAATCCACGAAAATATACCCCAGCTCCGTAATCTCCCTGAACAGACGGCTGAACGCACAACGCGACCGCACATAAGCAGCGACTAAGCAGAGATAACCAGGAACGAAACCAGCAACGATGGGGCATTTATTTCAGACAGAAATCCGTTCTCGGTCCCGCGAAATCGCAGCGAAAGAGGTGCCAATTCCCACTGCGTTCGCGATATGAAATTATAAAAAACACCGTGGGTCGCGCGATTATGCCCATCCCGAAGGTAGGGGGGCCATTGGCGATCTTCGAGGACTTCGTGACGCGTTTCCCCGCAGAGCGGAGGCTAGACGGTCGCTCGGGGTGTAGCCGAGGGTACGGTCGAGAGAAAAATCGTTAACGCGTCGATAAAATAAAATGGAAATGACGCGTCGCGTTAAGAGATCTGGCCCGGTGCACGCCAAGAGGAGAGAGACACGTCGAGCGGCTCAGT
Organism: Andrena cerasifolii; assembly: GCF_050908995.1. Lineage (NCBI taxonomy): Eukaryota > Metazoa > Arthropoda > Insecta > Hymenoptera > Andrenidae > Andrena > Andrena cerasifolii. The sequence goes on from NC_135123.1 coordinate 15,103,712, forward strand.
CCCCGTGTGTTCGCTGGGCCGTTGGCCGTCGAGGGGCGAGGGACGGGCACGCGAACAAATTAGCCCTCTATCTGAAACAACTTCTTGGAATAGCCGTTACTCACGGCCGAAGATCGGGGCCCGTATTGCTCGAGCGAAACGACCGCGGCCGGCGGGACGTGGGGGCCCGCGGAGAACGGGCCTGAACAAGAGGAGGAGAAGTGTCGGGGAAAGGAGCGGGGAGGGGAGGGGGGCAGAGCGAGTAGCCAGAGCGAGAAAGACGAAGTAGAAGAGGAGGAGGGAACAAAACGAAAGAAAAAGGTCGGACGAGGCATTTCGAATTTCCAGCTCGAATTCAGGGGAAGTCGGGAGGGGGTGGGGGCGGCAGACGAAGGGGAGAGGCAGAGGGAACGAGGAGAGCGGACCCGTGGATCTCTGCTCAATCCAGGGATAAGCGAGTTGTTCGAACAGTGTTGAACAGGAGTGAATATTTATACGCGGCCTCTGGCTTCGCACCTTTTTTGCCGTGCCCGTCGTCGTCCTCCACCTCCCGCTTCTACGCCACGTCGTCGCCTTCCTCACGTTTTCACCTTTAGGGTCCCATGCGGTATCTTCTTGATTACCCGGTCCTAATTAATTCCTCAGGCTTTATCTTTATTTTTCCCTGGCCCCGGCCGACACCGCGACCGTGCGGACCGATCGTTCCTCAGAGGAGGAGCTGGCGAGCCGTACGATCGGCCAGAGGACCAGCAGCGGCAAGGAGGGACACGAGGGTCCCCGAGGGGGATAGGAATGGTCGTCGACACCGCGCGGAACGTCTAGACGACGTGTCGTTCCGCCGGCCGTGGAAATAATCTTGCGCGCGATAAAACGGCGTGAATGATTGCTCGGTGAGCGTCGACACGAGAGCGTTTACTTCTGCCGATTTCCTTCCTCGTTACCAGTCACCACGGCGCTGCGCGCGGTTTATACGCCCTTGGTCTCCGATGTCGCCGGCGATATTTCGATCTTTTAATAAATCCGATCGACTTTTACAAGCGCTCCGCAGATACGGCCAATGAGAAGGCCTTTCAGGAGCGAGGCACGATGGGTTCCTGGGACGTTAATGAAGATCGATTGTTCGATAGCGAATTGTCGCCTTTGGCGTTCCAGAGCTCGTTACCGCCCGTGCCGATCCCTCGGTGATATCTTCATGCGCGAGTTCTGCAAATTCGGCGCATCTTTCGGTTTCATTAAGAGAAGCTTCTTCACTCGCGTCACTTCATTTCTGTAACAACTTCTCCCAAATACGTAAGGGGAGAAACTATGAGAAGTTTCTTGAAGACACTGGTTTCTTTTAGTTTCGAATCCCGTACACTTCTCCGTCTTCTTGGAAAGAAAACAGTGACTTCGCATCTCTCTATGTAGGTCAAAGCCGCATCTTCAACTTCGTTGACAAGTTCGAATCGATGCTTTAAACCACACAGGGAATTCGAGCGGAAAATTGAAAATACACATGTTTACACTTAGTCTTCTCTTCTCATTCGAAATAAATAGAGTCTGGCGCATCTCTTACAGCCGAACATTTTTATTTTTTACAAATTTAAATAGTTTTCATGGCACGACCATTTACTGTCAGACTTAACAGTAGCGTCTTCTTGCTCCACAATGTGAAGTCTCATTTCTACGTAATAAAATATCTACGCATTTTGCAAGCTGGTTCACCGAAATTCATCAACGCCAACTGCAGAAACAAACGAGGCTAATTCGAATAACTCGATTCGGTTCGTAGAGCGAATTCGTAATATTTAGATAATGACATCTGAATGTTCCCATTGATGGTTACTTCCTTCGCTCAAAAGAAAAATGACCAGGATAATAATATTGATGATACGATCTCCTTGATGAACGTGGTAACGAGATAGAGCCGTGTATGTACGCCGGGACGCACGTATCACTTTTAAACGCCGGAAATGAGTTATTAGCGGTTGCGCCGCGCGCACTCAATTGTCCTGATTTGGAAACCTCTAATCTGGACCCTCCCCCCTCCCCCTTCCGGCCACGAATTTAAGCCTCCATGTTTCCGTGTCTATCGTTACTATTTCAAGGGGGGCCTTTCTCACCAGAATCTATTCCGACTGTCGAAATGATATTCACGACAGCATCCGTACGCCACGAGTTCACGAGCAGAAAAATCGAACGAGTCACGTGCAGCTCGGTCGAGGCACCGCCTCAAGGTAACGAGAGAAGTTTATTGAAACGTGGTTGATTCTTCATATTTTTTTATACATAAAAGTTGGAGAGTTTTAACGCACACGTCCACTTTTATGAAAGTCACGAATTATTATATCGAAGCAATTATGTTTACCTTGCGCTATAATTGTAGGGTAACGTGCACTTATCTGACAGAGCACTTTGTGCTTTAAATGAAACTTGCAGTTCATTGGTATCTTATTAATGAAAATGGGACGAGGCTTGTGCATCGCTATTTCCACGAGTTAATTCGCGATGCTTGGAGAATTATATTATCGACACTTGAGGCGTTAAATCTTAGCTGGGCCATAAACAAATATTGCTTAAAACGTGCGGCATGAGTTTCTTTAGAAAAAATGTAGTACAAGCCGCGTGTAACATGCATAGACCTCGTGTATTGATACAGGGTCTCGATACATTCTGCATGTGTTTACCTAAATTGGATTAACGATATCACCGTCGTGATCAATACATAAACTTAATAGACTGGACGATCGGCCGTGCCTCGGAGGAATCGACTGGTAAAACGAGTTTGGACTTTATCGCGGCGATGATCTCTTTAGCTCCCCCGGTCCATCGGGCGCAAACAATTAAACGCAATGAGAAAAATCCCCTAATCTCGCGGCCGTTGTAAACATGATTAGCATCGGCGGGGGCGGGAGCAGGCGATGGTCGAGTACGTAAATTAGCGCGGTGAACCCTTCCGTGAAGTTTCAATTATCTCGTGGAGCGGCGATGGAGTTTAACGAGATTCTTAGATGGTGCTTGAAATTCAAAGGACGAAGGCACTTTACGGTACCCTAACGAAGCCACCTGCCTGGCACCGTCCACCCTGTTAATTTTAATCGAAGGAGACGCTTTCACGTGAATTAGAAGGGGGCTGGGCGAGGGGGGCGGCCGGCGGTAGTGGACGGCTCTACGACTGCAGCAGGCCGCTCGTAAAAGACGTTCGTATCGAAAGTGTCGTCGCGTCGGTGGACTCGCTTGGGGACCCCGAGCACGATCAAATGAATCAACAGAGACAATTAATAGCCCGGCGAGGACGCCCTGGAAAAGCGTCGGGACGCCGCCACCCCCGTCGGCGAATGTGTGGACAACAAATCTATCTGTCTGTTCGCCGGACACACTACTGCGGGAGCTGGTGCGGCGCGAATTAACCGATACCCTGGATAATTCGGCCGTTTCGTCCGAATCGGAATACGAAATTTTTTTGTGAAATCAGCGGTGACTTTTTTCAACACTTTGGACCTGAAAATGAGCGTAGGATTTTCTTCGAACTTGTTACTTTTAATTTTAATTTTAAACGGACCCTTCTGAAATAACCTTTTCGAGGGATACAGCGGGAATTGTAATTTATATTTATAGTAACCGAAGTTAGAAGTAGGCCGTGACCATGTCCGACATAATAATTGTGAATGGAGAACGAAGTGGAGCGCGAGAGGAGCTCTCGTTTCACGGATTCGCAAATCCGTAACAGTCTGCTAAGCGCGGAGGGGATGAATGACGACGAGGGAAAATCTGTGCTCGTTTAACGTGCCCAAGGGTTCAACCCTTCCGACGCTTCCACCCTTCGACAATATTTAATGCATGTTTTAAGCGTAATTAAATGGCAGAGGGTTTATCGTCTCCAGCCACGTTCGCCCTCCCACGCAAATTATCGCATTTAACCGCCACCGATCTCGTCTCTCGTCGACTGTCACCCCGCCGCCTTCTCCGCCACCGTTTCTGACTGCCTTCGCCAGTCATAATGTACTTTTCATTAGCCCCGAACCCTTTCGCGGAGTAGATTCAATCTTGGAATATTCATCGCCTCGCAACCCTTCTCCATTACAATACCCAACACCGACACGTCCCTTTCACAGCTTCGCGAGCCGCCACTCAACAGGTTTTAATTAGCGTCGACACTTTCGCGACGACGATTTAACCCCTTTCGCGCGACAAGTAATTTATTCTCCTTCGAACTGATAGATTTCCCTCTCTATTAACTCGTTATTATACACGAAAATCTATGCGGTATGGGTGATAATGGGCTGGTGACAAGATAATCTACAACCCCTGGCAATAAGTTTGGAACCAAACGCTTTTACTTTAAAATTGACTAATTTAACATTACCACGCGTTTCAAAATATATACCGTTGCATATTATACATAAAAAATATTGGTGTTTCTCGTTAATTTCGTATTTGTGCGTTTGGTTCCGAACTTATTGCCAGGGGTTGTACATAATGTACGCTATATTTAGTGGTATAAAATTAGCGGCTGTCTTAATTTCGAATATCTTTAGCCGATGGCAATTTCGAAACAGTTACGTTTTAATTGAAAATTAACCCCTCCACCTTTACTTTTCGCACGTCTACATATCGATGCAGAGAAATGTCAGAAGTCCGTTTCACGCGACAAACGAAAGGAAGGAAAGCTAGAAAGACAAACGATCACACTTAACTTTGCAGCTTGCCTCCGTTATCTCTTTGTGATATCTCTGAAGCACAGCCTGGGGGCCGCAGCGCGTTCACGGTACGGGGCTGGCCACTCTCACCCTCCGCGGCCTCTCTCGAACCTCTAAAGCCAAGAATAACCCTTGCTTTGCATCTCACCTGTTGCTCGACACCGACCCTCGACACTCCCGGCGGTACTTCAGGGGTGGCTAATTAAAGAGTCAGACGGTGGCTGGTTTCGCGGTGTTTAATACACCGTTCCTTCACCCTCCGCCGGGCCCCCATTTCGCCTCTCCTCGAGGCGCCAGGACAGAATCCAGAATCCCTCCACCCCCGTGCTTTTTGTTCCTCTCGGTTTCACAGGGCTGGAATTAATTAGCGGCTCTAGTTAAGCGGGGTGGATATCGCCGCGGCGACTCATTTAAGGGATGTTTATTTTAATTTCAGCCCGTCCGAGGGGCGGTGGGAGGAGGAGAAAAAACCCCAGGGCCGGGTGACTTTTTATTACTTAATTAACTTCTTCCTCCCGCAGCATCGTCTCCTTCATCACCTCCGGCCGCCGCAGCACGATCACCAGCACCCCTAGGGCCGTCCTCTTTACCCACGGTCCACCACCGTCCCTTCCACCCAAACTGCTCCGCGTCTACTTCTCGGCTGTTGGGTTTTTTCTTCCCTTCGCCGCAGCCTTAAACGCGACTTCCACGTCGAGATTCTTCGCGGCAATTATTTCCTCGTTATTTTTCATCGTGGTAACCGGTGCGTCTTGCGCGACTCGCTGCCTAATTATCGCCGCAAAAATGAGCCTCTCGCTGGGGCCTGCTTGCCGCCTCCCCCCGGGCCCCCCTGGCCCGTCGCGATTGCAAACCCTGTGATTATAATGCCAGCGAATACGCTTCCCTGGGTCCTTTCGGAGCAACGGGCCGCGCCGGGGAGACGCAGAGGGATCGTTTCTCGCGAAATTGCTGACGGCTCTCTGCATTTCTGCACGTGAAACCTTCCTCGGGCGGGCCCGAGCGTGCCGCTGGCGCGGCCAGCCTGGAACGCGACGAGGGAAAGCCGACTAGCGTGCTGCGGGACAGAAGACACTTTAAATTAGCGGCCAGCAGTCACCGGATTTACTTCGAACTTCGCATATATCTTCAGTAAATGTCCCATTCTTGCCGGTACTAAAACTAAGTTGGTTGCTGCGAAATTAGACTTTTGCGACTTAAAGAACCAGCGAATTTTTTTACAGAAATCGATGTCCGTTTTAGAAACTGCCATTTTTCTTGCAAGTTCAACATTTTTATAAACGAAGGAGTCAGGATCAATTGCGTCAGAGGGTGAATTTAAATTGCGCTTTCCAACGACCTCCTTTTGGAACGCAATTTAACCCCCAGGTGTGTGCATTAAACGGGACAGTTTATCAAACTTGACGCAAGTCTAATTGCCTCGTTGAGAACGTTCAGATATCGCGGTGTTTCTTAAAATTGCGATCCCCGTCGACCCCGTTAATCAACGGAATGGTGGATATTCAGAATTGTTCCTCCAGCCGCAGTAAAGGAGCAACAGTGACGAAGCGGGCTCATCAAGCACGCGCCTTTAACCTCCGTCCTGCCGTAACAGGAAGTCCGTCTAATTAATTTCACCGGGAGAAAAGAATCCCTTGCGGGGGTGGCTTCACGGTTAAGAATACAGCGCGCCGAGAAGAAAAGAAGGAGCGGGAGGGTGTGGGCGGGGGTTGGAGAGGCTGGATTATTTCGTTATGTCTCGCGGCGAGTCGAGATGTCGGGCAATTAGCCGTCGTATAATTATCCCCCTCGCCCCTTATTAGCCCCGGCCGTTCTCGGTGGCAGCTGTTGCCGCGGATATTCGGCAGCGGCGGAGCACGGGACGGGCACCAATAACAATGTATAATGACAGGATATCTTCCGCCATTTATTTTAATATTCCGTCGGAGGCCGGGTAAAAAGGGGAGAGTGTTCAATTTACCGAAGACGAATTTGATCGTCGCCGCTTCAATCTTCCCCGTTGGACGGCGGGCTTTCCCGACGATTAACGAACGTTATAAATTAACCGACCGCAAAAGGAAAGCGCGGAGAAACGACAGAAACGTAGAACGGAGGAGGAATTAATAAAGATCCGGATGTAATGAAAGTTGAAAAAAAGAAGGAGGTTGAAAGAGAGACGCAGGACGAGGAGGAGGAACTTGGTCAAGATACTCCACCCCCATCTTTGTCTTGGTGAGCCGCGCTTTCAGAATTCTTCCATTCTTGATAATTATCCTACCGTCCAAGCAGTCCTTAATCTTTCAGCTCGCCTTTCAAGGAAAGCTCCTACCGAATGAATGCCCGGCCTCGGCGAAATAATATTTTATACACAACAAAAGCGACCCCCGGGCACGGCTGCTGCCCTCCTCCACCTACACCTTCAACCTCCACCCTCCACCCCCTCTCTTTCTCTCTCTCTCTCTCTCTCTCTGCCGCACCGCGCGATTGTTATCGCGGAGACGTTACCTAGCACCTATACAGAACTGGCTATTTTACTTTCTTCCTTCCTTTTTCCTTGCCCGTTCAGCCGAGGAGCCACCGATTTCGTTGATAACCGCGCGCCCGCCGCGCAAATTAATCGCGAGTTCTCTGCTTCGCGAAATGATCCACCGGAAAGATTGCGTAATTACTCGGGATATAATTACGCTGCTGTGGTTAGAGTAATTTAAACGTATCGAACTGATGGCAGATCCGAAGATCTCGGGAAGTTGCAGGAATCTACTGGGGGTAGTCTAGTTGAATGCTATAGTTAATAATAAAGGAAGTTAGGAAATTCAGAATATTATGCAACTCTGGGCGCAAGTAGAGTAGTTCATGCCTGAGACAACCCTATTTTTGTTAGTGCCATAGTGCGGTTTTATGGGGTGAAATGACCACTTGAAAAAATGCGAAATTTTTGAATTTTACAAGTTTAATACAAATGTCAATTGATGAACTATATCCATTTTCGTGGTCAAAACTCCATAACTTATTTTTAATATATAAAATTCGGCACTTTTACGTTCTAATATATGAAAAATTAAATTATCCGAAAAACAGCACTTACAAAAATTACGAACGATAAAGATTTTTTTATTATTTACATTTATACACTTATTTCTTTGTTCGAGCATGCCTCTGCTACAGTGCAGCAAGGCATAGCAGAAGGGTTATCGCTTCTGACGACAAACAAACATACATAATACAAACAATCAAACAGAGGATCGAAGCTGAATAAAATCGTTTAAAAAGAATAAAAAGGTTTGTAATGTATAACATGTGATCCAGTCTCGGTCACAGTTATGTCGTATGTTAGACAAGACACACTGGATCGTGTTTAAAAAAATGCATATAATTACAAGATTAGCAATTATTAGCAATTAATAATTGCATTTATAGAATCAAAATAGTCCAACGTAAAATAGGAATGAAAATCATTATGTATCGAAAATGGTTTCTTATATGAAAAGGTTATTTCTAAAACACTATTTTAAAAATTGTATAAATTACGTATTAAAAACTGAAACATAATTATTTTGAGGACAAAAAGATATCTTACTCACCACCAAGAATTAAATCCATGCCTTGAAATTATTTTCAGATCTTTGGATAACACAATATAACTGTTTGAAGCAACTTGAAAACCTGGATTAATTCTTTAACATAAACATTTGCGAGTCTATAGGAGCTTTGTATTAAAACATTTAACAGTAAAATTGGTGGCGTTTGATACTCATATTAATTGACATTTGCATTTATTTTGTCGAATTGAAAAATTTATTTTTGTGGTTTTGGCCATAAAATCGCGAAATTTCCCCACTGTGCGTCTGCGCGACGGTATCAGATTTCGTGGAGTCACTAAACGATTATCCCCGGCGGATCGCGGTGGCCCGGATTAATCGTCATTAATCTTCATCGCCGCGTTGCCGATCATTTTTCTTGCGCGGGGGGGACGCGCGCGTCCGAAGCTCGCGCCGGTTCAACGCGGCATCTCATTTAACCGTATAAATCACTTTGCTTAAAACTGAGGCGAGGAGGAGCGACGTTTCCGAGCCGTGGCTAATCGAGGCCCCGAAACTCGCCCCCGACCCTGCCGCGAGCGTAAGGGGTTCGTCGCTGGTCGCGCGAAATAATTCAAATCGCGCATACCGGGCCCCGCTCGATCCTCGATCACGGTCAAGATTTCGTGGGGGTCACGTGAGAATGCACGGCAACGACGTGTCTCGGAGCAGCGCAGCCGTGGCGAGGCCGTGCGCGGTTGGTTTAGGCGCAATTAATCTTCGTTAAGTAAGCAAGCAAGCAAGCAAGCGAGCGAGCGAGCGAGCGGGGCCCTTCTACTTGCATCGCGCAAACGCCTCGCGCGCGCACACACAGCTGTCCTCCACACGCTCATCCCGCTTGTGCGAGGCCTGAAGTCGGTGGTGGCTCGCCTATACGCGCGAGCGTGTGCGTGCGCACACGTGGAAGCGCTGTGTCAGAGTCGCGAGCAGTCCCATATCTCGTTCGCTCGTTCCTCTCTTGTACGCTCGCGTGCGCGCTCCCCCTCCCCCATAACTCGTCCCCCGTTGCTCGTCCTCTCGGTTAGTTATGCTCGTACTCGTCGTGTACGCGCTCACACCCCGGGGCTCTGATTAAATCTGAGTAATTAAGGGAGTTAACCTCGACTTAACTTGACTTAACGCAGTCACGCCCGCTTGCCCACCCCTCGCGAGGCTACACACCGTTTACACGGCGATTTACATTGTTCCGAGGAAACGGGTGTCTTCGCGGCGCGCACTCACGGCATTCCGCGCGCGTCCTCCGCTCCCGGCCGGGGCCCGTCGCGCGTTCGCGCACGCACCGCCACCGCTCCCTCGTTTAATTGCTGCGCGCCGCTAATTACACAGCCACGTAGCCGCGGGGGGAACCGGTGCGTGCAGCGACGTCGTTCCTGATGCAAATTAAGCGCGTGGGCCCCTCCGCCCGCGCCCTGGCCCCTCTTGGCTCGTTTCTTCCGTTCTAATCGCCCGGTGGAAGGAGAGGCCTGCATCGACCGCGTCCACCGGCAGAAGTGCGATTGGGCGTCGGGTAATTAAGGATCCTGGTGGCTTTGGTACGCCGTGATCAGCGCCGACCAGGAAGCGGACCCCACGTGAGTTCTATTCGCGGACGCGCGTCTCGTCGCGGATCATTTAGCCTCTATGCTGTACAGAGCTGCTTCTAGGAGCAAACTGGCTTCACCCCTCGCGCTGCTTCCGGTAGGAATGATATTCAGAATGTCTCTCGAATGTAAATATCGTCTGATTTTTGTATCATTGATTTGTGTCTCCGAACATTACTTGCTAGCGTTGGTTAGTTGAAGTCGTCGTAGGTATCAGGTGGCAGTGCCCTTGACTTCGCTGGGAAAGGTAGAAACTTGTAGAAGGAACGGTCCTGCGGTGAATGGGCAGGAGACGTAAGGCCAATTACTCGGTTCGACGCCACGAAATTGTATCCCAGCGCCGGAATCCTCTCGAACATTATCTGCGGGAGCCACCTGAAGTTTATTATTTGTGCAACACGCCTAGTGCTATTAAAATGCATCAAAGCATCTAACAAGCTCAGGGTACTGCGCGACAATCCTTAATGGTATTCGAGAATTTATGACGAAGCGTGCGGTCGCGTTGAACTTCTTCGAAGATAGGTAAATGGCAGATCCTAGACGGAGTTACGAATGAAGCATACGTTTACACTAAGTTGTCTTATTGCCTTTTAGTGCTAGGGTTATACAGACATCATACAACACGGTGCAACGAATGTAGAAAGACAAAGCAGCTTAGGATGCACCATTCGCGAACATTACTTTAGGTTGCTCTGTCTGGTCTGCTTAAATGTGGCAGAAATGTCGAATAACTTTATGGAGGTGTAGGTTGTTACGCGCAGGACAGTCATATTCGTGGCAGGTAATTTGATTCACGAAGACCAGCTGATAGTCGGCTGATTTCCACGAAAGTGAGTCTGGGTCACTTCCTTGACGCAAAGGCTGTGCTTGTCATTCGGGCTGAAAGCTGTAGCTGACATCTGTTTTAGTATTGCGGTGGACAATCTGCTGCAAGCATTGTGCGAAATTTATGAATGGATTGAGCACTTTTACGTTCCGCTAAGCAGAATGTACGGTGTTCTCTACTGCGGACCTGTATCGGTTGATTTACTAGTAGCACTGAGGGTCTGAACACAAGGAAATGGTAAATCGAACGTAGATTGATGAAATGAACATATACGGATGTCAAAATGGAATTACTTTTAAGATTCTATAAATATTATTATCCCTTAACATTTAATATCCCTTTCAATCTTAACGAAATCTCAATATTTAGTTATCCATTGATCCACGTTTCTCTCTCGTTCGCAGACCCAAAGTTCAAGCAATGCATTCGAACCTACGCACCCTCAGTTATCCCTCAACCCTTTAACAGTAACAGCAACAGAGAACGAATTATGATCTCCAAAATATGCAACTCTTTCCTATCCGAAATCACTTGTACCTATTTCTAAAGTCCCACTACCTACGATACCTCTCGCCACACACGTCGTCGTTCGAATGGTAAAGTTTGCGACTATTTACTGTATAAAATTACTTAACTTTAAAACGCCACCAGAGTATACATTCACGACGAACAGACTCATGCATTCAGCTCGCAATTGGCAAAAATTGCAGTTTCGCAACAGCGATAATAATATCCCCCGGATGTACACCCACCTCTTGAAGAATTAAAGATGCACACCAAGCAAGCTCGAAGGGATCCTCGAAGGAGCATCGAATAGCGCACTAAAGGCAAGTCCGACGAGTAATATTAAAACAGCCCTTGCGACTGGGCGACGTGGACGTCGTCGCCTCGCCATCGGTGCCCTTCCCCCGATTCCTCGGACCCCCTGCGGGCGCACGCAATCCGAGTGCAGCACGCATCTCCAGCCCCGCGGTGGCTGCTGCAGAAGCGTCGCGACGCATGGGTTCCGCTTGCATTCGAGCGTAAGAGGAGAGGTGCCTCGCCTAATTAGCCCGCTCGTGTATTTCCGTCGCGTGACGTCACGTGAGCTCGTTTGCCTGGCCCGCGGCCAGCTTTTCCGCCGAACTATAAACCATATTCACACCCACGCAACACAATTAGCCCGCGGCCACCCAGCGAATTATAATATCCGCGAAGCCTGTTCGTCGTTGTTATAAAGAACATTTCTCCTCGACGGAGTCTGGAGGTCCATGGTAGCAGGGGACGAGACAGGGTAGGTAGGGAGGTCACGACAGTGGGGGTGACAGCCACGCAAGCTCGTCGTAATCTCGCCTACGAATTTGACGTTTCTGCTCTCTCTCTCTCTCTCTCTCTCTCTCTCTCTCTCTTTCTCTCCTTCTCCCTGTATCTCTCTGGTTCGAGCTTGGAGCTTCGACCTCATCCTACCCGCGATTCCCAGACGCAAATATGACGCGGAGCAGTTGGTAGGAGAATGACGTTGTCGGGACGAGTGTCGAGGATTTGCGCGGCTCGTTGGGATGCTGCGAATTGGCGCTGTTGCTCGGAGATTAGGCTCGACGGAGAACTTTATTTGTCGGCGCGGCTGGTTGTTTCGGTCAATCTTTGGAGGTTTAAGTATACAGGGTGAGCCACATGACTTGTCCACCCCCGAATAATTTCTGGAGTATGAAATTTAAGAGAGCAGTGAATTTTCTTTGAGGAGGTATTGAGCTTTATTTGTCCTACACCGAATAATAATAACAGGTGTATGAAAGTCAGCAGGCATTACTTTCAGCACTGTAGCTAAGGTAAAATATTTATTTGTATTTATCGTTACCTTTATGTACGTGCAGCTCATTTTGATTTCGCATCTTTTTTTATTTTATAATTATTATTATCTTCTACTTTTTGTGATTTCTTTGATTTCACGTACTTGGCGTAATTTTTTTAATTTTCTGAAGTTTTTTATGGAGATCTCACTTCTTTTTACAAAGATAATTTGCATAGAGAATGACTCCAGATGATTTTCAATATTATATATTATTATTATATTATTAATTGATGACTGGATAATTTTTTCATCCTCTCGGGTTTTTTTTAAATATCATAGGTCATTTTTCATTCATAGGTATACACCTTGGAGTAAGTTTTTATAATAAGATCTCATCTTGTTATCATCTAGAATCCCCAAGTGTTTCAAGAAGTGGTACTAGTAACAAATACTACGTGTAGTTTGATATTTACGACGGGTCGAGGGTTAATGTTTGATGGTGGATAATTTGTTGAGCAGGTTTTACGAGCTAAAGCACACTTCATATATATTCTTGTTGTCTTTTTTCTTCTCTATTTATGTATCCCCTCAGTACACTACAAATGTAATACTATTACTGTATTCAAGAGGGTTGCCTTTCGTAACGAAAATCGGAGGTTCCTGTAAAATCGCTGACTACAAAACGCTTATCGATGCCCGAGAGAACGAGATAGATGAATTGCGTATAGACGTGGACTCAAACACTTGCAGAGTGAAATTAAATTTGTTTCCGCCGCGAGAGGAGAAATCCGCACGAAGCTAGGATTTCCTGTACTTTTTACTTAAGAGATAAGCTCGGTGTTTTAAGAGCGTTGCGGTGGAACGGTGTCGTAAAACCTTGGAGGGGATGCCTGTAGATCGTCAGGGGGACACAACCCCTCGAATCGGCCCTCGAGTCGAGGCAGCCAGTAGATCGTGATGCCGCAGGAGGAGACTCGAATTTTAAAGTAGGTAGACTAAAACCTGAACCGCCTTGATGTCTTTTCTTCTCCTGGTCAAGTAGTTGCTTTCCTATGCAAATTCTTATTGTGCAAAGTACGTTAGAACTCGCGCAAGCAGCACAGCAATTTATTTATCGCGTCAACGTTTCCACCCCTTTCCCCGTGCAGCAAACAATAGCTGTTTCTGTACAACTATTCCAAGATATCGTTTGAATTGCTGGTCTAGCACCGATCTATTTATATATATATATAAAAGAAGAAGTCCTAACTGACTGACTCATCAATGTCCAGCTCAAACCGTTTAACCTAGGAACGTGAAATTTGGAAGGTACATTGTTTTCATGACGTAGACACCCACTAAGGAAGGATTTTTGGAAATTCCATCCCCTAGGGGGTGAAAAAAGGCAAAATATATTTTCTCGGACTCCCTAATATCTCTTAGGCCCGATTAGATATCAACTTGGGTCTTACTCACAAAGATTACCCACACAAATGCCTAAAAACCAATTTCAGTATTTTTCCCTAACCAATACCTAAAGAGGTGAAAAGAGGTGAAAATGTATCTTCACGGATTGCTCAAAATCTCTTAGATACGATTAGATATCAACTTGGTTTTTACTTCGAAAGATTACCCACACAAATGCCTAAAAACAATTTCAGGATCTTGCCCTAATCAACCGCTAAGGTGGTGGTGAAAATGTGTGAAACGTGTTTTCATAGAGTCCTTAATATTTTTAAGGCCCGAAGCGAAGCGCGAGGGTATTTTGCTAGCCTACAATAAACACCAAACACATACAAGAAACTACATACGAGAGCCTTCGCCAAATTTCCTTCTTAGTTCCACCCCTGTAACCATTCATCGCCACGGAAAATCGCCGAGCCCCTCTCCCCGAGTTAACGAGAATAATTCCACCCGGATCGTCCGCCAGCATCAACAGAGAATTCCGCGGAACGTTGTTCGCGCAGGGGAACGATCCGATCTTCCGCTCGACGGGCTCGAAGATACCTGCTCGCGAGAGTCTCGCAAACGAAATCTACGAGGATCGCGGGAGCGTGAATTCGGCTGATCAAACGTTGGGACTATCGAGAATTTGCCTCTCGCAAAGGGAAGAGGGACGCCGATAAGGGTGGGGGACCGACGTCGGAGGGGTGTAACGCGGGGAGACAGAGAGACAGTAACGCGGAGAATAACGGCGGCGAAGAAAACGGGCCGTGGCGGGGGTGCGACGGAGGAGCTGGGGGGATGACGAGAGGTGTATGTGCAGGAGGGCAAGCCGAAAGTCCTTTCGCTAAAAAGGAGGACCCCAAGGGGTGGTTCTCGGGGGAAGGAAGAAGGGAGCGGGCTAACGGGGAGAGAAAAAGATGGAAGATCGTGGAGGAGGCGGGGGGGGGGGGAGGAGGAGTGGAAGTAAGTATTGATTCAGATTCAGCTAGTTAGCTATGCTCGAAGCAAGCACATCCCCTCCTCGAGCTTCTTCGGCCACCTTTTTCTCCGGCGGGCAGGATCCCCTCGCTTCCTCTCCTTCTGTCTATCCCGTGCACGCGGGGGTGGACGGTTAGCGGCGGGCGAGAAGACGTCGCGGGGAGACGGGAGGGTGGAGAACGCAGAACGGGGGTGGAGCGAAATAAAGGGGGCCGAGGGATGCAGAAGAGGAGGCGTATGTAGAACGGAGAAGCGTGTAGACACTAGACGCCGCGCGAAGGTATAAGGTGTAGGAGGTGACAAGCATCTCCTTCGATCTTTCTTTCCCTTTGTGCCCCACCTCCTCTACCCCCTGCGGCCCCTTGTTAACCCCCTCCGTTCCCACCCGCCGTCTTCTGCCTCTCCGCCCTCCTCTAGTTATCTGTCTATCGTTGCAGCTCCCTTTTACATTCCCATGACGACAGCCCAGATGCACTCGGCAGCCATACGAGGTGTATGTTAAAAACGCCAGTCGATATTTCTGTTGCACAAGGCTGGACGAAGCTGGAGCGGGCGCTCCCGCGACGGGCTAGCTTCCACGTGAGCTTTACTGTCACCTCGGCGCAATGATTTTCGAAGGCTTCTTTTGAAATAGCACCTCGTTCACCATTTCCCCAGACGTATTTAGTATCTCCGAGGTGCTTCGCGATGAACATTTTTAGTAAAGTTTAATGGAGGTAAATAAAATGATTTAGAATTTCGACCGTAAAGAATTTTTAAAACTTAAACGTAAATGTTATCGGCGCACCTATTTTTAGACCGCACCGGTGCGCCGATTACATTTACATTTAAGTTTTATTAATGGAGCTACTGTGAATACCCTCTCTGTCAATAGAACTGACTAACTGAAAAGTTATTACACCACCAAATGGTTCTTGTGAGGTATTTATTTATTTATTTTTTTTTCATTTTAAGCGTCGAAGGTTTAACATTTTTCTCAGTGCACGATACCAAATTAAGCGTACGTTACGTACGGGGCAACGATCCCGAACAAATCGAAATGACAAAAAAAAATGGTGCGCGAATCAGCGACTTCCGAAGCGTCGCGACGCCTTCGCGTTGTAGCTTCATTCTGCCTTCTCTTTCGTAGTTGCCAGCTTTACGGGCGTCCCCATCTCGCGGAGTTTTCTGCAACCAGGGCGTCGCGACGCCTTAGCGGCTAATAAGAGACGCTGGCCTAGCCAAAAGGCGTCCCCTCGTGTTGCAGCGCCTACTGCAAACGCGTCTCTTCTGCTGCGTCTTCTCGTTTGCTTCGGCACAATCCTGCACTCACCCTAAAACATCTGCATAAAATATTTGTGCGTTATTCTAGATGAATTTGTAGAAGCACTCAACGCGAAGCCTGCATTATTTTGCAAATTATTAGCCGCTGTGTGGATCCAGCATGGATAAAAAGTCACTTGATTAGGAAGCATAATATGTACCAAAGTAACACGAAGACAAATTATTTTCTTCTTCAGATATAGTCACGTATAGATATCCGACGATTATTCCGAAAATCATGGTCAAAATAAATGACGATTCCTAGATCCACGAATACGTACTTGAGTAGGGTAGATGCACTGTTTGTGGCCACTTTAAGGCAGGGCTTGAATAGGTTTCGAAAATAACTGTTTCAAACTGTTATATAAAGGTTCTGACTGAAAGAGTTATGAAGAACCTTTATTCGGAATAACCGTTATAAAGAACCTAAATATCAGACTATATAAATATATGTTACGGTTCCTATATAGCTCTAAAACTTTTATTTTTTAGGTTCTATATAAGTTCCAAAGCGATTATCGAACAGATTCTTGTAACGACTGTACAGAATTAAGTAAGCAAATATATATTTGCCTACTTATTTATAATAATTTTTAAACAATTTGATTACACAGAGTAATCTATAGTTGTAATATGTTGTAATTTAATTTACTGTAAAATTCTGTAGAATCGTTACAAGAATTGGTTCTATAATCGCTTTGGAACTTATATAGAACCTAAAAAATAAAAGTTATAAAACCTAAAAAAATAAAAGTTATAGAACCTAAAAAATAAAAGCTATAGAACTTAAAAAATAAAAGTATATAGAACCTAAAAAATAAAAGTTATAGAACCTAAAATATAAAAGTTATAGAGCTATATAGGAACCGTAACTTACAATTATATAGTCCGATATTTAGGTGCTTTTAACGGTTATTCCGAATAAAGGTTCTTCATAACTCTTTCAAGAACCGAAATCTTTATAATAACGGTTTCAAGTCCTGCTTTAAGGTATTGCACCAGTTTTGGCCACTTCTTAAAAAATATAATATTTCCCCGTGTAAGCAATAAGTGTAACCTTATATTTCTGGCGGTATACTAAGCAACACATTTATGATGTGAAATTCTCCATATAACAATGATCTGCAAGCAATTTAAAAATAAGATAATTATGCACGTGGCCAAAAACAGTGCAATTTCCACAAACTGTACATCTACCCTTCCTAACAATAATCCAGCACACTCAAGCCCCAGAGGATCGATCCATACACGCGAACTTTCCCTTCCACAACCACCGCATCTTCACCTCACATTTTATCACCGATCTAACTTCCAACAGATCCGAAATTTATACAAAATTCCCTTCTTCCTTGCCCGCGAGAGCGCCGATATAAGAGCAACCTGTTCCTCCGTTCGTCGAGTGACAAGTGTCTCTATCGACGGCCGAAGAAGGTGCCGTTCCGTTAGGATTGGGCGAATTTTGCAAATTGCCGCCCTCCCGCCATGCGTGGCGCGTCGACCTAAATCGACGACGCCGATCTATCAAAAGGTTACCCCGGCGATTATTTCGCCCGATTACGTAGTCGGTCATTTATTCGCTGTCCGCCGCTAACGGCGAACTATTTCGCTCCGCTTATTAACGATCGCGGTGCCGTTAACCAATAAGAAAAATCCCTCGCCATGGCGACGTGTTCCCGTATCGCCGGGTCGCCGGGCGGAATTGATATCGGTGCGAAATCATTATTGACGCACACTACATTGGCTGCAATTTGCGTAACGATAACAATCAGCTTTAAGTGGAACAATAGGCTGCCGTGACGGTAATTAGTGCCGTGTACTGTCTGGCGTGATGACAATTGCGCCAGCGGGCGAATGGTAAATGGTAACATTAATAATAGTTGCCGATAGGGCGCAACGCGCGGCACCATCGTCACGAATAATGGACCGTTATTATTCTCTTCCGTTAAATATTTAAATTGAATGGGGACGGCCGGGGCTGGCCGACCGGCCGATTCCACTGCGATCGTAAATTGATTTCCAAAACGATTTCTGCCGTTGCGTAATCGCTTGTTTCGCCCGACGAACCGTGTCGTCGGGCGTTCGATCTTTTCGGTGACGTTTCACGCTTACGCGGGTAATTTTCGAGTAACGCGGAAAATATTTATGGCCCCCGAAGCTCGCGTTTATTACATTTCGACGGTGTGGAATGGCGGGTCGGCGGTAGGGGCTGCGGGCCCTTTCTTTAAATTCATCGAAAGAAAAGGAACCGGAGCGTGACGCCGAAGTTCCGGCTGCGGTCGACATATTTCGTACAGTCACTTCGGGATGCAGACTAATGTGTCTCGTTGTATTACTAATCCCTGCACTGCATTATTTACTACTGCGTATCACATTTACTGGGAAACGAATCTGAATTTCTAGATTCCCTTGGATTTCCAGATTTCAGTAGCACAAAATTAAAATATACATCCCATTTTCTCGGGGCATCCGTGTCGACGATTCCAGCGCGACGAGGTCTCAAAAACACGCGTCGCCATTTGAAAGTGAAACGAACGGGAAAGGAGCATTATCTGGCCCAGGGTGAATCAGCATCTGCCGTTTTAATGAAGCGCGGGGGCCCGGAGTAAAAGCGCAAGAAACAACGCACTTGGACGAGGAACGATTCGACGCTGATACGGTGGAACGACGGGCGAGCCGTCG
Source organism: Andrena cerasifolii (assembly GCF_050908995.1). Classification (NCBI taxonomy): domain Eukaryota; kingdom Metazoa; phylum Arthropoda; class Insecta; order Hymenoptera; family Andrenidae; genus Andrena; species Andrena cerasifolii. Next base: position 15,122,488 of record NC_135123.1, read on the forward strand.
ACGGTGATACGCCGATCCGCCAGGTCGTTGCGAAACGGCGACACGTACGGCCAGAGATGGACGGGGAGGATGGTGAACAAAAAATATGTTGGAAAATTTTTCTCGCTGTATGCCCTGGTAGCATCTCTCGATGCGCATTGAACGTAGGGACAGAGACAAAACGTTCTCGAGGCGACCCGACGACGCATGGTCGACCTTTATTGGAATATTTATGGCGGCTGCCTGTACGAGACGAATTTTTATCGATCCGTTCTGTTGCCGCGCCGTCGATGCTAGGTTCGGGTTTCGATCTCCTCGCCGACGGAAATCGCGATATTTATTCATAAGCCTCGGTCAGAACGCGCGCGGATTGCGCGCATAATAAAGCTCCGCGTATTGCCCGGCCGGCTGTCGCTGTTCTACCCATCGCCGCGACATTGATTTCAACAACGCCGGACATCTATCGTCCCCCTTCCTTTCGATTTTCTTCCGCGCCTGCTTTTCCAAGTTTCCTCGAAACGCCGCGACCGCTGGAATAATCGTGACCATTCTAGGGCTGTTCGAGTACTCGAATACTCGAGTAGCTTGAAATTCGGACCGAGCCGAGACTCGGTTTCCGAGCCGAGCCGGGTACTCGAAAAAACGGAGCGGCTCGAATAGAACCGAGTAGCTTGAATAGAACCGAGTAGCTTGAATAGAACCGAGAACTCGAATTTTTTCGAGCGGCTCGAATAGAAGCGAGCGGCTCGATTTTTTTCGAGCAGCTCGAATAGAACCGACAACTCGAATTTTTTCGAGCGGCTCGAATAGAACCGAGAACTCGAATTTTTTCGAGCGGCTCGAATAGAACCGAGCGCGCCGAAAGTACCGAGTGGACCGAAAGTACCGAACAGTCCGGTGTGTCGACTAGTTTGAAGCTTGAATGTTTCGAATATTTTAGAATTTGTTTATTTACTGGATAATGATTTGTAATTATTATTAATTAATCCTGTTACCTGCGAGGAGAACTGAAAACTTCTATTAGTACTTTCGAATAGAAGAATTTCAGCTCTTTCAAACGCCATATTAATTAAGATATTTACTGATCAATTTATAGGAATAATACTGCTTCCTAAAAATGAGAATATTACATCAGAACTAACGAATTCAGTACTTACCGCATTGTACGATAACAAAACTAAGCACAGCCACACAAATCGACACTGGTAACTCTACCTTCATTGACAATTGACTGTCAATCACCATTGGCAACTGCCACAACTCAACAATGAAATTCTCATGGTGCGAACTTTTACCTACGTCTACTATATAAGTGTTCTGTACCACAGAAATTACTTGCTATGATAAATACTGATGTTTTCATTCATTCACCACGCAAGACTTCGTCCGCCAGGAAAAGAGACTCAATTCGACGCTGCCAATATGTTTTCCGGTATGCACGCCGTCTCCTTTCCTTCCCTCTTTCCCCCGATCCGCTGTTTTTTCCGCCCCTGCTCCGGGACCCTCCGTGGACCGCCCACAAACTTATTACCGGCCGTGTGCTAGGTGTTATTAAAAATTAGGGAGCGGATTCTAGACACCGGTTGCAAGTCACTGGACCTGAGTAACCGAGAGACGTGGCGTCGTAATTAAAAAATTAAAGGGACGGCTGGACCTCCGGTCTGTTAGTTTTACTGCGCGCTGGGGAGGATGAGTGTGCGTTCCAGGGTGAAATCGAGGTTCCTCGGCCTCGTTCATGGCGCCAGGAAACAGGGGAGTACTATAATTTTCGGTTTTATCCACGCCTTATCTTTCCCCTCTCGGGCAGCCTCCACTTAAGACGCAGCCGCGTTTCCTCGAGCAACATGACTTTCCTCGTATAGCTCCAGCGTCGCTAGGTCATATTAAAAGAATCTATTTAGCGAATTACAGCTGAGGAATTTTATGGGAAGCTGTATCTCAGTAGACAGCTCTGGTTCCGTTAATTGCTGAGAGTTCCTCGTGTACAGATTGAAACTTCGTTAAGATATTGAGCAGCTGACTAAGCGTCGCAGAGGATTCTACTTGTTTGCTACCATTCCATATTTCAATGAAGTCAATCACACTGTTGTAAGTTTCCCCTAAAATAAAGCAACCCTGCAAAGAAGCTGCTGTCACCGAAATACAGCGACCGGCACCTAGCGCATGAAACGAACTATATTTCCCCGCAGTGAGGAAAAAATCCAGCAGTGAATTCGCGATATGGCGCCAATGAGGGAGACAGAGTTGCACTTCCAATCCTACCAGAGGAACAATAGATACAAGCATATCTGTCCTTACTACGCCAAATAACTTCATTAATTTAACAACACACTTCAACGACCACTCACGCCACACCTCCGCCGGGGCCAATGCAACAACCTCCCATCGCAAGCGTCGCAAACTGCATGCTCGTATTACGGCCGGGCAATCAGCGAAGGAGGGAGAAAATACAAAGAAAAATTGAACAGAAAAGACGGCAAAAAGCGAGTAGGAGCAGAGGGACTCCCACACGCGGCATGCCGCGGTGTCCTCTTCGAGGGGGAAGGGAAGGACTCGCAGGTAAACCTTCTGCCAATCCCTTCGTCTTATTCGCGATACTTTAATATCGGATATGGCAATAAATTACGTATCGACGTAAAAGCGGCTTCTCTACCCTCCTCCCCCTGCCGGCATGGTCACGAAGACCTTTCTCCCTCCTGCGCCCTCCGCGGCCCTTGTCTCTTTCTTGCTCTCCTTCGATCCCCTTCTCCCTCTCGGAGCGTACACGTGAACGGGCGGGGTAATATAATCACACTTAATGACACTCGATACGAACTTGTAACATCGGCATTGCACGAGATACCGGAACGATAAGGGACGTGTTTCGAGACGCAGGGCGCTCGTAAGTCCTCGGCGCTACATTGGGACCAGGGCACCGCCAGCCCCGCGCCGTATTTATGGATTGCGCAGTGGCTAATCTGGCCGGGCTTAAACCATCGTTTAATTTAAAGTTCGCCCGTGGCGCAGTATTTAACGTCCGGCGGCTATCGTCCGACAATACGGTTACATTATACCGGCGACGACACGGCGGAATTTGCGAGGGGCCCCCGAAACCGTGAGGTCCGGGTACCGCGGGCGTATGGACGCGGCGTTTCAAATAGATGGGTATTGTAAAACCCTTCCTGAAATGATGTTGTTAGGTTGCTAGCTTTCTGAACCATTTCCTTAATGATTTCCAAGGTTATTTAGGGCACGGTTGATAGGGTATTGATAGTATTTAAGGCGCGGAATAGTTGCGTCGTAGGAAAGGTAGAGGTAGTTGGTGGGTGAAGGGGATGTTTGTTTTAAACTTCTCATAATCGGGAGAAATAGTGGAGGAACGGGTGGAACGTGAGGGAGACTTGTGGAGAATGAAGGGAATTGTAGATACGCTTGATTAGACGTTTATGGAAACTTTGAACAACTCTCAGAAGAGGCAAAGTCCTTCGTAATTAGTGTTCCTTCTCCAGAATGCTTTCTCGAGAAATTTTATAATTGCTTATTTCTTATTTCTCGAGAAACTTAAGTCTAGGAAAAATATTATAAATCTCATTTATTTTCGTAAATGAATGTATTACTAATTAATCGCGAACGTATAAACACATCTACAATTTATAATACATCTTATTAATAACATTAGAACCTATATGAATTCCAATAGAAAATCACAGCACAGAAGTTTCGATATTATTAACTGCTGAAGGTGCTCTTAAATTCTTATTTAAAAATTTAGAAAAATTGTATACTGAATTAAGTACCTAACGAGTTTCTTGTGGCTATTAAAGAAGAAATATTGAAAAGAAGAGATAAGACTATTGTACCCCGTATAAAATTGTTGCATGATCCAGAATTTCTTCCAAAAGAATATTAGATTATTAGATTTACTAATGCTAGGTCTATGCGACTAATTTAAATTATTTTATGTTAAACAGGTAAAACCCATTGGACCGCAGAACGTTGACACGAAGAGACTGCGAATGAATGCAACTAATTTCGGTGAGCACGAATTAAAAGTTCATTCTAACCGGCAATGATTGCGCAATTAGGAGCACGGGGTATTAATGCAGCGATAGGATTCGAATAGCTCGCGACGATATCATTAAACTAATTCTCTAAGCCACGATCAGCGTCGTCCATCCATTTCGAAACGGCCTTCTATCGGCCGACGAACACACGGCCAGCAGAGAGTTACACGTGAAGACCCAATACACGCGGCTCTCTATATTAGCATTTAGTAATTACCTTATCGTAACGATCAGCCTGTAGTACACCGTATCTTGCTTGTATCTCCGTTACGTCCTTCGCGCCTTCGTGACACGCGAGCGATTATCGGTGCCCCTCTACGTTCATCACGAACATCCTGGCTCGTGGAATCAGTGTCCATGCGTGCCTTTTCTCGCCCCTTCCTTGTGCTCCACCGTTCGTTCTTCCTTTCAAACGAAATTTCTCCCCACTATTACGTAAAACATTCTCTTATCGACAAGCCTCCCTATTCCGTTGCGTGCATCCCTCTTTTTGCTTCGTACTACTGAAATCCTCACGTAACGGGGAAGCTGACTGCAATGTTTTCCCCACCCGTGACGCCACCACTTGTCATCGGTGCTTCAGGTTTATTTAAATTATCTAATTTCCCTTCTTAATTTCTATCTCTATAATAAGCGCATGTATCTATAATTATTATTAGCTACTATTAATTACGTAGATGTAAAAAATAAATTTGCAACTTTCAGGTTACAAAGACGTCGAACCTGGTAAAACGGAAAAAAGATATTAGAAGTAAATTTTAGCATAAAAATTTTTCACACGTCTTATAATATTTCATAATTCTCTCCTTTTGTGGCGCATTTTAATTTCCAAACCAACAGTCAGCAAAGGCACATGCGCTAGTGACGCCCTCTGAGCGGAGCTTTGCGTCAGCTTTCCCATTGGAGAGTACCAAACATCTTCAAGTCTCTGTTCATATCTCCCATACAGTAGGTCACGTTTCCTCATCGACCCGTTCGTTAGACAGGTGCGAATGTCACAAATTTCCCAAGAAACCGACGTTTCCGTGTCACGTTATCATTGAAATGTTCGAGCCTCACTAACGCTCCTCCGAATCACTTAACTGTCCTCTAGCGGCGATTGCCTAATCGGATCGGCAAGCACTTTTGGATTTTCTCGCTGTCTTCGGTCTCCTTGTATGTAGCTTTCTCTGTTCTTCGTTTATTCAAGCTTCCACCGCGAGATTTTAAGTTAAAGGTAGATCCTGCATCGTTAACGAGAACCCAGAACGACGTTGCTGCTTTCTCTCTTGCTCTCTGGACCCCGGTATACCTACGTACCGGCGTACTCAAGTAATTTCGTTTTACTGCATCGGTTACCTGACATGCAGACACCCACGGACCGGTTCGAGACCACACGATCGAAACTTCACGCCTGCTCCTCTACCTGGCCACCGTAATCGGCTCGCAGGAATTCACTGTAATCCCGAAGCTAGGACGACTCCGATTTGTTTGCTCAGTAGACGCCAAATAGACGCGTCCGTTTCGAAATAGGATATGGCTTAACAAAGCGTTAAATGAGGATCTTCTGTCGAGTCGTCCAGCGGTCAGCCTATTTAAAATTGGGTTTCAATACCGTGTATTCTCCGTTGTACTGAAGTCTCGTGCACGTGGAGAAAGTATTAGAGTAAAGAAAAATTGCATAAAGACTCATTTAACCCCAAGCGAATCCATGGAAGGGCGTTTAAAAGTACATACTCTCAATTCAGCGAATTCCAAATCATCAAGACGATCTCATCACTGATCCCAGTCGAAGTAATTCAGTTAATCTTCAGTGAAGGTAAAGACTCTCGTCATCCAGCGAAATTAGACACAAGAACCCACCACCAGCCTCCAGGAATAAACTATTTTCCCTGCTTCATGAACCACCAAATCTCGTCCAAGGAAAAGCAAAGGCTGGGCCAGACGCGGAGCCTCTGAATCGCGGGACACCAAGCTTCTGAACGATCTCTGGTGACGCGCTGGAACCAGTGACGTCATCGTCCTTTCGTTTTATCGCGAGCCACGGGCACTAGCCTGAGGAAGGTCAGGGCTATTCACCCGACCCCGAAACCATTCCATCGTGTATGTGTCGTGACCACGCATGGCCGTGGCGAGGCTCGCTGGTGGCTGTGCGAGGGGCTGCACACACGAGCTCCTCTGCTCGCACAGGCATGCACACGGACGCGGGTTCTAGCCTTACACGCGAGTAATCGCATCGCGTGTGTCCAAACGTGTACACACGCGGTATATGTGCACCTAAGCACATAAGTATAGCCATAACCGCCAACTTCGTGAATGGAGGAGCGACGGAGGATCAATGCCCCCTTACGTTTATCTACCGCTTTTATGTGCGTTTCACTGGCCGCCGTGCAGTTAGCTCCTCGTTTCTGGACACGTAGGCATCTGTGGCCCATTGATGCAGGGGCAGCCGAATTGGCCCGCCAAATCAGCGCGCTCCTGCTGCAGATCAACGATCCATAGATCCACGATAACGTCCCCAGGAGAAATTCCGTGGATCCCTTGGTCATGCGTTGGGAACTGTGAGGTGTGAGTATGGTGGACGCGGGGGTGGTGACGTTCGGAGTGGAGCTGAGGAAATCGCAATTTGGAAATTACCTACTACGCGTCGATTGTGAAATTAATAATTCCACGACTGTCGACTAATTTTTGTGTACTCCGTTTTGCGACAGTTGCGACTGAATGTGGAAACACAACAGTGCTTTTACTCATTAATCATTCGCAATGCATAGATACCTACAGTGACGGGCGAAAGAAAGATTAGGTCCTTTAAAATCGCATAACTCTTTTAGAATCGGTCCAAACGACAATTTTTTTTGAGAAGCTAGAAGGATTAGTTTGCTACGCGTTTCGTCGTTTTGAAAAAAAAATTGGAATTGATCGGATCGCCGATTTCGGGAATTTCACGATTTTCGACCTTATTCTGCGATCTTTAAGCGTTTATAGCTCAGAGTTATATACAGTGGCGGGTTTCAGGAAAAAGGCCCAGGTGGCAAATATTCCGAGGGGCCCATTTTCTCGGGAAAATGAAGAGGTTTTTACTAAAAACGGGTTCAGTGTAGTACAGATAAAAATATAGGGCCCTGAAGGGCCTTCTGGTTAGGGGCCCACCTGCTCATCGACGGCCAGTTAAATCGTCACTACCTATATAGGTACTTTTTCTACGAAAATGACTGCATAGACGAGTAATAGGCAAATTTTTCCCCACTGCACAAATCAGGTTAATTTTTATGCTCGCATTAATTGAACAGTGGACGCTTTTCGATCAATTCCGTGTCTACCACGCGACACTAAATTCTGCGAACTGATAAATTTGTTTTCTAGCTTCCCTACATAGGTATCATCTCACTCGTGAGTTTTCCTAAAGATTAACTACCACACAGAAAGCTGCACGTAGGAAGCGTCCCTCGAGTTCCGAGAAATGGTTCGTTCGGCTACTGTTCCCTTGTTATTTATACGAGCAAAAGGTGAACTTGATCACGGCGGCGGTACTGGCGTTAAAATATTCAAAAAGAGAACTAAATCGATGTATAATAAGAGCGCCGAACGCACGGCAGGGTAAAAGAAGCAGATCCAGGACGCGGACAGTGCTATAGGACGCGAAACAATTCATCCCTCCGAGTAAATTTCCAACCCCTTCTCACGGGCGGTAAACGTCTTCGGCCCCCTTTTGCGCTCCCGGCGTATTCTTTCATTTTTCCATCCATCGAGCGCGTTGTATCTCGGTGGCCGTGTCAGGCGGGCCGCAGAAATGCAAATAGAGAATTGTTCGCAGGCCGCTCGCTTTCAATGTCCGCGCTTGAGGTGTTATTCTTGTCCATGAATTACCATCGAACGCTCCTTCGCGCGCGGACGCTCCTCGAATTTGCATACCGACCGTGAAACTGGAAATCGTTTCACCGTGTGGCGACTCGCGTTCTCGGAGCGTGTCATTAGGCCACGAAGAGATAAACGGGCAAATGGATTTAGGGAAATCAGCTTGTGGCGAGCACGGATTAGCCGTGGCGCTAACGCCTCGCCCTTCGAAACCCAATCTGAGATGGTATTCTCGTGATGTTTCATTAAGATAGAATAGCGACAACTGGAGAGAGGAAATTATTCGAAAGTCGATGTTTAATGAGTAGGTACCTATTTTCAAATATTCAGATTAAATAGAAGAGTCCTTGTAGAAGACACTGTAACTCTCAAAAATCAAATGCTATACTATAGTAATACTTTGGTAACTTTTTAGGTCGTCCTGAAAGCAAAAAGTGCGCCCACAAAATATTAGATTCTTTATTATTCTTATTCTTTTCAAACGTAGTAATTTTTTGTCGGCTTTAAAAGTGTTTGACTTGTTTAATGTTATGTAGGGTTTTTGTCTGTTAGTTAAATAAATTCAACTTTAACTCAGTTTTATACAGCTTTCAATTCTCAATTCAGCTTTTAAGTTTTGAGATGTTGTTAAACAGTAGTAGAGGTAAAGTAAATTAAAAAATTTGTATCTTTTTTGTCTACTGTATCTACTTTGAGTCTTCAAACATTTGGCAGAATAGCTTGCGAATTCTGTTTTTCTGTATTGAGATCAGATATTCAAATTGAGGTATTGATTTCGCGACGATCTAATAATTCCAGCACATCGAATTCCTCTGGAAAAATATAATAATGGAATATTCGTCTGACTTGAGTGTACCTATATACGCGAGATTTACTCCACTCGAATTCGGTGTAACCTGACGTTACGAGCTTTAGGAGAGCCGAAGCCAGAAGGTTCGCCTTGTTCTACAATCATTGAGTAATTAATTTGTATCCGGGATGATCGTTGGAGAGTTTCCCTCGCGTGGAATATTTCCTCGGTACGCTATCGGCGAACGCGTGCTGCTGAACATGCAGCCGTGCACTATTACAGTTTATGCCTTCGATCCGTAAACAGGATTACTGCTCGCCTGTAACTGCATGTACGATCTTATAAACTATTATTATCTTACGTTCGTTGCACGTTGCGGCATTGAATCGCCGTACACCTGCCGCCGCGACGTCTGGTAGGTATATCTCCTAACATTGTTTGCCAAACGATGAACCACGTCCTCGATCCACAAAAGTTTCCTTTCCATCGGTGGCGTGCTTCCGTAGGCTAGCGGAAAACTCGCGTCGATCGCCACGAAATGATTAAACGGCCGTGGGATATCGTTGCGAGAAGAGCATCGCTCATTAAAGCAATTAACGCAAGATTGCAGGCACTTACCTCTTTTATCTTGGTACAAATGAATTATTAGAAGAGATATACGCAGAATACAGACTTCGCTTGATTACAAATTCAAACTGTAGGTAATAACCAGGTATCGCCATCCTCCTGGCAGCTATGAAATCTACGCGAAAATGAGTCGCCACGCATCATCCTTAACCTACTTCGAACTTCCCACACTTTCGTCCCCCGAAGTCCCCAGCCTATCGAAGCCGCAGCCATCGAGGAGCCACCGAAACGGCCCAGAAGTCTCGTTGCTTCGCCCAAGGCTGGCGAAGTGCAGCTCGGAGGTGCCCGGATACTCCTCTTCCTGAACCGAGCCGCGGTGCGCTGTTAGCACGTGTTCCATCGAAGGGGCCGTTCGTCGGTTCGTGGGTCCTCAGCCGGTACCGGGCTGATCTACGTTAATTGCGGGTGCAAGACTGTAAACAAAGGTAATAAATAACCAGAGGGAAGACGTCGTGCCCGGGCGGAGCAGGTACCGAGCCATAGCCTGCCTGGCAGTTACAAGAGAATTAGGATTACACGCCTGCGAATAATAATGCTGTATAAAGTGTTTCTCTGCGCGTGACACGGGCACACCATTCGTAGGCCATTCGTGGACGGACAATGGTCAGCCGGTGGCGGGTGGTGCATTGTCCTGCCAGTTTCACCGAGAGTTTTAGGGTGTTCATGGTCATCTACGAAAAAGCAGGTGCTGCGCGTTCACCGAGGATCCCATTGGGGGTCGTCGGACACCGGGGGCCCTCGCTCGCCGCCGCTGTCCCACTCTCCGCTTTGTGACCGCTTCTTTTCTGCTTTCCTAGTCCTCTGTATACAGTTATGGAAGTGACCGGTGGTGACTGGTGTCACTCGGCGATACGCCTCACGGTTAGCAGGTTGCTGGAACCTGTCCCCGCGTCCTTGATCCTGGAATCCGTCGGCACCGCGTCACAAACGCGACAGTCATTCACGCGCTATCGATGAACTGGATTCTCGGGGGAGTGTGCGCGAGCATCCCGGCTCGGAGATACTTTGATAATTGCTGGGGTTCCTATAAAAACACTTACGCTGTTGGTATAGGTAACGCGGCACCTATCCACCGCGAATATATTTGAGTCATTCGGACAGGCATTTGAGTGCGTAGGCACGGGAATACGTACCAGCTTCTTATCTTCCTGAAATCGAAGGGGGATCCTGTCCGGAGGGAAAGTAACGAGAACGATTGTTCCCGAACACCAGCGCGCATTCGCATCGAATTACGAGCCCGAGTACGGAGCGCAGTGTCGAGAGCCGCTGGAACGTGCCCTGGAAAATTTATCGCTCTCTCCGTGGAAAACTCCAATTAACCAGCCCCGTCGCGCACCGCAATCGTATAAATGAGATTACGGATCGTATTTTACCAGTACATTTCCCACAATTACGCGCGTTCCCGTTCCACTTAAATATATTACCGTGTCCGCGCGATGACGTTTACGAGGCTGATCGCGGCGCGAGGATGATCTCATCAGGCCCGATAACTAGACAATCCAATCAGTCAGCTCTGTCCCGAGCAGTGGATCGTCCAGGGAAGTAACGCTCCTTTTACACCTTTCGCTCTGTCCCCCTTCTCCCCAGTCTCTCCACGATTCGGATGGTAATCGCAGACCGGGCACGCTCGATCCCCGTAGTTCCGTGCTCGGATGGTTTTTCGGCCGGTGCGGTTAGTCATTAAGGCTTGGCGTAAACGCACCACTCGGGGACGTCTCCCTCGTCCCCGGCATCGTGGCTCCGATCCTTCGTCCAGGCGCGGAGAGAAAGGAAAAAGGGACACGCCGCGTCGGTCCACTGGATCCACTCTCTAATTGCGGCTAATTTCGTTAATTACCGTAGAAGCACCGCGCGGCGAGCCCCACTAATTCGGGGGTCCTACATTGTGTCTAGACTTTAAACAACATTCGCGCATCCCGCCCGCTCGTCCCTCTCCCCTCCCTTTCTTCCTCTCCCTCCCTGGCCCTCTGTCTTCTCCATCAATTAGCCTCAACTGCTCATCGACGCGATCGGGGCCCTTTCTCACGGGACTTCGTCAGCCACGCGCTTTATCGCCCGTTCCACGAGGATTCCGTTTTCTCGGAAACACCGCCACGGACCAGGACACTGACACGTTCCCGGAAATTTCGGAGCGGTTCGGTGCTTCCGCGGTTCGGCTCCAAAGGGAATACTGCTTTTCAATGGACGCCGAGTAAGAAGGTTATTAAAGCCGCTGGTTAGCGGAGAGAGTGTGAAAACGGAGTTACGGTCTCGCGGAACTGACAGTTAGGTACTTATGATCCTTGGATTCCTATGGAATTCTATTCTCTATCCAGATATTATTATTATTATTATTCGTCTTTATTACTTGACACATCCAGAGAAGAAAATAATACATAAAGACAAGCGAAGTAAATGGCGAGGCTGCAGTGCAATACTGTTAGAAGCCTAACCGTGACTAAATAACTAACTGAATGACTAAGAACTAACTAACATTAAGAAACTAGAAAGTTATTGTGACGCATAATGTAACCATATATATCGCTGAGCTTTACATTTACAATCAGGAAACGAATTTAAACCTATATGCGTTAGTATTCTCTGGAACAGTAGGTGGGACTTTTTGTTCCCTGCAATCGGCTTCATAGTTACAAGGGCGCGCGCAGATTTTGATTAGTCTTCCCGCAGATTTGCAGAATTGTGAGAAATATTTGACACGTATTTTATGTTATCGGCAGTCGTCCAGGTCGAAGGAGTGAAAACAACCCCCAAAGTTGCAGGACGGAAACATATTTTCTGGAATATCTCCGGAACTATTGCAAATCTGCAGAGTCTCCTCAAAATCAGCGTGCGCGAGTTCGATACGTCCGTTTGCTAGTAACATACCTATTACTTCTATAGTTAGGGAAACGTATGAATATTCTGTTTACACATTAACGGTATCATTATCAGTGCCACGACCATCACTGAATGAACCCCAAAGAAATAATCGTGCCCCCCCAGGTACAGTGCGCAAGCCCATTCATTCTGTCGGTCAGATTATTATCTGCAGCTGTTTTCACGGGCAACAGGATCGCGAAGATAAACAATCTTGCGAAATACGTTCAAGCCGTGGTCCCGAGGAGACGAGAAACTTTGAAACAACTGGTGGTTACCTGTCCCGTGGCGGTTTCCGAAGTACCAGCAGCGACAGTAACGCTAACAGGTAGAAGGGAGGACGGTTTCCCCGGAAAAGAATGAAAGGCTTAGAGGGGAAGGATGGGTGTCCGTAGGACGTAAAAATACGCAGCTCCGGCTAGACAAAAGGCCGATGAGATCCTACGGCGTTTGCGGCGCTCAGCCACGCAGACGCAAGAACAATATTTTACTTTCAATACCGATGGCCAGCACCTGCTGGTGCCGAACAATCCCACCACCAGGTAGGGCTACCTGTGACACACAACGAGAAACTCTGCCAAATTTCTCTCCCCCCCCCACCTATCTCCTTGCCCACGGGCTTCCTGTCGCTTCTCCCAGCCTGTCGTCAAAAACCATCGGGATCATCTTCATAACCGTGGGCGCCGTTTCCGAGAAGCTGCGGACAACGAAGCCCGGAGCTTAGCGAGTCTCTCGTGCAGGAGTCGATTCACCATTGGACCAGTCGCTGCCTAGGTATACACGGTGTCAATTCCGGGAAAACTCCCAAGGTACTTCGAGGTACAACACGGCTTCCGAAGCTGTGCCTCTTCGAGTGGCTGCATTGCATCGAAGAAGTAGCTGCGCTACTTATTATCTTCCAGAAAGGAATGGAAACACGTTGAAGCCAGCGGAGGTTCGCGAAGGTACCTATCTCGACCGGACCACCGCCCAGTTGTCTACCGAGATCCGGGGATGCTGGTCGGAAGAGCGTTTATCTGCGGCGTACAGCGAGGAGAACGGTCCAGCGAAATCACGACCAGTTTGACGAGATTTATGATTTCCAACAATGGCCAGCGATCTGATCCGTTGGTAAGCAGGCCAAACGCGGCGGAATCGGTAAGAAGGTCGACAGCTCGTGTTCGCCGGGTAAGAAGGGGTGAAATGAACGGCGCCCGGCAGTCTGGTCAGTCCGGTTTCCTTCCGGTTCAAAAGTTGCGCGGCGGAGTGGCCGGCGCGTGCGACCTCCTCGTCTCTCCGCCGGCATTCGTCTTCCTCTCTGTCGTTTTCGTCCTGTTCTTCGCCCTTTTCCCAGGATCCTCCCCGACGGCCCCGAGGAACCGTTCACCTGGTAACAGAGCGGCGTTGCGTGCGTCTCGTGGCTACGCTCTGGAGGGAAGCAGTTCAGAGAATGCCCTCCCGAGGAGGAGGGCTGCTTCCCACCCCGGCTGTCGCGTACGTGCTCGATGCACACGCAACGGGAAGAACCACCCTCCCGCGCCGGGGAGAATCGTGTGCACGCGCGCGAGACCACGTAATTTCTCCCGACGTTCCTACCCTGACGTTTGGCCCTCCCGTTCAGAAAGACGAGCGAGGGCGAGGTCAGGTTTTGCCACCGCTGAAACCGTTCGAACCTCGCTCCTCGGGCTGGCTCCCTGGCTGATCGTGTTCGTTGGGAATGGACACGACGCAACGGGGTCGCTCGGAGTGTTGCGCGCTGACGAATCACGTGAGAACCCATTGGCGACGGCCGGCTCGAACGCGAATTCTTAGCAGGATTGTTTCGCCGGCACGTTAATCGCCAGACAGTTTTCGACGTGTTGTCCCCGCGTTTTTGTCGGTCGTTAGACCGTTCGTGACCGGGAATTCTTAACCCTTGAAGCGGTTCAGCGCTTCGATCGGGGGGCTGCCTTCGACGTTGTTTGAAATGTGCGATTTTAGGGATACCTAGAAATGGATTCGGAGTTAGAGCCACTAAGTAGCAGGGGTGATTATCACGAAACGATACTTCGACTCTATTTCTTTACACTTTAAGATGACAGTTGGCATCGTTCAAGAAACACACACAGTTTAGATTAAGCTTTCCTTGTTGGGTAAACTCGGGTAAGGGATGGTTTTAGAATTTGTTTATTAAGGTGAATGTAACAATTTCTGCTCATGACCTCGTTTCTGATCATTTAGTGTTTTTTTTATTATTGTATGCGTTACGTTTGTACTATAGTTGCAACAAAATAATTCTAAATTATTTAAAAATACATACATCGCTGTTTTTCGTGAGCAGAAATACGGACATTTAGAGCATTATATATTTAACTACAAATTACTAATAGTTAAACATCTGGAAGTATCTTTCTTAAATAGTTTTTTAATTGGTTGATTTATTATTACAGAATTAATCAATTACTCTGCAAATTTTCGTCGCAAACAAATTTTTTACACCTTCTTTATGACGAGTTACCTCTTAAATGAGCAGAAATTGGGACATTCAACTTAACTGCTAATATTCACATCTTCTGAGTATATTTAATTGAAAATATACGAAATTAAATTCTCACGACATACTCTGGTGACTCCGTGATAGCTCTGTTAACTCCGTGATAATTCTCGTTGGCGCGATATACATATGTTCACCAGCTACTTGTTTATATTATTTTATATTATTTTATATTATTGTTATTTTCTGTATAATCAATCGTTTCATGATCGTTAAATGTCTGAGACATAAGGAAACATTGTTTCTGGTATTGACCATCAGAATTTTTCAAACAGCTCAATCAGAACCGCAGTCCCAGACACACGAAAAATAAGAATTTAGTTATTTCCAAAAGCAAAAATATCACTGATGACTTACTGTGTGATAATTTCAATAGTAAATCTTGTTAAAGTGTCACCATACCATCACTTACCTACCGTTTTAATTTTCTACTTATCTCCTAAAGCACATATAATACATAAACAAGCGACCGTCCACAATTAGCACGAAGAATTTTCCAAATAATGCGCTGCTGGAACAAAAGCACAGTCAATCTATGACACTAACTTCAATTGACTGATTCTTTTACCGCGTCATAAACTAGAAGATCAACGCTGTCTGTTAGTTTTGTTTTCAACTTAATTGGGTGTGACAACTTCGAGTTACAGACGAATGAAAAAGTATCCCTGAGTAACCACTATGACGGACTAAGCCGAGTTTACTCTAGAACCTAACCATACAACCAGGCACTTCTGCCCCTGCCCTTTTCAAGCACAAGTGCGAAGCAAGTGTCCTTCCAACACTCCCGATCTTTCCCATGCAATTGCAGCCGAAATCGAGCACCAGCGCGTACCCCGGCACCTCAGCTCGAAGCCAAGAACCTTTTACTGCCCCCTGAGAAATTTCCATAGGATTTACCGCGGCGCATCCGCGCGCCACGGCAACGGTTCCGCGGTGCGTGGCCGCGTCGAGATTCTGAAATCGTTCGGATAGTTGCCGGGGTAAAACGATAGTAATTCGATTTTACGGCGTGGCAGGCCCACCGGCGGCCGATGGAATCGTTTCGGGTTCCCAGACGCGCGCGTTTTTTCCGCGCGCTCCCTTTCCCACCGTTGGCCAACGATCTCGCCGGCTACCGTGTCGCTGTTCAACTCTTTGTAATATTTCTCATAGCCCGGGACACGGTCAGCAGCCTCCTTCAGCGCCTCAGCGACGACGAGGAATGCGCGGAGCTGGGCCGCATACCGAAGAATCGCGGAACGTTTTGACGACCCCCATAAAACCGTACGTAACGACGAGCCACCTCAGGACGCGCGCGCGCTCCGTAGTATTCACCTCTGCTGCCGTTCCCTTTTCTCCTCCCTTGCCGAAGCCCCCGATAAGGGCCTGCTGGGTCGCCCAACGATACTAGACAAGGTCCGCTCGATGAGTCCGCTGGCCCCTAAACAGATGCGCCAAGATGAGACGGAAACGTGGATTCAACGCGGTAATTAGTGGCGCGTTTTCACGCGGTACTCAGAGGGGTATCTTTGTCGAGTAATAAAGGGGGCGACCTCGAGATTGCGAGCGACGACAGGCGTTCTCGGAATACAGTCGGCTGTAACGCAGGTTTATTGTATCATATATTCCATCTAGCGGGGATGCAGAAGAAGAGAGCTCTGTGTGGGAAAGGTTAACAGTGCCGGAAATTAAATTTTACGGGAAGGAAATGCGGGAGGGAAAGATACATGGGGAGGAAATGCAGAGTTTCGTTGGAAATTCGTTATAACGCAGGGGCAGGAAAGTTTTTTCGGGGGGGGGGGGCGAAACGTGACTGGGGTGTCCGGGAGTAAGTCGGCGAGGAATGCTCGCGTGCGTCGGGAGTGGCTAACAAGTGGCGGTTGTGATTGCGCGTGCTTGTACGTGGGAGGGTGTAAGTGTTCTTTAGGACAGTCTAATGTGTTGCGAAGTTTCGAGGAAGAATCGCGAGAGGGGGAGATCTGATTTAATTGAAGTCGATTAGCTCTCGCAGGTTATTAAACGTACCTACTTACATTTACATGCCCCCGAAAGGGAGTGAAACTAGGTGGGATATTGGACAGAATGGAAGCTCGTGTGAAAGCGAGAAACGAGGGTGACCAAAACCACCGGGTTTGCCTTGGAACGAAACTAATCCTCATCGTTATCGATAACATCTTCGCGGAAAAAATTTCCGCTCGCTGGAAACTTTTTCCCGCACGCAAGTAGCACGCGTCGTGTAACGCGACCGAAGCAAACTTGGAGGCGTCACGCACAACCCCTATAATTTTTGTTCCACGTCTTTATCGGCCAGGTGCTCTGGACAGAGCGTTTCTCAAAGGGCGACGAATTTCCAACAGTTATAGCCCTGCTCTTGAAAAGGTGCATGCATCTTCCAGCGGGCGGAAAAAATGATTCTGTGGAACGGGAGACGGAATCGGTTTAAAGTCACTTTACGAGTTTCCCTTTGCGAGGCGAGACACCTGGCCGAAGGCCATCCGCGGGCCTGGAATCCTGAAAGTGCAGTAAAACTGACCGAAGACAGAGCTGGGGATCCCTTTTTGAACGAACAGCGCCTTCTCCCTTTCGGTCCATCCATTCACAGATCCCCCTACTTGCTCCTTGGTCCTTAAACAGCCAACCCTCCTGGCCACGATCGTCCGCTTTTGACCGATGATCCTCGGACGCGAGGCTTCCTTGAAAGCTTCAACGTATCGACAAAACTATCATCGACAGGCTCGCTCTGTCTGAGAATTCCAGGGAGGGTGGTGGCGTTTTTATAATGGAATTAATCTTGCTACGTAAATAGCAGCGATCGAACCGCTTGCCTTGGAAAATGAAAGCTATCCCTTTAAGGCTGTGCTTGCGCACACAGCCCTCTCACAAGGACGCACAAAATGGGTAAAGTAATTCCGTTTACAACGAGGGAGGAAGAATATTTTTTTCTCGATTTTTTCTAGATTTGTAACTTTACTAGATTCGTAATTTTCTTTTAACTTATAAAGGAATTGTGCAGCTCCTAGAAAGCCTAGCGCGCTTCTCTTTGCCATATTTCCAAGGAGAAAGGAAAATGTGGGAAATTAGAGGGAATGGAGCCCGAAGGGTTCCTAAAAGTATTGTTTGGAACTCGCTCGATCCTGCAGCATCCCTGAAGGCGAATAAATGAACTGAAATTAGCAAATTGCCAGGCATGATGCCCAAACGGTTCTGAAAGCACGCATGCCGCAGTCATCTTCGCGCGAATCAATTTCCCGCCATAATTCTTATCATCCGAAAGAAGTAGGAGGACCACAGTCTATTTGCTAGGAAAACGTTGACATTGTCCCTGGCTGGCTATAATCAGGTCCTTCGTGAAAAGTGCAGCGAGGATGGAGGAGCGAAGGATTATATCGCGCCATAAAAGGACAGGTCCTCGTGGCTAGGTGAAAGTCCCGCGGAAGCTCGTCGTCTTCCTTTAGGACCCGTGGAAATCGTCTTCCCGCGTTTTCAAGTCGTCGTTTGGGCGGATAGTCAACCGTAGCCAGCATCAGCGCGGAGTACAATGGCGGTTGTCGTTGTCTCGAACGAGCGAACGGACGAACGACGTGCTTTGTCGTAATCTTTACGTACACAGAAATGAATCATATTTACGCAATGTCCGACAGCGATTATTCTCTCAGCAGGTTCGGTAGAGACGTTCCGTCTGACGTCGCGTGAAGCATGCAGGGCATTTACTTCACATTCTAAAAGCAGAGGATGCTCCTCGCTGAGGGAAACCTCCCACATGTAATCCGAGGTTGCAATTAACAGGCACAGAGGCGCGACGATCCAACACGACGAGACAGACCTCCATGTTTCTTAACCAGAGCACGACCAGACACCGCCAAAGACGCACTTGTTTCCCCCGACCGGCACTCGTCGAAATTGATCCAAGCTGGACGCCCGGAGACGCGAGTCACAATTTAACAGGTTCTCCTGAAAAGGAGGAAATCATGCACAGGCACACCCGATGCGAACTCCCGCAGAAACGGACGGGGGCTGGTTGGTCGAAAAAGAAGGGAAAAAAAAAAGGAGAACGAAGGTACGCAACGAAGACGTCTACCGGCGTCTCCTCCCGTCGGAAATCCTGGATCTTCGATCGAGTCAGGCAGACGATACGTCCGGTCGGGCGAAAGGACGAGGGAGCGGGAGAGGAGGCAGAAGAGAGCCTACCCCTCGGAGAGGAAAGTTTACCGGAAAAATATCCGGGAAGTTGCAAGGCTGGAGCAGCGACTCGCGCCTCCAGCCCCCACCCGACGTGAACGATGCGTTAGCGGAGTCGTCCTCGGCTTCTGCGCTGTGGCCGAAGCGTTGTCTTTGGCTGGCCGCATCCGCGACGCGTGGAGGGGGCAGCGACGACAGGCTGGTAGGGGAAGAGCGCGACGAGCTCCCCCACCAAGGAAAGACAGCGCAGCATCCAGGGCCCGCGTGGCCACGCCCCGTCGCAACGGACGGTCCCGCCCACTTACCCCCACGCGGCGGGTCAGCGCAGCTGCCGCGCTGATCGCGGAAGAGGGGAAGCGCGCGAGCGGGGCTGGGTAGTGGTGCCGGAGCGGGTGGTGGGGGTCGTCGGGACACGGAGCACACTCGGCCGACGCGACTCGGTGGAGGGGTGGAAGCGGCCGGCCGCGGAGGGGCGGGGAAGCGAACAGTTCGGCAGCGCGACCCGACGTGGGCACTTCGCTGTCCGGCCTTTCCTTCATTAAAATATTATTCCGTGCGTAGAGAGAGAGAGCCGCGGAGCCCGGCGAGAACCTCGCCGCCGTTTTCACGCCACGAGCAACACACTCTCGCCACCCCCTCGTCACGGGTCCCGCATCGTTCGCGTTTTACCGAGGGGTTGGACGCGGACGCGGAGTTGGTTTTTTTTCTCCCTGCCGGCCGGACAACGCCGCACTCGCCAAGGATTATATCTATCTGGTGGCCGCCCGCGCTGCGTGTTGCGAGCGACGAAAACGGT
Organism: Andrena cerasifolii; assembly: GCF_050908995.1. NCBI lineage: Eukaryota > Metazoa > Arthropoda > Insecta > Hymenoptera > Andrenidae > Andrena > Andrena cerasifolii. The sequence goes on from NC_135123.1 coordinate 15,142,083, forward strand.
GATCGCGCGACGACCGGTGGTTCCTCGACAGTGCGCGACTCTTTTGGTCCCCGATCGCCATATCGGGCCCCGTTCCGTAATTCCTCTAGCCGGGCTTGTGACGCGTCGACCCGAACACGCGCCGGAGGGAAAACCAGGGAGCAATCCGCCCAACTCGGTCACCGAGCCAATCAGCCGCATTCGAGGACTCGCTTGGACCCGGCAGAGCGGGCCGATGAGCCGGAAACGTCGACTACGACCAACGATCCACCCTCGTCCGACCGATACATCCTGTGGCTGCTCTGCGCGCTTTCTGGACGACGGGCGCCGATGTGTCACGGGCCGTGCACGGATCTAAGGAAGGATAGTTAGAACGTGGTGCCCAAGTCCTCCGGATTCTCCAGGGTGATTGCTCTCTGTAGTCGGCTCCAGGACGCCCCTGAAAACTGTGTGTTGTGCTTTGAAACGTATCGTTCCTGGTCTTGCGACCCGCGTCCCTAGACGCGCGACTCCTCTCCATCCTGCGACCCTTCGTCGACAAGCCCGTGGTGCAAGGGAACGCGCGTACAAGTGTCGGGACACATCCGATCGCCGAGTTGTTCACTGGAAAAGTAATATCGTGCTTCGAGAGTACAGTGCTCAGAGGGGTAACAGTGCGACTGCTGCTTAAAGGGAAACTGGCAGCTCGCGGGATATGAACCCAGGTACGTGATCTCTTGTCTACAGGGTTTAGATAATCCGGGCTGATAGTGCTTTCGTTCGCGCCGAGAGTGACAGGGTTAGTTCTTCGCGACGATCTCATCGAAATCCAGAATCGTCGACGCCTCGTCGTTACCTTGTGTTGTGACATAGTCCGAGACACGCGAAGTGAGGCTTCCTAGATTGACCGGAAACGGTGGTGCACCCGGGTCCGAGTTCCTCGCACGGTCAGACCGAGCTGGTGTAAAAGTTTTCGCAGCAACTGCTGACGTACGCAACTTCGAGCACCTACCAAATGTCAAACATCGTGAATAACGTCGTTTTAGTGACGGTGTACTCTGTTGTGGATCGCACAGACGGTCAACAGGAACTCTCGGAGAAGCTTGAAAGAAGATTTGTAGGGCGAAGCTATCTGATACAATCCAAATTAATTTTATCTCCGATACTTTCTTGATGATATAAACACTCCTCCAGCACGAATCTACGAATCGCTCAGAGTTCGTTCGATACTGAAGGAAAAAGGATCTAGCTCTTCAAGTAGGATTTCTTCATCTTCGAATAAAATTCTCCCTCCGTGATCTGGTAGTATTCAGCCTACTCCAAGTGACCCCTAACACAGTGTGTCCCAAAACATTCCTCGCGATGCACCTAGTAAGCTCAAAGTTCGATACTCAAGGAAAAAGGATCTAGCTCTTCAAGTAGAATTTCTTCATCTCCCAATAAAATTCTCCCCGCGTGATCTGGAAGTATTCAGCCTACTCCAAGTGGTCCCTAACACAGTGTATCCCAAAGCATTCCTCGCGATGCACCTAGTAAGCTCAGAGTTCCTTCGATACTCAAGGAAAAAGGATCTAGCTCTCCAAGTAGGATTTCTTCATCTCCGAATAAAATTCTCCCTCCGTGATCTGGTAGTGTTCAGCCTACTCCAAGTGATCCCTAACACAGTGTATCCCGCAGCATTCCTCGCGATGCACCTAGTAATCTCCTTTGCGAGTCCATTTATGACCCGCTCTCGTCACTCGGCAGCTAACACGACGCCCGGTGTCAAGCATACATTTCTCTCGTTTACGACGGCACTCCGATCCTGAGGAATGCAATTGTTCAGCCGGGAATCCGACGAATTCGGCCGTGTCGACAAGGCCCGCGAGTGTTCCTCCCTCGCGTTGAAATTTCAACCGGTTCTGCGGACGTTACGGGGCCCCGTTGCCGCGGACGTTCGTGTCCCGAAGGTGCGTGCAACGAGCATCGGGCCCGGGAACGCAGTGGAAACGCGTGCGACACGCCAGATTTCGATTCGTTCGCAGATAAGGGAACCGGTATTAGGGGCCCTCTCGAGACGCCGGGGCGCGATACACCGTCGCGATTTAGATATCCAGCCTTTTGTTTACCAACACCGGTTCGAGATTACGATCCGCGAAAAAAGTCTCGAGAACACGGGACGCCTGATAGCGCGTCCACTCTGCTCGTCGGAGCTCCGTCGACGTGCACCTCCGTGATGTCTCCTGACAATGAGTTTCGAAACAGATCCGTGCTCCGTAAGTGCCACTCTTCGGACGCGCATCCTATAAACTCTAGGCACTCTGCGTGCCACGATTCGTTGCTCTGATTGTTAAAGCGGAATGACAGGTCGTGACGTGGGTAGTGGTTTAACTTTTATACAGGAACGTGGATGCTTCGATTCTCCTTGAAGAACAACACCCGAACTCGGAATAGCAGGAGTGTAATTGCTTCTGGGGGGAGGGACAAAAGTTTCTTTCGGTATAGAGAATTGTAGGAAACCGCGTGCAGGTATCCACCGATGTTTTCCGACACAAGAGACTGCTGTTCCTCTCCAAGATGCGCTTCTGTTTGACGCAAAGGAAGAGCAGTCAGCCGAGAGGAACTAGGGTCGGCGGTTCTCCTGGTTCCCCGAGAAACACTCTGGAAACGGGGCCTCGCCAATTTTCACGACCGAACTGTTCGATTATTTCTCGCCGGAGCAAGAGCCGAGCGGGCCTAAAGGTCAGCGAAGCAGCGCTCTTCGGTATACACCCGGGCAGCCGAGTATCCGTTCCGGGGGGAGACGACTATTGTTACGAAGCTGGCCCGCAGGAGAGCGTGCCGTCGTGTTTCCATAAACAGCGAATAATTCGGTGCTAGTTTCCATCGAGCCGTTGTAGCGAATCTTTTTTCCACGCGAATACCACCTGACGGTCCCTCGTTGCCGGAGAGGGGCGAACGGGGGAGAATGGTGACCCGTAACTCTCGGCTTGACCTCGGTCTGAAAAGTCAAGCCTCTCGGGTATTTCCCACGTCACCGGGGCGGGATTTATTCCTCCAAATCGAACGGCTGGCTAATTAATCGCGAATAAATCGCAGTCGGTGCTGCTGCACTCGCAGCCGGTGTGCGTGGCGCGATTAATTAAAGCCAGCGCGCGCTTTGCATCGCGACGTAGAGCTTTCTCGAAAAACAATTTACCATCGGGGTCAACGGTATCGCGTTGCCGATGTTTTCTACGTGCGTGCCCGCTCGCGCCTTTATTCGTCGCCCACGAAGCCAGCGCGCCTTCCACCAGACGACTAATTAACCGCGATTGATATACGCCTGGTCCCAGCTCGCCTGCGTTAGAAAGTCTAATTGCCTGGCCCCGCACGGAAACCCCGGCCGTTATGAAGGAATCTCGAAATTTATCGCGAACGAGAGCCTGGCGTGGATCGCTGGCAACGATACGCGTTGTTCGACGCCGCCTGCGTGCTCGATCGTCGGGCGAGATTTCCGATCGGGCGTCGCGAGCTTCACGAAATTAGAAAGCTGTAATCCGTTAGGGTAACTGCGGCACGTTTCCTCCGCGGCGACCGACGCGTGCGACGCGTTAAAGGTGTCCGAGGGTGGCCGTTTTTGGGGCATTTCGTAATCCTTGGTGCCGGAAAGCTTCTTCCTTTTAGAGGCTCGAGCGTTTATGGTCTCCCGTGGATTTCCGCTCGGCATGCTTCGTCTCTAAAGCAGTTCCAACCGAGGACTCCCGGGGCCTGACGGCGCACCGAATTCTAAGCATTCCCAGCGTCCATTTGGCGCGGAGAACGGCTATCGGCGGCGCTGTAAGAAACGGATGTCGCGACACTCCGCGTCATTGACATTTTTCTCCGAGTGGTCGCACGGTCGCGGAATATTGCTGCAATTTGTTTACCCGAATGAGGAATAGGGGGGACGCGTTCCCTGGGGGCTAATTAATCGCGACCAGTGCATACGTACGGGGCAGAGCGCTGCCTCTCCTTTTCCCTGGCCAAGTCGCTCTCTCGATTGCCGGTTGCTCGCGACGCCCGCTTCGCGAACTAATTAGATCCGCGAGCCACAGCTTTTCGACTCGGCCATTTCGAAAGTGGATTAATTAAGGAAACACCGACTCGTTAACGCTCGCGAGTGGGCAATCGTGGGCGATAGAAATAAACTCGGCCATAGAGAGTGTTTGCAAAAAAACATCAGCCAATATCAGTGATCCTGCGACCAAAATCTTGCGGCATTCGCTGATGGTAAAATTTAAAGTTTAGTGCTTCTTTCACTTAGCGATGACGAACAGCTTTGGGGAATTCGTGCGTTGACAGTCGAAGTGACGCGTGGAAGTGGTTGTTCTTGTTTTAATTAGAGCCTGGCGAGCTTCACAGCAGACTCGAACTTCGGTTCTGATAATCTCTCGTGCCTGTAGAATTCCACGTGCGAAGATCCAACGAGGAATTGTTCGAATCTAGCGAGCGGTGGCATTTTTTACGCACGCTCATCGGTTCGTCGTTTCGCAATCGGGTTCCTCAGCGGCTCCTCGCGCCTCTATCTCTCTCCGGCGCGCGCGGCGAGGTTCGGGTTCAACGAGCACTCGCATTCTCGGAGGAAATATCACCGGGATGCATTTAACAGTTCCCAGTCTCTTCTCGCGATAAATCATTAGCGATTGGTGGAAGGAATATCGCTCGGTATAATATATTATCGTCACTCGGCCCATAATTTAGACTCGCGGAAGAACGGTCGACGGCGCGCAATTAAAATAGTAATAATTTATTATCTTGCTCCGCGGCGACTCGTGTTTACGTGCAAATGCAACCGCGGACAGTCTGTATCCGCTTGGTAATTGAAAGGACGGCTCGGCGCCCAAAAATTCTCGGCGTCGACGACCAACGGGGGGGTTCGCGGCCAAAGAAACGCCGGGTCTCGCGTGTGTACGTACACGCGCGTGTCTGCGGGAGGGATCCTTCGTTATCGTCGCGACGAGCCTCGTTTCCGCGAGTTATCTTGTCGCGTTTGCAGCGAGGCCCCAATCCGACGGGCGCCGCGCATTGAAATCACCGCGGCGGGCCACCAGCGTTGCCGGAAATAGATCTTCGGGGCTGGGAAGCCATCGGATCATAATCCAGCGTCGTTAACGTGCCTCTCGTTTCGCCGTCCGGAGGAGAAACCCGTCGAACAGTGCGCAGCACGCTTTCGTGCGTCTCGGCGCACGGCGTGAATAATTCTGTCAACGTTGACGTCACGGGGGCGGCAGCCTCGGCACCACGGAGCTTTTCAGTGAGTATCCGCCGTTGAGCCGCGATGAGGGAGGACATGTGCCTCCGTGGGAACGATAGGTTTCATAAGGTTTTCGGCGGCGCGACGAGCTGTTGCAGGTGCACGTTGCAACGACCACTTGGTTCGATTAATATTTATCAAGGTGCCGCGGAGAATAACGCATCAAGATTTATTCTCTCGCAATTAGACGCTCCGCCGATTGATTTATAATCTCGAGCATACCTCTCTAACGGCCGTGCCCAATTTGGCAGGCTTTAAATCATGCCTACTGTCGAGATTTTCGTTTATTGCGAACCACCTGAAATTACCGAAATTGTCGAATTCCTTTCACGTGTAATAGTTTTCCATGTCACCTTGCAGTAGTCGAGGCTGTTCTGCCGTTGAAAGACAATGTGTCGTTAAATCCTCGATTGTACCGCGCCTAATGGTACAGGATTTTGTTGAAAAATACACGAGTTTCGCCGCGGGGATCCTCGAGCTCGGGCGAAATCCGAAATTAGTCGAGCCATGTGTTTCCGACGACGCCGAATGTAATCCAGTTATCTCGGGTGATCAGGGGTCCATTAAAAACGGACCTGACTACTTTCTCTATCTGAAACGATCGGCCGTTTAATGGACACCACGAGTGGCGGGTTTCGAGGCCGGTTTTCGATTTGCGCCGATTCAATTAAAAACGGGAGGGTGCTCATTCTTCGCCACGTATTTACCGCGGACGGCGTTAATTGACGTGACGACCGTGATCATCGGCCCTTGGCAGGGAAGGAGGTGGGGAAATGTGTAAAAAAAACGAGACAAAAGACTGTGGAACCGGTGTAGGTAGAGGCGGCCAAAGATTTCCCAAGCGTTGGCGGAATGCTGTCGAGTTGAAAATTACAGCCAACCCGAATTCGAATTCTTCTTCTCGTTTCTTTTTTTGTTAGTTGGAGGAAAGGAGGCAAGTCCTTTGTCCCTAAATCACGATTAACGATTACAGAATCTCCTCCAACGGAATATAAAATAGGATGCACCTCGATAAGAATAATCTTGCAAGCCTGTCTCTGCATTAACAAACGACTGCATAAATTGGGGATAAATTCCCGCGCGCCTTTGGATCGCCGTGTATTGTTTGGGAATTGGGGAGCCTCTCTAATCACGCGCATTTCAAATACACCAATGGTTCGTTCTATTTTACTTCGCGGCTTGTGATTGTGAATCGGAATGAAATGAATTTTCCTCCCTTGCCGCGAAACAATTAATACTTGTTTACACTCTGTACAATCGGGCGTCCTTGAACGACTGTTTTTTGGACACATCTCACCGCGAAGCCTGTATCGATTGAAACGAAAGCTGGATTGGACGAGGGGTGGCAGGTGGTGGATGAGTTTCCGCGCGGCGTGATTGCCTTAGAATTAAAAGGTCCCCGCGCCTGCATAAAAGAGCGCGTCGCATAATTCTAGGACACGAGTCGATCGTAAATTTTTCAACATCGTTGATTAACCATCGAGACGCGGCAGAACTCGAGCTGGGTGGTCGGACGTTGAAATCGTTATGACCTTTTTATCACCGGCCATTACTAAACCGAAATAATTTCGTTTCGCGCTTCTACATCCCGCGAGGACTCGAAACATCGTAAATATGTTCAACGGCATCGTTCACGGTTCCGGGACACCTTATTGGGCTAGAAATCCGGCGAATCCGCTGTACCATATTTTATATTTAAATACTATGCCCCTGTGAATCAGCAATATTTTTAACATCGCGCCTTTTACCGTTCTCAGTTTTTTTTTTTAAATGTTTAGAGGAGTCTGTTTCTCTCGCAACTGCACGGCATTCGATACATGTTAATGAATACTGCGCGTCAAAGAGTTTCTTTTTTTCTCTATATTTTACATTAATATCGATGTCGTCAGAGCGTCTTCAATAATTAGCATATTGATCAGTCGATCCTTGATTGTGTCCAAACGATCGTGAATTGCACGCCAGTAATAGTTGGCATTCATGTTTGCTCCTCGGAGAGCGTTATATAAATTAGCCGTTCATTAATATCAAGCATCAATTTCCATGTGAATGTAGAATTCGCGCGGATTACCCTCCCGCTTTCTGAATGAAAGAGAAATATTCGGAACACAGAGATCATTAGCAGTCTACCATTTATTTCGCGAGGAGGCCTTAAAAGTCAACTCTGCCGTGCCTACTGTGAAGCTCAGTTGAGAGTGGCGCGATTAAATACTTCCCTACATGACCACCAAATTATCTTACTCGCCTCCCATCGAATCCCCGCAAAGACGCTCGACGTCTAAAACACGTCGAGGAGCAGAGCGCTCATCCGCAGCGAGTATTCACTAGCGACGATACTGCGCGTCGCACGGCCTTCCTTGCTAATAAGCACAATTCGTAATGAAGGGTTGACTCGACCGTTGATTAACAATTCCTGTTCCGTGCTTGCCGCTACTTCTCGGTGCCGTTTGGTGGCTTTCGAAGCACCCCACTTCGCTATTCATAAAGAGCCGAGTCGCCCACCCCTGTTTTGCAGGCGGATTTGCATGAAACTCGGAGAAACAAGCCCCGATTGATCAGCCGGCGTGAGTGACTCTCGCGTGGCAGCAGGCTCATCGTAAACGTTGCTTCCGATTACTTTCTGTCCGCGACGTCGATCCTCTCCTTCCCTTGCTTCCTCCGCCCTTTCATCCCCCCGCGAACTTCTTATCCCCCCCCCCTCATCCTTCGCCTCGAAAATCCGTCTGCCACGGTACATTTGCATAACGCCGCGACTGATACGCTTAAACGCGGACCGCAGACAATCGTCCCGCTTTTAATAAGCGCTTTTGTGCCTTACGCCCTATTACCAATTCTTATTTCGTGGCCGGCCTCGAGTTTTTCCTCCGGCTAACCGCCCTAATCTCGTATTCATAAAGCTCGATGGATCGCCCTCTTTCCGTCTCCCGCTCCTCCGGCCCGTTGCTGATTTGCATGAAACCTGCGGAATCCTCGCGCGGAAGGCAGAGTGCGCGCACGAGCCGTGCCCTTCGTCTGGCCACAATAGAAATAGATCCAGCGTTCCAGGGACCTGCAGCCGAGCGCTTCACGCCTCTGCGCGTGCAGACTTCGCCTGTGCCACGGTGCCCCGCGCGTATTATCATAAGGCATTCACGCAACACGTGCCGGGCATGGGTCCGATTCGCCGGCACGTTTTCACGCGTTTCTGCCATTCTGAATAGGGACGCGATCGGCACGGAGGCCGGAAAGGGTTGACGGGGCAGCGATTTTTGGCTACAAGCGCTGGCCACTTCGGCTGGTAGGCAGCTCCTCGTGCACCGGTCGCAGTGGTCGATGATCTTCTGAGGAATTTCGACGCGTGGTTCGGTGGCTTGCCTCTCGGCACGCCGCGCCGATTCATCCCACCGAGACCATTGTCCTTGTACTATGGATTGTCGTTTCTAACAGCTCGCGTTGCTCCGTTCTGAGACGAGTGACGATCAGTGCGACGAGTGCGAGGAATGACGAGGCGAGTCTCTGTGCAAAGTGAAATTGAAAATTTGGCCTTTTTTAGTAAGTAGTCTTTGGGGTTTCAAGCTCAAACTTGGAACAGTATAAGAGCGTAAGTGGGTGTTGATTTTGGGGATATATTGGAAGCTGATTCTTTGATTTCTATCGCGCGTGGTATCTAGCAGGGTCGATAAGAGATCTGTGTCGATATTTGCGAAGATTAGTCGAGCGTGATGGGTTTTTTACGCGAAAATCAATAATTCGCGTTTGCTATTTAGAAGTCAGAAGCGTCTTCCCGCATGTGCTACTCATTGTAGGACAGTCTGTATTTAAAGATGCGTTGAGGATGTTACTGTTATCGTTTAGGTTCTCCGTTGCGCAATATTGTATTCATTTGTGCCCCCGAGACGTAATTTTTGTGACTTTTAAAGCCATTACTCGCAATCACTTACGATTGACGCATTCAAATTGAGATACATGTATGATCGATATATAGGTACGGGGCGATTCGTATTCAAGGCAGATTATGATCCTTTTTATTTCACTGTTATGTAATTGGGTGGACATAATAAGCAAGTAAAAATTCATGAGTAACGACGATTCGAAACGGATAAGTGTTCGGGAGAAAATTACCCAAATTACTCAAACTACTTGAAAGGGAATTACTTATTCGAATTGCACAACTTTTCTGCAACGCATAGCGTGACAGATGTCATACCTCTGGTACGCGTACTGTAATAACAATACTCTAATATTGTGAGCCAAGAAATCGTCTGAAATTTTGGAAACATGATTCCTTTGCATCGGGGTTTTTTTTACAAATCTTTGTGCAGAATTAATAATTTTAGTCTCGACTCAGAGTAAGTTTCTTAAATCAAGTTTTAATAGAAAAGACTGTAGGTAGTTGAAAACACTTTTACAACCCTTCGCCCGATAGTATTCGTAAATATAACGAATCACGCGCTCGCAGTGATATGCAGAGCAGTATTTCAGTGGTAAATACGAAACTCTTGACTCCTCGATGGCAGAATTTGTTTTCGGAGTATAAAATCGGAGTATAAATATATCCCACATTAAACGCACTGACTCGGAGTGTCTGGTATCGTAAAATTTCACTGTAAAGTCGGAGGTGCATTCTGTGAATCGGGGACAATTATGAAGGACCGAAAATGGCCCGGGAACAGTAAAACAGGTATACGGGTGACAGGCTTTCGTTGGAATTATTTTGAAGACTTTTGAAATCGCTGCACATTCACACCTCGCTGTTAACAGTCACACAGCACTGCCGTGCAGAAGGGGCAAATTTCTTCGATAAAAAATCACTGCGCTCAATTATTTTAATTACACCATGACTGTCATTTAACGCGAACCACTTACCCACTCGCGCATAACGAATGGAATACTCGCTGTTCTCATCCTGAAAAGACAAAACTTGCAGCTCGATTTCCCCCTGGAAAGTTCAACCACTGTGCCCCACAGATCAAACGATTATTATACCCAGTGCGCGTTAAATTTCCACAGAATTTAAATCACATCCACGATCCAAATATCGCGCAATCCTCCGATCAGCAGAACCCATCCTAAGGTGCCCATTTAATCAGTCGGGCTTACAAATAGAGGAAGTGCAGTGTATTTGGAATACCAGTTTGTTTAAGACGAATAAAAAATTACGGCAGAGGATGGGAAGAAGTAAAACTGCATAATATCGTAGGGAAGCTTTAATAAACTTTTATATTTCAAACTCTCAGTAATAATAAAAAAGAAAAAGTAGCTGAAACTTTGGTTTAAATGAAAAATAACAGGAAGTATCGATTTCGTTAAGGTGCATGTAATTTGGAATACCGGTATTCTAATTTAGCTTTACTTTATAAACTTAAAAAAAACTTGTAGATAATAAAATTATTTTCTTTAATGATGTAATCAGGCTGAAAAATCACAAATACATACAGGAATTTGGGCGCTGGCCCAAACCGACGCGGCGGCAGCCGTTAAGCATGAAACAAAAGCATCGCTGAGCTTTGGAATATTCCAAATTACCTTCACCTTCGGTATTCCGAATTAGCAACACGGCGTTGGAACCTAAAATTTCATGTCACACTCTGTATTCTCGAAATTATCGCGAAACTGACACGGAACCATAGAAGGAACATGCAAATGAGCAGATTAAGTGTTTAACACTAAAGTTTCGACATATTTTAGCCATGACTGGAACGATTGAATACTTGCTGAAACTGTCTTGCAGATTGACGTTTTCTTATTCCGCAGATTAAGTCGAAAATGTAAAGATGGCGGTTCATCTACGAATGTCGTTAGCTGACAGGTCATTAGCCCCTATTAATAATAATAATAACAATTCGCCAGACCTGGGGTTAGGTTGCAAAACAGCAGTTACGCTGAATTTCGCCCATTTGCCACTTAATTATCTATGTAAATTTGTGGTGAATAAAGAATTATTATTATTATCTACGGTGTTACAAATCAGTTATCGTTAATAGTTTATTAGATACTTCGGTATTCCAAATTACCAATAGTATTCCGAAAATGCTGCGTTTACTCTACCTAAAACGTTACAGATGAATCGTAAAAAATGTAGCAAAAGTGTTTCGCAATAATTGCGCCTAAATGATGGAGATTTGGGATTTGGGACGAGCAAACGATGTCCCCGATACCCCCGGAGGGCGTCCGGCCGACCAGTTATTCAGATCTCCTCGGTTTGCACGAAATCTACCTGGAATAAACAGCGCGTTCTTTACGATACCTCCGCCAGTGTCCGTGTTACTGGTCAACGAGGGAGAGCCATGAATATGACTGAGACCCAGTATTAGGTGCCTTTATGTCGGCACAATGCCGTTTATTATCATAATCTATTATCACGGCTTACGTGAACGCGCCACGACCGGGCCCGTTACCGACGCGAAGGTGCGCTGCGGCCGATACAGCCTCGAATCCTTTCACGCTCGTTACTTGACGGCCCTTCAGGGATTGTCCTTGAATATATCCTCCTCGCCCGTATTTTTCTCGAAACGACCGAATCGAGATGTCTTCCCTTCCGATTATCGGGCCCCCGCCCTCCCTCCCCCTTCGAACTCCGGCCCGCCTCGATAGCTCGCTGGGCCATTCCGATGATTTCTCGTCAAGGGTCGCCAAAGGTTCGCCACTATCTGCAAGTTTGTGCGACGCGGGCCCAGCATTGTGGCGGCTCTGTAGGTGTGAGTGAAATAGCCGCGTTGGCTTCGGAATAATTTCGACGGCTGTTCGTTGGCGTCGAAAGCGGTGAACCCGCGAGGGTACATCTGTCTCTTCCGATTTTTATTACCCTGCAGGTTCTTGATTATTACCTCGGGGAAACTGTGCGACTGATGCTCGCGGTAATTCGTCCCTGAAATTTTCAATCGGACTTCTTCGCTCCTCTGCGACGCTCGTCTCGAAGCGGATAGCGGTGATTCTTGTTTTTCAAAAGTGCTGCGTGCTCTTATGCGGTTAGAGAACGCGCGCGATACTTGCTACTGTACAGTTGTACTTAGGAGAAGGATTATGGAAATATATGGCTTTGGACGTCGAGAAGTTTGCCGTAAAATAGTGTAATGGTCAGGGATTTATCGTCCTGCAGCGTAATTAGGAGTTTTCATTTTGCTTGGGAGTTCATTTTCTGATCTATTGTCGCATAAAGGGCCCCCCAAGTGGGAGATCTATAAACATTCCCGGAGATGCTCGAAAAACGACGGGAATTAATCAGCGAGTACCGCAAAGGGGTTGCGCCTCGACGAATCAGCTTATAATAATTTCACATTAATACGCACCTTCCGATGTGTATCCTTCTTAGAGAATGTTTCTAGCCGATCGTAAACGCCGGTAGAATATCCGCCGAGACACACGCCGCAATCAGTTCCTGTCCTTTTGTTTCTGGCAGACACACGCGTGCTCCGTGCGCCGAGCGTTAATTAACGAGGAAAGGGAAGTAGCGGCGGCTAATAACCGATTTTCGTGGCATTTTTCCGCGATCTGCATAATCTGCCGTTACAGCTGTTCCAATAGCATCTGACAAGCGTTTCCATGCTCGAGCCCCCTGGCTCTCCCCGATGACGTAACGAGCAGATCGATCGCTGAAAGAAACACCAAACAATTTCTATTCCGCGGAGCGGATGCTCGCGCACCAGTAAATTAACCTTAATTCTGGCAGGAGCTAAGCGTCTGCTTTTTACTGCCCCGCTCGTCTCGGCCCCTCGTAAAGAGCACGCGTTTGTCTAATAAATCGCCTAGCCTTTGATTGTAAATCCGCGGCGTAATCCGCCGCGTCTTACGGTCCCGTCCGTCGTAGCATTTATCCGGGCTCCTGTTACGAATTAATTATTCGTAACGAGCCTTAACGAGCTTCCTTTATCCCCCAATATAAACTGAAAACACCGCGAGCTGCGTAGTTCTCCGAACGCAGCCGCGCGTGTTTGTTCATTTGATTAATATAAATCAGCCGTGCGGAGCGGACCGTTAATGGCGCGAGGCAGATGTATAAGTGCGCGAATTAAATACCGCCCCGGCATTCTTAGGACCGGCCATACCGACGATTAAGCTCTTATCTCTCCGGCGAGCGTTGATCGGGTCGCAACGCTTGACACGCGCGTCGCGAGCCCGCGGTCGGATCGCGGTTTCCGCGCGTTATTACCGCTAATACGACACGATCTCCTCGATCCTTATCGCCGATTAATTCTAATCACTCTCCGGCGGTAATAATCTCGCGAGCGGGTGGACGTCCCAGCACTGTTTCCCACGATGCCCGCGCGTTCGTGAAATCGGCATCGACAGACGCGGCTCTTCGTTGCGGCGGAGACGCGGAAATTAACCCTTAACTTGGTACACTGTTTTTGGCAAACGTGACTGGTATACTGGGGTCGTGGCAGACCCCAAATAAAAAAGGACACGGAAATTTGTAAAGTCGACACTAGAGCAACCACTACGAATATTTTCTTCTTAGGTAACGTAGAAAATAATAGAAGCGTAGAAAGTTAAACTATTATTATAAAATTAATTAGAAATTCAGTTTGCTAACTTAGACAACCGAAAATTGTGCATCGAACTTTGGGTGCTTGGGGTCATGAGCGACCCCAGGATACCAGTTAAGGGTTAAGGTGGCCCATTGGCGATATCCAAATAAAAAAGGACACAGAAATTTGTAAAGTCGACACTAGAGCAACCACTACGAATATTTTCTTCTTAGGTAACGTAGAAAATAACAGAAGCGTAGAAAGTTAAACTATTATTATAAAATTAATTAGAAATTCAGTTTACCAACTTAGACAACCGAAAATTGTGCATCGAACTTTGGGTCATGAGCGACCCCAGGATACCAGTTAAGGGTTAAGGCGGCCCATTGGCGATAGTCCCCGCGTTCGTCAGCCAGGAGCAACGCGCACGGGATTCGTCGGTGACCGCTGCCGATCGAGCTTTCCGCGACGCGTTTGTAGAGGGAACTTCTTCATTAGACCTATTCCACCCGGCGTATACGTGCAATTACGCTTATCGCCGCGCGGATCTCACGCGATCCCCAGCGTTTAATACGAAAACACAGTGTGTCGCGGCAACGGACGGGAACCGGCAGTCGTATATACCGCGGCAAATTTTTCCGATCGATTCCGGAGATTAAACGCCGCGCGGCGGGCCCCGTCAGGTGGCGGGAGGGGGTGCCTGCGATTTGATTCATCGTGTGTCCCTTGGCGAAGGTGTTTATTTTATTCGATAATTACCGCGAGCGGTGGTGCGAGAACCCGCTCGGCGAACGGCGGTCATTAGTGGCTTAATTATATCTCGCCAGCGATTATTCTGGCATTTCTGCTTGTACGTATACGCGCGCGTCTGTTGCGCGTGTGAGACGCGCCTCTACACGGGTGGAGAAAAAGGGGGCGACGGTCGGTCGAGGGGGGCAGACGAATACGAGCATGGTGGACTTTAAAGGCCATCCTTGGACGGACCCTCGTAAAAACGCACTTTGTTGCCTCCTTAAATCCTGATAATTCCACGCTTCGGCTCTGCCCGCCGATTACGGCGTAATCGCGTTTCGGCGGGCTTCCCGCCGCGAGCGAGAAGACCTTTTTCTCGTTACGAAACGGCCGCGTCTCGTTCGGATTAATTGCGACGCCTTTTGTCTCGCGGGCGACGGGCGGGCCGTTTCAGTCGCGCCTCGAGCACGATCGATAGGTATCGGATTTCTCCGATGGCGAGAGAAATTCGAGGGCTCGGGCTGGGGACGAAAGAGGGCTTTCGCGTCGGCACGGCGGACCTTCGAATTGTTCGCGCCCTAGCGCGTGCGCGCCGCTTTGGCTGCGCGTGCCACTTTGCGCGAAGATTTTAAATGGCTAGGAACGGAAGCAGCGTTTCTTTCCTAGCTTTCCAGTGGTATGTTACAATTAGGGTGTCATAGTAATTTTTGATTTCTTTCTTTTCTTCGAACGGTTTTAAATGACGAATGAAGAGCCAGGGGCTAGCAGCTGGATTTTTTAACTTTGTTCTCTGACGCGTGCGCAAGCAGCTTGGATAAAACTTTGCCACATCGCACAGTGGGGAAATTTTGCGATTTTATGGACGAAACTACAGAAATGAAATTTTTGAATTTTACAAATTTAATACAAATGTCAGTTGAAACCGCAAAACTTATTTTTAATATATAAAATTCGGCACTTTTACGTTCTAATAATAATAATTAACTAATTACATATCTAAATATAATTTGCATTTATTTTGTCGAATTGAAAAATTTATTTTTGTGGTTTTGGCCATAAAATCGCGAAATTTCCCCACTGTGCATCGTAGATATGTGGGCCCGCGTCGAAGTGATAAACGGCTCTCGCCGATACAAAATCGATCTCGGCGACCACAATTTCCAGCGTATTGTGCGACAGAGTACGAAATTACAATTTGACGATTGTTAATAACCGGCTTACGCCCCGCGAAACCGACAGGTAGCCCAAAGAATTCAGTTAAGCGAAGAAAGAAGCGAGTTCCGTGGTTTAATCCTCGTGGAAAGTCGTCCTCATGCTGCGATTTGCATTTGTAAACGCGGCTTAAGCCGCGAGATCACGTTTTCCGGGTTCAACCGGTTGCGCCCGGCCCTTTTGTTGCATTATTAGCTTCCTATTGTGGGCCGATATCCGAGCCGAAGTTGCGCAGAAGTGCCCTGGCAGAGGGAAGGGATTTAATAAGCCCAAACAAAAAGAACATGAACAAATAATGTTCGAGCTATCACGCGAAACGACGAACGCTAAAGAGCATCTTCGTGTGTTGCAACAAATTTAAGTTTCGAGCTGCTGTTTGTATCGTCTTCTGTTCGTTAAAACGATAAAAAACGCGGAGGTTTAGAATAATTTAAGCCTCATTTACGTATTCCTCGCAAGTGTTATTTATAATTAGACGATCACCACGTAGACTCTGCTATTAACCATCGCGAACCTCGTATCCGAAATATTATTAGTGTTCGTAGCTTCAGGAATGGGCGAAATTCTGATGAAAAAGTCTGATCCCGTGTAAACCGTAACAACAAGGTGGCCCGTCGATTTCGGTGTAAATGTGATACACGCGTAATTGCGAAAGATGATTTCCCCCCGGCAGGTTCCGTCATTAACGTAATTACATTTTGTCCCTCGGAATTATAGTGATCCGCGGTGAAATAGAAGCAACGAAAAAAGATCCCGTCGGCGGCCTCTCAATCATTTTAATTACATCCCCTGAATGCTCCTCTAATTTTTATGGGTCGCGTTGGCCGCGCATATGGGAAATTAAAGGGACAGGGCACGGCTGGAATTTAATTGCGCCGATCGCCGATCGAAGGGTAAAAGCTGACGAACCCCGGTCGCGCCGCTGTCCCTGTCCTTCACGCTGGGGGATCCTAACGATACCGATCGAACGGTCCGGGAAATCGAGGGGACGTCCGACCAACGAAAAATCCACCGCTCGGACGCAGAGATCGACGGGTTTCATCGCCGGCGATACCCGCGACGTTTCCTCGTGCCGCCGTCCGTGGAGAGGGAAGAAGAAAGACGTCGTAAAGAGGAGGAACGAGCCAGCCAGCGAACGGACGAAATTCCAAATCGACGGTCGCGATCGATTTCGTGGAATTCGACTCGTGGAACGGCATCGTCGGACGTGTGACGGTTAACCGGCATAACAGATTCGCATTCCTGACACTGCGCGACACATAAACTGCAATTTGCAGAACGCTTCAGGTGCGCGCGCGCGCTCCTCCCTCCCCCCGTGCGCTTCGCCTCGCCGAAAGTCGTAGTCGACGATTTACGAAGTTGAATCGATCCGATCTCGCGTCGGGGATCCTAGAAATCGTAAACTCGCGCGACACGTCGTACGTTCGCCAGGCTAGTAACATTAATCTGTTTAATTCGGAAACAGGTCTGAGTCCGATCGTGTCCAGCGTGTATGATGAACAGAGATTAGCTGTCACCGATACTATACGGAGGATAGTGATATGAAAAGCATAGTCCTCGCTTAACAATTCGGCGTATCGGTTTCTGTACCCAGCAGCGATCCATTTTATCAACACAATTCTAGGTAGCTACCCCAAAAAGGCACTCCCGAAAGGGAACACAAGCGGAGTGACGTGCGACCGGTGTATATACCGATCACGAGCCCAGCGCACTTCACCCCCAGAAACAGAGCAAATTAAGACACACCAATTTCGAGCGGAGCCGCGCGTTCTTCCGCGACGCATTAATCACCCCTCTAATCACCAGTCCCGATCGATCTCGGGATCTTGCCCGGCCGCGATAGATCGGCGCCCAGGGATCGCATTTTTTCACTTTGCCGTCCAGTTAGAACCGTTCCGATGCCACCGCCTAGAAATCTCGTGTGTCGGCGCCGCTATTAATAGACGGCCGTGTGGTTGGCGATGCGGACATTAATCGACGTGTCGTTATTCGTGCATACGCGCCGTGCCTGGCATGGAAAACAATATTTTACGCCGGCGACAATAGTTGTCGCCCGGTCAGCTCGGTCTCTCTCCTTCCCACTGTCCCTCGCATTCTACGCTCCCCCCTCTCTCTCTCTCTCTCTCTGCTCGCTTGTACACCGTCCTCTGCCTTTCTCTCCTCCGCCTTCGTTTCTCCCCCCACCCGCGGGCGCGCGGGGCCCCCAGACCTCACCTTCCGATGGGCCTGAAAAGCCCGCTCGGTATCTCATCGTCAGTCCCGCCATGCCAGAACAGACGGACGAAGTTACTTACGAGCCACGTGTGCTCGCGGCGCACAGACTTGTCCACGTGTACCCGCGGGTAAATTAGAGTCGCCCCCTTCGGAACGCCGCGGCGGGTTCGTCTAATAAATGTCTTGTAATCGCGGATATCCGGGAGCTGGCTGCGCGACCGATTTACAAGGCTCCACTGTGTGTACTTCTCTCGGGGGGAACGGTTATTTGGGAGCGCGCGGGGGCGTTCGAATTAGAACTGACTCGAATGTGTTACTTTGGATCAGAGCTTGATTTATATAGTGACGGCTCGTGAGTTTGGAAGCTAGGAAGACGCTCGGTGAGGATATAAGAAGGTGCAATTATGTTATGCGCTTGCTATATTGGGCGTACGTAGTTGACGTAGTTTTCACTGCAGTTATGTGCAAAAAGTCCGGCTAGCATTGATATTTTAGGCTTCATGCAGCTCGAGCTAGTGTGATCGATACAGCACATTGTCTATAAGTGAGATTCGTGACTTCCTTGAAATTGCATGCTTCGGTATGAATTTCTGTTAGTTCTGTAGTACCTAGTTGGACGGGTGGAATGGGACTTCACGCGTAGATTCCGCTCGTTTGATCTTGAAACTAGTGGAAATGTCATTCGACTTCATCCAAGTAGGGAGACCGGGGTAAAATGAGCTTTCTTAATTTGTTCTTCAAAAATGGAATATATTTAAAAAATTTGGTGACGTAATAAATGTATGTAATATAACAATGATAATTATGCCCATTCAGATATCGAGAAATGTAAATTCATTTAAAAATTCATTTTTAGAAACTTCCGATTGGTTTTCTTTTCAATTTAGCTTCTTGGATAAATGAGTGATAAATGTGTTATTTTAACTCCAAATTTTTTCTACGCGTTTAAAACAACTTTATAAATAAACATGTACACGCGTTTAAGACAACATTAATCCCAACATTATTAAATAATTAATTTTCCACTGACAAGGAGAGGTCCCCAGGTGTCCGCCTCCGATTGCCTTGAATTTTGGATATGTTTTAGAGGACCGAAAAATAAGAAATACGTGTCTTTTTATTTTGAACCTTTTGCATGTTTAGGGGATCAAAGCACCCCTCAAAGTTCATAAAGGTTACAAAATTGTGTCAAATAAAACTTCAAATAAATTTCATTTGCGTCACAATTATCCAAAAACCAAAGCAATCGGAGACGAACACCTGAAAACAAAAACTTTGAGAGGTGGTTTCACCCCTAAACATGCAAACAGGCCAAAATAAAAAACCACGCGGCGTGATGGAACAGAAACTAGCCTAACAAAAATGGAAAATCTGCCACAGTTTTTGACAACCACGGTGCAAAAAAACAGAAGCTGACGTCTACACACGTTATCCCAGCGCAAGGGGTTAATAATTACCTATATCCTTAATTAAAGTTCTTATTTTATTTCAGCTCACTTTACCCCATACATACCTCTTGCATCATTTCTCTCAAGTTGAATTTTAATATACTCTAAGTGTATTTTAAGTATTGCTGTTCGTCATTTATCAATTGTAAGGTTTGAATTATATTAAAAATCTATTTCTACACATTTTTATTCAAAGGGAAAAATGTTATTCTACTTCAAACTATTTTAGGCTCACTTTACCCTGGTCTCCCCTACCTGGTAATTATCAATTTCGTGCGACGTTCTGTTGTAACAGTGGAATGCGTGGATGTCAGCTGAAAAAGCATAAGAACGACACCCTTTTAAGCGTTTCGGGGGGGGGCAGATGAAACTGATCTCGACTCGACTAATCGAACCGTCGCGTAGAATGTAACCTCCAAGCCGTGCTTTACTCCCAAGTATCGGCGGACGACGCTTAGGCGGTGGAAATCTAATCGAAGTCGATCCCATTTGTTTGTTGAAGACGGTCGGGGCTCTGGACACCGCTGCCTTTGTCTCCTAATCCTTAATCCGCAATCAGGAGCCATTGTGCGTGGGCACAGGGAGCGCGTCGCGCGCGGGCGTGCTCGCGGATGCGCGCCGAGGAGGATTACGGGAGATTAAAATCATCAGAGAGAAAGAAAAAGATGTATCGGGGGTGGTGGACGCTCAGGGAGAAAAGAAGGGACAGGACTGCGCGAGGAACGATGGGAGCGCGCGTCTGAAGGAAAGGCGAACGACTCTTCCCGCGCCCTTTGGAATGGAAGTTGATTAGAATTAATTGCAATTATAGGTACAATTGTATTACGAACCCTGCCTTCTGATTTCAATCTTGTAAAAATCTGCGGGGCGTTCAACTTTCAATCGTCAGCAGCTGGATAAACCGGGGGCACCGATATGTGTATCTATATTAAACATTCGAGCAAGATCTCGTGACCATCTGAAACACAATCTTCCACTATCCTCGACATTATCTCATCGAACAAGAACCTTTCGTGTTATCCTAGGTAACGACTTCATCACGCAGTGATACACATTCTCCTTCTGTCCAGTGAGATGTCGTTTTAGTCTTCGTTCCAAACTAACGAGTGCCTTTTTACAAGCGCGTTCCTACCACGTTCTCGATTATCGCGAGACTCCGTCGATTCTTGCCGCGTCTGAGACGCACCAGCAAGGGCGATGTTCCAACGAAATTCATTGTGTGGCGGAGCAAAGACGAGTCGACTCGCGCCTCGCCAGGCTGGTGATCTCGTCAAGGCACAGAGGGGGGGGGAGGGATATTCAAATAAGTTGATTCGTTAGTCCGTCGGATTAATTTGCTACGACGGTATCGGATGCGCCCTCGCATTCATTAGGCGGGCTGCCGCTGCTCTTCTTCGTGGTAGGGAGACAGCTTGCGCTTCTACGGGTGTCCTGGCGAGTTTTGTGGGCCTGCCATGTGGATCACGATGACTGAGCACCGATTCACTCGGCTTGCACGACCAAGATACCTTGCCAACGTCGGGGTCCCATCTTTGTCCGCGCAAAATTGCTGAAGATTGCGCGTCTGTGCTGTTGAAGACCGTCGTCCGCGCTGATCAACTGGTCCCTCGAACTTGCTGCGGAGACTGGTTTGCATTTGATGGAGAAGAGCAAAACGGAGGATTGTGTTCTGATGTATTATTAGATTTTGAGTACATGAAGTTCATTCCAAAACACTTTGCCAATCAATTCTTTCATTCACTCGCCACGTAGAATCAAGTATTATTCAAATCTGTTAGCAGCAAACGAGGGTACTTTAGGTCACAAAAGCGGTAGACACATTTTCGTTCGTCGGCAGAAAGGGCACATTCTCGGTGGTCGCTCCAATTTCACCGGAAAGCCAAAGCCCCCCCTCAGTCGCGAGAAATGAGCAAGAGAAATACACAAACCTGCTCCGGCTAGTCCCTTTTTTCCCCACTTCTTTCCCGTCACAGTAAAAAGGACGGAGCGAAGGTGGGGGAGGAATGAGAAAAAATGTGGAAACGCCGCGTTGCCTCTCCCTTATCTGTATCTATAACATTTACGGCTTTGTTATTGGCGCGGGGATAAAAATGCTTGAAACGAACATCGCGGGTCGTGGCCTCGGCGTGTTGGTTCGTAACAGGGTGAGAGATCAGATCGTGGATAAGATGTGTCCAGCCAGCAGATAGCCATTGGGGCCCCTTCCATGTCACAACTGGTCTGGCACGTTTTGCATTGCGCTCGTTCTGCCAAACCCCTCTCCTCCCCGCCCGGTGTTCCCGGTCCCCGGATTTTTCCGTCTTGCTCGGGATTCACGTCGGCATCCCGCCTGCCAACGTAATCGGCCAGCCACGTAACGTTCCGTCTTTTAACGCGTTGATCGATCAATGAATTCCTTTAACGAAGCCACGCATCGGGCCCACGGTTGGAATGATTTCGACAGGCTGTCGGCTCGAAGGGTTTAAAAAGGAGGCGTAACGATTCCTCGCCACCCCGATCTACATTGTCAGCTCGTGCTTGGCTACTTAGGTAATAGATACTTTGCGATGGCAACTCGTGGAACGTGTCGTGACGTCTCTACTTTTTGGGCATTACGTAAACTGTTGGTAGTATAGATGTTAGTGAAGAGAATTAGGGGTAGGAAGATGGGAGTGTGGGTTAGTGATCTTTGGAAGAGGGTGGCATTGCTCTTGAGGACACTGTTATTATGTGATCGTTGGCGGTGGAGGTGCATTCCCTAACATCGCAAGAATCCCTCGATCGGTATTCGGAAACCAAGAATTTCGATACGCCAACTAGTGACAGAAAATGGAACTACTGAGAGTAGGCTGAAATCCGTCGAAGTCCATACGATCATCAGTGTTTATATAGCCGTGTTGTGAAAAACGAGTGTTTTTAAATTTTTTTGAACACTAAATTTTTACTCATTCGATTAATAAATACTTATTCCGAATGTTTGGTGGGATACGAGCGTAGTTTCAATAGTTTACCAACTTACCACCACAGCGCTGAAATCTAAGCCACGCCTCCACTTGGTTTCCCAATAGGAACTAGGTAAGTTTTGTCAAATATCGGAGTAAACGTCAAAGTAGGCTGAATGCCAGACTGCGCGACTGGTCCAATGTTTGGAAGCCTAGAATCATCAGCGTCACCTCAATCACCCCAATTTCAACGAGTCCTCTGAAATCTGTCGTTAATCACAGCACGATGATAGGCCTCAGATTCTCGGGACACCTTCAAGTACCTACATTTATAAAAGAACCGAATAATCCCTGTCAGGAAACATTCTTTCGGATGAAAGAAACATCCTTCACTTTCCATAGACGCTTGTCCGCAAGCATTCGTACCAATAAATCGCCGACTCATCGAATCCCGCGTATTTTTTTTTACGGGATTATGTAGGGCTTCCTTTCTTTTCACTTAAACATCGGACCGGTAGAATCGAAATGTTCGAATTTTTTGCGATAACCTTGTCCGAAGACAGCGACCTCCGATGCTGTGACTTAATGATGTGGCATGAATTCGGTGTGGGCGACGCTTGCTCTCTCTCTTTCTCTTTTCCCCTCTTTCTCTCTCCCCTGCCATCTTTCTCGCTCTCCCGCCACACCTCGCATATTTGGCGCGTGATGTCGCGACCAGATTGGTTCGACATGCTGTACGAATGTAAAGGTCGAAGCCGTGAACGAACGAGCCGCTAGGGAGGACGTTGAGCGGATTCTTAAATTGACGCCGAGACGGCCCCAGTCGGAGCGGACGTACGACAGCACTTCCTCGATCCAACGGCACCGCAGCGGGGAAAAAAATGACAACCACGAGGAATATTTGGACGGGGATGCTGGGATATTAAGGTCCAGGCTCGATATAGCGTCGTTGCAACGTGCGCACTTACTTTGGCGAAATTAGGAGGGAATTGGGGAACGTGCATCGTCCGTGGAGGGGTGACTGGTTTTACGAAGGGAGTGTGGGGTTACTGGTGCGATAAAAATAATGACACGCTTGGTGGTAAATAATATATCTATTTATTTGGAATATCGTTGCGGTATCGTCGCTTCCTCTGGTGGGACTAACTGCCTGGCCCACGCTTAGCCCCCTCCACGTCGGTCTCGAAAGGCTCTCTGCTAGGGCGAGGAAAGGCCGCGAATCATAACCGTTTGTTTGTTTTGACGCGCTACGTTTTCTGGAACTCGCTGCGAAGCGTTCCGTTCGCCACAGTAGTTACGAAGATATGGTTGCGTGCTTACGTTTTGGAAGTTAGAGGAGTGGGGCGGTCTACTCAAGCGCTTCTGGCTGAATTTCTAAGCGAGGCTTGCGTCGAGATTGTCGTAAGTTCTATGGAACTACAACGTGTAATTTCTGTGTAGAAACACGTGAAATATACACAGTATATTTTCATTGGTGCACGGCATGCCTAATGGATGATAGAGAATTCCTCTAACCGACACAGCATATTGAAGACTTTCAAGTATTAAGTACCCCGAACGATGAAGTCATTTGAGCAAGTGGTCCCTCAATCATTTCGAGCAGTGCAAATACGCTTCGCGCACGGGGATTACGGATTGAATTACGCGTAAAATTCGAATTAAAAGTGCAAGCGCGCGGCGAAAGAAATGTAATCGCGGTTGCGCCGCGCACGGGAAAGTTAATGAAAGAGGAAATTGATGATTACACGTTTCTCTAAGCGCGCCGCCCGTCGCCACGCATCCCATCGATTCGCTTTCGGTTAATACGAAAGGAACATATGGGTTTTTCATGCGGCCCGCGAAGCGCTGTGTTATTTATTACCATCTGCTGATAATGGGCGCATTTGTTATTCACCGCGAGTGATTATCCGATGGGTGGATTAGCAGGGTTTCTGGTTTAATTGGTATCGCGCAAACACGGTAATATCAGACAATTAGAATACAATCGTCACACGTACGGAAGCTTTTTTATTGATCGAAACAAATCGACCGGAACCGTGCCATTAATTATTTTGCTTTATCGACGAAGCCTCTGGCGGGACAGTCACGCGGGCAAATCCAGTGACATACCTCGCGACGGCCCTTCGACGTAAACTTTCATCTAAATTTCTCTATGAACTTTCCTCTACGTCGGCCTGATCGCGAGGCTCTTTCAACATCATCTATATGTAATGCAAGCACAGGACTGTCCTAATCTCGATGCTCCTATTATTTCCCAACAAACACTCTGCATGAAGTACCTAACACCGCGTAAATAATAATAATAATGATAATAAATCGTCTTTATTCTTTATAAAATAATCAATACAACATCGTGGAGTTAGAAAACGCAAAGTATAGAAGGGGCGAGGCTCAGCATCGCTGTTATTATGCCTGACCCGAAACGTAGCTACAAAGTTGCAAGAAAATTAAACCCCTGCTTAATTCAGAAAAAGGAGAATTTAGCCCTTGCTGAATTGAAAGAAAATTAAGCCCTTAGTTCTCGAAAGCTTGTCGAAATGGTTTTGAACTGCAGGGTCATTTCGACCCATAGCACAATTTCTATCGTAGGCAGATAGATGGGTTTCGCGAAGGAATTGGATATAAAATTAATTAAGTAATTCTTCGTTATTTCACTGAATACTATTTCTACCATCACAGCGAAACAACAACGAAACGAGGTGCCACATTGTTGCTTTAGAGCGATAACGAGTGGCGTTTGAACGCTCCGCCGGCGATTGTAAACAGATTGAGCCTCAGTCAGAGCCTGAATTTGTCAAAGTTGGGTGAAAATGGCCCTGCGTTCTTCGTACGTGAATTAATTGAGAAAGCAAATTGCCCTTGATACTTGGCCCATTCAAAAGCACTTCCCTCAGGATCCCATCAGAAATCTTGTCCATGAAATTAATGACATCTTCAAACCCATACATAATACTATAAAACACCCGGTGCCATTCGAAGTGCTTCCTAATTCAAAGTGCAAATCTCTTTCAACCGCGTTTAACATCCATTCCCCGGTTCTCGGTGAACGAGTACAGCAACGCAGGAATTGCATAATTAAGAAACGACGTTGCGCGGCTCGCATTGAGAATTTTCAACGACGCCGACTTCGGTTGCCGAAAAAAGTCCCGCGGTGATTCGCGGCGAGATTTCCATCGGTGATCGATCCGAAACGAATGGGCCTCTCCGCTCGGGCTCGCCGCGGCGAGCGGAGCCGGCCTCTTCTTGGCTTCTCTTTTTTACCCGGCCGGTGAATCCAGTGGAAGTGACGCCCAACGGGTTCGATCGACAGCCTTGAGGTGTCCGTCGGTGATTTAAAACAGTAGGAGCTTGCAAACGTGTCGCCGATCGAACGCGTGCACGGTTACACAGGGGCCCGTATATCGCGGCGGACTTGGCGCCAACATGCGCTCCGAAAAGCCCGCCAATCGTTTCACCGCGAGACGAGCCGAGGATCGGCGAGCGATGGCGAAACGATCGAACCTCTGCCCCCGTGACGACGCTCGCATGAATCATTGGTCGATTTCGCGCGCCTCCCGTCGCCGCGGCCTTTATTGGATCGAGGTCGTCGATCCACGCTCGATCGTTTATCGGAAAACTCGCGGGAAAACCGGTCGACCGATTGTTCAATTAAACGGCCGTCGACTCGTCGGCCAGCGAAACGGCGTCTATTCGCCGGCCGTCGCCTTACGACTTACAATGCGTTTTTCTTTTGTTTTAACGATGAATACGTCACCGTGACATTTATCGGCACCGTTTCTCTAACGGTATGTCCCGAAGCTGTTCTCTTCTCGCTGCCCAGCCGTTTCTTTATTAGAAGTTCCTGGTGTAATCGAGAATGTGGTCAATTTACGCGTTCACCGCCACGTGAATAATGCGTCGTTTTTTCCCGCGCCAGGCCATTTGCGATTTCATGCGTAACAGTCGATCGCCGATACGGGATTGCCGGCGTAGCTGGGATCGCGACACGTCGCGCCGCGCTCGAATATTATTACTAATTGTACTTCGAAGGGTGTTGCCGCGCTACTTCAAGGTCCATCCGTCGAACTTAACGTTCCGTAACGGAGAGCATTCTTTTTGTCTTCTGTTTCCAAAAAGGTGGGGTTAACACAGTGGCGCACTCAGGATTTAATCTTGGGGGGAGCCGAGTTGAAGGGATACAAATATTTCTAATGCGAATTCAACACAATTCATCGGGTGATTATATAAATTTACTTAAAGAATAAAATCCCGTTTTCCTTTCCTCTTACAAGTCCTCTTCTTCGGGGGGTGTCAGGGTTCCCTCTGGGTGCGCCTCTGCACTGGGCTAACATGTAGGAATATCAGTCGCGAAGACGAATTCAGACTTTGAATGATTCGCCCACAGTGGAGGGACGTAAGGTGTAAAGATCCTTCTCATCCGCGTGTCATCCAAACTAACCAGTGAACAAAGTGGAGCCAGTCTACTTCCGATGAATTCACTTCGCTCGATCTGTCGACTGGGATCTTTCACTGCGGTGTGTACGCTTCGATACAGTGGCGAGCACGTCTATCGTCGAGGGTTATGGAAAATCGAAATCTATGAATAACTCCTCGCCGTACATCGCTTTCCGAACGTGTGGACTTTGAAATTTCCGATTGCAATTATAAATTCATCCCCGACATCGATATCGTTATCGTTCGCAAACAAAAGAAGAGCTAGAGCAAAAACAGATTTCCAACCCGTGAGAGTGCACATGTCCGCTGGAAACGTTGCGATCGTTGTACCCATTTATTGTGCAGCGCGAAATCGTTCGATCTCCGTCCGATCTCCGTCGTTCGCTTGGCGAAAAGAGAGTTTGGCCGATTCAGGGAATGAGTAGCCGAGAACGTAACAGTCTAGCGCAGTTCGGTATACACACTTGCCTGGCGCGCGGCGAAACACACGGGAACCAGTTCTCGGCTACGTTATGCATGAAATCGATCAATCGTAGCGGCCGGCAAACGAGATCGGTCTTTTAGTTCGTTCGGAGTTTACATGAATCATTAGCTGACTTTTGTCGTGCCCGGTGTCACGTTCTAATATACGGCTCCCTCGTTCTTAATCGCCGCGAGGAATTTTCGCTTCTAGTAATTACGCGATCGTATTTTGTCCTCTCCCTTGTGCTTTCTTTTCCTTCCTTCCACCGGCCGGTGCGCGCGCGGCGCGGCGTCGCGCTCGCTGCGAGCGCGTAATTGTACAGTGATATATGACGAACGAATTCTTTCTTTTTGGATAAGGTAATTTGCTCTCTACGTGCGAGGTGTTGCTGTTCCGTTTATCGTCGCCCGGTAAATTGTTGCGAGCTGTGCCCGCGGAAGATTCTGTTTCACAATTGGGGGGTTGAAACTAGGGATTGCAAACCGGTAAATCGGTAAATCGGTTTGAAGCTCTTTTTCACTGATAACGTGGTAGATGTCGGCGGAATTATGCGCTACATAAATGTGCTACAATGCTTTACGTACAATTTTTACCAGTAATTCGCCAAATTTTTACCGGTACTTCGAGAAATACGTAATTTACCGGTAAATCGATTTACCGGTAATTATCGAGAAATACGTGATTTATCGAATTTACCGGTAAAAATTTTGCGAATTACCGGTAAAAATTGTATGTATGGCAATGTAGCACATTTATATAGCGCATAATTCCGTCGACATCTACTACGTTATCAGTGAAAAAAACTTCAAACCGATTTACCGGTTTGCAATCCCTAGTTGAAACGGTGAACGATGTAGGTGCCAAAGATATGAAAAGTTATTTTTCAGAGGAAAAGGATGCAAGTAAACTCCACGCTGAATACGGCGATAAACGCTGCAAGTTGATTATTTAAACATTTTAAAAGCTAATGTCAAGCAAAGTGCCGAAAAATTAGGACTGAGTACTTCATATTATTTCATGCATGATAATGATCCGAAGCATACGGCTGAAATTATTAAGTTATGGCTACTTTACAACGTTCCGAAACAGTTACATACACCTCCTCAATCGCCGGATTTAAATCCTATACAGCATCTATGGGATTTGTTAGAGCGTAGAATACGTCAACATACTATAACATCAAATATGTTAAAAACTATTTTAAAAGAAGAATGGGAAAAAATTAGTGCTCAAGAGACAAGTACACTTGTACATTCTATACCGAAACGATTGCAGGAGGTTCTAAAAAGAAGAGGATATCCTACTTTGCATCACTTAGGATTATTTTTATTTTTGTTATACCTGTACGCAGACTTTTCTGGTGATTTTTCAGAGACATTTTTCGTTTTATTGTTTGTATTTAAGTTCTGATCATTTTTAATTTGTTACTTCGACATTACTAGAATTGTAAACATACCATGTACATGTTACAAATACATTTTCACCTGAATTCAAGGATATTTCTATATTTTCATAAACAGACACTTCTGCATACCTTAGTGTACGCAGACTTTTTATACCTAGTGTAAGTACTTACACGCGTGGTGACTTTTATACACCGCCATCGGAAAGCCCACAAAAACTAGTTAAAAAAAAACAATTCTTTGCAACATATTGCAAAAGTGTTTATTAGACGGAAAGCATTTATAATAACCAAAACAAAAGGAATAACTTGAGTCAGCCTAAACTTCATATTGGCCGATTTGGGCGAGTAGTTAAAGGCTGGTATTGCAGTAAAACTCACACTCGAAAGAAATACGCGTTCGAAGCGAATCGAGCAACGCTTTTCCCGGTGCCATTAAAGGACAATTCACTACCTGTTCGACGATTGTTGTTAGGGAGTGGGACAATGGAAAAGGCGAAAGTGTTTACCACTTACCAGCCAGCTCGAAATTAATTAGGCTTTACTCTCCTCCGCCGGTACCAACCGTCCGGTGTTTCCTCTACGACGCCATAAAGGAAGGGATAGAACAAAGAAACTCGTCAGGTTCGGTTTTGTTGCAGCAATAGACTGCACGCCCTAATATTTGCCGTTTTCAAAGTCCCAAATTGCCCGCTTAACTTTCTTCTGCGCGTGCTAAAGAAATGGAAAAGCCCTAGGTGTCAGGTAAAACAATTCAACAACAAAAGCCTGTTCAATGTGATTCCACGATGGATGCCGGCCCCGCTTAACTCGCGATGCATCTCACACGCATCTTAAAACGAGCTTTCGCACCTCGATCAACTTGCGATCGAAAGTGCTTGTCATTTTAAAGAAGTAGTATTATTACCAAGTCACACGCGCAGCTTCGACATTATTGAGTGTGTCGAAACGGACCCTGCATCCGCTTAGGAAGGGTTGGGGCGCGGAAGGAAACGCTAGGGGACGGTCGAGTCGTCGGAGCTCGATGGATCGAGCGGCGCCGTGGACGAATCCTTCCAGCAGCGTGCGCGAGGCATCGGGAATTTCATCGAGCAGAACACGCCGCGACCTTCCTTTCACAAAGTGCGCACAAATCAGCGTAGACACGCCACCGTCTTACGCGCAGAGGTTGCAGCCGGTTATTACACCGCTCCACGGGGACTCCGCTTTTTCTACTTTTCAAAAGACGTCTGTCGAGCGGTAGAAGCGTGTCCGCGCGTCGAATAAAGCGTTATTATGCAGGCTGGTCCGTTACATGCCGGTACAATCGGGCAGAGGGGGCTTCTTCGCGAAGGAAGACGTCGAAAGTATTCTGTCAAGTGTTTGGAAATCAGCCTACGTTTACGAGAGAAGCGACTTCGAACCAGAGTTGGGCAAAATGTAATCTAATTACAAATTACAAAGTACGATTGAACTGTAATTGTGCAATTGATTACACATTATTTTCAGTAATCGTTGATTTAGATAGTTGGCAAAAACCAATGGTCAACTACCTAAATTAACAATTACAGAAAATAAGGTGTAATTAATTACACAATTACAGTTTAATCGTTATTTGTTATTTGTAATTAGATTACATTTTGCCCAACTGTGCTTTGAACGCTGATGAGGCACTCGTGCGTTGGGGCTAGAATTTAGCGTGGCAGATCTTACTTGCTCGTAGTTCTCAGCTCGGAGGCCAGTTTTATATAATAGCATCGACGTAGGTGCCGTTTTCGAGTATTTCTAGGCGAAATGAATCTTTCTATGAACTATGCATCGTAGTTTCATATTTATAGTTTTTGAAATCAGGAACATTCTAGTATCGCATATGTTTGCTCACATCAGTATGACGCCATGGACTTCGTCGTCTGCACCTCGCTGCTGCCCGCTACCCCCTTAATGAGCGCGCGTAATTGCTGGCTCTGATAGGAATCAGTGCGTGCCAGGTGATATTTTATTAACGCGACCTAACCCTCCGTGCTTTGACGACTTTTCAAGCCGATAGTTTGGTAGCTGGATATTCACCGCCGTTGGAAAATATTCCAACGACTCTGGGCGCGAGGAAAAGGGTAGCATTTCGCTTTGAATCTGCTTTATTAACTTTTAGTATTTCCTCCTGGAAAATTTGTTATTTACGCATCGATCGATCGAGCAAAAAGAATCGGGGAGTAGAGTAAGATTCTGACAAAGTAGGTACAGTTTCTGCAGGGTAAATCCGGGAGACGCGGTCGGGCCGGAGAGTTGGTCGAGCCGCTATATTTCAGACTCTATAGGTAAAAACGCGTTAAAATGCAGAGCAAATACTTCTTTAGAAGCCAACAGTTGAATGAGTAGCGTCACTTCGCTTCCATCTGTATTTTATCTGGATTTATAGGCTATAAAATGCAAATTGAGGTTACATTTAGCCTATTTTGTCACACAACGGTGTATAGAATCGTATTTAAAATATACTTCTAAGTTTATTTCTGTTTAATGTTTGGGATAATGAGATGGTAGAGATATTGAGGGACAATGCAGCCAAAGTATTTGGCCATATTAACTCTTCCTCTCAAAACTAACGAGAAGACCATCTCTGGCTGCAGAAAGGAGAGATGCTCGAGTTATGATTTTTTCATTATTTTTGTATTATTTTTGTGTATTTATTTTATTCATTCACTTTTGTATTCATTTGCCTTGCTAATTGCCGGCAGGTAGTTCACTTTGTCTTTGATCTGCTCTTTACTTGTTTAGCATAAACAAATTAAATATCAATGAATCCGTAGCTGTATTCACTCATAAATAATTTCGCTTTCTTCTTTGTTATTTCTCCGTGAATAATTATGAGTGGTCTCTGTCAACGACGAAAACCATTTCCCCCGGCACCTCGGGAGAGGTGGTCAGATGTCACGACTTCAGTTTTCAACCCGATTTACAGTAAATATTGCCTTAAAGCAAATGTCGACCAGTTTCTCTGAATCAATATAAAATTCTGTACATATTAGGTTTGTTCTGATAAAATAAGTAATATCTGCATTAGTTTTAATAATCATTTTATATTATGTCGACCGCGTCTCCCGGATCTACCCTATTTCAAGTAGAATTAACATTGTCCCATCGGTCATTCGATACAGATTTCTGTATTACAGATTTGTCGTACTGCGTCACGTCGAGACGCAAGGAAGCATTTCCGAAATGTAGGACCGACGCGGACGTCTATTCATAAACGTTACTCCCCGTGTTTTATCCAAGATCTGGCGACAGTATTTGAATCCGACGCATAAGCGCCCAGAGGAGCACGGCGCTCTTTGTTGCACGACAAAACCTGCGCAGGTGTGTCTCAGCTTTACCTGTCCCGACAGCAGGAAAACTCACAATGATCGTTGCTAGCTTACCGGGGACTATTGCGTTTCTTGCAACACAATGGATTTCCACGTATAATTCTCGGTGGATTCGGCCACGGGTTTCATTCGACGGCGAGGGAAATCAGCGTCGATCCGTATCGTCTAGGAAAACCGTTTCCACGGCTCCTTATCTTGGATCGCAGCTTACTGCAAGTCGTTTCTCTCACATAACCGATGGCAATTCGCGGTATCCATAGAAAGGACTCTGTCGAATACTGAGAGCCGTGTGTAAAAGACTTCAAGTAGATCATCAATTTTATTTATGCAAGGGCAATTTGTTGAGCCACAAAGGTTTGATCGAAACAATAGAAATGAGGGGTGGGAAGATATTGCCGTTTTGATGCGGGCGGGTAATAAGAATTTGAAAACCAAGGAGATTCAAGTATCGCGCGCTACAGCTGACAGCTACACCTATAGTAATGCAGCTTGAAGAGAAGTCAAGAACCCATGCATGTATGCACCATTACTTGATGAACATTAAGGGGAGTTGAGAATTTGATGCAAGAAGCACAATGAAACATTAGGGTGTGTCCATTTTTTGAATGTTTTAATTTTAAAAACGACTAGTGAGAAAACGGTACAATTTCAGGTTTAAAATTAACCACTACCTTTAAATTTTGTGTAATACATTATTTACCTAGTTGGAATTTCATTTGAAATTATAGAAAAGTACGAAAATTATTAAAATTATTAAAAAAAAATTAATAGTTGAGCTTATGAACCGCAACAGAAGCAAACAAGGTGTCGCCTTTTTGGTGGACTTTGTTAAATAGCATAAAATTTACTACATAAATTACATGTGGCTAGATCTGTTGCTAAAGTTACATATATTTTCATTTTGTAGTAAATGCACATTTCCACATATTTTTATTTTCATTTTCATGCTTTTATGTAAGCAAGTCTCACTTTAAGTAGTACATGAATATGTAGTTTGTAGTTAAATCATATTTAATTTTCACTTTTTTCAACTGTGATTTGAAGTAGCTAAACCTCGCTCAAATCAATTTCTGAAGATAATTTCAGATTCATGATTAAAAACAGCATTACTTTGTCACTAGTGATTCTAAATTTTTCAAAAACTTTAAATTTACCCATAAAATTGTCTCACCCTAATGAAACATCATGTTTTGAACTTCTAACTGTTTATAGCAGGGGATTGGAGCAGACCAATTTTTAATTTGCTCCGCTCCAGCTTGCTAAATAAAAATGCTTTTAATACTTTCAAACAGTGATCTTTCATTTGCAACAAACCCCGTCTTCCTAGCTTTTCATTTTCATATAGAAAAAAAATCATAAAGAATGCTTAATTTTCGGGCAAAGAAAATACTATGCCCCCTTAACACTTGGCTGCGCGGCCCTACGATATAAAATTTTTTCCTACGATATAATATTTGAGATTTGGTATTTATTAAAAACATTTCATTCATCTGCTCGTATAAAACGAAAGAAAATACAAATAATAACACAAAATTTGGAGCAGTGGAGCAGTAAAAATTTTCCGCGCTCCGCTTCTGCTCCGGGCAAAACCCCATTGCTCCACTCCCCCGCGCTCCAGCTCCGAGCTCCGCTCCAACGCTCTGGTTTATAGATATCAAGATACTATTAATGTTTCATTGTGCCAACTCTCCCTACTGCTATAACACCTTAGAATGTGTAGGAACGTGACGAAATGCACCAAACTAGGTAGCTCGTACCCTCAAGAATATTAGGCAGGTACTTTAGACATCACTTGAGTGGGCTCCAGTATAATCACACTTCCAGGAATATCCGAATTCAATGCCCCTGACGCGTCTACCGCGTAAAAATAATATCCCAAAGAGCAAGCGAAATTTCCAAAAGAATCCACCCCCAGTTAAGAAGAAACTGCGCGAGCGCGGTTGAAAAGGGCATAAAAGAAGCCCGCGCGGGCGCAGCACTGTTACTCAGCCGAATCCTCGGGAATTATACAAAAATCTCCGCACCCGTGTGGCTATCCTCAGCGTCTCTGACAATGGACCGCCATGGGACAATTCCCAGGTCCGGATCCCGAAGTTCACCCATCGCTGCGAACAATAAGGAAAAATCAGGCTCGATCGATTCCTTCCAGGAACGAGGCAGGGTTTCATCTTTCAACTATTGACGGGGAGCGCGGCGCAGGTCCTGGTCTCCGCGCTGCTGTCTCCTCGCGTACCAGCGAGGATCGAGGCCCCACAATGGCCCTGGCCGAAAGCTGGCTAAAGACGCAGCACGGGATGGTGTTTTCGGGGTACTTAGCGAACGGAGGAGGGAGGAAGTAACAATGACCGCGACCAGTCAGCCGCGGGCTCTTTACGAGCGATCGACAGCACCTGGCAGAGTGACCTGCGCCTTCGGGGACGAGCCACGATCTTGCTGCCGAGATGGTCCGCAACGGCTGGAACACCTGCGCTCCCCGGGAAAACTTTTCGACGAGGCACGTCGGGGCCCCATTCAGGGAACGTTCCGTGGGGGCGGGCGAGGGCGGAGGGGGAGGAAAAAGGTGAAGCCGAAGGTGGCCTTGGTCGGCCGCTTGAATCCGGGAAAGGAAACGCTTCGAGGGGATTTTTGTGTACGGACTCTCGGTGGACAGATATGAATTCCGGTTTCGGGGAACGGGGGTGAGAGGACGCGACGCGTTAGCCCCCGGCTTGACACGTTCACCTCGACAAATCGTGCGGGGCTAATCGGTGAACGATTTCTGGGTGCATTGCTTTCTATGGATCTCATTCGGGTTGGTGTTCCGCGAATGAGCGGCGGCTTTCGTTGTAACTACGCGAGAGGGGTGCTTGCAGTGGTAAGTCCCTGTGCTTAGTTCCATTCGGAATGATTAAATTTGCAATTGGCTGTCGAAGAGCGTTACGAGTGTTCGTGTAGTAACGACGGATTGTTCGTGGGTAACGAGCGAAGAAACGTAGAGAAACGCCAAGTAATTTAATTAGAACGTTGGTGAATCGAAATAGCCGGGAATTAGACGAAATTGACGATGCAGGAAGAGAGACGTCTGTTCTGAGGCTTCTGACAAAACGGTCGCGATGCGATTATACGGTTTCAGGGGTGTATGAGAGTGCAACCGGCGTAGTTGCGTTCATTGCTGCCATCGCGCGTTTCTGCGATGGTGTAATGATACTTCTCCATGAGACTTTTATGAAAACTTTGCTAAACTGCGGGAGAGCTGACGTGTGTGCGTGGAGGACCATCCGGGTGTGTTCATTTCGAAGTAGGACATAGTAATAATTACTAAGGTGCAACTAAAGGGAGGAATTGGGAAGGGTCACGGTTTAAATGAAATATTCGTGGCAATGTATGTAGCAGATACATATCCTGCCCTCCTTATGATTAAGGACATTACATTTTAATAAATGTCCTATCTAGCATTCCGAAACATCTGCGAAAACTGAAGTTTTATCATTTTCTTCTTGCCCTCCTGGTAAAAAATAAATAAGTTAGACTGTTCCTAGATCTCTACGAAGCACTAGGGGGTTATAATTTTACTTAAAGGGAAAAGGCGTCTGGAACTTAAAATATTTCAACATTTCGTGGAAAATGGGATAATGCTTGATAGAACATTTTAATCCAGGAGGCCAGTACCTAAAACTTCAACTTTACTACGTGTAATATAAGAGGAAAGAGCACGTCCAATTAGAACTCATGCATCGTTAGCATACACTCGCATGTGTTCCCTTATTTTCCTCAGAGTTTCATACAGTTGGTAAGTATCCTCCCAGCTTTCTGCAAGCATTCAGCGTTTAGGAACGGCGTATGGCGCGACTGGCACATAGATGGCGCCCCGTTGGCTTCGATATGTATTTGTGTAGTTCGTAAAGGAGTAAGTAGCGTCGGAGAGTCGGCGTGAGGGAATCGGTAACGCGGCTGGCCCGAACGCAGAGGGCCCCGCCGATCTTGGGTTCGAGTCCCCCCCCCCCCCCATCGCACAGTGTCTCGCGGTATGTGTTCAAAAAGCAAAAATTTGAGTTTTTAAATTTTGTATTTCATTTCGTGGAATTGGTAGTAAACAGTCCTCCGACATAAGAACATAAGTAAAAAAGGATTTAAGATCAGTAAAATTACATTCAAAGGCGAATAATAGTAAATATTTACCCACTGTATTTTTGTTGTATTTATAAGTTCTTTTCTTTCTTTCTTTTTTGAAAATAAGCAAAATATACCCGTCTTTCGTTTTATTAATTAAAAAATCGTGCATTTAAAGGTATGGATACGTACCAGTGGCACAAATTATTACTTTTTTTGTCGCATCTTCTAACTTCTGGAGAGAATTAAAAAAAAACGAAATATATCGGTTCTTTCATTTTTTGACTACAATTAGTTCCTTTTATGCCCTTTAATTTGGTGTAAATTCTATCTGCTCCCGAGTGCTCCTACATGAGTAGAAATACATTAATAAAACGAAAAATTAGACAAATCTGTGCTAGAATATTTATTTTTAAAGGACACTGAGCTTTGAATTCCTTCAGGTTCAACTGATAGTGATGAAGATGTATAATAAGAATGAATAATTTAAAATTTATTATGAATACAAATTATTTAAAAAATTAATTTTATTTTTTTATAATTGTTTCATATGTTTGTTATTAATTTGTGTTTAAATGTATTTAAAAAAAGATATATTTTATTTGTTTTACAAAAGTATGCACGATATGATTAACTAATAAAAATTATGTTCAAAAATATATTTTAATGAATTATTTTATGCTAAAAATTATTTTTTTCTGCACAAATATGATTAATATATCAATTACATGCAAATAACTGTATGTTAATGGAAAATTGATTTTTTTCTTACATACTCGTTACACTGTGCATCGCCTGAAGCTCTCTTTTTCGCCTACATTTCAAATCCTACAACAATTATTCAGCATTAATGCAGCGAACAGTGCGAGTTGCCAAACTGCTAACATTATCAGAAACACATAAATGGCCCATCTAAAATAGAATACATATTCGCGTTACGTACACACATTAGTATCGCAATTATCGTTTAATCTGATCCCAGTACCTATCTGTGTTCGGAAAGTAGTGCGATCCGTCGATTCGAAACGGCGCGGTCCCCCGCCGCGTAAGAAGTCCAAAGTCCGCCACCTACGCGGCCACGGTGGCGCACCTTGTAGATATGAATTTGCAAGTTGGCGTGGGTGGTTGCAGGGCGCTCAGTATCGCCTTTGGTTTCCTCGCGTCGCGCTCCAGATGACCGTGCCCCCCTACGCGGCCCCCCTTCCTTCCCTGAAAGACGTCCACGGGGGGACGACCCACCCACGCGACCTTCGACGTCTTCGTTTTCTCCTCCCTCCCCTCGCTCCCCGATGTCTGCATAATGCTCCAAGAGACGCCGAAGATCCATCGTGATAGAGGTCAGGCAATTAATCGTACGAATTAATTAATCGGATCACGGCCGATACCTATCTTCGCGGCCGAACGAGGAAGTTTCCTCGGGCGTAGGCGACCCTAACCAAGTCGCGATCCCACGTCCCGATAAGGGGCTCCCCTAACCCCCCCCCCCCCTTTTCGCGACCATGAGAGTGCAACCCCAGCGAACACAGGAAACCAGAACATTCCTCACGTCCCACCTTCGAAATAGGATTATCTTCGTCCATTCATCCCTTCGCCGGAGCGATTTGGAATGTGTCACGTGGGCGTCGCGTACACCAACCAGCAGTTTCACGCTAGCCGGAATGCACAACGACGGAGTTCCCTGGCGATTCTTTTCTCCCTCGGGCTTTTGGAATTCTCTCGCGTTTTGCGC
Source organism: Andrena cerasifolii (assembly GCF_050908995.1). Classification (NCBI taxonomy): domain Eukaryota; kingdom Metazoa; phylum Arthropoda; class Insecta; order Hymenoptera; family Andrenidae; genus Andrena; species Andrena cerasifolii. The sequence continues at coordinate 15,179,721 of NC_135123.1, forward strand.
GGGCACTGTGTAATGTCTTATGAAACGAATTTGGTCGGAGTTCGATATTTTCTAGAGGGGCGTTTAGAATGCAGTTGATGGAATAGAGTTGGCGCATGGGGAGGAGGAGGAGGTGACAAGAATCACATATTTAGTCAGAATAATTCTACGTCGCGAAGTGTTGCTGCACGTGTCGCGTTTCACTGAGTTACCATTTCGGTGCAGCCATTCGATACACGTAACAGAATCCTCTCTAATTGTAAGTACTGAGCCCTGTTCGTTCCGTGACTAATGAAATTAGAGATTCCCAGCGGTAACTTTAATTGGCAACTGGGTTACTCGAATATTTCGACATTCTACTCTGTGTCATTTTCATTCCACCCTTAAGGGGTTTCTCTACTTCGAATTCCTGAAAAGGAGCGCGATATTTGGGATTTTTTTTAGAGGAACCCTCAAATTATATTCATTGGAAACTTTGTGCCTATACTTGTACATATTCAGGCAACATTTTGCAAAAAATTCAATTCCAAAATAACAGTGCCTAAAATATTAAACGCGTCTTCCTCAAAACGATGTTTTTCGAATTAGTTAGCATGATAGCTCAAAAACCAATCACCTGATTTACGTCAAACTTTGTATATATCTTCCGTAGATGTCCCATTCTCGTTGGTACTAAAACTAAGTCGGTTTCTGCAAAATTAGACTTTTGCGACTTAAAGAACCAGCGACTTTTTTGCAGAAACCGATATCTTTTTAGACATTTTTTTACTTGTCAGTATTTCTCATTTAATCTAGTTCGGACGACAGCCACACTCATACAGATTACACAATTTTTTAAATTTTCTATTTCAGACAACTACAAGGACTGATTTTATACTAACCGTGCGCATATGATTTTTGTAAGGCGCCCTATTTGAAGCACTATAACTCCGGATATATCCAATATTTTTGCGTACAAATTTTTTTGTCATATTCTCTAAAGATTGACAAATAAAGCCACGAAGCTGGAAGTAAATATATCTAACGGTTTTGTTTTAAAGAATTCCCAAAGTTCGCATCGTTGTTCGTCCGTCAACGTAGGGAGACCCTTTAAGTCAAGCATATACTATATTTAAGAAAACACGTGATAAATAAAGTGTGGAGATATATGTCGATCTAAAAAACACCTTGATCTGCATAAAATCGGGAACAAAGATCCACTGTGACGTGATGGGTCAGCCAATAATCAGTCGTTTAATGTATGACTCATTGTACACATCGATCGTCGGCGGTGAGGAGTGTGTTATCGATACGCGTTATCGACGGCCGTTTCTTCGCCTACCTTTCGCTGTCCTCCCCTCTTTTCACTCGCTCTGTCGCCTGCACGCTTCCCTAATAATGACACGTTGTTCCCCGCGAAAATTGTAGCCGTCCTTACGAAACAAGTTGCCCAGTGTGAATCTCTATGTAGACGATACACCCGATACATGCGCATCGGCTAATGCTGTATGAATAATTGAATATCCCCCCTATCCGACGCGTATCTATGAGCGTAGGGGGCAGTATACATCGCTGCACTAAGGCCTCGCTAACGGGTGTCTAACTGCGACTCGAAAATGTCGCCGAGATGTTCGATTTTAGCTCAGTTCTCTGCCGCCGTTCGAATGCATCGAATTCCTCGTCCCGATTGACGAGCAGAGTGGAAGCGAAGCTGGGGAATTGAAAATATCCCGGGACAGTTGCTTTGAATACATTATTACGCGACGAAGAAAAGGAACACTTAACCCTTCGTGGTCACCCGAGGTGTATCGCACCTCGGGATATGTCTTTGTCAGTATTTCTGTACATTTTTAGACCTTAATAATAGAATTTATAAATTTGAAGTTTAAATAAAATTGCTTTTATCCACAACTAGTTACTCAAATACAAATTTCAACATATCAAAGTTTAGATTTTTAAGAAAGGACTATAAGAAAGTCACAGCATGTTGAAAGTTATAAGATTCAAAAATACGAAAATTGTAACTCAAAAATGACGTTGGGAAACAGGAGAAACCCCACGTGACCAATTTGTGATTATAAGAAGGATTAGGTAAGGATAGAAGCATATTTTGGAAAGCTGATAACTGGTGCTCTATTGTGACACCAAGTTGCTCCGTTTCAACCTCAACATTTAACGTTTTGGTTCTTCCTGTCGCGCGATACGCTGTACCTGCGTGTAGAAATATTTTCTTATTTTACGTATTCGTGAACCTATCGACCCAAGTTTCGTACAAGACCGAGGACCGTCAAGGACCCAGTTGCTGATCACTTAAGAGTAACTACCGCGGGTTTTTAAACGTGTAAAGGGAAAACTTAACCAAATGTAAACGATTTTTTGTTATTTTAGTAAATCTGTGTTTCATCTTTAATTTGGTATTAAAAAAAGTGCGCGCGCAATAATAATTATTTTATAATTTAACTTTGAAAGTGAAAAATGCAAAGGGAACAGTTTCTGATCACCTTCACACGTTTTACTATGAGCTATCAAATTCTGCGTATAAATATCAAAATACTTCATAATCATTTAGTAATTTGTTAGAATAAATTTGTACTATAATAAGCTTATTATTTGGTTTATTTTCCTAAACTGATCAGGAATTGGGTTCTGATCAGGAACTGGGTCCTTGCCGGTACTCGGTTCGAATAACCGAACCGAGCCGAGCGCTCGAAAGAACCGAGCGGCTCGATTGAAGCTTGCGGCTCGAAAGAAGCGAGCGGCTCGAACGATCCGAGCACGCGAGCAGGTCTGGCGTACAGTGTACAATGTATGTACATCGGATCGTTCGATGCCACCCGATTGTTTCCAGCCGCTCGCTTCTTTCGAGCCGCAAGCTTCGTTCGAGCGCTGGGCTCGGATCGGAAACCGAGTCCCGGCTCGACTCGAATTCCGAGCTGCTCGAATATTCGAGTACTCGAACAGCTCCACTACCCACCCTCGGTGTACCCCGATATCACGACGAGCTCCTCGTACCCTGTCCTTGAAAACGTACGACTCCATCGGGCTAGAATTTTGTTCGTCACTGAAACAGATGTCGATTACTGTGACACGCTCGTGGACGACGTGCAATTTACCGTTGCCGATACATGCACACGCGCGCCCCGTGGCTCGTCATTTCCACATATTCCTGCGTCGCCCCGCGGTTGCATGTCAGGAGAATAATCCTTGTGGGGAACGCTTCCCTAATTCCACCCCCGGCCGCGTAAGAGTATAGACGCGAAAGGCGTAACAATTGCAGGATATCGTCGCCGGAGGACATTTGCGGCCGTGACATCCTACAATATGATACGTACAATTGCCTCGCAGCGGCACAGGTATAAAAATCCTAACAATACGGTGGCCACGTAGGGGTGCGCGTCGACGATGAGCTGGAAACCAGGGGCAGAATGACGTCCACGCGACGCGCGAATGAAGACACGCGCTTGTTTGTTATTTTCGAAATACGTGCACGCTGTATTTGCGGGAGAGTCACGTGCGTCGAAATTGCCCGGTTTCTCACATATTTCATTGAAGACCCGCGCGTTTACCTCGTCAGGTTCGACGATCGCCGTTCGACGAGCCGCGAGCGTGAAAATTTTCGATAAATCTCCTATTTTAGATAAAGTCTCGTGGAAGATGTAAATGACAATGGAGATTCCGTGGTGGAGATTTCGAGCGTGCACGTGGCAATTGCTCGAAGGCCGTTCAATAATTAGTTATAACTGTGATAGGCACTGTGTGCCCGCATTCGCAGATGGGGGCCACGTAAGAGACGCATTGCGACGCCTAATAGTCATTCTCGCGTTTGGCGCGTAAAAGGCCTTCGGTTCGTTTATTTGCCGAAGCCATGTTGGTTACATAAACTCCGATCGTCGGGCGAACCTGCTGTCCCGCGAGTTTTCGTGTCTCTGGTGGACTCTCTTTAATTTGCTGGCGTTGAATTTACAAAATTACTTTGAGTCGACAAAGCGCTTTGCTCGTTGCGCGTTCCCCTTTGCAGCAGCATTGCTTCGATATAAGCCCCGCGAGTGCCTCGTCGTCCTCGATCGAGCATTCGCGAAAATCTTCTTTCGAAAAGGAAAGGGAGGGCTCCTCTTTTTACCCACCGCAATTGACACTTCCCCCGTTTCGGACTGACACTTCATTAGGGACGATTGCTGGCATCCCCTGCCGCCGTCGTTTCTTTCCTCGTCCTTCATCGGCCGGATCTCGAGACCTGTCGCAGAATTTTTCACGCTGAGCCCCTCAAACAACGAACGCGTTCCTACCTATGCATCCCTTCGGAACGGAGCAGCTCCGCACGTACAGAGTTCTTGTTCCACTGGCCGGATCCTTCCTCTAACGATCTCGTTCTGCCCGTGGAATCCGATGATGGTTCTGTCGGTTTCGTAGAGACGGTTCGCTTCTTCATCCGTCGCTTTGTTGCTAATTTCTCCGCGCCTGAATCGTTCCTCGTACCCATCGACCTGCATTCGATATTTATCCAGATCCAACCACTATCCGGCATGCCAATGAGCGACGATTAGCTGGGCTATTCAATAATTGCACGGCAGAAATATCTCACAGGATACTACTGGCGCGCGACGGCGATGCAACATTCATGCGGGCATTGTTTACCAATTCCACCGTTCAAAATAGAAAGTCCCATTGATCGCTCTCTCGAAGCTGAATTTATCGCCAGGGTAAAGCTTTATTATTCATTGTCCCGGCCCGATCGTCGTCCCCAATAAAATGCGCAAGCTATAAATAGCATTGTCAATAATTCTAAAACTTACATCTTTACACGAGCAAATTGTACGACTCCGCGCGAAGCATACACCAAAACTTTACGTCGAACCGTGGCGATTTGCTTCGCAAGTTATTCACTCCTTCATCGACCGTATCTACTGACAGAAGGCAATATCGTTATTTCAATCCTCCCACTCTCGCGAAATTATTATTATTAGTAGTATAAATATATACGGGATAAAGTCCCATTAGTGTACAAGAGCAAGAACAGAGGAAAAGACAAAAAGAAAAATAAATAGCAATACACAGCGCATACGAAAAAGCATACAATACTTAAAGTAGGTAAATGGTTTGACCCTTTGGAAGAAATTCTGGAACATGCAAAAATTTTATACGCGGTACAAAATAGTCTTATCTCCTCTTTTCAATGTTTCTTCTTTAATAGCCACAAGAAACTCATTAGATACTTAATTCAGTGTACAATTTTTCTAAATTTTTAAATAAGAATTTAAGAGCACCTTCTGCAGTTAATAATATCGAATCATCTGTACTGTGATTTTCTATTGGAATTCATATAGGTTCTAATGTTATTAATAAGATGCATTATAAATTGTAGATGTGGTTATACGTTCGCGATTAACTAGTAACACATTCATTTACGAAAATAAATGAGATTTATAATATTTTTCCTAGACTTAAGTTTCTCGAGATATTATAGTATTTCTCGAGAAATAAGAAATAAGCAATTATAAAATTTCTCGAGAAAGCATTCTCGAGAAGGAACACTAGATGCGGGGTAGATTCTTCGAGATGATCTGATTAAATAACATTTTGAGAGGTTCAGGGTCATGTAGTTACTCGCACACCGTCTCTGAAAATTTACAAGGCCCATCTGTAAACCGTGAATTATAACGACATTATCGTGAAATGTCGATTTGAACTTTCGGCGTGCACAGAAGGAATACTTGATGCGCGAACGGTTACCTTCGATCACTGATTCCCGATGGACATCGATTAGTGGCCATCGTGGTTCTTTCCCCACCCGATTTCCCCGAACGAATTTACTCCCTTCCCCATTCAGCCAGCGTCGATTTGCAGCTCCACTTTTTTTGCGACTCTCCCGTAAAGGACCCCGGTGGGCGAGCACCTGTAAAACAATCGCGAAGCCGCACGAATTACCGGGGGACGCGTGCTTGCGCCGTAAAGGGTTAGCGGCAGGGTGAGATACGCATCGCGGGGCTGGAAAATGGCAACGGGGGTGGGCGCGAAGGGAGACATTGTAAGGTTACCGATGCAGCCTGCTAATGAGGCCGCGACTGCACGCCTCGATACCGAGCAGCCCTTTCCGGAAGCGCGTTCTTGCCACGCTGCTGCCAACAGGTTTTGCCCGCCGCCTTGACTTATCGCGGGCCACGAAGGAAATGGTCGAGCGAGATGAAAAGGAGAAGCTGCTTCTAACAATATATCGCTGGATTCCCGTTCGATTCACTTTTCAAACTATTCCGTAGAAATTTCTGCAATTTCGTGCAACGTCGAATTCGAAGCCGGTGCCATTCGACTTCGAGTTTCCTTGGATATATTGTCGATTGGTAATTTACGGATTGCCACACAGTGATTAGGCACTTTCGCGCGTCTTTTTATTCGTGCGTCATTATTTAGGTAAATAATACTCGATTGTGGTGTACCGCAATCAATTTTCTGATTGCCGGAACAGGATCAGCTTGGATTAATTGTCCTTCCATTAATGCCCCGTTGTAGAGTCGTTAAACGATTCGATGTGCCAGATTACGTGCGCCGTGCGTCTGAACCATAATGTGGGACTGATGATGGGAGTGTATCTACAGTGGGGCTCAAAAATAAGAGGACGGAGGCTCTCGCATTTCGTTTTCTACTCTTTAAACAATTTCTCTTTGACTGCACTGCCCGTTATACAGAGCGTGTTTTAAGATTCATAAACAGTGGGCGTTAGTTTGTCAAGCGTCCTAGTCGGATGTCGCAAGCAGAAGCCTACTGTTTAATCAATCCACAGGGACACTCTTCGTCGGGCTGAAAATAAGTTTCGCCAGGCAAGAGGGTTGTGGCGATTAAAATTACGTTGTTCATCCGGCGATGCCGCTCGGAAAAGCGAGTGTAAATACTCGAGGAAGAAGCCGTCGACTTTTGCTGCTCGCTGTAGCGACCGGTTCGATATTATTTGCCGGGAGATGATTTTTGTAACTGCCTCGGTACACGGTGCTCGCGTTACCACACCGGCGTTGATGGATCTGCCGTTGACTTGCGAAGCGATCCCACGGGTTCAGACAGATATGGGCGTGGAGCATTTAAATCAATTTACGGACACGCATGAGTAGCCGCGACGAGTATTTCCAACGTTCTATAAAGCCGCTTCCTATGGTCGATTTCAATCGAGTCCTTGGTAATTCTGGCTTTTAACCCTTGGATAGCTCGTTAGGAAACCCTGCCGTCGATGTGGGTTAATACTCCACGGAAAAATACACGCGAAGCATATTAAACTAGAATTCTGTGTTGGAGGATATCTGTGTAGATGAACTTCGAAGCGGAGGAATATATGGAGCTTGATATTTTTATAGGAATTTGTATACCTACCTGCATTTTAATGCAGAGGTGGGAAGGCACTGTGTCAGTTCGGTGTGTGTTTGAAGAAACTCGGTAATGGTTATTACGAATTTCGAGCTCGAGGGGACGCACGATCCTTTTTGGACTTTATTTAGTCGCTCTTAATGTATTATTTAAGGGGTAGACGACGGTAAGCAAGAGGTAGTTGTAGTTGGAGGCCATTCTGATTGTGTCTTTCCGCCTTGCCTATAGATAAAGTTGGGTGAAAGCTGCAGCACAGTATAGACACTCATCAATGTTTCCGACCTTACGTATGCGTCACCGGAGTAACCCTTTATTCAAGGGTATAATTAGCCCCACATACTCCGTACCAGGGATCGTATGCGCATAAGCCGTTTCTGCTGCGGATCCGCTTCGCATCGGACTTTGCACTTTGCTCGCCGAAAGAAGTAACACGTCAAAGCGCACTGCATTTATGAGGACGCTTGCGACGAGTCGAAACTTTCTTAACATCCGCCGATGGCGAGTTCACCGATCAGGGGTCGAATGAAATTGAAAAATTTTCAGTTAATTATGAAATAACTGTAGTTTTATGACTATTATCCTTTCTGGACCGAGAAAGCTGTTATATGATGCAGTGTATTAGCTGAAAGTTTACATTAAATAAGAAACCTTTATTTGCTTGAAAGTAGAAAAAAAAGTTCCAGTTAAGCAGGAACATTTATTCTGCTGTGAAAAAGTTAAAACTGTGACAAGCAGATTTAATGAAAATGTAAGTTGAAACTTTAAACCGTTCGGTGAAAATATGTAAGCAGTTATATAAAAATCACAATGTGCTTTCGCTTTTGTATTTATGCGGCTTCCAATCCTAAACAATACTAATTAAAAAAATATTCTTAACTTTTATGTTGTACCCCTAAAATATCTGTTCAAAAGTACGTGATCCTCAAGAACTTTTATTAATTAAATATAAAACAACTGTTACAACTGAACTCTTACAACGGAGTTAAAATCTTAACGTACACAGTTAGCTTAAAACAGAAAAGAAATGATTTAAAAGTAAAAAGTTGGATAACTAACTTTTATATATAAAAGTTAACAGTTTCACTCGACCCTGATCTGCGATCGCAAATTCCGCTCGACACGATCCAAAGATCTCGCGACAAAGCACCAATTATCAAGTCACACAAAACAACTCTGATCCCATCAAACCAGAAACAACTGATAATCCACTGTAAAATCACGCGCCCGTCCGATTAATAAATCCTACTCCGCTGTATGACTTCCCACTCCAAGTGTCCCCCGACCAAAAACATGTGTGAACCAACGGCTAACCTTATCACAGCAAGCAAACGTATCTACGTTCGCCGCGAGGAGCAAAAGAAATCATTGGTCGTGGAAGGTGCTCAGCCACGAGGAAAGATCCCCGCGGAGTACACAGGGGAACGGTGGACGAGGAGCCTTATTACCGATTCGCCGAAATCTCCGTCGATCATAAATCAAGCGAGGAGCCGTTCCTCTCGGTGCGAGGCATCCGCTAACAGAGATCATTAGCGCGCCACCTCGAACCGGCTGCAAATCCAATCAGGGTCATCCGCTCGTGCTGGCCAGCGATGGAGCGGCGCGCGTCGGCCGGAGTCGATAAAAAATCCACCTCGGTGAATTATAATATCCACTCCGTGGACTCCGTGGACTTAGGTGGAGACCTAACCCAGGCCGCGCCGTTTCCGAAATTCCGCTACCGTTGGCCGGGAGAACTAGAAACTCGGCCAACGGCGACCCCCAACAGGGGCCAGGCGCTCGTCGTCGACAAAGCCGTATAGATCACATTAAGGGATGTTTTTACAATAATTCCTGCCGGCATGGCGGTAGCCCCCCCACAGGCCGCGTGAACGTGCCCGAGCGCACAGACGGCCACACACACACACACACTCACGCGCGCGCACACCTTCTCGCGGATCGCTTAGCAGCTGGGTAGGTAGGCAGCCGCCATGTCTAATTATGTCGCATTGATTTTGTCATTAGCCAACCCTGCGGTCGTTGTTGCGGCCACGGCGTTGAAGCAAAAACCACTTCCTACCCAACGATCGACGGCGAAGCCCGACCGCGTGTTCCGCGTTCGCCCCCTTCCGAGTCGCGGCAGCGACGCTGCCTGGCGTCCATTGGAATCCGACGATCCAAGGTGGAATCTATCGGATTCCTCGGGGACAGTTTTTCTTCGGCCGTGAGCTGCCCGATTGGGGGATCGTTAACACGACTCTCGACTCTGTAATAATACGCGGCGATTCCTGGTACATAAAAACAGAGGTGGCCATTGGAAATGACAGCGGCCCTGGACGGAATCAAGGAAAGCTGGTTGTTTGGGATGCAAGGGTTCCTCGATGATCCTCCGTTCCGCCTACGACGGAGGAATCGCGAACATACTCACAAGTTTCTCAGGTGTCTGCCTCCAATTGCTTTGGTTTTTGGATATGGTTTAGAGGACAGAAAAATAAGATATACGTGTTTTTTTGTTTTAGCTTGTTTGCATGCTTAGGGGGTGAAACCACCCTGCAAAGTTATTGATTTTCAGGTGTTCGTCTCCGACTGCTTTGGATTTTGGATAATTATAATACGTGTATTTTTATTTTGGTCTGTTGCATGTTTAGGGGGTGAAAGCACCCCTCAAAGTTATTGATTTTCAGGTGTTCATCTCCGGTTGCTTTGGTTTTTGGATAATTACGACGCAAATGAAATTTATATGAAGTTTTACTTAACACAATTTTGTAACCTTCATGAACTTTGAGGGGTGGTTTCACCCCCTAAACATGCAAACGGGTCAAAATAAAAAGACACGTATTTCTTATTTTTCTGTCCTCTAAACCATATCCAAAAACCAAAGCAATTGGAGGCCGACACCTGTGAAACTTGTGAGTACACGTGCGAGTTGGCCGGCAAGATACGCGGCATACTTTCGTTTTTATTCAATCAGAGACACTTCCAAACTGAATTTGAACCTGACAAGTACGTAGCACGATGCAAAAATGTCCGCTGGAAGAATACATAGGGGTACTGGGTACAATATATCAAGGTAAAACGTTTTTTCCAGCCAAAAACTGACCTCCGTGCACACGCGCGAGTACCGGAGGGTTAATTGGCGGATCCGCGTCCGCGCGGGACGCCCGTGGGCCCGGCGGGCCGGTCGACGACGAAAATTCGATGAAATCTAATAATCGGTGACCGTTGATCTGGCGGGAGTCGAGGGTGGGGGGCTATACGTGCGTGCGCGTGCGTGTTACGGGCGAGTTTCTCACGGTGCACTGGCAGAAAATTATAAGGGATGAGGTTAAACTCCGGGTTACCCCGCGGGGGTAAGGGAGCGCCCGGCGAGGAGGAAGAACGAAAACGACCGAGGCGGAGGAGAGGGCTGGGAGGACGAAAGCGCGCACCGCTCAGAGGGGGCAAATCATACTTAATTGATATCACAAAGAGGCTCTGCTCGCGCTCACCACCTAGCCCAACCTAACCTCATAATCGCCAGCTCCTCCGCCGGATTAAACGCCGCCTGGATCCATGTTGCACGTAAATTACGCGCGCCTGCTTCGTGTGCTCTACCCTTCACTTATTACCGTTGTCTTCGAGCGAGCCTCTTCTTTCTGCTCTCCCATCGTTCCCCTCCCCGTTCACTCCCCCATCTCTCCCCCCATTTCATCGCGATTCTGCCCCTCTCCCACCGCACCTCTCACTCCCCCCCTTTTGCCGGTCGTTTAGCCCTCGCCAAGGATCTGCTCTCGTTCGACCGCGAACGGCCATCGCGAATGGCAAAAGGCCGATTCGCTCGCGCAATTGGAAAATCATCGATTAAAGTCGACGGATCCGGAGCCCTCCCCCCCTCGCGCCCTAACGAACGACGCTGGTGCTCGTCAATGTCTAGTATCGGGGTCGACCGTCCTGATCGTTGAAAGCGTCGGCGATTTTTAGCGGTTTGGGTGGTCTCGTCGGGTCTCACGGAGCTGTAGCAGGTTCTCGAGTGCTAATTGAAAACGCAGGTTATGTGGAGCGTGAGATATGAACGTTTGTCACGTACCCCCTGCGTTTCAACTTTCGACCCTCGAATTGCCGACGGTTCTTCACCTACTCGCTAATAATCTGGGCAGACACTGGGACGCTCGAAATCTTTCTCGAATACCATAGCTCGTACAATTAATTCAGTGACGCTCTTTGTGGAATATTGAACGGTATTTTATTCGAAAGCCACGGCTAGACGGACGGAATATGTAAAATTCATGGCCTTGCAGTAGTAAAGATCAGGGACCGAGTGTCCAGTAGTTTCGGGATAGACCGTTTATTTTAATGGCGCTTATACGCATTTCTACGCTATCAAGTTTGATTTTAGAGGTGTATCCTCTCTGACTGATCACGCCCACGCCACTTCATTATTTGCCTGGTGCTTATCCTACCGAAGGATTGAAAAGCCTTCGACTCTGCTAGGGTAGCTAGCTCGAGGATGAGGCTGATCTTCAATTGGACGGAATTCCGTCGCGTCAACAAATCCCATAACCCGTTCGTTAATTGACAATTGCTGGAATGTTCAGCGACGAAGGTTTATCGAGCCGGGACCATGTGTTTCACATCGACGCGTCTCGAGTTCGTGCAACTCGCGCGTCTCGTGTCCCGAAGTCGGTGCGTGCGTTTCGGCACCGTTGTTCGGCCACTCGATAGCTCTTATCGGGCCTTGTACGCGCGTATAAAGTAGAAAGCAGCCGGTGTAATGATAATAATGAAAGGAGCACGGCGCGAGATCGATCGTGAGCTGGGAGTTGCGAAGTGGTACGTTTAATGATACCGATCGTTAAACGAATACCGAAGCCTAGTTTACTGGAGGGGCCTTAACTATGCTGCTTAAAAATGCATGAATAATAATGAGCGTTGCGTTTCATTGAAATTCACGCGTGACGGTAGTGGGAGGTGTTCGAGTGCATAAAGGAGACAAGAGTGGACCGTAGTTACTAGGCGAATAAGAACGGAATGTGGAACAAAAATTCTCGTTCGACGACCCAACAAAGATTCTAAATCATTCTGGAGTTGGAAGATCTGGTGGATGCTTTCACGGGGGCTATGATGTTGGACGAGGCATTAATTACATCATTATATTCTTTAGCGTCATTCATTTTTACTAGGAATTTAATATTTTCTGTGTCGGCATTCCGCGTTTTGGAAACGGCCTATGCGATTAGCACATCGGTGGCGCCGCGCTTATAGAGTTCGGAAAGGAGTAGCATCGGAGAGTCGGCGCACAGTGGGGAAATTTCGCGATTTTATGGCCAAAACCGCAAAAATAATTTCTTGAATTTGACAAAATAAATGCAAATGTCAATTAATATGAGTATCAAGCGCCACCAATTTTACTGTTAAATGTTTTAATACAAAGCTCCTATAGACTCGCAAATGTTTATGTTAAAGAATTAATCCAGATTTTCAAGTTGCTTCAAACACTTATATTGCGTTATCCAAAGATCTGAAAATAATTTCAAGGCATGGATTCAATTCCTGGTGGTGCGTAAGATATCTTTTTGTCCTCAAAATAATTATGTTTGGGTTTTTAATACGTAATTTATACAATTTTTAATGTAGTGTTTTAAATATAACCTGTTTTTATAAGAATCAATTTTCAATACATAAAATAGTTATCAATCCCATTATATTCTGCAATGATTTTCATTCCTATTTTACGTTGGACTATTTTGATCTATAAATGCAATTATTAATTGCTAATAGTTGCTAATCTTGTAATTATATGCTTTTTTTAAACAAGATCCAGTGTGTCTTGTCTAATATACGACATAACTGTGACCGAGACTGGTTCACATGTTATACATTACAAACATTTTATTCTTTTTTAAACGATTTTATTCAGCTTCGATCCTCTGTTTGATTGTATTATGTATGTTTGTTTCTCGTCAGAAGCAATAACCCTTCTGCTATGACCTGCAGGACTGTAGCAGAGGCATGCTCTAACAAAGAAAAAAGTGTATAAATGTAAATAATAAAAAATCTTTATCGTTCGTAATTTGTGTAAGTGCTGTTTCTCGAATAATTTAGTTTCTCATATATTAGAACGTAAAAGTGGCGAATTTTATATATTGAAAATAAGTTTTGAGGTTTTGACCACGAAAATGGATATAGTTCTTCAATTGACATTTGTATTAAATTTGTAAAATTAAAAATTTTCATTTTTGTAGGTTTGACCATAAAATCGCAAAATTTCCCCACTGTGCGGCAGTGGGGGATTGGTAACGCGCCTGGCTAGTACGCGGAGGACTCGCAGATCTTGAGTTCGAGTCCCATCGCTCGAGATTCTCTTTTTCGTCTATATCTGTAATTATAATTACTGCAAGAAACTTCAGTTCCCTTATCGTTTTGAGGCCTTTTCGTACGAGCATGGCGACTGATATTTCGAACATAATCACACTGCTTCTGTCTAGTGACTACTATAACCCAAATAATACCATCAATTAAACTTCAGTTCTCCATGTTCTCTCGGTAGGAAGCTCTACCGCACAAAATTACCTTGATATATTTGATACATCTCGCCTACAACTCCAAAAACAACTCATCATTCCGACATTCAAGCTAACAACCCTCCTTACTCAGGAAACAGCCCTACTACCGCGATTCGAACTCTTCTCAACCGCTCTCACTCCAGCTCCAAGAGTGCCTCCGCAATCCCAATCCCACCTATTCCTATTTCCAATAACCACGCACCTTGGGTGCTGCGTTAACGGGGGTCGACGATCGCTCCACCGATCCGCAGAAACGCAGAAAAGGGAGGCCCCATGGCCGCGACTCGAGCCGCGCCGTCCGTCGTCCTCCTCCTCTGCGGTGGCACGCAAGCTCGCCTGAGAAATAAGCAGGCACGATATTCAATAAATAACGAGACGCGTACGAGATAATTGGGAGGCCATAATTGCGCGCATCTTGCGTATATCGTGCCTGGCCGAAACGCGCGACCGATCGTCATGTGGGCCCCGCGGGGCCCCCTCGATTCTTCCTACCGGCCGTGGAGCACAAAAGGGACTTTCGCGTGAGGAGGGACGTATATGCATCGGTTCGGTTTTGCGGTGAAACGGCGCGACAAACAAAAGCCCGGTGCTGTCGACTTCGCGGTCGTTCGCCGAATGTTTGACTCCCATCATCAGTGGGGGGGACCCTCTTCCCGGTTTCTTCCCCTCGTGCCTCCAGTTCGTTACCAAGGTGTTCTCCACTGGCGTATCTGTCTCTCTTTCTCTCTCTCTCTCTCTCTCTGCGTCCCTTCGTGCTCTTCCCCTTCCGTCATTGAGCGCGAACTCATCAACCACCTGTGTTCATCGTCCACTTTCTCCCGAGCGACGATTACGCTCCGGCGTCTCGTGTTGTACGCCCGTTTCAGCGTTTTCCGTGTAGACCCCGTTGTCGTTCCACGTGGCTAGAAGACGCGGGGTTTGTGGTCGCTTGAGGGAAATACGGGGGTGTTTGGTTGAATCTTAACCCCGTTTTGAGGAATTTCGAAGATGAGGGTCGTTGCATTGGTATTTTAAGTTTCTTCGTTAGTTTGTCACATATTCTGTCATTATTATTGAGTGGAATAATAATCGGCTGTATGAAACTACATTACGTCGAGAATGAGGGTTATATAAATTGTCTGATAAATGTAGGATCTATACAAGGTACGGATTTGACTCGTTAGAGGGTTAATCTAGTTGTTAATGAGTTATCAGTCCTATAGATATTTGTTCAGCAGAAACCAGATGCGCTGTTTCACAACGAATTGCTGTGGTTATTGGCAGAATCGCGTAAATTATTAATCGCACAAAAATTACCCCGAGTCTACCACAATTTCGAGCAACCTTCGATGCCAACCAACACAGTAATCAAATTCATTGATCGCATCGGCGGTAACAATGTTTCGCGGAACAAGCCTGCTACGTCGTCGAAAGAGGAAGGTGGTGGAAATACTCCAGTAATCGATATATCGGCTTTGTTTAATGAATCCTCGTAGAAATACATAGTCATCCACTGGTCGTCACGCCATCAAACTCGCTCGACGCGTTTCCCCTATTCCAGTGGTTTTCAAGCGTGACTACGCTTATACTCCATTGTTACAGAGAACCCTCGGTCGAAACTCGTGGTCCTCTAAAAAGTCAACTTGCACCACCTTCGAGCCAGCCTCGCCGAGTTTGTTGGATCTCCAACTTCCCCCAGCCTGGTGAAACATAAATTCACGAAACTCGCATTTTCTTCGCGAAGCTACGTTCGTTCCTCGCTTTCTCGTCGCGAATAATTCCCGGGCCGATTTGAGGGGCGATTATCTTGCCTCCTGCACGAAATAGCGACGCAGGATGGGAGGCGCAGGGACATCGATGGGTTATTAACGTGTGCAAGTATGGCAGAGGAATAGCCAAGATACTATCGTTGTAATGAAGGACTATGGGCTAATGAAACAGCGGAGGTTTTCATTGCGATCTAGCCCGATCGAAGCAGCCTCGCCAATGGCCGTCCTTCGGCTCTTGGCATCGTTCGAAACGGATGATAAATTAGCTCGGAATAGGTAACTCGGGGCAGGTGATGTCAGATTGGCAGATGTTTTTGGTTACACAACAGTCTGGCCCTAATCTATCCGGCACGGGTGTTATATAGTTTTTTCTTGGTTCACAGACGCCCACGCGTGCTGCATTATTGTCCATGCCTTTTTCTTACTGTAACGATTATAGTTAGTACTATATATTCCTTTTGAGGCTCTTGTGGTATTTGCGTATGGAAAAGCAGAGGATGCAGTGGAATGCACTCTGCTTTGAAATAAATCTTTGCCTCTATCAGATTCGAGGGATAGTAAGCTGGATAGATTTAATTAGACCTGTACCTACGGTACTGTTAATGTCACAGAATTCAGGGGATGGTTCCCTGCTTGCAAGCCAAGCAGTTCGATCTTGTTTATCACTCCCGCAAACTTACGCTCGAAAGATTTCAATCTTATTTATAAGATGCAGTTGTAAACATTTCCAAAGATCAACGAATACATTGCAAATTTTAAAGAAATCAGCTTCCAGCTTGCCTCGGAACACGTGGTCCACAAAGAGCACATTTGGAACACGTTCCCCGCAGAATCGATCGAAGTTTGATGTCGTACAAGAATAAGTGTACTCCTTCAAACATTTGAAATTTCTTTTCCATTATACAACCACCCATTTGGAATGCCACATTTTTAGCAACTCCGAGATTCGACGCGCTGATCGAGCATTGGGACTCTATTTACGCGTCGCACTAACGCGCACCATAACGTAATGCACTATCACAGTAGTCACGCAACGATCGTATCTGCCTTGATCGTGCGTTAAGCCAAGCTACCTGGCTTCCCGACGTGTTAATATGAAAATAAAAATCCCTACCCCGCCTCTGTCAACGTGGGCACCCACGATACGATCGTAGCTCGAGAAACAGTGCAAACAGATTCCACGTGCTACGTTAGCCCTTGCATTAACAACCTAACCACCGATCTATTAACAGGGACCATTCGATAAAACACTTCCTGCGATATTAACCTGTCTTGCGGAATCCAACGTTTCCCTCAGCTCCGTAAACACGTTAAACCGAGCATCAGGCCGGCTATAATTGATCGTGAGATGCAAAGTGGAGGGTTACATTATTATGCACCGTCTATTCCCGCCCGAAGGGGGAGAGGGAGGAGGCGAGGAAAAGTCTGGGAACGGTTATCGATGGTCGCGCGATTTACCTAGGATCGGCGGGTACCGATCGACGATAACCCGTGGAAATGATCGGGCTGCGGTGGCTCACGCATTATAAAAGTGGCATCGTCCGAGATGCCAGGGATACGGTGACTGGATTATGGAGCTTGTACCGCGGAATTATAACTGTGCTGATAGCGAAGAGAAAGGTGCAGAGCTAGAGGGTGTTCGGAGGATGGGGAGCACAGGGGGAGGCAACATAATGCCGCGCGCGTATGCATCACGATGTCCAGCGGCTTGATCCTAGCGCAGAGGAGAGGAGACCGCGCTGCACGGATCGAAGAGGGAAGAGGAAGGTCCCCAGGTAGCTTCCACGAGGTTCAGAGATCCTCGAGCCTCGTCACGCTGCCGTACACCCCCGTGCACGCCCATAAATGCATCGATACCAGCGCGCACCTACCCTTCTCTAGACTCTAATCCGATAGATTCCGCGGCCGGTCGCGGTCATCTTTTGAGCCACGATAATCCGAGGCTGCGATTTCACGTAATTGGGAGTAGATGATTAGACGCACGCTCGTTGCCAGCACAGAATCACGTGCAATCCTGTACACGCTTACGGTGGAACCGTACGATACCCCTGAAGGCGATCTCTCACGGTGAGCGATCGCGTGTCCTCGAAATTCGATTCGTGGAACAGTGGGAGCCTGTGAGCGAGTGTCGTGGGCCCAAGGGTGGTGCTCCGGCTGTTTGCCAAGCTGGACAATTTGTCGGTTTATTGCTAGAAAAATGGGTGATTGCAGGGGGTATGTAGAAAAGGCGCGCTTTAATCCGAGCACGGACAAGAGTGGCATTCACGGTGGAGCATCAACGTTCAATCTTTGTCCGTTACGGTTTTCTACCTTGGCCGCGGCGTAGAACGAACAGAGACGTCAATATCCAATCGATAGATAAGCTCGGTGGACGGGTCGCAAACACAGCTGGGTCCACCGTGGGCCCAGGTAATCCGAACACAGGACACCTTGTGTTCCTGCGACGAGTCTCTTCGGCTTTGTGTACCCACCCGCCGCCATCGCTGGCTTGATCCTCTGTACACGCAGCTTGCCGCGTGTTCTACGTATTTTCGCTATCTTTCGACTGTCCTCGGCGCTGGCTCTGTTTGCCCGGATTAACCGACTAGACCATCTTGCAATATTCACCGCGAGATCATTCCTCCTCCAGCGGGCGAACTATGTAGGATTCTTCCACGCTCGCGAATACATATACCGCGGGTGAAATTCCGTTCGGGGTGAGAATTGATGGAATTACAGAGCCCGTAGAAGCAACTCGGATCCAGTAATTTTCAATTTGTTCATTAGATACTACTTGCTACGAATTATGACGTGCCCACCAGTTGGTGGAAAGGGTACGCGTGTTTAAAAATATTGTTATCATAGATGTAAGATGAAGGTTTTTTAGGAATAAACACACTAACATAATTGTATTCAATATATACTGATAGCAAATAAAAAGCTTTATTCGTAATAAGAAAATTATACATATTTGGAAATAATGTACAGAAAATGCCAGTCACTGAAAATCGTACACGTTGGTACACCTGTAAAAAGTACGGGAATAACCAGATATCAATGTTATAGAACATGTGTGGCATGAACTGGAAAAAAGTTAGATTACACTGCGTTTCTAATAAACAACAATTGAGGTCTGCACTGCAAGAAGAGTGGGCGACCATTTTGAAGGAATTTTGCGAAAAATTGGTGCAATCGGTTCCACGACGACTACAAGCAGTCGAAAATAATCGTGGACACCTCACAAAATATTGAAATGCACTTTCATTTTTTTTCTATTAACGATAATAACATATTTTTCGACATGTACGATTTTTAGTGACTGGCATTTTCTGTACATTATTTCGAAATATGTATAATTTTCTTATTACGAATAAAGCTTTTTAATTGCAATCAGTATATATTGAACACAATTATGTTAGTGTGTTTATTCCTAAAAAACCTTCATCTTACATCTATGGTAACAATATTTTTCAAACGATAATCTGGCAAGTTTTACAGTGTACGATTTCGATTGGCACTCACTGTACATATTTATTTTGAAATTTCGTAATATGGAAGGTTGAGCAGCGTTTTGAAGGGCGAATGTCTGTTTGATGTTACAGGTACGACCTGGGGTTGCGTCGGGGTAGCTAGTAAAGCGTCTGTTGGCGGTGGCGAAGAGATTACGACAGATAGACAACGATTGAAGGGGGCGGGGTGCGCAGCATTCGGTAGAAGAAGAAGAAGAAGAAGAGTAAGTCGAGAGAGTGTAGGCGCAGGCGCCGTAGGTGATGTGAGGCTGGCGCCCGCCTCACGTTTGGGGTGATGCCCTCCAGTGAGCCTCATCCCCCCCAGTACCACCTTCAGCACCACAACATTCCTCCCTCGCACCTCCAGCAACACACGTCGAGCGCGATCGGGCAGCATCAGCTCTACCAGCAGCTGGTGGCGGCCCATCATCAGCAGCATCAGCAGCACCACCTCCACCAGCACCAGCAGCAGCAGCAACGACAACAGCAACACGGCGGGCCCTTTCAAAATTCCACGTACACGCAGCAAAAGCAGGAGATGAGCCCGGAGGAGGAGGGGGGTCGAGGGGGCGGGTCCCCCCCGGCAGCAGGGGCTGCGCTGCACCAGCCCCATCACCCCCGGACGGCCAGTCCACCCTCGGGCACGGAACCCTGCACCCGCGATGCCATACCAACGCCCACGCCAATCGCGGATACCACTACAACCACTACCACCACTACTATGACAATGCAAACGCAGGGGCAGCAGCAGCAACAGCAAGAACAACAGGGTCCGAGCCCCAGCCCCAGTCCAACGGGCGGCGACGTTGAGAAATTCGACGGAAAGATAGTCTACAACCCGGACGGCTCGGCGTACATCATCGAGGGCGAAAGTGAGCTCAGCGAGGATGACTCCCTTCCGGACGGTTGCATCGTAGACGGGCGCGGTGTCTCGGTTCCTCATTCTCTCGTGTTCCCTCAGATCGCGAGCGCGTACTACGTGTCAAGGCTGTACGCTCACCAGGCCTACCAGCAGCAGCAGCAACAGCAACAGCAACGTCCGGCGGTGCAGCAGCACAATCCCGATCTTCCCGTGATGCACAGCTATCGGGTGATCAGTTACAGAAGCGCGGAGGGCAGTAAACAGCCGCCACCACCGCCAGCTGCACCACCACCCCCAGCCGCGTCGGTGCCGGTCAAGCCGATTCTCATGTGCTTCATATGCAAGCTCAGTTTCGGTTACGCGAAGAGCTTCGTGGCGCACGCTCAAGGCGAGCACCAGCTCACCCTGATGGAGGACGAGAGACAGGTGCTTTCTCACTCGACAGCATCGGCCATCATTCAAGCCGTAGGCAGAGGAAAGCAGCCGCTCGTCAGCTTCCTCGAGCCCGTGGCGAGTTCCACTTGCTCGCAAGCGTCGCCAGCGCAGATGCAAGTCCAACAGCAACAGCAGCGCGCCGAGATCAACGAACACGAGACGCCGACGACGACTAGCACGCCTGCCAGCACTCCCGGTGTACCGAGCAGCCCTCAGCAGCAGCAACAGCAGCAACAGAGGCCGTCGCCGAGCACACCCACCACGCCCACCTCTCACTCAAACCACCCGCTCGCGTACAATCATCAACAGACGCAGCAGCATCAATGGGCCGGGGCGCAAGTGAGCGCTGCTTCTTGGGCAAAAGCTCCAGACGCCGCCAGCATGCACTACACATCACCACCACCGCCAACCTCGTCGACAAAAGGCTCACCATCCTCCTACGCCGCTTTGACACAGCAACCACCGAATTTTCTCACGGGCACCACCATCGGCGTTTGTCCAGAGCACATGCAAGGCAGGCCTAGTGGAGTGGAGTGCCCGAAATGCGAGCTTATTCTAGCCAGCAGCAGGTTGGCCGGCCCAGGCGGGCCCCTGGCCGGCATCCACAGCCGAAACTCCTGCAAGACCCTCAAGTGCCCGAAATGCAACTGGCATTACAAGTATCAAGAGACCCTGGAGATCCATATGAAGGAGAAACACCCGGAGAGCGAAACCTCCTGCATATACTGCATCGCTGGCCAACCTCATCCTAGGTTAGCTCGCGGCGAGACCTACACCTGCGGGTACAAGCCGTACAGGTGCGAGGTGTGCAACTATTCGACCACGACCAAGGGAAATCTCAGTATTCACATGCAAAGCGACAAACACCTGAACAACATGCAGGAGCTGCAGCAAGGCGGAGGAGGGACTTCTAGCACCAGTAATCCGTCGTCTTCGCAAGACGCGCCGATGCCAACGAGGAGCCCCCACCACCAGCAGAACCACAGTCCGCACATAGCTGGTCAGGCCGGGAACCAAGGCAAACCGAAGCCAACGTTTCGCTGCGACGTGTGTAACTACGAGACCAACGTCGCGCGCAACCTCAGGATACACATGACCAGTGAGAAACACACGCACAACATGCTGGTATTGCAGCAGAACGTCAAGCACATGCAGACCCTGTCCGCGCTCCAGTCCCACCATCAGCAGGCACAGCATCACCATCAGCAAGCGCAACATCAGCACCAACAGCAACTGGAGCAGTTACTCCACCTGGGCGGCCTGGACAAACCTCAACACGCCGAAGCAGCCCTAGCGGACATGGCGTACAACCAGGCATTGTTGATTCAAATGATGACTGGCGGTCAGTTACCACCTCAGCTTCCACCTGAAATCATGGGTGGCATGGCGAGCATGGGTGCGATGGGCAACCTAGCTGGAGACGTCGGCCTCTCTCCGGACAGCATGGACCCGCCACCGGAACCAGCAGACCCCGATCCATCCCACCTGTACCAGTGCTGTGTCTGCAACAATTTCGGGACGGACTCGTTGGAAGGATTGGGCCACCACCTGGCTGTGGACAGAACGCGGACGCGCGAGGGCGAGATCCTTGCCCTGGTAGCCGGCCACTTCGTCTGCAAACTTTGTTCCTACAAGACCAACCTGAAAGCGAACTTCCAACTGCACTGCAAGACGGACAAGCATCTTCAGCGTCTGCAGCATGTGAACCACGTGAAAGAGGGCGGTCCGCGGAACGAGTGGAAGCTCAAGTACCTGGCCTCGCCCACCAGCGCCGCGCAGTTGCGGTGTCACGCGTGCGATTATTACACGAACAGCGCCCACAAGTTGGCCCTGCACGCTGCGTCGCCCAGGCACGAAGCCGCCGCTCTGCTCCTCCGTCACCTGCTGGAGGCCAGCGCGAACGTGCCCTCGCAGGGGAAACTGTATCATTGCGCTCTGTGCGGATTCAGCGCCAGGCACAGACTGCCTCTTCTGCAGCACGTCCGTTCCCTCAGACATCTTCAAATGGAGCAGCTGCATCAGCTCCATCGGCGAAGCGGCATCCAAGGGAACGAGACTCCGCACACGGACATCGGTGACGTTTTCCAAGTCGTCAGCGACCCTGATGCTCCACCTGTGCAACAGTCCAGTCCCACCACACCGACCACACCGACTGCTACCAGTGCCAACAGTGGTGAGTAGAGTTGCGACACAGTTTCTTGGAATATCGTATCATTCCTGTTGCTTCTTCGCTCTTATTCTACCGTTTGGTGTGATTTGCTTGTGCACGCAAGAACGCGAAAGTTGATCCCTTGTGGCAAGGTGACAGAAGAGAGTTGGAGATTGGAGAGGGACGAGTGTCAAAAGTTGTTTAGTAAATATCATAGAGGAATTACGTCTGACGAATGGCTGTCGAATTGAGTTTCTGGAATTTCGCTCTCTATATTTCTCCCCGAGGTTTCTTGAGAAGCTTCGGTACCTGTGGTTCATTCACATGAATCTTTTTCTTTGATAATCTCATAGAAAGCAGAGTTGGGATAGTATTAACCTCTTATTCAAATTCGTCGTACAGAAAGATCCTTCTTCCGTCTCCGAACTGTGCTGTCACGAACCAATTCAATTCTCAAGCTAACAGCAATCCACTTGTCTATACCTCGAAGAATTTATCGATGATCCTCATCAAAATTTTCCTTTTTTTCGCTTGAACCACTGTAAATAGTGACAATGTCCAAACGAACATGGTCTGTTGCCATTGCACGTAGAGTCGATCAGGTTTTGATAAACCGTTCGCTGTACGGGTCTAAAGGAAATTCCGCGTCGCGCGTAGAGAAGCATTCGCCACGCCCTTTAATAAATTATCGCGTTTACTTTCATCGATTATCGCGTAATTAACGGGCGAAGACGGTAATTTCGCGTGGCATATGGCTGTGGCGTGTGCCACCGCGGCATGCACAATGCCAAGGGTTATTATATCGACGGGGCTGTATACTTACATAAATATACGAGGAGAGGGCACGTACACGAAGAGAAACCAGCAGCACGCGTTGCATCGTAGTGCCATGTCCTCGCAACTGACGCATGCTTGATGTAAATGCGGTTTCGGACAATACCAGACCACGCGAATAGGCGGTTCTCCTTTATTTCTCGTATCGCTTTCTTTCTGCCGTCTACGCTTCCCTTTTTCCCCCCTCCCCACGGGTGACCCATCGATAATTTCCCATCGGCAATCTGTAATTTCAAATGGTCTTGTTACTTCGGACGAGGAAGCATCTGCGATGTGTGCACACCGCCATCGCCGCCACGAGAAAGTCACCCTCGGTGCCTTTCATCGTTACCAAAACTCTTTCTCCTAATACGGTGTAATACGGGACGCTCGAGCCAGGGGCCCTTTCCCTTTTCACGCGAATGAAATTATTGAGCTGACTCACGTCAATTTGCTTCAACAATTTCGGCGGTTACGTTCTCCGATGAATACAGGGACATCGTAAGCATCATTTGACACTATTTCAAGGATCTATTGTAGATTAGCTAACTTGTTTATCACGTTAGCCAAGAGTTACTATACTGTATTCCGAACTTGGAAGCAAAGATTGCCGTAATATTTATAAAAGAAGAACACGAAACAAGGAAGTGGAGAATCGATGAAAATGTAGTGCTAAAAGGGAAATTCTGGTCGTCGCACAGTGGGGAAATTTTGCGATTTTATGGCCAAAACTATAGAAATGAACATTTTTAATTTTACAAATTTAATACAAATGTCAATTGAAGAACTATATCCATTTTCGTGGCAAACTCTTCAAAATTTATTTTTAATATATAAAATTCGGCACTTTTACGTTATAATATATGAGAAACTAAATTATCCGAAAAGCAGCACTTACAAAAATTACGAACGATAAAGATTTTTTAATTATTTACATTTATACACTTTTTTCTTTGTTAGAGCATGCCTCTGATACAGTCCAGCAGGTCATAGCAGAAGGGTTATCGCTTCTGACGACAAACAAACATACATAATACAAACAATCAAACAGAGGATCGAAGCTGAATAAAGTCGTTTAAAAAAGAATAAAAAGGTTTGTAATGTATAACATGTGATCCAGTCTCGGTCACAGTTATGTCGTATGTTAGACAAGACACACTGGATCGTGTTTAAAAAAATGCATATAATTACAAGATTAGCAACTATTAGCAATTAATAATTGCATTTATAGAATCAAAATATTATGGGATTGATAATTATTTTATGTATTGAAAATTGATTCTTATATAAACAGGTTATGTCTAAAACACTACATTAAAAATTGTATAAATTACGTATTAAAAACCGAAACATAATTATTTTGAGGACAAAAAGCTATCTTATGCACCCCCAGAAATTGAATCCATGCCTTCGAATTCTTTTCAGATCTATGAATAACACAATATAAGTGTTTGAAGCAACTTGAAAATCTGGATTAATTCTTTGCGATCGGTCTAACCTCACATCAACATAAAGATTTGAGAGTCTACACGAGCTTTGCATTAAAAAATTTAACAGTAAAATTGGTGGCATTTGATACTCATATTAGTTCTTCAATTGACATTTGCATTTATTTTGTCGAATTGAAAAATTTATTTTTGTGATTTTGGCCATAAAATCGCGAAATTTCCCCACGACGCGTCGTGTGAAATGCTTTCGCTGTTGTTGCACATAGCTACTTTACTTTCTCTCATAGTATTACCGGCTTACATCGTCGTTCGCATGCAGCTGCAAGATTAATGGTTATTTTTTCGGCTATTAAGATTTTCTGTGTCGATGGACGATTTATCGGCGCCTTAATAGAAAGGTGAATTACACGCTCGCGTTATCGAAAGATAGTAATCGGTGTATTAAAGCATACGAATTTATGTTGCTCGAATCAGTACTGTTATCGTTGACGTAGCTCGGTTGCACGGTATTTAATGGGGTTTCCGGATTTCACCGCCCCGCGGTTGAAACATTTCCCCCCCTATTTTACGCTAATATCCGTCTAAAGACTAACGTTAATCCGTGCAAAACGTTGCTCGTTCATGGAACGAATTAAATCGAACAGTTTGCATTGCGAATGTTTCCAAGTTATTTCAACGTCATTATTATTACGCCAATATAATTGCGTCTTCGTTTACGATTTACATGCTAAACATATCGCGCATTCATGTCAGTAATATCATTCCCACCCATAAGCGAATCCATTTTGCGTTTTTCCAGAACGGCGAGAGGAAGGTAGCGAGTGCGGCAACGAGGTGAAACAAGAGCCGGACAACGATCAGGAGCAAGAACAAGAGCCGGAGAACGAGCAGGAGGAAGTCACCTGCCCGTACTGTACTTATCAGCCGACGTCGCGCGATGAATTGAGGCAGCATTTGCAAATGGCCCACGTACAGGACTCCGAGGACAAAGCGGAGGCCGTGAAAGAAGAACCACCGCCAGACTTGCTGTGCCCGTTGTGCCAGGACGGATTCAAGGAGCGTTCGGGGCTGGAGAAGCACGTGATGCAGATACACTCGGTGAACAGTGACGGGTTGCAGCGCCTGTTGCTCCTGGTGGACCAGAGCCACTGGCTGAACAACAATCCGAGGAGCACGCAGTCGGCGACCACGCCGACGTCGCCAACCACCACCGCCAAGCCGTCTCAAGAGGAAGACATGAGCGAGCGCGGTACGAACGAGGAGATCGAAGAGATCACCAGATGCACAATTTGTGGGCGCATCTGTCGGTCATTGGAGGAGCTGCAGCAACACCATAGAGAGACCCATCCGGCTACCACGCCCACGTTGGCCGTCAGCGAGAAGCACGTTTACAAATATCGGTGCGGCCAGTGCAGCCTGGCGTTCAAAACATTGGAGAAGCTGCAACAGCACTCGCAGTATCACGCTATCAGGGACGCGACCAAGTGCCCGCTGTGTGGACGTTCGTTTCGCTCGGTGCAGGCGTTGCAGAGACACGTGGAGTCGGCTCACGCGGACCTCCACGAGGACGAGCTGGCGCAATACAAGCAGAGCCTGTTGCACGCGCATCCGCTGTTTCAGGCGCTCACAGAGGAAGCATTCAGGAGGCAGGGTAACCTCAGCAGCGAGCAGAACGTCGAGGACGATGCCAGCAAGGCGGAGGAGGAAGAGAGCGACGCTAGCGACTCGTCGCCGTTGCACAAGGAGCAACGTCTGCTGGAGGACTATCTGAACAGCCAGCCGGTCGCCGAAGATTCCTATCACGATCCAGGTAGGAAATTTAAGTGTCACCGTTGCAAAGTCGCGTTCACGCGGCAGAGCTACCTCACCGGGCATAACAAAACGTTGTTGCACCGAAAAGGAGAGAAGATGTCCTACCCGATGGAGAAGTACCTGGACCCGAACAGACCGTACAAGTGCGACGTCTGCAAGGAGAGTTTCACCCAGAAGAACATACTGCTGGTGCATTACAACAGCGTCAGCCACTTGCACAAGCTGAAGAGAGCGATGCAGGAGCAGGGTAACAATAACACGCTGATCTCGGTCGTGCCACCGGCTAGCCCGACAGAGTCGCCGGACTCCCAGCAGGACCAGGACAAGAAGCCATACAAGTGCAACATCTGCAAGGTGGCCTATTCCCAGGGCAGCACGTTGGATATACACATGAGGAGCGTGCTCCATCAGACGAGGGCCAGTAAACTGCCAGACCTAGCCGCCAGCGGGCAACTAGACCTAGCCCGACCACTGATCGAACAACCGCCGCCGACAAGCCCGAACAGTCCACCGGTCAACGCCAACACCAGTAACAGTGGAACGATGCTCTCCTGTCCTCGGTGCAGCGCTCTATTCGTGAACCAAGAACAGCTCGCCACGCACCAACAGCTTTACTGTATCTTCAGCAACCCGCTGGCCTTGTTTCAACAACTGGCAGCGTCGCAGCAACTCGTCCCGTCAACGCCCGCGAAAACACCGCCACCAGCCTCAACGACGCCTAGCCCGCAACAGCACATGCAACAGAGCGTCCAACACTCGACGCAGACGACGCAGGACATTCTGTCGCAGCCGCGGCACAAGACGTCGCAGATGTATAAGCATCTGTTGGAGAGCTTCGGCTTCGACCTGGTCATGCAGTTCAACGAGAACCACCAAAGACGCCAGCGGAAGGAGGAGGAAGCTGCAGCCGCGCTGCAGGCTCAGCAGGAGCAACAGAAGCAGGAGCAGCAGAAGCAGGCTCTCGCCGCGCAAGCCGCGAGGGAGAGGGAGGAGGAGGCCGAGGAGGCCGGCGACGACGACGTTATACCGGAGCTTACCAGAAGCACGTGTCAGCATTGTAACAAGGAGTTCAGTAGCGTCTGGGTGCTCAAGGCCCATTGCGAGGAGGTGCACCGTGATTTGGTGCCTCGCGAGTTTTTGGAGAAGTACGCGCAACAGTTCAAGTGCGAGTACGAGAAGAAGAGCGTCGTGGTGACGGTTGCTACGTCCTCTTCCACGTCGTCTGCACCGAGAAGCTCCACGCCGGCGTGTAGCCAGCCGCAAGACCTCACCTCTGACAGGGAGCAACGCGATAAAGAGAAGGAGGAGAACAGTGAGAGTAAAGAACGTATCAGCAAGACCCCAGAAGCTACGTCGACCACGCCAGCAACGACTCCAGCACTGAGTAACACGCCAGTGTCCAGCACCGATTCGACTACACCTACCGTTTTGTCCACCAATCAGTCGCATCACATGCAACAACAGCAGCAACAGCAGCAACAGCAGCAGCAACAACAGCAGCAGCAGCAGCAACAACAACAGCAGCATGCTCAGATGACTCTGGCCCAGCAAATGTCCGAAATGCAAGCTGCTTTGAATGCTATGGCAGCTTCTCAGCTGCAGCAACAACTGCAACAGTATCCAGGATTGATGATGGGAATGATGGGTCTACCGCTTGGATTGAACGTTCCTGCTTTGGCTGCCATGAATCTACAACCACCACTGGTTCCCATGATGCTACCACCGCCACCCTACGACGGCGCTGCCACCGGATATCCGCCTATCAATGCCCAAGCTGACCTCCTGGCTAAGCAACATCTCGCCTTGCAGCAGCAACAAGCGGCAGCGGTAAGTAATTTTCTGGTATATTTTTCTTCTACTTTTAGCAACTTCGGTTGCTAGTAGCTTTACTATGCGGCCGTCGTCGTTTCTGGTGCTCGGACAGTAAAGTGCTTCGGGAGTTTTCGCTTCACTACCGCGAGAATTTCGTTGAGAAAATTGTACACCGATGCATTGCATTTAATTCTCAAGATTCGTTTAGTGAGATATTTGAATGCAGATTTAGGATTCATAGGAATTAAAGTACAATTTGTGTAGGACATTCGGAACACATGTCATTTTTTTTTTTTTTTTGATAGCGTCCTTATTTTTTTACATTCATAATTTGGATAGAGTAAATCGCCAATAGGACGATATTTCTGTGATGTAAGATTAAACGCTACGTCTACGTAAACGCTATGATTGTGAAATACTGAAGCGTCACGAATACGTATACACCAAACTTCGATCGTGTTCTAAAGATGTTGTATTAAAAAATATAGATTTAGCCAGGTTGCTGGTTACACTGGTTACGCGGTAAATTTTCTATAGACACGAGGCACAGAGGAAGAAAGCATGCGTAATGTTTCCGTGTTACAGGCAAACGCAGCTGCCTCGCAGAAGCGAGCACGCACTCGTATAACAGACGAACAGCTCAAAATACTCCGAGCGCATTTCGATATTAACAATTCGCCGGGCGAAGAGCAAATTCTGGATATGGCGGCGCAGAGCGGTTTACCACCGAAAGTGATCAAGCACTGGTTCCGAAACACGTTGTTCAAGGAGCGTCAGCGTAACAAAGACAGCCCCTATAACTTCAACAATCCGCCGAGCACCACGCTGAACCTGGAAGAATACGAGAAAACAGGAGAGGCGAAGGTTACACCGTTGAACTCCAGCGTGTCTGGAAGTAGTTCCTCGGAAGACAAGAGCCCAAACAAGCAGGCAACCCCTCCGCCATTGACGACGAACGTCAACGTGTCTCAGGCCAGCGAGATCAAGCAGGAGATCCAGGAGCAGCAGCAGTGCCACGTTCAGCAACAGTCGCAACATCAGGAGGAGCAACAGCATCATTCTCCAGGAAGTTCGGGTGGGCAACAGTCGCGACCACATTCTCCGGCTCTCAGCATGAGCTCCGTGTTCTCTGGCATGCACCACGACGTATCGTCCCATGCCCCGTCGACGACCAGCACGCCAAGCACGCCCATGCTGCCGCCAAAACTGGGACCGCAGAATTTCGCCAACCCTAACCCTAGCCCAGGCGGAGTCGTGCAAGGCGCCATAACGGCGATGGCTCTGACGCCGCAGAGATCCCTGAGCCCTGGTCGCGGGCCGACTGATTACTCCTACGGCGGGAACGGTAACAACTCGTCGGGTAGCAGCTCCGGGAAAAGGGCTAATCGGACGAGATTCACCGATTATCAGATCAAGGTCCTTCAAGAGTTCTTCGAGAACAACGCGTACCCAAAGGACGACGATTTGGAATATCTGAGCAAGCTTCTCGGCCTGAGCCCGCGCGTGATCGTAGTTTGGTTTCAAAATGCCAGGCAGAAGGCGCGCAAAGTTTACGAGAACCAGCCGGCCGCCGAGCCAGTGGCAACGGGGAACCGCGAGGGTGACGACGGTTCAGGCCGTTTCCAAAGAACTCCAGGCTTGAATTACCAATGCAAAAAGTGCTTGCTGGTATTCCAGAGGTACTACGAGCTCATTCGACATCAGAAGACCCACTGCTTCAAGGAGGAGGACGCGAAGAGGAGTGCACAAGCGCAGGCCGCCGCAGCTCAAGTCGCCGCGGTTTTGAGCTCGGAAGATAGTAACAGCAGCTCCACGACCACCACCGCGAACATCGTGTCCAATACTTCAACTAATGCCCCTGCTCTCGCTGAGCAACTGCAACAACCGCTCAACGCTACCACCTCGCCGCACCATCAGCAGCAGACAATAACGCAGTCGCATCAGCAGCCTCAGCAGCAGACGCAACAGCAGCAACAGTCGCAGTCGCAGACCGAGTCGAAGGAGGGTAGCTTTCAATGCGACAAGTGCAACCTGATGTTCGGTCGATTCGAGCTCTGGCGCGAGCACCAACTGGTACATATCATGAACCCGTCCCTGTTCCCACCCGCTTACCCACCAGACTCGCCGTTCGGGATTCTCCAGCAGCAGGCGCTGAGCGCCACGTCCGGCGTGGCTACCGACACCCCTCACCCCCTTATCGCGATGATGCAAGACAGGAAGAGGAAGTACGACGACTTCGAGGAGGGAACGGGCGGCGAGAGCCGCTCCAACTCGGAGCACAGCGAGCAGCCCAAGGACAAACGTCTGAGGACAACGATACTACCCGAGCAGCTGGATTATTTGTATCAGAAGTATCAGGTCGAATCGAATCCGTCGAGGAAAATGCTGGAGACGATCGCTCGGGAGGTCGGCTTGAAGAAACGAGTGGTTCAAGTGTGGTTCCAGAATACTCGTGCCCGCGAGCGGAAGGGCCAGTTCCGCGCGCACAGCCAAGTGATCAACAAACGGTGCCCGTTCTGTCCGGCGCTGTTCAAAGTGAAATCCGCGTTGGAGTCGCATCTGAGCAGCAAGCACGCCGATCAAGTAGCCCGTGGTGAAGTGAACATAGATAACATCCCGGACGAGGAGCTGTCGATGGAGTCCGCTCCGTCGAACCCGAGCACGCCGAACATGATGCCACCGTTGTTCCCACCTTTCAACACCGACATGGAGGCCTCCCTGAAGAAGTACTACGAGGAGTCCATGAAGCGATACATCAGCGAGCTACAGGCCCACGCCAGTAACGGCAAGCAAGAAGCAACGAACCATCAAACGGGAAACAACAG
Organism: Andrena cerasifolii; assembly: GCF_050908995.1. NCBI lineage: Eukaryota > Metazoa > Arthropoda > Insecta > Hymenoptera > Andrenidae > Andrena > Andrena cerasifolii. Next base: position 15,210,936 of record NC_135123.1, read on the forward strand.
CGGCGAGTCGCCATTAGATCTGAGCAAACCAGTGGACCTTAGCCGCCCGATGAAACTGAGCCTCGGTGGGCTGAGCAACCTCCTAGAGGAGCAGCACGCGGCTCATTTCCGTGGCGGGAGCGATTGCGGCCCGTTGACCGACCTCTCCGAACGGAGCATCTGCGACGACGACAGCATGAGCGAGACCACGGAGTTCCTGGACGATGAGAGCGGGCCGGCGAGTCCAGCATCGAGCACGCAGAGCTCTAGACAGGGGCCCGCGTCCGCGGGGACCGGCGGTGTCACTGTCACGCCTGTGACAGGCACCGGTGGCGCGACCGGCCAGTCCAGCGGCAAGAGATATCGCACGCAGATGTCAGCGACCCAGGTGAAGGTGATGAAGTCGCTGTTCTCGGACTACAAGACACCGACCATGGCCGAGTGCGAGATGCTCGGTCGTGAGATAGGCCTGCCGAAGCGCGTGGTCCAGGTAAGGGCGCTCCGTCCTGCTACTGATCGGTGCTAAGGGACGCTCGCGTTCTCTGCACGCGATCGTCTCGGCGTCGACGGGCTTGCGGTCTAATCGAAACGAGTTGCAGGTCTGGTTCCAGAACGCCCGCGCGAAGGAGAAGAAAGCCAGATTGGCGGCTGGCCTGCCAGCCGAGGGCTCGGCTGTCCAACCGCACCGCGGGCCCACGGGGCCCGACGAGTGCAGGCTCTGCTCGGTACGATACTCGGCCAAGTCGCCGCTCCAGGAGCACGTGTTCTCGCGACGGCACATCGAGTCTGTGCGCGTCGCCGTCGAGGAAGGCAGCCTGGTGCCGCCGACGCCTGGTGCACCGATCGTTCCCACCGGCAACAGCGGTGCGCAAGGGATCGGTAACTCGTCGGTGGTCGGGGCCAGCAGCCAGCAGGCTGGCCAACAGCAGCAGTCGGACGAAAACATGATGTACGGATCCTTGTTCCTCCATCCCACGGCGATGTTCCAGTCACAGCAGCAGCAACACCCGGGCGCCGCAGCGGCTAGCACGGCTACCACCACGGCCGGTGAGTGTCTGGCTGACCTCTTAGACTCGTAAGCGACCGTTCGACCCGCGTTTCGTTCGAAATTCTGATCTATTTCTTCCCTTTCTTCTTCTTCTTCTTAATTGATTTCACTTTACGAGGAGAGACAATGGGTATTAGACTCGAGACGCTTTTGTTCCCTTCGTTTCATCCTCGTTGACCAACGTCGAGACAGCTACTCGGCGTGTTCACCCATCAGATTTCGACTGTTCTTTTTAAGCCGCGACTCGCGAAATGGGAACGGCGGAGTGTCCCCGCCGTTCGATTTCTCGTCCTCTTTTTACTATTAATCGTGACAAGGAATTTCGAACGCGCGCCCGTCGCGTCGTTGTATGTTGTGCACGTGTCCTTTGTTCACCGCGTGTATATACATACGCCTGTATAATTTGGCCCGTGTGATACTCTAGGGGGCCCGTCGAGCTATGGAATTTATACGAAAACTCTCGAGAAATCTTTACATGTATAGTGCGAATATAATATATCCAGAGCTAGGCAATACTGAAAGTTCCTATCAGATGACTATTCTAGCGTAAGAGAGAATGCGAGAGGGTGAATGTGAGAGCGAACGTTAAGACAGAGCAAATGCGAGGGAGTGAACGACCGAGAGTGTGGGGAAAAATGTGTACGGGTGAGTGTGCATCGAGCATTAACTTTTAAACGAAAACGATCATCGCAACCGGAGAGAGATACAAATTATTACGAACTTTATTATTATGTTTTATAATGGAACCTTAGTAATGTCCATTTCGATTATTACTCGAAGCGTTTGATGCATTATAGTATAGCCAGAAAGAACGGAGAATACATTGCCTTTAATTCGTACATAGCGTAGCGAAGTATCACTCCCTCTCCTCCGCCCCCTTGCCTTTGTTTCTATCTCCCCTTCTTCCCCCCTCGTTCCGATACTACATCATCATTATCGTCGTCGTCATCGTCGTCGTCGTCGTCGTCGTCGTCGTCATTATATCCGCGAAGCCATTCCAACACCGTGTCATCTCGCGTTCAAGCCCCATCTTCCTTCTTATCGTGCCTGAAGCATTTTCGTTGTAAATACTTCGCATAGTCCTTGTCGATCACCGAGGCCTGGCTAGGGCCCCTTTATCTCGAACGGTCCCGATTCTGGCCTCCACGAGGCCGCATAATTCGCTATAGACGCGCTCCTCCGAGAAATACCAAGGGCACGTATATTTAAACTCCCTCCCTCCCGTCCCTACGCGTCTTGTTACTCCCTACCCACTTTCCAGGCCCCTGTCCCTCCGTTTCGCGTCGACGCGACCAAGGAGAGGAATCCTATTTGCCATTTCACGACGACATCGATCTTAATCAGGGCTACTACTAATTAATTATTGTTTTATGCGTTAGTTATTTATGAGTTCCCTTTTGTGATAGTCACACTCTCGCCTGCCCACGCATATCGGACGCGGGCTCGCTTCGGGTTCGCCTCTCGACCTTGATCAAAGCCCGACATACACACGTCCGTCTCCTTTTGCGCTTCTATTTTTCGTTGTTTCTCTGTTCTTTTTCATTTTGCCCTTTTTTGTTTCATTCACAATTTATTTTATTTCGCGCGAGCTCGTATTCGCCGCCGACGAGGGTGTGGCTCCCGGCTTCTCGCTTCTTTTTTCTTCGTCGACACGAGGCACACACGAACACATACACGCGACACGTGCGCGAGCACCGTCGCACACGTAGGCACAGGCGTGCACGGAGACACACACACAAACACACGCAACAGACATGAACAGACGACAAACAACGTTAATGTATGTCAGTCCCTACTATTCTTGTGTATATAGTTTATTATTATTATTAATTATTATTATTAATTATTATTATTATTTTATATTATTATTATTATATTATTTTTCCGTTCTAGTCTAAAATAAAGCTATACTATCATAAGATTAAACTTTGGTTTTTTTCTTCTTATTTCAAGTTATCACCCGCCACCAGCGATCCTCCACCCCTAACAGCGACGGGCGTTTAATCAGCTCTGCCGCAAGTCCTCGATCCATTCAGTCGCCCCAATCACTCCCCACGTTATTCGAATCTCAAGTATCGCGAATGTCTCGAATGGTGTTGGAAATCTTGATCAGACCCTCAAGGCATCGACGAGTTTCTCTGCTTCGGAAGAGTGCAAGTAGAAGTATGCGCGTGTGTGTAGGCTCAGGATGCTTCCAGATTTAATAAGATTTTCAACACTCTGCAGGACTCTATAAATTCGCCGAGAATCGGATTCTATCCACACCGATCCCCGTCACACGTGCGAGGTAATCCAACATGCCTTTGGAACCCATCCCTAACTCCCGCCCTCGCTGGATCATCCCTCCTCCCTTTGCTTTGTTTTCGGGTAAGTTGCTGTCGTGAACTGACCAGCCGCATCTAAGTCCACCGCCGTCCCATGCGCCCCGGGAAGCGAATAACGGTGCATTTGTTTAACAGGCGAGTTTGCAACCAGCGCGTAGGTAGCTCGCGCACGATCGGGCAGGTGATACCCGACGCGGAAGAAAGCGAGTTTCTCGGCATGTACCAGTCGGTTTTCCATAAACAGCGGCCATTCAAACGAATCACCGCCCAGTTCGTCTTGTCGCGTCGTGTACGGCGAGGTAATTAAAAACGGAGGTAATTAAAATACGGGTCGGCTCGGTTGACGTACATGGAGTCGTCGCCAGCCAGCCAAGCCCCCTATCGTTGCAAAAAGCATGTCGATTTATCTGGGATTGGTTTAGCAGCCGCGAACTGAGAGACTAACTCGCGCCCGAGGAACAAATTAGAAGTGACATGGAAGCACTAACCCGACGTATTGCAGCCAGCTACTTAATATCTCTGCCTGCGCGGCGATTTTCACAACGGACCCGTGAGCAATAGGAAACCGTTTCCTTTAGAGGAAATCCTGTTCTAATTTCCTTAATCAGGTTACAAAACGTGGGCATACATCAAGGCTTTCTTTTAGCAGAACCAGAACACCTTGATAGAGGTGAACACCTTGATAGAAGTTCAACTTGCGATTAGACATCTGTATTCCGTCACTCTTCTTATTTCACGTGTCACCATTGAACACAAAAATCGTAAACCGTTCCTTATAGTCCCCCTGAAAAGCAGCAGGCGCTAAAATCAAAGCCAAAGTCTCGTCGATGCTTTTGAAGCTGATCGTAAGTCGTCGAAATTCACGCCTCGAGTGGTGCGTCATCTGCGATCCACCTGGATGATTTCAATTAGGAACGAAACAATAACAGGCCCGTGCACAGCGGGGGTGGGGACAGCGCGTAGGAGTCATCGACTCGATGACTTTGTAATTGTTACGTGATTTATACCAGACTTTCCAAGGTTTTGTCGATCGACCGGCTGGTAATTAGTCGCGGTGCTTTTTCGAGGCGTCGCCCGATTTAACAATAGAGGCTGATCTGTACGCGACGATGCGTGAGGAGGTGGATGATTGCGAGAACCATTGTGCTCGCGGTCATGGTCGGTGTCGGTGGCAGCGAGCGGGCCCCGCCGACACCACCACCTCCACGAGATTCCCTAAACGACGCGATTGACGCGCTGAATGGGTCGAGGCTCGTGGAAGGAATAAGAGAACAAAGGGCTGGAATATTCGCTCGGAAAATTGATTCCTCGGCGGCGACGAAACGTCGGCGCGTTTGAACTCCGCGCTACCCGTTTTCGCGCCTTTTGTACGGGCGTCACGTCGAAGGCACCGTATTCGACGCTGGATCTAATGGTTAGGGATGAATCGATACCATCAAGGTATCGATAATTTTACTCATAACTTGTATCGAAAGAAACTACAGATATCTACTCAGCATTGAATTACAAGTATCGATACCTACTTGTAGCGAACGAAAATTAGTAGAGTTCTTCTTTATTAATATATTTTATTAAAATAAAATTCGATATACAGATGTGGTATGTGTAACATACTAAAAGAATGCAGAAGGGAGAAAGGACAAATAGTATTTTATTAACTAAGATTTATTTGACATACTAAATAGCTCAAAGTATCTGGCGTCGCGCGCGTAAAACTTCGATTATCACGGAGTGTTTAGAGGGTGAAATATGAGGGAAGGGGTGGGATGTCCAGATTTTATGGTAGCCTATATTTTCCGCAGGGTTCTAGAGAGTAATTATGCAAAATTTGATCCAGATCGGGTAAAAAAATCGGGATAAAAAGTGTCCTATAAGTTATTCCTGGTCCTAGACTACGTACCTATGTACAAAATTTCAGTAAGATCCGTTGCGTAGTTGCGACGTGATCGAGTAACAAACATCCACACATCCAAACACACTTTCGCAATTATTATATTGGTAGGATAAATCAATCAAAGAATAAATCTTTTGACACGAGGACTTTTTTCTGATACCAAGTAAATAGGTATCGTAACTGTAGGTATCGATACTAAAATTACTCAGTATCGAAACGACAGTACCAGTAATTACTCACATTCACTTGGATCGGTTTATCCCTACTAATGGTCACGCTTGGGGTCGGCCGTAGAAGCTTCGTCTTCTTAAATTATTATTATTATCTACAGGAAAACCCTTTAGGATACAAAAAAGTGTATACAGATAAGTGCAGTACCTAAAACAATAAAAATACAAAAAAGAACAAAACCATATCAAACAGAACAAACAAAACAAAGCGGTCAGCAAACAACGATCATAATTCGCAGCAACAACGGACATAAAAAAATACTAAATTAAACACGGAATCGATTAAACAATTGTCTCCGGAACGAGTCGAACGCGATCGAGAACAAGTCAATATCGGCTATATAACGGTTAACCTCATCCATAGCGCGGTTTAAAGGATCATCAGTGCAATGCCTGTAGTCCGGAACCCTCGTTTCGAAAAGGAGCTTCTGACGCAGTAACCGTTGTGGGACGTAAAAACATATCAGCAACAATAACTCCTGACAGTTCGTCTGACCGCGAATTAATTTGTAAAGAAACAAGAGGTCAGAACAGACTCTAAGGTTGGTCACTAAGGTTGGAGAGCCCTAACTTCCGTAAGGCCGGACGGTAGTCATGATCGAAGAACCGCATAGGACTACCAGTTGCTCTCATAGCTAGCCTACAGAACTTATGCTGGACCCATTCGAGTAAGCTCCTACATACCATATGCCCCGGGCTCCAGATTACCGAAGCATACTCTACCTGTGGTCGAACAAGTGCGACGTAAAGCAATTTCAGTGTCTTGATCCGCCTGAAATGCTTCGCAAATCGGGCAATAAACCCCAAGGTTTTCATCGCTTAAATTAAGCGAAATGTCTATGATGGTCGCAAGAATCATCTCCCTCGAGATATCGACACATTACGGTACGCGTGACGCGCAGCTACGTCTAAATTTCTCATCCACTTCGTCCCATTATACAGTTACACTATACCCTCGTACCTTAACCCTCGGAAACTACCACTAAGCTGGCAATTTCGTGCGGGAGCACTGTCGAATAAACATATCAATGTAGAGGCATGAATAAATAAGAGAGCGTAGGTATTTTAAAATGACAATGCCGCCGGAGACTAGCAGAGCCGCGTTTCATCTGGAATCGTGACGCCGAGAGGAAGAGGTTCAAGGTGATCCGCAGCCACGTGTCGCGCCTTTTCTATTTCACTCGTATCTACATATTTCGGCGTGCTCCTCGAGGGTTGGCCGGGAAGAGGCGACGAGGGATGAAAGCGGGCGCAACTCGGAAGAATTCATGACGCGAGCCCCTTCGCGGCAGCGTCCTTCCGGCTCGTGGCGGGCCACGTGTCGTTTCTCTGGGACGCGGCAGTATTTCGAGAGAAAAAACCTTATGCTAATGGAGCAAAGGAGGCGTACGTTCCGTACCGGCGGGGAACGATTATATGCGCGATTCGTGAAATTATGCAAAACGTACGGCGCGCCGCGCAAAGGACGCCCGTTTTGACTCGCGTGCTGCCGCGTAGGGTGCGCGAGCGACTCGCACGGTAGGCCACGTGGCGTCGTCCACGAGGGAATGCAAATGGTAACTTCTCTGGAGGGGTTGAACGACGTTCTCTTTGTCGCGGGACATCGGCACGAAACGAAAATTACCCAGGGCACGTATCGGGGCCCCGCTTACGTCCCAATTAACCCCGCGCCCGACAAACGAACGCTTCGAGGAGCTTCCTCTGTTCGATTGACTTAAGGCCGAGTCCAATTTCACGAATTACCCCGAGGTACAGCCGTAACAGCCGTGGCAGAAATGCTCGATCGCGTTCGTCTGTCACGTTCTGATGGCGCAACGGAAATGGCAGCTGAAGAACGTCGTTGAGGGAATCTTACGTGCACTGTGCTTCAAATGCATCTGCTAATCGGCTAACTTCAGTGTTCGTAGGTAGGTAACCTGGCATGGAGTACAGTGCATAAAACATTCGCCTAATTTTTCATGCCGGGTCCTGGAAGTTTATTCTTCTTCTAAATCGTATTTCACATGGTGAACGCCTTGCTCAAGTCGCGCTGAACGAGTTCACATGGTAGAGTCTCCAGATAGACGCTGAGCACGCCAACAGAGTTGGAATTAGCATTTCTCGGGGTCCATCCTTTCCCTCTTGCGCCGGCAGTCGTGGAGGCTGGCGGTGTTCGTTTATTCGCTTTTAATCCCCTCGGATCGAACGCGGGGGCCGCGCGGTCACCTCCAAGGTGGCAGAGGAGTAAGTACCTCGAGTCGTTCCGTCTCTCACGCTTTCTGCCCCCTTTCTAACCCCCGTTCCTGTCCTTTCTTCCGCCGTGTCCTGGGCCATATGTTACCCGATCCACGGGCGGAGCTATTAATTATATCGATCTATATAGGCCGCGTATTTAGCCGTAGCAGCCGAAAAGCAGCGCTAGGCCCCGCGACAGTTTGTGGCTCCTCTATTCCCCTACCCTCTGCTCGATCGGCTCTCCTCGTCCCCTGTGCGCGTCGCGGGACCGTGCGGCACAGCGACGACGGGGTGAGAACCTAAAAAAATGTCCAAGCCTAGCGCGTTGCACAGAAATACATGAAACCCCAGGCATAAATCATTAGGGTTTTGGCGTGGAGGAACTATTATGTGACTCACCGCCGGGTAACGGAGATGAGAGCGGGGCGGGAGGGAAGGGGGGTCGAAAAAATCTTGTTACAGGGGGTGAGTGTTCCACCGTGGGGCTCTGGCCCCACCGTTGTCGGTAGATCATTTTTTTTTTCTTTGGATAAAGTGATCGCTCGCCATTGGCTGGGTTTATTTGTTAATTGGATTTCAGGATTATTGATCTGCTGCAGCTCGGGCAGAACGCACAGTGGTGCCTTTTCCCGAAAAGCTGGCCAAAAGTCAATTTCTGTAGTGAATAGCAGCTTGTTGGTAGTATGGCACATTTAATATATATATATATCAGTGCAACAAATGCCGCTTGAAAATTTAAAATATAGTGGTCGGTTAATGAAATATAGGCCATCAAAGTTGACGAAATTTCGTGGTTTTTAGATGGCTTGAAAACGCTAGTTTAATGTATCAGGCAAAGTTGATTTTTAAAAAATTCATATGTAAAACATTTTACCATTAAGATACGTGTTATAAACATACATTTTGCACGTGAACAATGCAAAGTATCTTTGAACTTACTCTTGTACTTCCCTTCTCAAGGTATCCTAAATCTTACTCATATTTTAGTACAACGGAAGGAAAATAGTTATTTTATTCACCGAACTTCACACAGTGACAAGTTTCTTGACTTAAAGTTACACGTGAAGTATGATATCCAACTGAAACATCTTGCACATATTTGCACTTTTTTAAGATATCCGCATTTAAAGTGCCTATTAGTATTTATCTACGCTCTCCGTGAACTAACTCTTTCAAGTCTGCACTTTTTTCTGACTAAATTGAAGTACGTTTTGAGGGGTTTGCCGCTTTTTAGCGATTTGGAACCACTGTGGAACGCGAACGTCGGGTCCTGGAAAGAGGTGAAATTTGCCAGTTTTGAGGGTGAAATTGGCACTGTGGGGGTTCGTCAAGTGTTAGTGTATTCGCACAGGGCGTGGTGGATTTTTATTCCACAATTGCATCAGGGTTTAAATATACACATGCATGCCTAATGCTATACTTCTTCCTTCCACTCGTGCAATCTTCGCGCCATTTCGTTAGCTTCAGAAATGATTGCGTGTACACAATAAGAATTCGTTTTGCGGTATTCCGCTGGAATACCGATAATTATTTTCCTCCAGTTCCTGCGTCTCTGAAACCACTCTCGCACTCCACTCGAATTCCTCCTTAATAACGCTACTGGGAAACGATTACCTCTCATTCCTAGCCTCAGAGAAAAACTTGCAATTAATGCTAGAATAACCATTTCTTCATGGAAACTATTTCACGTAAAGCACGGATAATTGAAAAAACTACGTGACATTGAGTTTTTCCCTTCACTCATCAAACATTCAGCAAGTCAATGAATGGGCTCTGATTTGTCACTGAGAAAACTACCTTAACGCAGCAGACTTCTTGAACACTACCGCTTTAATCCTCCGAAGCTCGTAAGAATGTAAACAAATAAGAACAACCCTCTAAACCAGTAGCCAAAAGCACATTGCCGTCTTGTACCTTCGAAAACATTTCTTTGGACACCGCTGAAAAGGGCTTCAGTTCAACCGCGATGTATCTCCGCAATCCGTAATAATTTCCGTCTTATAAACATCCCGCAAAGAAGAACGATTCGATCGGGGCCCGATTTCGCGCGTGTCGAAACGTTCCCCGGGCCCGTTCACTTTCGCCGCGCGCGATCGTCGCCACGAGGAATTCCACGGGGGGGAGAGTTCTTTTGGCCCTTGGCCCCGGCAGACTTCGCGTCGGGACGAGGTGGCGAGCGTACCTGCCTCCGAAGCCAGTCACGGGACCGTCCCTGAATAACCTAGTAAAACCGTCGAGCCGTACGCAGGATGGTGGCTGGACGACACTCTACCCTTTCGTAGTCGCTTTTCGATGGCGCGCTACTGGAATCCCGACAAAAAACCCGACCAGGCTACTGGCCACTCTAATGCTCGCCTATAATGCCCGGCCGTGTTATTTTCAACGGCGATGACGCGTCCCCGTAATGACGCGCCGCTTTCGTCGACCTCGACGCCGCGGAAACGATTCCAGCGCGGCCGGCAGTTGTCCAAGTAGCGCGATCCAAGATTGCTCAGACGGGGAAACTCGTTAGAAAAATTGCCCCGAGAAGCGTCTGGCGCGACAAGCGAAACGCTCGTAATTTCCTTGCCGCGGGTCCTGCTTTATCTTCCATTTCCGTGGCCGATGTAATTGTTTCGCGGGAAACGAAACCTCCTTTCGCTTCGTTTCGGGTGGACCAGTTCCGTTCGACGTTTCACTGAGTTCGCGAGCGAACGGTAATGGTGCGTGGAATCTGTTCTGTCTTCTCCGAGGGCGGAACAAAGGAAGGAGGTGTGTAAGTTCGTGGACGTGGAGGAGGTTTGTTTTTAGGGATGGTTATAAGGTTTTTAATCTCTTCACGTGTATTTCTGCGTGGAGTCCAAAGAGAACTGGTTTTTAATTTCTGTGGTGTAGAGTGTGGGGGTTGAAATATGTTAATGGTTGTGTTACGAGGTTACATATGGCGGTATTAGAATTTAGGGGATGGTGAGTGTAAATTAATTTTGGAATATTTCTTGTTCTATGGTATTGTAATAAATATATTATTCAACGTCATCTGTTACGTACTGAATTGCTGTCAAAGGAGAATACCAATTAGGTACCTACTAACAGCCTGATAAGTATCTTAATGAAGCAAGTAAGGAAACTTATGTTTTATATAGAGCTTGCGTGAAAATTATAAATCAGACCGAATCATTTGAACTCTCAGTGCTAGAAGAAATTGAACAGTTTGTGATATGATTGTGATATAAGAGATTAAATGTGGGGTGAAAGAAAGTAAAGTAATATAGAAGCAGCAGAATTGGTTGATGATACGTTTGCATAATTTATTATTATATTATTTACATTAATGCGAACAGTATTAAAATATTCGAGGGAAATTAATCAAGAATTTTCAAGGAATATTAATCTTTTTATCAAGAATGTATAAGAAAGTTAACTTGAGTGGAAAAGTGGCGTGTTTACCAGCGTAGCAAGCTTCATGGCCAATTTTTGCCTTCTGACGTCATAAATTTGGCATACGTGCGACCCAAATATTGTATCTCCCACCACTAAGCGTCTTTCCCACCTTTTCCTATCTACCTGCCGTAAATACTTTGGGTATGAATTTCAAGCTAGTAATGCCCCCTCCAAAGTCAAACGATTCCGTCGGTCGACCAGTATTATTTTGATAGTCGGGACGCGAGGAAGTGCCTCGAACAGTGAAGCGGCTACGAACATATTATTACCCGATATTTTAATATACTATTCATAGTATATAGATAGTGAAATATACAGTGTATAGTACAGTATAAAAAATTAGATACGTGCGCCTGTGTTTCTCGTGCGCGAATATCTGAGACTGGCACTTAACCAAGACTTAATCAACGCTTCAGTTAGTTGACTTAACTGACGCGAGCCATAAGTCGGATCCCCAGATTTTACGTGGTCGCATTTTGGAAATGGAGCCTCCCATTGTAACGCAGTAAGCAATTTTCTGGTTTCTTTTGCATATTTCAAATTACTGCATAAACGTTTCTATATATTTAAATGATTGCTCAACCATGAGAAGAAAGAGGAATTTAGGAGAATGTAGTAAATAAAAACTGGCTACTAGCTTCTAATATTTCTGCGATTTTTACAAATTTCTGATTGTTCTCCCTTATAATCTATGAATTCAGAATAGAGTTTTACTTTTAGCATTGGTATCTATGTATTAATCGCAACACCCATGAAATAGAACTATGAATGCCTTTGTTAATGAATATTTCCTACTTCATTCCCGAATACTCGAAACGCGTGAAAACAGTGTCTACTGCCTCATACCGCACTCACAAGGGAAGATCCTGAACCCGAAAATTCAAAAAACTTCTGATACTTTGTGAAAATGTAGGGGATTTCCTCCTGATTACAACGCAATTTTTGTTTGCTGAAATTAACCCCTGAAAATTCGGCTATTTTTCGATTTTGTGTTATAACTCCCGAACTGTAAGAGATAGAAAAAAAGTTTCAATACAAAACTTACTCCTATTAATTAGATCTATCATTTGGTAAAAAAAATTATTTCACACTTCGCGAGTTATAGCACAAATTCGGAAAATAACCGGATTTTCAGGGGTCAATTACACCCCTTTAGAGTGAATTTTGGCAGAAAACAAAAATTGCGTGGTAAACGGGAGAAAATTCCCTACATATTCAAAAAGTTTCAGAATTTTTTAAATTCCCAAGTTCGGGATGTTGCCTTGTCAACTAAAAATCAATATTCACTACCACAAACCCTTATCCCATCACCGACAAATCCACACGGTAAAGTAGTTTGTATCCAACATATCAAGCGCTGAGCACCCAATCATCAGTCGCGCAATAATATTTCCCCAGCATTAACTTAAAAGTGAACTATAACTCGCATCTTAAATACTCGAGCGATGCAATGAATATTTCCAGTATCGGAGCTCCTCGAACGCTTATGCATACTTTTCGCGCGCGAGTTGCACGCTTCAACCCCCATCCCGCACAAGAAAGTCGAGCGCGCGACATATGAATAGTTTTAAGAAAAATCGCGACAATGATTCATCGGCTTTCGAACGTGGCTGGCCATCCCGCAAAAATTCCTCCGCAATTGTGCGTGGATGATGCCAAGGCGACCGAATTGTTACGGGCGAAGAACGATGGTACCATAAACTCCGCGAAGGCAACACGGCGCGACGAGTTATGGCGATGATGCTTGGAGTTCCACGCATGACTCGGCACGGTGCAAGTAGTGCCGATGGACCTTGAGTCGATCAAAAAACGAGTAAAGTCGCTCGGTACCTTGACGCGTACCGAGCAGTCGGCCATAGGAAAGGATCGAAGGCTAATTACATACCTATTAAGCGTTTTCGTCGCTCGTTGCACGCGTCGCGTCTTTCAGAAAATTGTTGATATTTTTTTTAAAAAAAAAAACATACGTTTTACAGTTTCAGGTTATCTGGGTCCAAAATATTTTAGAATATCAAAAGCCTGCATGAAAATGTTAATCTCTCTCAAGACTACTTAATGACGGGTTCGTGGTTGTAAGGGTGGGGAAATTTGGGGCGAAGGAATGCTTTCCTGATTTACTTTGTCACTCTGTTTCCTCAAAATAGGAGAAATGTGAATGGTTCGAGTGTAGGAATAGTAGGAGTGTCTTTTTTGTAAGTTTGTAGGTTCCATGACGAACTGCTTTACGTATTCTATCATGATGAATATGAAATGGAGAAAGGTGGAAGGTGTGTTTAAAAATTCTGCAGAAGCAATAGGACAGTCTGTTATAATTGCAACATAACAGTCGTAATCGTTGTCGGAGAAAACTATCGATGGTTTTTTCTACTGGCGGACGTTCCAAACGATTGTGTTATAGGGTGCACTGCTATTAGCCTATCATTATTTACTGAGAATATTCGCGGATCGAAGCCCCTACAACGTCGCATTATGATTGTATTGAATAATAGAAAAGTGGTACGAGCGCCTCGCATGCGAACGTATCTGCATTTAAATCTACCTGTCAGTGCAATCAAAGATCGCTTGTGCCGAACTCTGTCATTTGTATACGAGACGCGACATCGACCGCGCGTGGCATAAATCGTTCTTCGAGCAGGTATTTAATAGAAGCTCGGGATATGGATCTAAATCACGCTATTCACGTTCCCACGGAAGGACTGGACAATTTCACATTAAATGTTTCAGCGTGAGGATAAAAAAATTAATTTGAAAATATTATGAAATCAAAATATCACACGAAAGCTTTACCGTATTTTTAATGGGACATTTGTTTAATTGCATCTGCTATTTACGATATATCGACCCATTTTTATTATTTTCTGTCTTTCTTGAACTAAAACCGCGAATATATTTGAAATATTATATTCTTTCAATCTGAAGAATTAGAGATTCAATTCATCTTAAATACTGACGATTCTACCAGCGTCGTGTTCTGCCAGTGAAAACGTTTACCGTAAACAAGTGCACATTCCAAACGGCATGCAAATGCAATCATTCGAAAGCAAAGGGCGCAGATCCTCCTACGCTCGGGTGCAAATGCAAACCGGCAACGAAATTAACCCTATCCTTGCAACCACACAGCGTTCCTTGCTTTTCACGATCCTGAGCGAGCGCACTTTAGAGGACGAGGAATACAGGGCGTACCAAAAGGGTTGGTCGAAATTTTACCAGTTCAATCCATCAAACAGAAGAAAAAGCAAATTCGTACAAACGTGCGGTCCAAAACGGTCGCCCTTAAAATTATAATTAAAAGAACAGTTCGCAACGAGGGCACACCACGAATTACACAAACTCCTCACTGATTTCCAAGTGATCAATGGAAACGAATCGTTTGCGTAGTTTTCTGCAGATTAGGGCACCAATAAAATAAACTCGTAGCACATTTCAACTATTCCACGTCATGCATGTCGAGTAACATAACTCGATAGTGAAAGTAGCATCCATTGTAACACTTCCCCACTCGAAACTCCCACCATAGGCCCTTCGTTTCAACTTCGTTTCACTTCAATTACAACTGAATGAGAGAACTTTTCCCATTCCTCAATTTGTCCCGCACAAATCATACCCAAAATCTTCGACCAGCCTCTCTGGGGCGCCCTGTACTCCATCTGATACCTCGCTATAAAGAGGTACACGTAGCCTGGGCGCAGAGTCGGCGGCGGTCTCGGTGTCTTCGGAGCTGGGCCCGGAGACGACCGCAGATCGCAAGCCTACCGCGGACCCGACGTCGCCAGCTGACGGTGGTTGATGTTGTTGCCTGAATTATACTCTGATTATACTCCGGGCGCGCGGCGGCTATGATTAAACATTAAACAACGTCATTACGCCGGGCAAGAAGGGAACGTAGAAAGCTGGGGCGCGAGGGGGTGCTCGTGGGAGGAAGACAGCGAGCGAGACGGGCGAGGCGGAGGGCGACGAGGGGTATTCCTCGAGGAGGGTTCCGGTCGTCGGGTGACCGCGGCCGCTCGTGTCCTCCTACGAGTTCAGGATTAGCTTGTATATAATTCCTTTAGCTCGGCCGGGCAGAGGCTGGCCTGCCTCTTCCCTTCGGCCCGCTCGCTCTTGCTGACTGCCTGCCTAACCAGAAACAGGAATGCCAAGAAGCGTAATTAGCTATTCGCCCGCGAGTCGGGCCTATTTGCTTTACTGCATTCCGCGCCACCATTCAGAATGGAACGGACTCGACGAGAGAAACGGGGTGAAAGAGGGACACAGGGGGAGGCTGCGGGCCCTCCCGATCGGCGAGAAGAACGACCCTAACGAGCTGGATCGGTCCGGAAACAACGATCGATAGAGGGGAGTGGGCCCGCGCGTGGTTCCGACAATCGCGAGATTAACTTTTCATAGCTGATCCGTGGATCGATTGACAGGGCTCGTGCAGCAGGGGGAGAAGTCCTCGGCGAAGGGAATGATAAATGGCGTCGCGGAGCACTGGAATCGGATCGTGATTCTCTGGAGGATGACAGTGGGTCCTTGAGTTTTCGTTAAGAGACACTGCTAGCTTTCGGTATTCTTGTTTAATCCTTCGGGAGATGGATGTGTATACCTAATTATGAAAGCACGGCGAGGAACGGTGAAGGGAAGATTCTTTAAAGTAGGGGTACATGTGTGTAAAGGTGCAAATCCACGGTGAGACAAAAATACCGTGGCTCGCATGGGACTTTAAGGGATGTCCCTACCTTGACGGACGAAAAATTATGCGAACTTTGGGAATTTTTTAAAACAAAACCATGAATATATTTACTTCCAGCTTGGTGGTTTCATTTGTCAATCTTTGGAGAACGTGGAAAAAAAATTGTATGCAAAATTAGTGGTTATAGCCGGAGTTATAGTGCTTCAAATAGAGCGTCTTACAAAAATCGTATGCGCATGGTTAGCATAAAATCAGCCGTTGTAGTTGTCTGAAATAGAAAATTTAAAAGTTTGTGTAATCTGTGTGAGTGTGGCTATCGTCTGTACTAGATTAAATGAGAAATACTGAAAAGTAAAATTCGAAAAACATCGCTTTGAGAAAAACGCTTTTAAAGTTTTAGATACTGTTTTTCTAATTAAATTTGTTTAAAAATGTTGCCTAAATTTGTAGATATATATGCATAGAATTTCCAATTAATATAATTTGAGGATTTCTCGTAAGAAAATCCCAAATATCGCCATCCTTTTCAGGCCGTCAAAGTAGGAAGACTATTAAGTAGGGGATTGTTTTTTAATTATTACAAGTTGTATGATATATTTTCAAAAATCTTTACATTTAGTTGCTGCTTATATTTTCGTCTCGTGATAGAAAAGTGTCGTGTAAAATCTCATCTTGGATTCGCACCTTAAGACATTAATCAATTTCCATAACATTTTACGTTTTTGACATTCCACGTGATTCCAATTGAGTAACTAACAATCGCTTACCAACATGCATACGGTAATGCCTCAGCCACAGTAACTAACTCCCAGTATGTTCCTCTATGTTTCCATCACGGAAAAATATTTCGAACACACACGTCCTACATTTTAGCACGTAAAAGTCTTTTACATATTCCACCCCCAAAAAGCAGTCCAAGAATAATACCATATATAAGCTGTTTCACTAACCCTTTCAAGAATCGAGCTTCCACGACGTCAACCTCGTTCTAAACTTCTTGCGGCGTTACAATCCACGAGCCTCCGTTCATTCCCACAAGATTACGCGAGGCTGCTCAAATCTGGCCTCGGCTAACTAGAAATTCCGAGTGCCGGCAACGGACTGGAGCGTAAACTCGTTCCCCTTTCGCATACCGGAAGGAATTGGCCAGTCGAAATCATTTTCTCGGCATCATGTCGCGATTCTTCGCGAGCGCGATACGTGACTGCTATCAGCAGCATAATCCCCTTTAACGTGCTCCTTTGCTCTGATCTTCCTACGCTAAAGTGGAGCACGGGTGTCGTAGAAACGCGATTGCTGAGTTAGCAGGGTCTCGGTGGAAGAAATACATCGTGTGTTCATGGTCGATACATGATGTTGGCTTGTATATTGTTCGCCGATGCCTGTGAAGGCAGGTGAACTTGTGTAGGATGACTTAACGAAGAAAATTGAGCGGCCCAGTAGAAAACAGGCATATGTCGCATATGAATATATATTTTCGCTTCTTCTAGTTTGTACCATTAATTCGTTCCTGCAATGTAGTGTAATTCCACCACGCTACATTAAATTTTCTTCTTTGTAGATAAAATAAATGCGTAGTGGAAAAGGGGCACATGCCACTCGGCTCCTCGGGCACATGTGACCTAATAAAATTAATTTTTCTGCAAAATTTTGACAATAGTTGTCATTTACCATCTAACTTTAGTACCGTTTACAATAATTCCTATGAAAACAATTTTTCCTGCAACTTGCTACACTCTAAAATCATAAAACAGTGGTAAGTGCCTGTTTTCCACTGGGCCCCCAATTATAAAATAGCCTGGCGCTAGAGGACTCAACAAGCACGCTGAAGAAGAGATCTATGTACGGAAAGGAAGATGCGAAAAATAGCTGGGATTTACGGTGAAGTTTGATTGAGATTTTAGAAGCGTGTAGATGAACCTAAGTAATAGCAGTGGCAGGGAATAATGGAATTCGTAAGATATCTGTGATCTTCCTTTAATGTCCCCATAGAGTCCTAAGTAGTATGAAGATCTCTCCTCTTTGGACATGGGCCTTCAGAAAAATCGTTGATCATACGTTTACCTGTGGATTAGCAAAGTGGTTCAGTCGAATAAATAGGAGTCCATTTCGTAATTTTAAGACCAGTCACAGTCGGAGATGCGGTGGAGTGGGATGAAGATCCAGAAGCAGAATTAGATGTAAAAGTTACGCAACGTTGTTGGAGAAGTTACGGGGAGAAGATTCTTCAGAGGTGAATCGTCGAAAGAACCGAAGAAAGAAATTAAAGATGGCCGTGATTGCCATTGGATCGCCGCCAGAAACGTCGAACGTAACGAAGTTTTTCGAGCTTGCCGGCGTCGATAAGAGATCCGATGGGGATGGGGGTTGAAAGGGGCGCGTCGCGTATTAGGAATTCATATCTTGACTGGGGTGGGAGGCTTCTCAAGTGTGATCAATACGGAGTTATTCTTATGAACAGCGATACTCAATCCGCAGTGAAAAGAAATTCTTGTACAACTGATCTGCTTGCGTGTAACATTGGTGTGTTACGATCTACCTTACATAAACTTGCAACAGGATCTCCTTTTACTTAGATAAAAAAATTTCTCCCACAGGTCGCAATTATCTTTCACCTCGATACACTCCATCTCAAAATAGAGAAACAGTAACTACTTTTTCATATAATTCTTTTATCATCTTCGAGGCTACCCCCTAGTGCACCTCAACCCCCGAGATCGCAAGCTAAAAGTGTCTTTGTAAATATTACAAATTTACCAAATTATTCGTCAAGTAGTTCGAAAAGCAACATGAGAACCGTCGACGGGGCGTTTTTTCGCGGAGCCCCGGATTTTCTTGGCATTCCAGCCTTCTTTGGTTTCAAAGTCGGCTCGGATACGACGGCCGGGGTTGAAAGCTGGGGCTGCAGACATACATTAATAACCGGGGAGATAGGTACGTATCTGCCGTACCTCTCCCCTCGAATAAGAAGATACATCCCTTATATAAATGTGTGACTAACGGGCGGAAGCTTGCGCGGAGCTTGTTAGGAGGAAACGAGGAAACGAGGAAACTCTCTCGGCAATCCTTTCTAGTTATTTTCGGAGTATCTTTCGAGTCTACTGTCTCCCCCCCTTTATGCTGAGTTATTCGTTCGCCAGCGTGAGATATCTCTCGATCAGGCTCGTACGATGGCTACACGTTCGCTGGAACACTTCGGTTTCTATGGAGCTTCATTTGAACGCGGATTCCTCTTGGAATTGTCTGCCCCGCTAATTAACTCTGATTTTCTGTGACGTAAGATGGATAGTTTTTACAGCGGGAATAGCGATTCGTGATGGCTACTCTAACAGGGTAAAGGACCCAATTACTGACACCTAACCAATTACTGTCACCTTAAACTGTTTTACTTAAAATAAAGAATAAATAAACGTTGTAAGTCATACACAAAAAGAATTATGTAATTCAACCTATAATCTATACTATAGATTATATACTATAGTTTGTTTATTCGTTATTTTAAGTAAAATAGCTTAAGGTGACAGTAATTGGTTAGGTGTCAGGGTCCTTTACCCCACTGAGTCTTATTTTATTGAAGAAATATTATACGTAGCTATATTTATTTTGTAATAGAGCAAGTCTTCTCGTGCCACGCTTTCGTGCACAGTCAGAAAGCAGCATATTAAATTATTCTCATTAGAAACTAGATTCGAATTTGGAAAGGATACGCTCTCGTGGTTTCTAGGGCCCATCGCAGTCGCGTGTAAAGGCGCGGAGCGTGTAACTGGAGCATTCGAAGACCAAGCGAGCGGTCTCCAATTCACCCGCAATCAGCCTGGCCACAAAGGCTCGCGATCAACATAATTACCTCGCATATATTACACAAATCAGAGTGCGCCGAGCATAGCCAGCTCGAGATTCCCGCGATAGTACACCGTTTCTGGATAGTAACCCAATATTCGCAAACCAACAAATCCTAATAGGCACCTTTCATCGTCCAAACAGCAAATCACTACTTTCTTCGAGACGATTGATTCGCCGTCCCACGTCTACCGAGTACCTATATTTCATTCAGCTTACATTAGCGAATACTAATTTTCCAACCACCTTCTGACACACCCCGCACACACGACACCAAAAATGGCTAGGTACTCCCGCGCCGTTCACACTCATCCCCCGCCGTGGATGCGTTAATCAGCATGCATAGCGAGAGCTTGAAGGGACCCCCGAAGAATCATTGAAAGCGAAAGGAGGCTTACGCGCCCGGTACCATCGAAAGTGGTAAAACGCCAAAGGAAACGGTCCTTTCTCCTGAAGAGGTACCAAAATTGGCTCGCGAGGGTTTGGAGGATTTCACAGATTCGCAGCGTACGACGGGCCGATCGATTATCCCTCACGGATTTTGATAGAGCCTAGGGAGACCGAGGCGATAGAGGCTACCCGCGTTGGCGAGCTATTTAGCGACGCAAACGGCCGTCTCGTCGGCCACGGGGGCACGGATGCTCGGGGGAGGAAGGAGTCATTACAAGCTCGTTTTCTCGCTCTTTTCGCCAGGACCCACTCGTTGTTCCTTTCTTTCACCCATTGCTCTCGGAAAGAGGGCCAGTCCGCGCCTGTAATCACGGTAATGCCCACCGTAAGGGACACGGTAACTCGCGGGATCCGTTGCCCGCCACGGTCGGCGTGTTCCATGCTTTACGGCTCCTATGCATCGGATCCTGGGCAGTTAAGGCATCGTGGCCTGAATAACCAATAAGATTCCGCGGGGCACGCGAGAACCGCGAGAGCCACCGTGTGAATTCGAAAATGGAACGCGAGGTTCGAATGCCTTTCGCGAAATTTACGTGGCAATTTCTCTCGCCTGAGTAGAAAGAGCTTCTGTCGATTATTTCTGTTTCACTGTGCTCTGCCATAGAGGGATGAGAAATCTTAGGGCCACTGTATTGATATTTAAATTCATAGAAACTTTTAAGTGGGTTCATGCTAGGTACGTACAATTTCACGTTTAAAAGTTCTAATCTTCTTTTAAAACATGACCCGTCAATTTTAAATTATAAATTCTCCCGCATAAACACCGTCCACCTATGGGATAGACTACGCGTGCGTGTCACCGGCTCCGACACTATTAAACTTAGGCCCGGTGCCTGGCGAAATTAAATATCCCCGGCTATCTGGATGACCCGAATTGCCACAATCAAATGGATATCGCCTAGCGAACAATGGCGCGCGATGCTCCGGCTGCAATTATCCCGCCGCATAGCAAGTACCGAGGGGGGGCATTATCTGTAATTATGCGTTTCTTGCACTACCAGTCCCGAATGATAAATGGCGACCGAGCAGGAAGAGACGATTCCGTTCCATGTAACGCTCATTTATACAAGCTGTATGTAAATCCCCCCCTGCCTCCATCAAGATTATCGAGATATTTAAAGACGCTGCCGCGATGGAACTGGCCGCGGCGAGGCCGCCTATACCGGCGGGGCGAAATCTTAAAACGGGAACACGGTCTCCAAGTACGAACGATAATGCGTCCGGCTGCATATCATTAAAACGTTCGTCATCGTCTGGTAGCACGGGGTCCGCCGGGACGCGGAATGCGGCCAGAAGAAATAAATTCGTGCCCTACCCCCCTCCTCGACACTCGGACCGGTCAGTGGTACTCGCTCCTCAAACCTGGCCGGGGGCCCTAACAAGGGAAAAAGGGTTCGGAGGATTTCGAGCAAGCAACGTCTATCGTGCGCATTATACGCGGCCCGCGAAAAAAACCGTCCGCCGCGTCCACGTCCGTGGCCGGCCAGAAGGGGGCTTCCATCCTTCTGGCAGGATCAAAAAGAGGACGCGATCGCTAATAATATCGGTGGAAGCCCAAGAATCCGCAAAGAGACGCTCGTCTGCGTGGCGAGCCGCCCGTAAATCTGCCCGCGTCACCGCGCCGGTATACCCGAAGGCTCGGTAGTACCTACCGCTCCGTCCATCCGTCTATCCGCTTCTTCCCTCGCTGCATCCCCAACCCGCGCGACGCTTCGCAGCGTTTCGGCTGACAATTATCGGGCTGCTCTGAATTTCTGGAAACGGCCGGGGAGAATTAAAGGTGACGGGAATTTGTGACCACTGTGGCGCAGAGAGATCTCGAGTGTACGCGTCGAAGCAAACGGCTGCGATAGGGTAAGATTCGGGATGGAGGTGGACTTGTACCTTCGAGCGATTTGCATGAGAATATAATTAGGTAGGCGTGCGAAGTTGGAACCATTATGTAATTACATAGGCAATCTTGGCAAGCACTTCCTGGGGAATCTTATTGCGATCTTTCGCAGTTGTGCGTCAGCTGCATAGCAAAGGTACCCCGCTCGATAGAGCTCCATGTGACACCCTCTGCGCTGCGTCAATCTTCCAACCGTCGAATGCAATGGACTCGCGTGACCGATCGTTGAAATGTCTCTTCAAGCTTGATCATAAGCCAGAGTTACATCTACAGTTGCGAGCTGGGGTGGAGGAAACGATCCGTTCACCCCCTCTGCCCTCCGAAATTCGCCACCGGTGGGTTAGTGCCCATCTACTAATAATTTAGCGGAGTCGAAGGGACTCGAGCGCGTTGCCGATGGACGCGCACTGTTTCTTCTTCGATCCCCGATGAAGAGCACCGTGGCTCCCGATGATGCTCGGGGCGGAATTTGGAGCGCGCGAAAAATCCATGCCGGCCACGGGAAGAGGGGGATCGCGACGGCTACGCCCCTGGAAAGAGGTGGTCGCCATCCATGGTAGGAAGGAAGCGCAAATACTGGGATTGGTTCTCGCGTACGCGAGACAGAGCTTCGACTCTCGGTACGCAGAGAGTGCCCGCGATGTGACTCCTTCTCCATCTCCACCTCTGTCCTCCCCCTCGACCCACGTCCTCCACCACCTCCTTCGCTTGTCCACCTTCTCCTCCAGCTGGTGGGGACAGATTTCCTCTTGACGCGCCGCGAGCCACGCTGCTCTATACACTTCTCCTCCGTCCACTTGTATCGTTTCCTTGGCTGCCGCTCCGGCGGGTTCAAGGACTCGGTTTCGAGGAATGGGGAATCCCCTTGTCTTCGCCCGCCATCGACGGAGGAGCGTTAACCCCATAACCATCTCCGCGCGTCAATCCTCTCGCGCGGGCGATCATCAGTCTTCGGCTATTAAGGATTGATTTACGGTACGCCGCGGCGTCGTCGTTCGCTCCAAGGGAAGCCAAGTGTTTTCTTTCTCTTCTTCTTCTTCTTCTTCTTTTGCCACTGCGAAAGAAAAACCCTGCCACGTGGGCGAGCGTCCTGGCGATTTAACGATGGTAGGGGTATCCGCTGTTACGGTGACAGTTCCTGAAACCGCGGAAAAGATACGCGGTTGCTAGCGGAGTGAAAAGAAGGGAGCACTGTTTGGCGCCATGATTGCTGCAACGTGACTGGGCCTACACTCCGGCAACCGAGTCGCGACTATGCGCAGTATCGCCGGCCACTGACAGCTGACGGCCCATGATAGAGACGTCAGGATTGTTTTCGAGAAAAATGATTCGAGGCAATGACTGTCGCGGTTGGACGACAAGCTGCGCCGAAGAAAATGTGTATTTGTAGACAGCCGTTACAGGTGACGGCCTGTGACACGAGGCTGACGGCACATGAACCGATCCTAAATCATTTTCTTCTGGCCGAGGATTAATGGGCCTTCGCTGTTCTTTACGGTCCCCTGCTGATTGTCGCTGCACCGCGGGATGATTACGATGACGTTCACTTTAATGTTCACCGCTGCTGCGACCGATGTTACCGTTCTGCAACCTTTCATTCGGTCCTGGATTTCTTTTCCCTTTCACGGGAGATTTTGGAAGCGGGTCCGCGAAGCAGGCTTATTAGGTGAATCTTTCAATGTAAAACTGGTTTGGATTTCGTTGAAGTGCTTGCGATTAAACCAAGATCCACGAAAATTTGTACCCTGCGTCCTCCAGCTTCTGTCTACCGATACCGCAAACTATTCGTAGTGATACTTTCGGCTCCGCCACCAGAGGGCATTCGGTCGATCACGCTCTCTCGCAAGTGCTGCCTCAGCTACCGATTTCTATATATACCAGTTTCGTCGAACCTCCTAAAACACCCTCCTCTAAAGCAGGACCTGCTAGGTGAGGCTCAAAGCCTCGTTCACATTAGTCACAAATTACTTGACTTCAAGTTTGTGTTCAGTAAAATGTCAGCTGCCTTCAAGTTACTTTCAAGATTACTTGAAGCAAGTAGATATCTGTCTGCATAAAAAACTTTTCAGAAAAGTAAAAAAATACGCCAAGTACATGAAATCAAATAAATCACAAAAAATGGAAGATAATAATAATTATAAAATAAAAAAAGATGTGAAATCAAAATGAGCTGCACGTATATATTAAAGGTAATGATATAAATACAAATAAATATTTTAATACGAATAAACATTTTATTCAAAATACTTTACATAAGAAAAATGCCTTTAAATTTAGGAAATATTGCGGGCGTGATGAGATATTAATGAAATAAGTTTCAGGTTAGGTTCGAATAGCCCGGCGACGAGTAAATGATAGCGATAGCGACAGTCGACATATACGGGGTGTCTTTCCTGTACTTTCTTTCCTGTACTTGGCGTCGAGACGCTACCGCGTCTCTAGAAAATCGCGTCAGAGGATGGTCTCCTTCTTTATTCCATAGAATATCATATTTCTAATACATTTCTACGAATTTAGTAATCTTGTTATTACTCCACCTAATCTTAGTCATTGTTTTCTGATTACAACCTCACTTTTCCAACACAGTAGGCAGTCAACTTAATACCAGCGACTTCAAGTTCACACTTGTACCTACGTCCACACTATTCAAGTTGCATTTCAAGGCAAGTAAAGTTGAAAGACTCCCTACTTCGCATGAAACTTGACCGAAATTTCAAAGGATATTACAAGTCAACTGAATAAACTCGTTCACATTGGTAAAGTAGTTCCAAGCTACTCGAATTCAGGCGACTTGAAGTCAAGTAACTTGACTAATCTGACAGAGGCTCTACCGATGAGTCCACTAGCAGGTCCCGGACGAAACGCAACCTTCCCTTTCGCTCCTTCCACCCCGTCTTTAACCATTCTTCAACCCCCGGCAAATACTCTAGTCCGAGTTATCCACTAACTTCCATCGTGTTTATCCGCACCTTGGCAAAGTCTTACTCTCACAGTGTTATCTTCCTCTAAAAAACCAAGCATCATCAGAGCCCCAGAAAATTTCATTTGCATGGTCGCCGACGATGAAGGTTCGCGAGGTTCCACGACCTCCGGTGGCCCCTCCGCTATCCCCAGCACCAATAACACAAATCGGATTCAGTATCCCAGCGGGTCGATACGTCGGAAATCAGACGTGCAACTAATAGCTCGGGGTGCACAGTGTTGCGTTTCTCGGAAACGTCCGCGAGCCGGGCGGCAATAATGAACAGGTATCCGGGGAGGCGAAGCGTGCAGCGCGGACATAAAATGCGAAATGACTATCTCCGTCAGAGACACCGGGCGTCCTTTCGATCGCCGTTGCTCCGGCGTGTCGATCGGTAGCGATCGCGCGATGGGAACACGGGGCTGAAAAGGGCGATTCTCGCGCGAGTCATCGACACCGAGAGGAAATCGATTAGTCCGCGGTGTATTCGCCGACAACTGCCGGTCGATGCATTATCGATGCAATGCGGGCCCTCATACACATACATGAAGGGAAAATGGCGGCCACCGGGGGAACCGCGAAGGTGTCGATAGGATCACGCTCTCTTCCTCCCTCTTCGGCTCGCCTTCGGGTCCGACCCACGGCGGCCTAGCGATGCCTGGCTTCTCTAAGCGCGCAACGAGGACCCGTGGTAATATATTGATAGGACGCCGGCGATATTGCTTTCGCATATTTATGCCGGTGCTCGTGGGAATCGTCTTGCTGGATAAGGGGGAAACGCTATCGGCGCCATGGAATCGCGAGCCAGCTCTCAGCGACTCTCCCAATAACGCTCGACCTGCTAGGTATATCGGTTATTATCTCATCGATGGCCGGAGATCGTAATCTTTTAAATATACCGCGCTGGCTGCAGTCACGCCTGTTGGCTGATCGATCCTGATCGAATTCTGGAGCAGTCTCTAGTTCCCGAACCCTCGGCTGTATTCTAAACCGCATGGAAGCAGACAGATAGCTACATCGGTGCCTCTCGCGTGGGTGTACACGACCCTGCAACCCAGCATCGATGGAATCGTCAGAAAGTATTCGCGCCCGTGTCGAGTTGATCATAAAATCGCCGTCAGATGTACCCAAATTGGCACCTCCCCGACGCTGCCGCGGTGGACGCATTCCCTGTCGAACCAGCGGATCCCGAGCGATGTCTCCTTGGCGGGCAAATCAGCGATGCCTGACGCTCGTGTGCCAGCTCGCGGTCGATGGTAAAATACGTTGCCCCAGTTCGGAACGGCGGGGACGTGCATTGAGAGCGGAGAGGACGGACGACACTATTGTTGGAGGATTTCTAAGGAACCGAGCGTTTTCTGGATGCCGCGCGTAACGACTCGGATCCCCGAGGAACACCTGGCTGGGTGGCATCGGTTTTTCGACGCGGAATGAACATAATGTACCAAGGCGCGGCCTTTCGTGAGGGCCCGTCGCACACCCCCGACAGCGGAAGCGCAGATGACAAAGCGTTTTCTCACCCGAGGAAGGACAAAGGGGCCCCGATTCCCGAGATTACCTGGCTCCCGGCGAAGGGATACAAAATACAACGCGATAGCGACGCGGGGTGTTGGAGAATTCTGGCCTTTCAGCGAGATCTTTTCGAGACCTGCCGCTATCGAATTGCCATTCAGTCGCGCCCGAATCGCACGATCGAAAGGAATAATTCATTACGCGGATAGATGAGCCGGATATCGTCTTGGTACACCCTCTGCGGGGCAGCGTCTAAGAATTAAGTTGTCCTTTAGTACCTACGCTGAGGATCTCGACGCACGGTGTCCGCGTAATATTTAGGTACCGAGCGGTGTCGTTAAGAGGCGTGGATATTACCAGAACATCGGGGGTCGCGATCACGCTTCGACGTCGATGCGGTGGGAGCACGAGGCAAATAAAGGGCCCGTGTACGAAGGCGAATTCCCAGACAACGCGCTGCGACTGTTGCGAGCTAGCTGAGGGCCATTTACTGTCCGAATTTACGACGGCTATCGCGGAGATAAGGAACGCGGGCGACACGGGTGCCACGAGGGGCCGCGCTCGATTACAAAAACCAGCGAACCGGTGGTCCACTTTCGATCCGACAATCCTACTCGGCCGCGCTGATCGGGGGATCGCCCGCGACATCCAGCGACCGGGGAGGAAATTATAATTGAGTCCGAGATTAAAGGTTTGTCCTTATTATGCTCGGGGCAGGGTGGAGGCACGAAAAGACCGAGCCGAGTGGCGAGAGGGATCCAGTTTTTACTGCTCCACCATTCTCCCCCTTACTGGCCCCCCTCCTCCGCGTCGCGTACGGAGTCAACCGTCAGCCCAATCTTGATATATCTCCTACCCGAGGTTGCCCGTTCGCTTTTCATTGGGCCGGTCCTGCCTCCATTTATATCGCATTATGAGGCCAGCTCCTTGGAATCCTCCGTGGAAGACCCAGACCCAGTGGTCCCCTTGTGTCCTGGCCACTGCACTCGCTCGCCGAGTTCGAGATGGTCCAGGTCAGGACTAAGGTCACCGATGCAGAAGGCCGTTTCACTTTCCGTGGGCCAAACCGTCCATGCGTAGGTATTTCGAAGCTGCACTAATTGCGTAAATCTAAGGTGTATGATTGACTAGGGTGTTTGCGGGCAGGTAATTGTTTTTTCTAATAGTGGAGGTTTGTAGGGTCGACAGAGACCTTAGCAATGATGAAAAAAAATTATTTTTGTGGCGAGCGGAACGCGTCAAAGCAAGTTCCAGAAAACGAGCGCGTCAGAACGAACAAACGGTCGTGAATCGCGACCTTTTCTCGATCTAGCGGAGAGCCTTTGCGTGGCCCAGGCAGTTAGTCTCACGAGAGCCAGCGACGATACCACAACGATATTCCAAATAAATGGATATAGTATTTACCACCAAGCGCGTTATTATTTTTACTGTACCAGTAAGCCTACAATTTTAATCTTGGCAATTCCTTGAACGTTGCACAGTGAGGGAATTTCGCGATTTTATGGCCAAAACCACAAAAATAAATTTTTCAATTCGACAAAATAAATGCAAATGTAAATTGAAGAACTGATATGAGTATTAAATGCCACCAATTTTACTGTTAAATGTTTTAATACAAAGCTCGTATAGACTCGCAAATTAGTTATTCCACGTCAAAACGAATAGGTGAAAAATTTAGTTTCACCGATTCTCTTCAAAATTACAGCATTTATCAATAACCTTGCAAAAACATTATTAACATTAAATATTTCGAAAACTATTCGACATAGGCTGTTGAAATTCAGTGTACTTTGTTTTTGCAGGGTTATCGATAAATGCTGTAGTTTTGAAGAGAATCGGTGAAACTAAATTTTTCACCTATTCGTTTTGACGTGGAATAGCTCAAATGTTTATGTTCACGTGAGGTTAGACCGATCGCAAAGAATTAATCCAGATTTTCAAGTTGCTTCAAACACTTATATTGTGTTATCCAAAGATCTGGTGGTGCGCAAGATATATTTTTGTCCTCAAAATAATTATGTTTCGATTTTTAATAAGTAGTTTATACAAATTTTAAAGTACTGTTTTTCGGATAATTTATTTTCTCATCTATTAGAACGTAAAAGTGCCGAATTTTATATATTAAAAATAAGTTTTGAGGTTTTCACCACGAAAATGGATGTAGTTCTTCAATCGACATTTGTATTAAATTTGTAAAATTAAAATCTTTCATTCCTGTAGTTTCGGCCATAAAATCGCAAAATTTCCCCACTGTGCGTTGGTAGAATCTCTAGCGATGGTAGAAGAATGGAATGACTTTCACTGTCAAGGGAATACCTACTGTCCTGGGATCAACCACGCGATGTATAAGAAGGAATGCCGTGAAAGCTGCTGAAAAGGAAAGGCTATTCAGCTTCGTGGAAACAACGACGGATCCGCAACCTTCGTTTCCTTGCGAGGGAGAAGAACGAGACGAAAAAGTGAATCAATTTCTTTGTTACGTAAGGACGGGATTCTGTGAAAGTGACGGTGTTTTCTCCCGATCGTGTCGATATCGCCGGTGATCAGGGTGGAATTAATGATCTTTGGATTGTCTTTGGAGGGTAGCAAACGGAGGACAGGGGATAGCAATTTCAACGCGATGACAAATGACTGGCGGATCTTGGAGGAAGTTTAACGGGGTGCCATCTGTGCGTCGGGCGGCGCAGGAAGCGAATGCTGGCCCCCGAGGTGGCAGAAGGGCACCGAAAGGGGCCGCGGAAGATGATGCGAGCGAAATTGATAATACTTGGCGGATGCAAACGATTACGAAGCAGCCTTTCTTCTCTCTGTCGTACTTCGTGAATTTTGACGGAGCCTAACCCAGAGGGGACGCGAAATCGATTCGGGAGCTTAATACTTTGTTAAAGCGAGACCGCAGAAATCATCGCTGGCATCGCTGCCGAACCGGTTCCGCGGAACAGTGACATAATGGCGCGAGACGAGCGAGGATGAATTTAATGTTTCGCAAATTTCAGTGTCCCCTGTGCCACAGTCTTAAACCTTCGCCTGATAATTATTGTTATCGAGGGCAGGAAGCAAGGTACCGAACGCTTTAACGAGCTTCATTGATGCCGTGTGCTTCGGAAAGTGGGTTTAAAATTGATACTTACCTACTAATAGCCTTCAGATGTACCACGTAATTCGCTCGTTAGTTTGCAAATGAATCCGCAAGTAATTTTCTGCGAGTTGGACAGGTGAATCATCTTACACAGGTTTTGGTCCGCAACGTGTATTTCACTTTACATGCTTCGGGGTTGTAAATGAACATTTATTTGAAAATGATTCGCATCCAGCTTACTCTAAGATAGCGAGCCTAATATTTTCTTAGAAGTCCTAGTACCCACTGATAATAGGAGAGGTATAAGTGACAGCGTGTTTATTCGAGCGGTGCAAAGAATATTTCCAGTATTCCAATTACTATATAGAACACAATGTCGTTAAGGATCTGTTAGAAAGTTGCAGTCGAGTAATCCTTCTTTCACTGAGCATCGAAACGCAGCCTCTCGTATGAGAAACCGTTGTAATGGCGAACGAATCTGAAGTTAAACAGGTCTGATTTACGCGGTGTTTATACTTATTTATATTTGAAGCGTTTAGCGCACACGAGGATGATCTATGAGCTGCATTAACGCGGCCCTGTTAAACGGTGCCCGAGGGGCCAGCGTAGGTTTGACGGTTCCTCCGCGTCGATACTTCTCGTCGTCTCTCCTCTTTCGCCCCCCTTTCTTTACTTCCTCGCAGCGCTGGACCCGCGCTCCATGACCTGACCCTTCATAAACTAGGGCCCAACTGTGCTATATTTTAAATGCATATAGACGTAGGCGTGCATGCCGTTAAAATAAATACAAGTGCCGAGGGGGCTCGGCCTGTATCGGTTCGGGTATAAACGCTGGCCACCGACACCTCACCCTCCCCCTTCTCGAAAAAAGGAGGGAGCAAGAAACCACAAAAAAAAGAGGAAGAAACGGACAAGACACGATCCGTCTCGTGGCCATGGTTGTGCACTTCGTTCCGAGACGTCCTAGGTGCTTTCAAACACACGAACCCCCTATTATTCCCTGTCCCGGCCGCAGCTGCAGCCGCAGTGTCGCCGTGGCAATGCGAGCCTGCATCCAACCAGAGCACGTGCACCTTGATTAGGGGATTTAGTAACACGATCTGGCCCTCGTCGAGGTGTCTGAAGTTACGAGCATTCTGGATTATCGTTTTAGACGTCTTTAGAGCGCGGTGGGAAGTGGGATGGATAGTGACGGTGGGTAATCGGTGCGTGGTTTTAATGGTTTCAATGTTGAGGAAACAATGGGTGTCCGATGGCTGGTCGCCACTGTGAACGGAGCAAGTCCAGGTTGAGGATTTGAAAGGAAAGTGGATCAGAAGTAGAACAAGTGTCTCACTCGAGATTTTATTCGCACTTTTCTTTCAAATATCTCTGGGACCAAATTGAACTTTGAATATTTGCGCATATTATTATTATTATTAAATGACTTTATTGCACCATTAAAATTAAAATTACAATAGCGAGTAGGGGAGGTTCAGCATTAACTGCTGCTCTACAACCTAATCTAAAACGTTGTTAGGAGATAAAAGAAAAGGAAAGAAAACAAATAGGCTAACATTAAATAAAATAAAATAAAATAACTAGGAACAAGATAAGAATAAGAAAAAGCCATTTACATATAATGGCTAAGAACTCCTGGCGCACAGTTTCCGCTACTACTTTCGCTTTAGTCACGTACTCCAGCGTCATCACGTACCCCGAAACGGTACTATAGTAACCCATCACGTTTGCATCCAGCCATTCGCGAGAAATCGATCAAAATTCCTTGCCGCGGGGATGAAAACATCCCGAGCCGGTTGCCACGGGCCGATTTCCTTTTCAGAAGCATCGATATCTCGCTGCGAGGTGCAGCTTCGTCATCAGATACATCCTCTGCCCTGCGCAATGGGAATTTTGATTAGACGTGGATTATCGGTGCCGGAAAGAAATGGGTAGCGAGGCTGCGGCCCAGCATCCACTAGACTCCAAGCTGTCTGGGCTCCTCGGCGAATCCTTGGATCGTCTATCTCCTCCCTTGGTTTATTGCCGTTTGATTCTTTTCCTTCTCCCTCCGCCGCACGGCAGCGCTTGTATACCTCCAGCGGGTCGTCAGATTCCCGCCGCTCTGCGGCACCTCCGCCGCTCCGGGAGAAGAACGAGAGAAAGGAAGGAAGGAAGGGAACTAGCCGCGCAAAAACTTTCGACTAGTTCTCGCCAGGTTGGCGTTCGATCTAGTTAAGCCCCATCACGGCGTCCAGGCACTCGCCGACCAGCACTTCGTCTTTTCTTCTGCGAGCCGTGAATCGCGACTCCGCCATCATCGGAACTGCTCGTGCGATACCACTGTTAGTGATTCGAAAGGCTGAGTACAGGGTATGCTGATAGAGGCGCAATTGTGTCGTCGAGCACGGCCGTTTTCGATAATGAGATTCCTGATGCTCGAAGCATTCATTCCGCGCAGAGACGTCCAAATGCTTCCACCAGATTAGCAAGTTGGGAAAGGAATTTTTCACCCGAGGCAAATTAGTTAGCGGGCCTAAGTCCGTGAAGATTCTTCCCATATACCCATCATCCATTTGACCCTGCATTTTTAATACCAAACCACCCTGCGCAGTCGCACTTCCTCTCCCACCGTTGAAGTCACCAGCAGACGCCTGCCTCGGGATTTATCGCACGAGGCGCGAGCGTGTTACCGAATCTTCGCGAGGACATTGTCGCCGACCCGCCACACGATCACTCGTCGCGTCGTTTTATCTCGCGCAGAGGACCGGGAGGAGCAGCGCGCGGCGTCCGAATCGAGAGTGCATCCGGTCATAAGCCGCGCACTCCTCCGCGCAAAAAGGTAACTCGATTAAACCGTGATAGAGGAGACAGCGGGGACAGGGCGGCGGAGGGGGAGGAAGTGACGGAGGTGGACCACGGGGAGCAGTCCTCGCGGGCAATGGAAGTGGCGGCGGAGAACGGTGGTGCGCGACTTCCTCGAAGGAAGGAGAGGGCGCGGTCCTACCGCGAAGAGGAATCCTCCGGGTAACACATGGAAGGATAGAGTTATTTATTGTTATGGCCGGCCGTTCGGCGTCGTTGTGTGTGGGTGTCGGGAGGGTGGTTCGGGGGCCTCCGCTTCGGCTCCGGGATCCTCTCTCTCCCTCTGTCTCCCATTCTCTCTGCCGGCTCGCGCTCACCCGTTGGGACCCGGGTATCTACAAACACAGATACCTGCCTCTCGGTGCCGTAACACACGTTTCCTCTCTACACCTATGTCCTCCTTCCCGCTCCAACCACCTGGGCCCCGTTCCGTTCTTCTCCTCTGTCGCGCTCTGTCAGGGCCCTTCTGCAACGTGTGCAACGGGCCGCCCACTCCCGGTATACCCCGCTGGGTGTCCAACACCTACCTACATGGCCGCGGCACAACTGTATCCGTCCCAAGCTCCGCTGACCCGGTCCACACACCGCGATTTGCCGCCAGCACCACCGCCACCGCCACGGGGACCGCACTAAATTTATCCTACCGAACGACTTTATTACATTACCTCGAACGTTTAATTCGAAATTATTACTTAGACCGGGACACCGACGCCAGGATCGGCGAGAGAGAGAGTGGGGGACAGCTCCGGTGGAGGCGGCGAGGGAGGAAGGTCGCTTTGATTTACGTGTCAGTAAAAAGTGCCTCAGGTTCGAGGACACCTCCGATGCTCCCACCCTCTACGTGCACCGCTGCGGGGACGCGATCCGCGGACAATCGCGTTGCAACATCCAGCGGTACCGTTTCGCGTTTTGCAAAGAGGATTTTTCGAGGCGCATTCGAGCAGAGAACAGTGGAAATTATACATCGGAAGTCGGTGTCTGCGAGACGAGGTCGATAATGGTCGAATACTCTCGCGGCCCCGGTTCCGTGGGGAGTCGTGACTTGTACTCGGGTGTCGGCCACGAACGAGAGAGAGATATTTTTACGAGTCTGGCTGAGGTTAGTCTCAGGGTTCGACTCCTCGCGGTGGAGTTATAATTTACAGCCCTTTACCTTGGCCCCCTCTTTCTCTCTCTTCCTCTTCCTTCCGTGGTCTTTCTCTCTTTTCACACGTACTCTCGAGGAAGATTGTTCTGGCTCGCTCGCGAACTCTAGAGCTAACCCCCAGCACTGGCTTTAATAGTGTCTGTTCGTCTGTCCGTACGCCTCACCCCACCACTCTCTCTTCTTCTTTCGCGCTGAGGAGTACGTGTGGGTTGTTAGTCGGGCAGTTTATGCTCGGCTTGCTTGCATGCCCTTTCTACTGCGCTCGCAAACTCTTCCCTTCTGCCTGTCCTCCTGGTGCACACGCGAAATCGAAGACCAGTGACTTGCAGTTAGGCGGATCCGTTTGAATTGCTCTTAAGCTGACCGGGTACCTACTCTTGGGTCGCTGTGATTTGCTTCGAATTCTGTATTTAGTTAGGGTATACTTAAAGTTCCGTGGGAAATTCGAAGGATATTCTCCCTTCTGAGGCTGTCTATGGAAATATTGGAAATAAGAAAGGTGCTTCGCATAGAATAGTGGCGAATCTCAATGATGAGCTAAAGGACTCGCTTTTCACGGAATCGTATACAAGTGTTCAAACACTGCAGCTATTAAAAAAATAAATGAAGAATCGAAATTAAGTAGATAAGGTGAATGTCCCAATTTCTGCTCATTTAAGAGGTTACTCGTCAGAAAGAAGGTGTGAAAAATTTGTTTCTGGTCAAAATTTGCAGAGTAATTGATTAATTCTTTAATAATAAATCAACCAATTCAAAAACTATTTAAGAAAGATATTTCAAGATGCATAACTACTAGTAATTTGTAATTAAATATAATGCTTTACCACATAATATGTTACCTTTTCAGGTTAAAATAAGTTACATCTTCTATGGAGATGTTTTATAACACAATAATAAAGCATAAAATAATGATAAACAAAAATTAGAATGCCTTCGAATAGAAATAGAGGTTACAGCATATTTTGAATTGCCAGGTTATATTGCTAAAATTTTGGTGAGTAGAAATGCGGACACGACGATGATTCACTTGACCCTAAACCTAATCACCTGTTTTCTACTTAAAATAATCAAGAATAGTAAAAAATCTACATCCAGAGCACAGTACGGTATCTGTTTTTGTTATTGAATAAGAACTTTTACTACAAACACTATTTTCTGCCCAATTATCGAATACCAATAGTGACCCTGTTCCTACTACAACCAGCTAAAACACGGTTGAAAAATCATGAGTCAGAAATGAGCAGAAATGGGGACATGAGCAGAAATTGGGACATTCCCCTTAGGGTCATTCCACGCGAAGTCGGACACTTTTCGGAGGAACATTTCGGATTTTGGTGCAACTTGGATATGTTGTAGTCTTTAGGGGTATATAAACATATCTCGCAGGATTTTTCGAAATGTCAAAAATTGTGGATGTCACAGCTCTTTGAAATATAGTGTTTACTATTTTTCCAGAAATTATAAGTGTTGAACTAATAAACTGATAAAAATGACCTTTTGGGTGCTTACAGTGCAGATATAAGAGTACCTAATAAAAATTACTTCACTTAATAAAAACGAATATTTGACCATTTATTTAGTAATTCTTCTAAACAAATGCAATTGTATAGTTGAAGGCACCTTTTTAAAAATTTGGAAAAAATAGGAGGATAAAGCCCTGTTTTTCCTCTTTATGGACATGTTTCGAAAAACGTGGACGTTTTAAAATTGGCCAAATGAAAATTAATTGAAAGTAACGCTGCGTCAAATCACACCGGCTCGACTGGTCGCAGCGGCCAAGCGGCTATACCTGCCACTGTAGAATATACAACAGAAGAATTTCTTGAACATCCGGGAACTCGATTGGCGACGTTGCAAGTCGATGATTTTATTGCAAAAAATCAGAGTAGTTATTTCAAATATTGCAAAGAAAATTTAGGGCCGGACTGGTTCAGTAATCCATCCTCGTTTATATCGATGTACCTAATGCCGTACTTTTACAGCGGAGCGCCTCATTCATGCATACAATACCATTTACCCCGAAGATTTGTTTCTCGTTGGTCGACGCCGCTCTCGCAGCAAATGACAGCGGCGCTCGTCGCGCACGAAAGAGCCGCGATTCCGCCGATCTAAATCATAGCGGTGACAGAGTTGAGGGTTCCCCGGGCTGGTGAAGAATGAACGACGAGCTGAGTCCCCTGGATGGCGTATTAGCGGTACACGGGGATTTTACATGATGCCCTGTAATGGCGACCCGATAGACGGAAACGTATTAGCCTGTTTCTTTCGGTCGCTGAGACAAAAGGGCAGCGCCGAGAGGGCAATGAGCCTTGTGTGAATGCATATACATGTTGCCCGTCCAGTCGAGTTTAACATTTAAAGTGGATTGTGGTTTGGCAGCGAAAAAATGAAACGACCAGTGACCCGAGACTTTTCATTCCACTGATTTGCATTTTCCTCCCCGCGGTGCAAATAGTGTTCCTAGTTTTAACACTCGTGTTGTCCTCGTTACGCTTCGGTAGCCTTGTCGAGGACTAGTATACGATACACTAAGATGGATCCGATAGCGAAGACGCGTCCACGTGTCATCGGAGTTTTCAGGTAGCCGTAGATCCCCGGCTTGAGGATAAGAAACGCGATAGACCCGTTGCCATTCTCATGGCAAGGGGAACTATCGAGGTGGATCGATGATCCAGAGCCTCGCCACTTGTTTCGTTACAACGCACGTGTCTGTAGCTGTTGAATAGCTTCCTCTCTTATACGGTCAGCACTGATCATCGCGAATAATTATCCTTTTCACCCTTTGTTTCTCCAAAACGACAAGGCAGACTGTCCTCCGTCGACAGGATTGCGAGACTGGGGGTGATTTGCACCAGGATCAAATTCTTCTTGACTATGCAGGCTCAACTAGATCTGCTCTTCAAACCTTCCTTAAGCTTTGATTCGAGAATTCCAAGGTTCATAGTTCCAACATCTTTTCTAGTAAAATCAGGAATACCTACTATATCTCCCTTAAACTGGAATCCTAAGCGTTACCATTAGTGCAATCAGGACGCCAAGTTTCTTCCTCGATTCGAACGAAAGTTTCCCTTATCCACAATGACCGTTACAAAGGACAATTAAACATGTCCCCGTCATTTTCCTCCTCAACTCACTTATTCTCAGGCGTCCTCCGTGCCTCCGTGCAATAGCCGAGCAGCCGTCAGAGGGCGACGAAAATTTCACCACCCCCCGGCGAAGTCTCAGCCAGGAGACATCACACTCCGCTGCCTTTGGGCGTCCGCGCACGGCAGGATGAGCGATGAGGCTGACCAATGATCCGTTACTAGGCACATTGTTACGCCAGACGTTGTATAGTGTTACCAGGAATACAGCAGGCCGCGTCGCGCTGTGTGCACGCACGAGGTGCTGCTGGTACGTAGGTGTACGCGAGCAAGAGAGGGGAAGCGGGGAGGGAAGATAGCGGCGGTGGGACCTGGAAAGGGGTGGAGGAGCGAAAAGAGCGGAGCCTCCGTGGTAGCGTCGGTAACTCTGTCAGGCGACGCGTCGTAAACTTTCGCCTCCATCGGCGAGCGCCTTCGCGCCTTCCCTGGCCCACCACCTTCCTCTTTCTTCACCGCTCGCCCCTTTTCTTGTTGTTTTTTTCCCTTCTTCTTGTTCCACTTCTTCGCCCGCTTCTTCGCTCCGGCTCACCTCCCGAAGCTCGGGGCCCGTGGAGCAGTCGCTTCCCCCACGCACCAACACACCTCGCCGCGGCTGCCTTCCTATTCTTCTCGCGCGTATGATTCAGCCTCGCTTCGGTTAAACGCTTATGCAGATTGCCGATAGTAAACGACCGGCTGGACAGAAATAGAGGCCAGAACGGTCGAGGACAGGGCAGACCAGACACCGACGGAAACACTGCCACCGCGGCTGCGCGCGCGCAGTGTCGCCGGCGCGCTCTTTTCGAGTGTCTGACGGGGACGGGGGTCGAGGCTCGATCAGCTGGTTCGTGGATTGATTCGAAGTCGCGTATGGTTTAATCTGGGTGCTTTTAAATCGTAGCGAAACAGTGCAGGAGAACGTGGATGGATTCTGCGGTATTTACTGGTACAGATGTGGTAAGAAGATGATGTTAGAGAGTTTGGAAAGTCTTACTCAATCTAGTTGTACTGTATATTTAGTATACAGAGGGTGTGATTATTATTATTATTATTATTATTTTAATATATACGGGATAAAGTTGTACATTAGTGTACAAAAGCAAAAACAGGGAAAAAGAAAAAAAGAAATAGCAATACACAGCGCATACAAAAAAGCATACAAAAAACCAAGTGTCTTAGTAGATTCACTAGCAATGCGCAGACAATGTTTTGAATAGTTTAGCAGCGGTGTCAAATAAACACCTAGGTCGAAAATTTCACAGACGTGAGTTAAGATCGCATCGCAAAGCTTATAGTCAAAAGATACGGGACAGATTCTTCGAGATGATCTCATTAAATAACATTTTTAGAGGTTTAGGGTCATGTAGTTATTCGCACACCATCTCTCAAAATTTACAAGGTCCATCTGTAATCAATCCGTGACAGTCCTTGTTACAGGATATTCTTTTAAAGATCTTTAAATCATCTGCGTATAGTAAAAAATGGCTATGTTCGAAAATACATGATAGATCATTTATAAAACGGTTAAAAAGTAAAGGACCAAGATTTGAGCCCTGAGGAACGCCTGACAATACTGAAGTAATAGGTGATTAGATATGATAGGTGAAGTCTGGGTGATAAGGTCTCTTCGGGTGCAATGATTGACCTCCTATTTCGAATCATCTAAATGTGACGGCATCTGAGAGTAGTCGTTTGCTGTTCTATTCTGTTTGGGTGGAAATTTGTGGTGACATGTGCTTTAAAACAATTCAGATTTCACGCGCACATTGCAAATCGTGGGGAATTTATAGCTATACCTGTTTCGAGCGGTACTCTATATCAATTGCGACAAATACTTCGATACTGGTACCTTATTCCGTATTTCACAATATTCTCTGAAACGTTCGGGACTTTCGTCGACCCATTTGTTACATATGCTTTTCCTATTTGTTATACATGCTGGAGCCTTCTCGATATTTTCGCACTTGCCAATAATAAGTAGCTCCCTGATGGTGTGTCGCTTACGAAATCATTTCTCAAAAACGTCATACACGTCCGGGAATAGACGCCGAAGCATTCTTCGCGGCGTTCTCAGTAATCCTCCAGCAAGCCCCCAGGAATTTCACCGTCACGTGTTGTTGAAAATCCGATCACGAGCCGTTGCTTCCTAAAAAAGACTTAATTATCTCACGTTCATCGTAAGATCATCACGCTCACAAATAAAGATTTTAGCCCAGCCGTCATTCGAATCACGTGCGCGGTGTACCCTACACTTAAGCATAACCTTGAATGCGAATCGTAAGACCGATTCTTCTACTTCACGAGGAACGTGTCCAGGCTCGGTCGAAAAATTGTAACGTAGGCTCGGTGACGTGGAAATTGTCATTACTAGCGCGCGTCCTACGCGCCGCGGAGAGATAAAATCACAGCCACGTGTAGGTACGATAAAATTTGTGTCGTGCCGGAGACCGAGAATGTTTCGGCACCGAAATACAAATGAGGTAGTCCAGAATAATTTCATATATTTCAAAGGCGATTCTAAATCTAAGTTTGCCACCGTCAAGCATGATCTCGCAGTAATTCGTGAATATCAATAACAAATCCTTCGTTGGCATATTAAAATTATTAAATTTTCCGAAAGAAGAGGGCACAGATCTCGGACAGTCGCAAGTCCTCCTTCAAACTGACCATACTACGTCACATTTAAAAAAATTCAATTCGAATCTATAATTCGTCACACGTTCTTTAAAATACTCAATGATATTCCCCCACAGATCAATCGAAGTTCACCCTGAACTCATCCAAGCGCGTTAAGACGCTCGAACATTGGGCCCCGCCTCGGCCAAGCGAATTGTCCGCTGTCTGAACTCTTCGCGTTCCCGTGGTCGTCCGCGAATTCATTAGGATGCCAAGCTTAATGGTCGACACATGCTCGCGCAGATTTCTGCACACGTGTCCGATGAATATTTATCCAGCGATTAGGCAGCGAGCATTCCGTACACCGACGGCTCTGCCCTCCCTTCCCTTCCTCCAACCAACCAACCCCCGTCGTACTCGTCCACTTGGCAGAGAGGTAATTTGTCGCCGCGCTGCCGAGGAGCCGAGCAGTAATTAATAAAGCAGCCGGTCGTTGGACGGAATTACCGGGACGCGTGAAACGCAACGGCAAACACTTTAACCCTCGTTCGCCACCCGTACTAATTGAGACGCTCCCTTGAAAGACAGTCGTCGTGGGCCCGCTAACGGCCGGTGTCAACAATCGTCGGGGCTTAATTATGCACGCCTCTAATTACCACGGGCCAGCCGCTGTCCAGGAGTAGGAAGACGGAAAGGCGGAGGAGGGGGAGGTCAGGCTGGCGCGTACGTGGTTGACGCGTTTGGTAGCGGTATGTCCCGGCGTCCGGGGCCCGCTTCCCACTTAACGTTCCTTGCGTCACCGGCCGCTTAATTTGTTTAACTAATCAGGACAGAGCGTTAATTGTTCAATTACACATAGGTGGCGATCGGAGGTCAGCGCCGATCGGCTAATCGCTGCCCGGCCCCGGACCGACTTCGGATGGGAACGCTCCGTGACCGCGCCCGTGCTAATTGTCACGACGCGAACGGCCGATCCTAATTGACCGCGAAAGGGGAAAGGAGAGAAGGCGGACAGAGATAAACGGCCAAAGACGTCCGGTCTTTTTAACCAGGAACGTAGCTTCGATTAAGGGAGCCCACCTACAAACTGGTTGTATTATATTCTGATTAACGTCTCGGGCTCGCGAGGTGGTCCGCTCCGGACCTACTCCCCGCGTCTTTTCCTCCTCCTCTTCATCCTCCCGTCCCTCTCCTTTTTACTTTTTTCTCCGCCGCGTTTCATTCGACTATGATTATATTCGTGCAACGGAGCCGGCAGCTCGCCGCGCGTTATCGCGTAATCGACGCCCTTGGAGATAAGGGACGAGTAATTGCTCGCCGGCCGAGAGAAATTACGCGAACCTCGCTAACGAGACCTCGAGGAAGAGCTGCTGGGTTTCACCTACGAAATGGGAGATTACTGAATAGGTGTTATTTATACGCTGGATGGGTAATGGGGGTTGGCTCTCGGAGGAGTGATTAGTTGCTTCGAAGAGACCTTGCGACTATTTTTTTTGTGAATTCTGTTTTGATAGGTTTGATTAGAACGCGTGGATTAGGAGTTACTTGAAGAGAAGTTAGCTCAGGGATTCTGTTACCATTTTGTGGGGGAGATTTGGGGAATCGCGTTCACCAAAGATTCGAGAAATCGTGTAGTTGAATTGTTC
Source organism: Andrena cerasifolii (assembly GCF_050908995.1). NCBI lineage: Eukaryota > Metazoa > Arthropoda > Insecta > Hymenoptera > Andrenidae > Andrena > Andrena cerasifolii. Next base: position 15,251,826 of record NC_135123.1, read on the forward strand.
TGGTGTTGCTGAAATATCATTTTAAGAATAATATCTCGATTCTCGATATTTCTCGGAATGGTGGAAATAGGGAAGCGTTAAAGTAGGAAAGAAGTGCTGTTAGTAACAGAAGCGGGGACAACGAAACGTCGAGTGCCTTCGTGTCCAGAACCATTTGCATCCCTAATTCTGTTCACAGACCCGTCCACGTGACATCGAACAATATTATCAGTTATTCCGCGCAATTCCCCGCAGTACTATTCGACGCATATTTAAAGAAGCTTCTCGGCTACGTGATATTTCGTAGAGTTCTCCAGGCTGCACAAGCAACACCACGAAAAAGGAGGAAAGAATAGAGAAAGCAAGTAAACAGTGGATCTAAAATGTTTAATAAAACAACTCGATCGAGGCATCAGAAATTCAGCAGAAAAGCCTCGCCACCCTTCGTTCACTCAACGCGCCAAAATATTCCAAGAAACACAAAACTACACAGCTAAATTAACTTAACACCCCAACCTCTAAGTACCTTCCTAAAAAAAAGCTACATTACTCCCCCATCAAAGAATCGCGGACGATTCGTATTAATTCACGACGAACGCATCGCGGCCTCGATTAGAAAGATGAAATCCAGGTGCCAATATTCCCATCAGCGTCACGGAGATACCTTCACGAGGCGCGGGTGGGTTTCATAAAGTCCCGTGGCCAGTTGGGTCGGGTATGAAGCTCGCCAAAATGCGATACGGGCTTTGACGAAGGATTTGGGTAATCCATCCGCGATAAATCGAGGCCAGGCGAGCTTCAGTGGCCGCAGCCCCGGCATTTCAACCAACAGGCCCGTCATTCTAGAGAGTGGACCGTACGCGCGGTATGTACCGGGGTCACGTACGATATCGGGCACAAAAGGAGGCAGAAGAAGGTTAGATTAAAGCTAAGGGAAGCCGTGCTTCGTTTCTGACGAGACAATCAAGTAATGCCTGCTCGGTATGCCCGCCGTCGGGCATGCCGCGCCTCTGGGGTGCCGTAAGCCACAGGACTGAAAGGAAAAACCGCGTACCACAGCATCGTCGCGGCACCTACAACCTCGCTGCCGTCCGCGGGCTTCTGAATTCTTCATGGGCCCGGGACTTTTTTAATGGCCCGGCCGGCGGGCTTCGTTTGAATGGACAATCTGGGGGGATGGAGCGCGGAGGGATGCTAGGCGGCTCCGCTATCCGCGTGGATGGTGATTTGTCCTTTTCTTGGTCCGCCGGGAATGCAACTGATACACCACTGCTCGATGATCTTCCAAGCGAGCTGAGTGTTCGAGGTTCGCCGTTGGTAGCTTCATTCTTTTCGTGGATTTAAGCCGTGGACAGGTGAGACACTTGTGGGACTTACCGCTGGTATTGCGGATGTATTTACTTGGCGAAGGTAGCGTTCGTTTAAGAAGGGCAGAAGAGGGAGCGTGTATGCTCGAAATACCTGTCGCGAGATGCTAAAGTGTCTCGTGTGAAAAGGCACTTGGAGGTACGAATTTGTGGGGAGGGATTGTCACAAGCCCGGGAAGTGGTTTGTAATTTGCACTTGCTGGGAGGAAGGTTTCTCTGAGCGATCCGATGGATGGACTGCCATTTGTAAGGTTTTTGTAGGTAACTGATACGTTGATACGTGACGAATGTTAGAAAACGAGATTCTACTTGATTCGAAATTGATTTGCGTTGCTGCGTAGGTGTATTTAGGGAACACCGGGGTAAAGTGAGCCTCGGGGTAAAATGAGCTTTCTTAATTAGTTCTTGAAAAAAAAATAGAATATATTTACAAATTTTGGTGACGTCATAAATGTATGTAATGTAACAATGTTTTTGACAACCACGGTGTAAAAAAAGCCAGAAGCTGACGTGCTACACGCGTCAGTCCAGCGCAAGGGGTTAATAATCACCTATATCCTTAATTAAAGTTCTTATTTTATTTCAGCTGATCCGTCTTGCATAATTTCTTTCAAGTTGAATTTTAATATACTCCAAATTTATCTTGAGTATTGCTATTCGTCATTTACCAATAGTAACGTTCAAATTATATTATAAATCTATTTCCACACATTTTTATTGAAAGGGAAACATTTTATTCCGCTTCAAACTTGTTTAGGCTCACTTTACCCTGTTCTCCCCTACACAATCTCCGTGTCTCGTAGCCTCATTCGCCAACTACTTGTCGTTACATATTCCAAAGCTTATAATCACTTCATTACCTGTACAGGTGTACGTGCACGCAATTCTCAGAAGTGACAATTGCTTCCCTTTAGTAAGACCTCTGTTTTGCCTCGTCGCCTCCAAGTTCCTCGAATCGCATCCGTTCTCGCGCTTCACTTTCTTGCAGCAGAGAAATGTCCGAGGCCCCCCGAAAGAAGGGCCGTTTCTTTAACCGCCCCGAGATATCTATGTCATTAGACGCAATTAGAAGCGTGATTACGTTCTTGTCGAGGCAGGCGTACGCTGCCGCCGAGGGCATTGTAATCACGGCCGTGGAAAATTGTGGCGCAAAAAGTGAACGAGCCAGGCAACCGAGTCGCGCATTACACGACAAGTAAATAGCTGAATTATGCAAGCTGACACAATGATCCGCCTCGCCGTTCGGCCGGTGAACGCTTGCTAATGCTCTTATAGGAATGCCAGACCGCGCGGTACGCCTGGAAATTGTTTCGCGCTATTTTCTCCGCAATGATATTTGCCGAGAAAATGAGATGAGAAAGTAACGTCCGACGATAATTCGCGAAAGCGCGGTGCTAATTGCTTCCTGTTCGCGCGTACACGCCGTATCGCTTATCCGAATCATTTATGGTTCGTTGGAGGCACGAAGGAACATCACCTCTGCCGCGACTTAACCGTGCTACGCGAGCATCGCGCGCTATTACCACGGATTAACGAGAAGTGTGGGGGCTAATCAACGTAGCGGCGCGAATAATCTCACGTTTATTTGTAATTAGTAACTTTCAACGACAATGCCGTTTATTCGGGGCGCAGTTTCGTCGTTTTTACTAACAGCCGCTTGTACCCGTTTCGAGAAGAGCTTTCTTCATTCTTCTCGTTGGCCTGCGGAATCCTTCTTGAATAGCAACGACGAACAGAAAGTAGAAAGAAGTGCTCCTGAGCAGCCTTAACTCTTTACAACGTCACGATTTTATAAGTAGTGTTACTTTTTAAATTTTTACCTGTTCTCTGTCTTATTTGTTACTCTAATTTTCTTTAAGTTTAGAATACGACTTTCCCTTACAACTAATTTTATATTAAAAACCAAAAAAGCGACGTAGTTGTGTTTAAAAAAGGAAAAAGACGGAACAGAGTAATCGACTACTATTATTAGAAATAAGTATTTTTAATTCATTCCCATTGTTCTGGTGACAGCTTTCGCTCAATACCTACTTAGTTCCACTTTGGCATGCGTTGGCCAATAAACTTTTACACGCGGGTAGCACTTTCCTACTTACAAATGACTGTTTTTCTTCAGCGCCTGTGCATTCAGACTGAAAACTGGAGTAAAAGAGGCGGGGATTTTTCACGAAGTGCAGAAGGCACAGCTAGAGTATTAGAAAAGACTTCAAAACCGATTGGTCGCTCTCAGGCAGAACAAAAAAATTCACAACTGTTGTACTTTTTAAACAACGCGTATAATTATCGCGGCACTTCAGCAACTCGCGTTCTCAGAAGTTCGTGCGTCGCCTGCTACCCTTACATCATTTTTAAACTCCTCCTATGTTTGTCAAGAAGCGAACACTGGTGTCGAAGATAGCATTCGTGGGTTAGAGAAGCGTCACGCGTGGAGAGGCCTTTACTACCACCGCTGACGTACGTGGTCGCCGTGGCACGAGACTTAAGCCGCCGTTTTATCTCGTCGATGCCAATGAATTATGATAAATGGCATCGGAGTTTCCCCGGCGAGCCGAGGAATGCAAAGGAGAGACGCTCGTATACGGAATACGAAACCAGCGAGCGAACCGTTCCGCGTTGCCTGATGAAGGGTGACTATCGAACGAAGCCGATGACTCAGGGCTTTTTTTACTATCGCCGATGATAATTCACGTGAGGGGTGCGCGCGACACGATCGGCAATCAATACTCGGAGCGATACCCTCCGCCCCTGGCGCTTTCGTTCACGATGATGATCCCGCGTGCCAAAGTAGCCCCCACGTTATGGCAACGGACGGAACGATCATGCTGGCTGATCTCCCTGTGCGATTTAAAATCGACGGTATCGCGAGGAAGCGAATGGAAACGCTTCCTCGGCCGAGTGGGAGCTCGCGAAAAGTGGAAGTTTGTTTGCTGGTACGAAACAGAGGTTTGTAATTACACACTGTGCTTCGTATCGAGGGTCTGCAGTGAAAATCAGAGACATTCGGAGGCTTGTTACCGCGAGGGAAATTTCAATGAGATTCTGTAGCTTGGAACTTCTGGGAAAGTAGTAGCGTAGAGTGCAGCGAGCATGTTTGGGCTTCTGATTTTTTTGGAAAACGTGGCTTTGATTGGAAAGTGGTGTACCTTGTTGTGATTAGCTTGAATAAGGGATAGGGATTTAATTAGGTTCGATTCTAGGTAGTAGAATTTAATTTGCGTAGAATATTTAGAGGACACGCGGAACGTGAAATGAATTCTGCGGGACAGGTGAATTTAAAGCATGCGAAACTTTAGACAGGCAAGGTCAATCCAGTTCTGTCGTGGATTTGCTGAAAGAAATTCGAGTTCGATCGGGGGCTCGAGCCTCGACTGTGGCTACCGTGCTCGTAAGAGTAGAAGCCCTAATGACATTCGCCCGATCAAAGGAGGCCACCCTCGAAAATAGTCGAGGAAATTTAAAACGCTCCCTTTTTTAGCCAAAAAGGAACGAAGACTGACGAGGGTTAATGCTGATCACGTAACCGTGTACGTGAACCCCTTCCCACCCCTCGCGCCCCTTTCCAGGCAAACTCCATCCCTCGTCATTTTTCCCACTAGCCCAGCACTCGGTGCCATCGATCAATCAGGAGCTTTTGAGAAATCCAGGAAACGGGGGGATCATATTGAATCGAAAGTCGCGATTCATTCCATTTTCCTTATTGAACGTCGAACGTTACTCGAGTCTTATTCCTAATTACTGTCATTAGAAAAAACTCTTTGTAATCGTATTGCTTCGGGGATGTTTCTTCGCGAAGCTGGTGTCACCTTTCGTGATGCTGAAGAAGATTCAGATAATGCCTAGTTAGTGTTCCTGATTTCTCGATATTTTTTCTTTCTCGAGAAATAAGAAACTGGATCATACTACTTGAGGAATCTCGAGAATTCTCGAGAAATTGAAAACAAATATTACAAAATTTATATTTTCGGAGTAATGTTGATTTATCAAACACAAGAGAACTTTAACTAATTGTTCATTCTTGTCCGATTTGCACAAAACTTGTATAAATGAAAAACAGATATCAAATACAATTGATTTTTATTTAATACAAAATTTGTGCAAAGCGAAACAAGCGTAATTTCGTCTGGTTTCCCCCCTAGCCAGAAATATATTCTTCAAAATAAAAAAAGTTTCAGTCGAATCGGATAATAACTTTTGGAGATACAGGTCCCACCGTTTTGAGAACACTGTTTCGAGAAAAACGCGTTTAAAGTTTTACGCGAGTGCCGAGTGTTACTCATGCATTTGCCGCGACTCAAATGCCTATAACTTCGGGAATCTTACGAATTTCAACAAATCCCTTTAAACACGCATTCCTAAAAGGTTGAACATTCGAAAAGTGAAATAAAAAAAATCGACTTTTAGATCGGAACCTCCCCTTAAGTGCGAGAGGAACACGAATGTTTCCCATCATTTCGCAGCAGTTACTTCTACTTCTGTCGGAAAGCACGTTGAACTTGTTTTAAAATAAGAGCACCGAAGGTTTGAATAAGAAGGAGAGAGCCTAAGTAGGAAATGGAGGCTTAATACAAAGATCACTGACATCTCTACGCGGTCAAGTACAAAGATGGAATACCAAAAAGAAGAGAAGTAGGTATCCTTCTTACTGATCACGTACAACGATCAGCTTGATCGAACGTACCGCGTCTAGATCGTACAGCAACGAACAGATAATCATAATGGGAAGAATTTCACGGATAATGCGTGTGCATACGAGATGCACCACGAATCAGTATGCAAAGCATGCGCGGAGAGTTAAACTTTGTCATCACCCACCGTGGAATACGTACGCATTATTGTTCGCCCTACTGTCACCCGGAATTTGCATTAATTGCGACAGCTCGTTGTGCAACAAGTGCCTGCTGAAATTAAATCGAGTTCCACAGAAGAGGAATTACAAACAGAATACGCCTCATAAATCTAAAAAACAGAAATACCACGTTTGGGGAGAGAATAATCTACGGCCAATGCGAAAATAATTCTCCGTTTAACCGAAGATTTAATACTCCGAACGATCACGGAAAATTCCAGCGCAACGCATAAAGAGCAGACACTGACGAAGGCACCGCAAGAAAATTTGTAATGCGAACAGAATCACCGAAGAAGCTGTAAGTGAAATAATCTCTGACGATGCCTCTGGAACGTGTTCTCTCGCGAACCAACGCCCTCGGTGGTTTGACTGCTGGTGATTGACAAAAAACCTGGCAGGTAATAACAGATTTAGCGAAATTCCAGCCGGTAAAAATATTAAGTCCCGGTAATCGTTCGGTAACGCTGCGGTGCCCCATCGAGCATAAAGGAAATAAGAGTATCGAAAGGAGGAGAGGTGTACCCTCTTACCGATCACGTACAAAGCCGAGTTCAATCGGACGTGCCACGAACATCTGGATCGTAGAGCAACATAATCATAATGGGAAACGTTTTGCGGATAATTCGTGCGCGTAGGTACAGAGGATGTATCGATCCAGGTATGCTCACCAATACCAACCTCGAACAGCTCCAAGATGGGCCGGTGAAGTGCACGGCAACCCGCGTGCAGGTGTCCGTGAAGGTTTCAAATGATCGTTATTCGAATCCTCGAGGAAGCTTTCCCCTTCTTTTTTCATTTTATTAATCATCTCGATTGGCGCAGCCGGGAGGGAGATAAGTCAGTAAAAAGAGTTGGAACGATGCATTAGAGAGGAATGGTTGATAGGGTGTGCAATAGCGTGGTCTGAAGTTTCGCAGATAAACTTAGAAACAAGGATCTCCGTATTTGCCACAAACATCCCACCCGCGGGTGGTATCATCTCTCTCGCCGATTAACGTCCCAATGCTTCCATAGACAGCCGCCCAGGTGACCCAGGAATCAATGACAGGTACTTCTCGCGTCCAAGCTCAGTGACCATAAAGGTGACTACTTGGTTTCGAGGTCTCTTAGCCCATCTAATATCGAAGGGACTCCTCTCGAGAGAGGAGTCATCGGAGCAGTCAGCTGGGCACGCCGGCGGAGCCGTGCGTGGTTCAGGAATGGACTGGGACCCAGCGGATCTTCTCGCGCGTCCCCGTCGCGCCTGTAATCCCCCGAAAACCAGCTTAGATCCCGGCGACAATTTATGGCGCTGTATTTTACGTCGGTCGCAAAAAAAGGCTCGCGGACGGTTTAAACAAACGGAGAGCTACGAGGGCTTATAAATATTGACTGACGGCGCCATCGGTGGCGCGTGTTTGTGCGCTGGCACAGGTGAAGAACGGGCGTCGTCGGTGTTGCGGCCGCGCGCACCCGCGGCCCCCACGTAAGATGCGCGCGTACATTCTGCAGACGCATTGCCGTGCACCGGTGCACATATAAATAATTTGATATACGATTATGCATGTATGCCACGCGCGGTGCCCTACACGCACACACCGTCGCTAATGGAATATTCGCGGTCCCGGGTGCGGGGGAAGGAGACGGGGCTCTGACGGCGGAGGGGAGATAGAGAGAGCGAGAGAGAGAGAGAGAGAGAGAGAGAGGAGGCGCGTCTTTACATTTCAAATAAGTCGAGGCTCGTACTCTCTTGGCTTCCTCCCTCCACGGGTGGATAGAAGGGACGCGCGGGGTGGAGGAGAGGGAGCATAGGAGGGGGTGTGGGCTCCTTCTCTTCCTTATACGTATTCATTATTGGTACGCGCCTGGTTATACCGCTCGAAACGTGCGTCGCCAGCCCGAATTCTCTTATTTGTCATAAATCAACGCCGGATCACGCAACAGTCCGAGAATTCGTGATTTCGGTCCGTCCGCTGACGTGGGACGGATTTGCGATGCGAATTCTTACCGGCCAGGTATTCGATTGTTCCTCCTTTTTTTCGTCTTCCTTTGCCCCCCTCCAACGTTGCTCCTCTTCGTTTTGATCGCGCAGGAATTCGCACGGTGCCCCTCTCCGCCCCACCCCTCGTCCTCTTCTTTTCGGGGTTTTCTCTCTCCCCTTTTTTTTCTTTCTCGACGAGCTCTGCCCGTGCCCGCGGGTCGAGGATCGAAGTGACGGAGCGCCGAATTTATTCAATCGCGCGGGTTCGTTGATTCGTCGCCATTAGGATAACAAAGACCCGGATAGATGGGTTTATAAAGGGATTCGTAATTTCCCATTGACGATGATAAGTGATGGTAATGTATAACGGACGCCGCCGCCCGTTCATCTCACCTTGGCGCCGCCTGCGGGCATTTTTTATCTTCGAAATCGCGGTGCGCGAATCGGACCTGCTACGGTTTCATGTATTCCCTGAAGAGACGCAATGTTCGCGGCTGTCGGACCATGCTGATCTGATAATACGCGTTCGACCGGGCGAATTTTTAGTCGCTGACACCCAAGGACACCGGCGTGAATTGTAAAGAGAAGAGAGCTTAAAAATTTGGAACTCTTCACACTTCGCTAAATGCTTTCGAACGTTCTCTTCGAGCAGCAGCGCTTTGTTGTCGTTAGGTCCACTTGAATGCGTAATTCGTCGGACTCGGGGATAATTTCTGTTCGATTTTGACTCGTCGAATTTCCGTCAGCGGCCTTGCCTGCCAGTCGCTCGGATGGAATTGAAGAAATCGTGAGAGGGACTCGGTTCTAACGAAGCCCAACCCAACTACCGTCGCCAAGGGTTGTCTCGTTATCTTTTACAGATAGCAAGCCCAGCTCCGTACCCTCTCAACCTCGTTCGCTTTCCACGTGGAAGAACCAGCTCCATAATCACGGGAATCCTTATTTATTGGGTATCGATCGTATTCAAATCCCCCCAGGTTCCTTCACGGACAAGAGCTGACGGGAACCTCTTTCTGGAGCTGGTCAAGGATCGCGGACCAGAAAAGAGATTTATCTTTGTACCGTAGCGGCCATTCTAGGCTTCCCCGGATCTCATCTGAAGAAGAAAAATCTAAATCCGAGTCGCGGTGGAGACGATCCCAGCACGGGATCGGATTTCCTTGCCACTCTGTCCGATGTTGGACAAACGATTCGTGACCCTTCGATACTTTCGATTTAACGTGACGATTTCAATGGCCCAGACCGATGTTTGCGGTAATCGAATTTCTTCGAATACTTTCTTGCTACCAAAGAAACCCTTTGATACCATCTTCTTACAAGGTTCTTCAGGAACTTCAAACCCGTGGAGAAGTTTTGTTTTCTAAAATTCTGATACTCCGCGCCCTGCGAGGATTCTCCACCACTCTGAGCTTCCTTTATCCGATTACTTCCATATTATACAAATCTGCGAAATTAGAATTCGAATAGTTGACACTGTTGACAGTTTATCATTTTACTTGAAATCCTGAAGAATCGTTTGCTCTAACAGTTCCCCTGTTCTCTCCCCCGCCCCTTTACAGCTAAAGCAACACAATACTTCCAAATCCTTCAGCAACTCCTCGTCCCCCGATAAAATACTTGAATCATTCGAATCGTAAAAAGCTCTCTGTCCCGCGCGCACGGTCCCGTTTGCCCCTGATGATTCCCGAACAAGGGACACAATCGTGGCCAGGGAAAAGGGCAGTAAAATCACGTCGCCCAGGAACGTGGAAATGTAAAACATAACGCGTCCGAGGGCGAAACAGAGGAGCCAGGAGAGGGGACGGCCGTAAAACGGGATAAAGGATCCAATGTTATCACAGGAATTGTCGGTGTCCAGCCTTTTTACGGACTGGCAACGCCGAGGAGACGCCTTTATTCGCGAGTTTCACACTTGAACGGCAGGACGACCGAGAAAAAGGAAATGCACGCGAAGCTCGGGACATAATACGACTATAATTGCGGTTTCTGTCGGGACGCTTGAACGGAGAGGGAATATTTCCACTGTGCTCGGAACCCCGTAAAATTTCGTGACTCGCTTTTGTCGCGTACGATTATCTCGTAAACGTCACGGGGCTCTAGGGAATACGCCGGTGCTTTTCAAGTGAAACTTTAACGGGCTTCTCTGGAACGATTTTTGGGAAACCGAGCCGTTCATCTTGGCGATGCTCGACGTAGAATGAAAGGAGTGGGAGAGAAATTTCTTGCGACAGGGGGTTGGAATTGGTTACTGGCGAGGGGTGCAGGGATACTTGGAGCATTAGGCTGATGGGGACGTTATGAGTATTTTACTGCATATTGAGTTTTGTGTTAGGTATGAATAGAAATGTGCTGTACTGTAAGTAGAATTAGGTGTCCTGAGAAAGTGGTGAATTTTTCTGGAATAGCTGTGGTGATCTTCTCGATTGAATAAGCTACGCAATCAATCGCGTACCTGCAGACATTTGAAACGGAAAATCGAGGGAATTAATCTTGTAAGGGCTGTCGGGACTAATTTTGGATAAGAGGCTTTTGATGTATTCGTTAAAACATCAAGCCTTCAATAATTATTTTATTTATTTGATTAACCGTTGGAGTTCCGGGTTTTTTTTTATAGAAAAAATAGTAGTTTTCAGTATCCAAAAATTGATATAGTATATGTTGTACAGAATTAGAGGCCTTGCACAGATCCCCAAAAAGGGATTTTTCGGTCCGGAACGGTAATAAAATTTTGGATATTTTTTAATTTAAAAAATACATTATGTCTGGTGGTTTTTGATACTGCTGATTACGAATCTGTAGTCAGGTTGTAGAAATGTTTGACCTACAGGGCAGTTTTACTGACCTAAGGGAATTTACATATACCAAAATTCAGTGATTCACCTTTTCTTTTTTTGTTTTTTCTTCTTTTTTTCCCATGTTTTTATTTACTATTTTTGGTATAAAACTATAGTCTCAGTGATAACAACAGTATCAAATAATAATATCAGAGATAGCGAAAATATCAAAATATAGTTTCAGAGATGGCGACAATATCATCAAATCAAATTATAGTATCCGAAATGCATATACCGAAATTCTGGAAAGGTAAGAATGTCCAGGAATTACTCATTACATATCTCTCCTTGATTTTACATTTCACGTGCGAGAGTCGGCGCATCCTAGCGGCGGAACCGAAAATATTATTCTGCACGACATTCGCGCACATTGAACAGAACGAATTTATAATCAAGCATACATCCAAACACAGTCGAGCACTAACACAAACAGACGTATTTATACTTTAAATCATTTTCAAGTAATGTACTTACTCAAAGCCCCAAAATGGACTTTGCCGGTCTCCTAAAGGTTAATAAAATTTAGCACAGAGATTATAATAGTGTAAAATTAAGGGGTGAAGGCACCCTTGATTTCCACAAGACTTACGTAATTATTCACGATCTTACGCGATCCAGGTTTCACACAGAAAGTAACATTAGGCCTGCCAAACACCTTTGCAGCCTCAACTCTTCGACTAATAGCAAAAATGGGTAATAAGTTTAATCCGTGAGCAGTAACCTTTAATGGTAACCAAGCTATTACTCGACCCAGTTGAATTAAAACTGTCGACGCTGCAATAATTTCCCGATAATGGGACTCTATACAGCTACGCACCCGTTAACATTTCCGCGTTTTACTCGATTATCTTAATGCTAATGTTACTTGACCACGCGACCCAACGTTGCTCCCCAAAGTTATATTAAATGCCACTGGCGTCAGCTAAAAACAATCAAAATTTGTCCAAAGAGAATTAATTCCCCAGCACCGTCTCGACTTTTTACTTCGCTGCACGAAATCATTACCTCGCTAGACAGCATTCGCGAAACCCCTCGCGCCGCGCGGAAATATTACTCCGGGTGGATGAAGAAGAAACGGCGCCAGGAGGGGGGGGGAGGGAGGGTGAGGGTCGCGAAAAGAAAATTGACTGAAGAAAAGCCGAGCTTGGAAGGCAGTCAGCCTCGGGACTCGTGCGTAAACTTTTCTGAATTTCCTTAGGCAAATATTGGCTCGGCCCGCGCGCAGGGTCGTAGAAAGCGGGTGTTCTTGGGGGAGCCTTTAGGGGCAAACGAAATGAGATTTTTCCCGGAGAAACGGGACGAGTCCCGCGACTCTGACGGGGAGAGCGAATTTGAAATTAGCTCGTGTCGCGGCCCGACGATCCGCGTTATTCGCGAAGCACACACAGAGTTCGGGGCTTCCTCGGAGGAATATACATACATATGTATTTTCTCACGCGCCACTGCGATGCTGGCTGAAGAGTCTTTGGCTGGCAGAAATTGAAAGTAGAGGCACTTCTTTGGCATTCAAAACCGAACTGCTAGGAGGCCATTTAGTGGTTCGAAATCTATCGCTACGTAAGTAGTAGGTAATTCTGTTTTAATATTACGTTTGATGTTATCCGTGCAGCTCTCGTTCAACTGCGTTGGACAATTAAGGCGCTTCACAGGCAATTCGTTCAGCTTGAATATAATCTCACACAGAAATGTTTGAAGTCCAAAGTTTACAGGATAGGCACCCAGATGGAATGTGAATTCTAAAAGAAATTCATCTTAAATTTCGTCAAGCTTCTCCATTCACCGTAACGCCGCATAGAGGAGAAAGTGGAAAAATTCATAACTTCGGCACTTCTGAATATTTTTAAATTATTTTTGTTTCGTATTACTTCTTAAACATCAAACTTAATATCGTATCAAAGAAATAATTTAATATGACTTTTTTACACATAAAATGTGTAGTTTTATTAAATTTTATAAAATGGGTAATTAAGCGTTATAAACTAACATTTTAACATACGTAAATTATACATTACTTTATAGACAACACTTATGTTTATTTAAAAATATTTACAAAACCTGTACATACAATAGCAGCTGATTTTTGCAGGACATTTATGTGATGGTACTTTCAAAATATATCATCAAGAGAACGTAGGAACGCGTAGCTTTTTTTGTAGGCCTACAAAAAGCAGTTACAATCTCAAATTATACGTACCTTCCTTTAAGGCTCGAAAACATGATTTCGCTTATGTATTTTGAAAACTATTTACGTGATACATAAGCTGAGACTATACCCGTTTATAACACATAATTCATTCGATTATAAATATCCCCATAGGTAAAAGGAAAATGTCGAAACTTTGGTTAGAAAGCTGTCAGAATCTCGCTAGAATACGAAAGGTCTACTTCAGATGCATTTTACTTCCGTATTAAAGAGAAAAACATATATCCCTTTTCATAGCAAGATAGATCGGTGCAATTGTCTTCCAGAAAATAGTAATCGATACCTAAAAACCCGACTTTCATAATTTAGGGGTTTTTTTCCATGTTTTAACCACTATGCGCCGTTTGTTTAATATTTCGAAGGTCTCCGACTGATTTCCCGCATTTTCCGCGTCCCTGCGGATCCACTCTTGTATATCGTTGTTCCGAGGTATTCTTTCATTATTGAAGGTCAACATAGCGAAGATACTTGGACAATAACCCGTAGGCGAATTTCTGAGGGCCCGGCAGAGGGGGAGGGCCTAGATTACAGACAGGGAATAGCGCCGAGGCCGTGGTTGCTCCCGTGGGTGAGGGTTGCGAGCTCGCCGCCGGGGTGGAGGGAACGGCAATCATCCCTACTTGATGAGTTTTTCTTATTTTCCCGGCGGAGTTTTAAAAATGGCCGTTTGGCATGCAAGCTCGCGCTCGCCCAGGCCTCCTCGATTTATTTCGATTACTTTTTTCTAACCCCTGTCACTTCTCCCCCAGCCGCGTGTCCGATCGGGGAACGGAAGCCTGCCCTCCGATCGGTTGTCGTTGATCTACGTGTTCCCCTGTCGTTCTCCCTTCGGCTGTGTTAGAACACACTGCATTGTATTCCTTCGCCTTCGGACGCGGCCACCTATCTCTGAAATCTTCAATGGACCTCGTGAGTAATGAACGCGTTAATGGCGTTAAGTTCTGCTCGAAGGGTCGGAGCAAGCGTAGCCTCCGAGAAATGCTCATTGGAATTCGTGTTACACCGCCTGTTACGCTCTCGAAACTGGAGGACGAAGAAGTAGAATGCTGAACGAAAGATACTCCTATCTGATCACGGATAAAGCCACAGGTTAAAAGCACAAGTTCCCGGACAGCTCGATTGAGACTTCTAAATGAAAAATAATTCTTAAAACCAATCATCTCGACGCGGAAAATTTCATGAAAAACGATGCCCCAGATAAAAGTCTAATGGCACCTCTACAAGTGTGCCATTGGAGCTTTTGGATGTTACGACCAACGCGGAGGAAAAAGGAGGCACGGTGGCCTGTCTGGCAATCATCGTGCATTGAACGAGAGATTACATTAGTAATAAGCCATTGATATTTCATAGGGAGTGGGTCCCGTAACGTGGTCCACACGTACGTAACCACCGGCTCACGAACCTGCTCCCAAGAGATCTCAATCAAGGCGAAAAATAATTTTTATCGCGACCCACGCGAGGCAGCCTAATAATCTTCGGCGGGTCTGATCGAGTTTCGCTGCGCGTTCGACGAAGCTATACACCCCTCGCACGGGGCGGGATACTTTATTCCCCCTTTCTGCGGCTGAAGGTAGCTTATTTAGAGTATCGAGGCTCTAAATAATCGAATAAGACCCCGCGTGCTGGATATTTCAAGCGCCGTGGAAGTATCTTACCCCGGGAAAGCTGAAGCGCGCAACAGCAAGTACGCGAGAGGAGCTGGCGCGCCGGTGCTGCTCCCAATCTCGGCGTGGTCGCGAGATTGCACGAAACGAAAACGGACGCGGAAGGAATAAGAAGACGATAGGCGGAGAGGGAAAATAAACGGTGCACGGGGGGGGGGGGGGAGGAGAAAAAAAAAAGGACGAGCGCTCGGAACGAAGGAGAGTTCGACGGAAAAAGCAACGACGGCGAAGGAAGGTGGACGGTTCGCCCCTCCTTTCCCTCTTCAGCCTTTCGTCACACCTCCACACCTCCTTTGTTTTAGCCGCTTCGCTTCGGTTTCGGCATGGTTTTTCATCTGGCTTTTTGCCCGCGCGTTTCGCCACTTAACTCCGGTAGTGTCACGTCATCGCCGCTGGCTGTCCAACAGCTACTAAGGACTCTGTGTGGAGATATTAAAGGTATGCGGACAGCGGCTGCTCCATCTCCTCCACGGATTCATCCTGTCTTCCCTTCTTCGCCCTCTTTCTAGGGCCCCCTCCGATCCGGGGCCTCGTCGGCCCACTCGGACCGTCCTAATTCCACAAAACAATGCCGAAACCGGGGCCCGTCCTTGGACGATTAAACCGCGATCCGGCAGCCTCCTTTTCCATTCCTTGGATTAAACGCATTCGTCGAGCAGTTGGGAGAAGCTTTAATTTGACTACGAAATGATGGGCGAAGGTCCGCAGGAATTTTTTGCCCCGGCTGGTCGTGGCCGTCCCTGCTCCTCGTCGCTGGCGTTATTCATGGTCGACGGGATCCCTCTTTCTCCGATACTCAAGCCACTTGTTGGCGCAAATGTCGCCGTTTTGTATACTGGCGTTCCATCGCGATGTTTAAACATAACTGTTTTGTGATAAAGATGTCAGCGTAGAACATTTTGGGGTGGCTGGCTTTCTGATGCTGGTTTTATAGTTTTCATGCGAATCGGGTAATTGGTCAGGGAACTTAGTAGCTTTGTAGCGTAGCGAAGGCGAGACAGAGTTTCTTGAAAGAAATTTTCGAGGAGTGCATACCAAAGCGCAAGACAATTAAAACGCACTGGCTTGATAGAGAAAAGAATCGCCCAGGCGTCTGCCTGTCTGTTTGCGGGCATGTCTGACGACGTTGGGCATGGCCCTTTGAATGGGCCTTGGAATGTGGCACCCACACCACCGGGTGTATTCCCTTTATACGCAAACACGCACGCCTGGCCGCTCACCCACGCCACCGATGGGTGCTTCACCAATGATGGATACCAGAAAATTCTCTCCACGTATTTCTTTCTAATGAAACTCAAACTTTTCTGTGCGAGACTGGTATACTAGTCACTTAGCCCTGGTGGACATAATTTACTAGTAAATTGATTTACCGACTAGAGTATAATCTACTATGAATAATTCAATTATAAGAATACCCTGAAACTAGTCACTGAAGGGGTTATGCCTACCTGTAAGGTTTGAAAACACAAGTATTTTTGGGATTTTTTTTTAATACTTGAAGCCTTTTGTAAATAAACTGTTGTATATTCTAAAGTATATATTTTAAAGTTCTTGTAGTTCCTTTTGCATTGCGATATCTAAATAAATAATCGAATTATAGGCGATTTCCCGGAAGTGTTGTTTTATTTAAGCATTTTGCGGTGACCACTGTAGCTTTGACCTGGTTCATCAGAAATAAAAGATTCGACCAAATTTAGTTAGTATTAGATTACCTAGTCAAAAATGATGAAACATGAGAACAATTCTGTGGCGAAAATCGATACTTTTTCTGTGAGAAGCCGCCATTTTGTAGCAAATTAATTTTTCGGGATAATGAACGATTAAGCACTAGACGATCTAATATACTATCTAAATTCCCGCGAATTCTTTATTTCGGATGAACCAGGTAAAAATTAGACTGGTCACCGCAAACTACTGAAAGAAAATCGCTGCCAGGAGATTGCTGATGTTTCTTTTATTTATTTATATTTTCCACCGCAAAAATTGCTACAAGTAGTTTAACTTGTACACTTTCGAATACATAAAGGTTTGATTAAAAAAGCCTCCAAATTTTTTCCAGACCTCAGAGGTAGGTATAACTCCTTAAACTACGTCAAATCTTACTTGGCTGATGCTAATTAATTTTCTTCTCACTCTCCTTACTGTGCTGTTATCATTTACCACACCAGTGTCGGCACAACTAAAGCTCCACGTAGTGCTTCCACTTCCCCAACCTGGGTCCTAAATCACGTTCAGCAAACCCAGTTTCAGTGATCATGTTCACGACGCTCGAACGAGACAACTGTGCCCCGACGCATATCCCGTGAAAGTAGAAAACCGTGCTCGCGACGATCGTCGAACCAATCCCAGCAATGATCCCTCGGCTCCCAGGGAATCTGTTTTGCCTTCGTGGACCGAGATCGCCGCGGTCCGTCCTCGTAAAGCCAGGGAACCACGGAATGCTGGCTGCCCTAATAGCCTCTGGTGGCGCTCTGCGTGCCCAGCAGTCTAGCCTTCTCTGTTGGGCTGCATACCTTCGCGGAACCAGGAGGAAGCTCCGCCGGGGCCCGACTCGTTGTGCACTGTCGGACCTCGGGGTTATGGTGGCCACGCGTTCTTGTTTTATCGTTCTCGGCGCACGAGGCACGACCGGCAAATTGTCAGAACGCGCCTCGCCAACCGAAATGAGTTTACTGCTACGTGGCGCGGTGAAAAGGGCAGAGGAAGGCGGGGCACAGTGAATGTTAAGCGAGCCGAGAAATTTCAAATTTTCGCTTGCGGACACCGATATAAAGAGCTAGGGAATGTGACTAAATGTTTCAAAATTTCGTACAGCTTGGATTTTTCATATAAAACTACTTACCTATTTACTCTTAAGTCTATTTCTACTGCACTTCGCATCTCAGCCACGTTCTACATTGTCTTAGTCTCCGAAGAGCCGCGTCACCGAAAGAACAATCGCTGCCAAAGCGACGACGTAGGGTCATCTCTCGGGTACCATTATCTCCGGATAGTCTTTAGAAGAGGATTGAAAAAATTGCAGAGAATTCTATTTGAAATCAGCGTTATAGTACAGCGGTTATAGGATTATGCGCCCTTGGTTCCAGGACGTCTGGTCTCATCCAATTATCCCGAAACTTTTGTCCTTCCGCCTGGAAGAGCCCTTGGTCCCGGTCAATACCTCTGCCTGCCCTGTTCCCCGCGAAAGGAGCACAAAGGAGCGGGCTCGCTCACGGTGGACCCACGGTGCACTGATTAAAAATTATCACCCGACGACTACAAAAGGGCCACTTGCCCGCTTCACGCTTACTTTCCTTCTTGCTCCTCCACTCGCTCGCCATCCACCCTCTTCTTCCCCGCCGTGCTTCTTTCGCCTGTTCTCGATGGCCAGTCCTCCTTATTTATCTCCACCGCGGGTCCCCCGAAAGCTAAACACGCCGCGGTCGAGTTAGCGGCCGAAGAAACTTACCAGACGAATTAAAAGTTACTTACACCGACGGACGAGTGTTTTCGCGAGGGGCAGGGCTCGTCGAGAGGGAGGCAAGCAAAGTGGTGGTTGAACGAATGGCTTTGGCTATTAGGGGGCCCATCGCGGGAATCATCAGGCTCAAGTGCAATGGTTGTAGGAGATGTTAATTGGAGACGGTTCGACGAGCGTGCCATTGAAGCGAGGAGGTCATTGTTTCTTGCATAAAACAATGTAGGTATATGTTTTCATATAATTCTCCGGAGAGATAATAGCAAATAATTTACCACCACTTTTAGTACCAACTTTGCATGAACGTCTCACTAATCAACGGGGAACTATCGCACCGGCGCGGCTGGTTCAGCGGACGAAAATTATCGAGCATCGTTCTCATCAATATCTCCGCGCACGAGCAACCTTTACTTTCGTACCGAGAATTAATCGCGCGTCCCGGCAAAACTGACTTTCGCAAGCCCCAACGGTACTTATAACAACCGTCTGTATTTAAATCATTCGCACAAATTACACCCCCGCTGCTCCCCGCGCGCGGCAGGGTTACGCGAACGATCAGACCGCTCGAATCGCGAACGCACGACCACCGTCCGCCCGCGACGTGATTCGAAACATCAAAGTCCGCTCGGACGGCTGACTTTTACGCTCCTCGGGATGATTACAATGTTACGGTCCCGCCTTCGGCTATCCCTCTTACCGTGTCCGCCTCGAACCGCTAGCTCACGAACGTCTCGCGACATTGCATTCAAAGAGGGCCACGCTAAAGTTCGCCCGAATCACGTCCTCCTTGCTTTCCCGCATCATACCTCGCGCAGCCGTCTGCCTCCCCGCTCCCTTCGATCGCCGCGGATGCGATTGAAATGGGCGTGGACGATGCCGTGCATGATAAAACGGTATCTCGTTATTTTTCGCGGTATAACAACGTTTTTACCGTAAACGTCCCGTGCCTTTTCATCTCCTTGACGCCCGTCCGGAGAGAGAGGTGCGTGCTCGCACGCCAGTAGCGACCGGCCGCTCGGCAGCCCCCAATGTTTAGCCGCGGCTCGGCGACCGAATTTCCACGGCCGGACCGCGTCGTTTCAATCAGGCCTGATCGATGCTCGACACAGAACAGGCGTAACACTCTGTTAATCAATAAGAGAGCAGCGCTGCTACCGTTGCCTCCGTACGCGGCCCTCGATCTTTTCGGGATCGATTCCTCCTTTCGGTACGTGTACACGAATACGCCCATCGGCATTCACGAGCGCCGGTCACGAAAGGGGGCCGTGACTCGCGACGTGATTCGCACGTATCGCTGCCCTCACGATAATCCCGATGCCAGTGAACTTTCAATCCCGAAGAAGCTTCGGGCTAATCTCTGCTGAATTCTCGCGTCCCGGCCGATAGAAGGTTACTCCGCCGCGCTTCCCTAAGTGGTATGATCCTCGCGGTCCCATCGGACCGGCACGATTGAATCGCGAGGATTAATCAAAGTGACTACGTCCGCTTGGATTCCACCGCGGACAATTTCAAGCCTCTTTGGCTAGTGTCTTTTGGGGGAGCGTGGGGTTGAAGTAGGAGATGATTCGATGCTGTTTTCGAGGGGGTCAATTACGTGATCTTCTGGCAGGCTGGTGGGAAAGGGATACACTCGCACGAACACTGTTTCCTCCTTCGGGGAGCTTCATCGGCTTCTCTGTGCCCTCCGAGGCTGTGCATCTTCAAGTTCTTTTAACGATCAGGATGCCAGGGAAGGGGTGAGTTGGTGGAGGAAGAATCGAGTAGCGGGTGTTTTAGCTTCGGTTAGTATTTGAAGGGTTCTGAAGGTGGAAATTGAAAGAAGTTAAGGAAGATCCTTTTATGCGCTCAACACATTGTAATCAAGAGACACGGCAGTGTCTCGCGGCAAGTATATATTGGTATATATGCGCAGCGGACACAGAGTGGATCTATTACGCCACGACTCGCTATCAAGAACCCTGAGATTTCCGAATCTCAGTAACGCCTGATCCGATTACATTTTGAATGGTCTTAATGGATAGCTTGGGTTTGATTTACATCAGAAAAGTGTCTTCGTTTTGTTTCTACGGGCCTTATGAGCTGAGATATAAAGTTTACTGAATTTTATGTTCTTAAAATTCAGCATCGTCCTCGTCAAAAATATATGTGCTTAATATTATTTAATACATTTTTTCATTTTACCATTGAGATTTTTCCTTTGTATAAATAGCCATTGTGATAATTGGCGCAATTGATGTATATCATTATTTTTGTGAAGTTAAATATAGAACATTAATTAATTTATGACAATGTTTTTAAATGGGATTCTTTTCGATGGTTTACATTACAACTTCATCGCTTTCTGGGTGACTATAAATCCTTAGCAATAGGAGTTTGTTCCATGACAGCCTCTGCTGTCATTTGCCTGCAAAAAATACTCCACTACTAGAAGCAAACTTTCTTCTAACAGTCCTTTAAAAGATCAACATATTCAACACTAGACGAGAAAAGAGACGTAGGTGTCCTCCTTTTTTCAATCTTCCTCCGTCCGTCAATCTACCCACTTACGTGCACCCTGCCTGACACCTCGCTCAACTTACACCTAACAAATCAAAAGCAACGCGCACCATTCGCTAATTAACCACCAGAAAACCGAAGATCACGAAGCAAGCAAAGTACCTACCCCGACGCAGATTAAATAGCCCCCGACTATTTCCTCAATTTTCATCCAGAAGCTCCACTACAAGCTCCTCGCGCAGCGTTACTCATTTCATCAACGAAGTTTCGGGAAGCTGGCAGTCGAAAGATTTATTTTAAGGATCACCGGCGGTGTCCGTGACGTGGAAGGACTCACGGGCCGTCGGAATGTCTTCGCCGTGGAATTATCCTCCCGGATTGAAATGAGTTCTGGGAACCGGGGTACGAGTGTTGTTGGCCGGCTCTGGTACCGTTGCAGAGAGCCTAGAAAATTGATGGCTTCTCTAGTACTCCGCTCCATTGTTCGACCCGCTAATTTTAGACGGCCGATTTGCTAGAACCGTTCTTTTCCTCATTCCCGATATAAAAGCCACCCCGCGAATGTTTCACGGGGACATAGTTCCTTCGCGCGGGAAACGCCCTGTACGGTGGAAATCGAGAGCTGAGGATATTTCGCTTAGATGGCTAACGCCAGATCGGAGTTGGAGAAGCTTTGCGCGATTTGGCAATGCGCGAGTCCGCTGCCACCTGGTCGCACTATAAAAATCTTATCGGCGATCTTCGCGCGGCTCGGGTGGGGACGCTTAATATTAATGTCTCCTCTCGCGCGGTGGTACCCTCGCATCCTTGCACACCGGGTGACTTCGGAGAACGCGCGACGTTCTTCCTCCGAGCGATTATTTCAGCGTGAACGCCGTGCTTGATGAAGATACTGCGTTCCAAGCCGCTTGGATCCGTAGCGAGCTCCGATCGGCTACGAATTTAAATGTCCCGGGTGAAGCGTTCTATTATGAAATGTAAATAGTTGTCGCGGTTCAGTTCAGCGCTGTCGGCAAGGAAATGTGAGGAACAGCGGGAACTTGAAATGCCAAGAGGCTTAATTAGAATACTTCGATCTGACGTGGCCATAAAAGGGTACAGCGAAGTGCGTTCCACTAACAGACAAGGTCCGCAACCTTCGTCACCCGCGATTTTTCATTACTCGGCGAGCGCTAACGATACAGAAAACAAACCGAGATTACCATCGATCCCCCACGGCTTTGTTCCGCGAACACCTCGCTCTGTCCATTTAGCGTGCATGACTTTTACCTATAATTGCGAGTCATCTCGCCGAGGGACTTTTCGCAAGAGGGATCGTTGCACGCAAAGGTCGTCGAATAATTTGCGAACGGGCAGGCATTCTTCTGTCCGCGATAATGAACCGACAGGGTGTACACCGGGGACGTTGTAATTCTCCCAGGGACCGACGGGAAATTCAGCTAGGAAGGCCTGCGCCGAGGCATGGCAGGAGAACAGGGTACACCCGGTAGAAAAATATTAAAGACGAGCACGTAGGAGAACCGTGCACCAGGTACCAACGTCCCATATCCCCCTGTATAACGTATGAACACCGCAGGCCCGAGGTGGTATAGGAGTTTAATTGGTGGTAATATGAATCCGCGTAATATAAACCGCCATCAGTCTCTCGCCAGGAGAGTAAGCGAGCGAGAAACCCGTCCGAGGGGAAAAGAAATGACAGAGAGGAGGAACGACGGGGGCCAGAGGACGGAAACGATGTCTCCACCTTCGTAATACCGACGACTCTTTTTATCACTGTCGCGAAACACGGTGCCCTTTGAGCACGAGGGCCAAGCACCGGAGGGGGACGTGACGGGGTGGCGGGCAATTTAGATCGAACCGATCGCCCCGTCCTGGTCGAGAATTAGGTGTCCTTGTAGAAACGAAAGCGGACCTGGAGCCTCGGAGGCGTTAACAAGCCTTTCAAATCACTGCGAACTGATTGGCATTGAATCTCTTGGATATGTCGGCGGTATCGGACCGCGCGCTCTGTGGGTCTCTGCATCCACTTGTCAAAGGATAAGATAAGTTCCCACGTGACTGAAGGTTAAAGAAACTAATATCACCCCTACAGCGGCCATATTAATATCGTGAACCTCTGTCCAATTACTTGAAATCACGCGATACGCCAGTTCCAATAGAAATGCCCCGTCCAGGCATCATCCTCCTTATCGCACGATGCGACTGTAATCAGTGGCAGCAACGCGCGTTGCCAAGAGTACCTACACACAATGGAAAGGACCTTAAATTCAGCAGCGAAGGGCGCGACAATCTCACCCCCACCGCGCCCAAGTTCGTTGACTTGCGACAGTCGTAACTCCCCCCGCGATCGTAAGATAAATACCCCGAGCGGAGAAAGATTCCGAGGCGTGCTCTCCGAGGGAGAACCGATCCTGCCCATCTCTCAGGGTCCATCTTCCCGCCCTCCTCAGCTTCCAGGCCACCCCAGCGTATTTTCTCTAATGTATTCACAAATCTTCGTTCACAGCGCGACGTTATCATTCTCCGGGCAGCCCCCGAGCGTCGTTCCGCCGGGCTACGGTGTATGCCCGCGCATACGTGTACGGTAGCCTCGGAGATGTAAGTGTGCGCGGGCGCTCCTTTCTTCCACCCCACGGGGAAGGGTGGAATTCATTTCGCGGCCCAACGCCCTCGTCGCCAGCTAGCAGCGCCGTTCGATTGCTTCGATTATCCTTACCTTATTCCTCCGAGCTCACCGCCACCCCCCGACCAACCCGCCATCAACCACCTTGACCCAGCAGCCTTCTTTTTCTCCCTCGATCCCCCCACGATCCTCCATTCTCCGTTCTCGTTTCGCTACGTACCGACTCTATCGTCTCGCGACTCCACGACGGAATCCTCGCTGCTCCGCCGCCCCCCTCCCCGCTTCGTCGCCCGCCCTGCAAATCTATTCTTCGGGGTGCAGGTGCCCGAAAATCCCGGCCGGCTCTCGCCTACGCCGAGGGGCTGATTTTCTCGTAAAGGCTCCGCCCGCGAGACGCAGATAGCGGGAATAGGGTTGAAATAGAAATCGGGAAACGAACGAGACTGGAATGGCACGGGTAGGAATTAGGGTGCTTACGCCGATGGCGAGATCCCTGGATCGCTGGCAGCAGATATTCATACGAGGTCACATCGACTTGGCGATGCGTCACTCGCGGACGTTTATCGCTGCTCTTGAATGCGGGATACTTTTAAATGCACTTCGATCGTTTGTCGTCTGGCACAAAAGGCGTCTTGTGGCAAAGTTTCTGGGATCGGCGCGGTCATGATAGTTTCGTTTGAATTTTAATGACCACTCGTGCTTAACTTTGAAACGCTTGGCCGTGGCGAATGTGCCCAGTGAAGTGTCATAAAGGTGCAAAACCACGATCAGACAAATGTAGGGGTGAAGAGTACAGTGGTTGGCCACCTGACAGTGACTGGCCCTATTTTGAGAAATGAAAAAATATAAAGAAATATCAATGTTATGCTTTTTTTTTAATGAACATATTCGTATTCCTTGTCTTTTTTGCTTCGAATGTAATCAATATTTCTCCACTCATTATACACTGTGATTATATTTAAAAGCAGATAGGAGACTCGGCTTTACAGCTTGAAAATTACAGCGATTCAATAAAAAAATTATAAGAGTACAGTTGAAAGATTTCGAATATTTTAATGGACTTGTGATATATCTATATCTCTCATATTCTGTATGTATTGATAAATAACGGTCAAAACTTTATAAAAAAATTATTTATTTGTTAAAATTATACATATATTATATTCATTAACGGTATTGAAACGGTAATTTTTAAAAAAGATTCATCATTTACATAATTGTAGTAGAATTAAATAAAAAGAAGAAGTACTATTATGTATATTACATTGTATAGTTATATTTTAAGTTTCTTGTGATTTGAATTTTAATTGGTGTATTCAAATTCAATTTGATTATTAAATTTATTTAATTAAATTGAAATTAAAAATGAAATTTCATTGAATTAATTGGATAAAGCAGCAAGAGAAAAACATTATAAAAGAGAAAATCAGTAACAAGGAGAAGACTTTCCAAAATAAAAGAGCGACACCAATAATTATAAGCAATGAAAGATGCCCAAAGAAAGTATACCTTGTCAGAGATAATAACTGATAAAATATAATATGTATAAGAATACATATATTTATTTATGTTTAATACATACATAAGATATATCCATTTTTATTGAATAATTTTAATCCCATTTCTATCATCAAATCATATAACATTTTCTTTTAGATTATATTATGTGTCAAATAGCGGCCAATCACTGTCGAACCGATCGGACAACTACTGTCATGACCATGTCAATAACTATATTTCTTCGTAGTCAACACATTTTTTGTATATTTTATATATTCTGATTTTTAAAAATTCTATTTATTTTTAGATTATTAGGGGTTTTTCCTACTTATTTATATTGATTTCCATTTCAAATTTACTAAATTCACATTTATAATTCGATATTCATGTGACACTCTTACTTAAGTGGCCAACCATTGTACTCTTTACCCTATCGTGTCTCTCACGAGACTTTAATTTCGCGAGGCAGGTTTAATGATATATTTTCAAAAAATTACATTATTTACACCTAGTTATCCCTGCGATTTTCGTCTCGCGATAGAAAAGTCTCTAGTAAAATCTCATCGTGGACGCGCACCTTTAGAGGGGTTTCTTTAGATCTGTCGTGTACCAATTCTTGATCCACGGCGACACTGGCGGGTATATTGCAACCACGCGAAGGAACGGTGTAGGAATGTACTTTGAACGCTTTAAAAGGAATTCGAAATCACTTCGTGGGGACATAATTCCTCGAACTCGTCCACAGTTTTATGTCAAGAACTTACCGCCTGAGAATCGTTCGATAAAAGTAGTTTAGAACCGAACAAGTACATCGCAACTCCAGTACCTCTACTTCGTACCTGCTCCGCCACGGAAGTCAAATGAAAGCAGAATACTCGATTCGGTGCTCGTAAAGCGCGCGATAGGAGAGCAGATGCTTCTTTGGCCGGACCATAGAATTTCCAAACTCCTGCCTGGAAAGATGTCGTTTCCCGTGAAATCTCGAGTTCCCTGACGCAGGGGCGAAGCTGCGCTGAAATTTATTCATAATCGGGCCGCGAGCACCGCCCGGATCCCGAACAATTCGACGCCGGAGAAAGAATATCCCTCGTAAGACCGGCAGGGTTGGGGGCGAGGGGTTGAAGTCACGTCGTCATTCCGGAATATGAGATTTTCAGGAGCCCCTGGTCGACGGGGGGTGGTCTTAGGTAAGAGGCGGGGAAGAAGGGCGAAGGCCCAGGCGGGAATTCGCGAGCCTGTGTCTGCGCTAGACGGAAGTTCAGGGGTGCTTGTAATAGCCGACGCGGTCGAGGGCCCTTCTGGTACGTAGCGCAGCCACGGGCAGGCGAATCTGGTGGCCTCGTACGTGGAGAAAAGCGCGTACTCGCACGAAGAAAGACGACGCGAGACATTATTGGATTCTGAGCATTCTCGGAGTTATTAAAATTCGAAGCGAACCGCGGGCTGGGGAGGGTGATACGCCGGCCAGAGCGAAAAATCTCCCGCAGGGAGAGGGGGTGGGACGCCTGTCGAAGAATATTAAAGTCCCGATACCCTTCTGACGTCCCTCCAGAGAGAGAAAGACGATGGTTTTCCTGTAAACCTTACCCGCCGCTCTTCTTACGCGGTTTGTTAACCACGAGGAGGGTGGATTTTTCTGCCTCGAAAATTTCGGCCTCTGAGCGGAGACTAGAGGGATGATATACAGTGGCGGGAGAAAGAGGCTTGTACACCTCTGCCTCTTCGTTCTAATCAACAATATCTGTTTGAGAATAAAGTTTAAGTTTCGGGGATGTGTGTTTTATTGGGAATTCATTTTTCATACAATAGTCCAGCGTGCTTTAGTTATTATTTAACTAGAGTGATTCTTTATACTGTAATCACGCTGTTTCTTCATTCAGCGACCACAATCACCTCAGCTTGAAATTTTGTGAAGAGATTAGAAATTCATTTTCCTCTGAATTACCTAACATCATTATTATTATTATTATTATTATTATTGCGGCTTCATTGCTCCTTAAATGGAAAATATAAGATATGTAGAAATAGTAAATTTAGAGTGAAAGCGGAGCAGTAGTAGAAACTGTTAATAAGCCGAACCGTAAGAACATAAAACTAAGAATAAACTAAAATTACTACAGATAGTTTCTTTTATTTCTCTAGTGCTACCCGCTGTTGGTACTTTACTATTCCTATACTATATTACCCATCGCGACGTTAGTTTCCATTTGAAATTCATGAAATTCAGTTCGACGGTTTCTCTAATTGCAAAGTAATACAGAAAGCGTGCCAAGTATCTATTAAAGTTTCAAGGCTGCTGGTATTTACCACGTATAATTTGCATACGAAACTAACGAGGGCATTCGCAGTATATTAAGGGCACGGTCTGTAGAAACGTTTTTCACGTTAATTTCTCAAAGAGCGGCCGTAATATCTCGACCTCTTTATCGGCCGCCCCCGGCTACTCCCCGGCGATGCTATCAGGCTCTATTATCAAATCAGAATGATCAATCATCAGGGCCAATAACAAACACGCGGGGAAAGTGGCTTTCTCGCCCGGTGTGGCAAACACAAAAGACGGTAGCCAGTTTTCAAGAGGGTCCGGTGAAAGGCGGTAGAAGTCACCGAGGGCGGATTTAGGGGAGGGAAAAGGTGGTAGGTTGTTCTCAGACCTAGCCAGGGGTGTCTATCGCATATGAGCAAATACAGGGATCCTCCACGTAATCTGTATAATCGGTTCGCCGTTCCATCGATCATGCTTCGACAATAAACTTAATATGATTTCACGTTGGACGCGATCATTCCCGGCGATTCCTTGTTACGTGTACATTTTCTGACGTCGGGAGCGTGTGTACCATGACTCACGTTAAAAGTGAGCAGCGTCGATAGTGATCGAACTAAGGCTCCGGAACTTATTCCCGTTTATTCCTATTACTAATAGCTTATACCTATTAAGGAGGAACACCACTGCGACGGCCGGAAAAGTAAGCCATTTTTATGAATTTTTTTCAGGAGTAATATACAATTTTCATAGAAAAATTTTATTACCTACCTTTAGTACGCTGTCTTAAGAGACTATACAAAAAAATAAATAGGAAAACATGCATAAGTTTTAATATATTAATTAATCTTCTAGATCCCCCCACGCGAGCTGGTGGAAAGTGTAACTGTGGAACAGCAGATCCGAAGTCAAGTTTAATTTTTTTTTTATAAACTATATGAGTGTAGTTTCGGTTGTACGTACCGATTTCTTAAACAAATTGTTTTTGTAAAAATGGTGCGCTTTACAAGAGAAGTTTCAAAAATCCTCGAATAAGATGGACAGTTTTTCGAGCGTATTTCAGAACATTTGTTTTCAATCAAAGAATCCGTACCTACAACGGAAACTACACTCATATAGTTTATAACAAAAAAATGAAATTTGTTTTCGGACCTGCTGTTCCATAGTTACACCTTCGACCAGCTCGCGTGTGGGGGTCTAGAAGATTAATTAATATATTAAAACTTATGGATGTTTTTCTATTTATTTTATTTTCTATAGTCTCTTAAGACAGCGTACTAAAGGTAGGTAATACAATATTTCTACGAAAACTGTAAATTATGCCTGAAAAAAAATCTTAAAAATGGCTTACTTTTCCGGCGATCACAGTGGTGTTCCCCCTTAACAGCGGGTGTATCCGTATATATAAAAAAAAAAGAAAAAAGCGCAGACCTAACCCAGACCTAACCCAGAACCCTCGAAACGCGTGAAAAGATCATCCCCCTTCTTAAATCCGAAATAAGAGATCGCCGGAAAGCAAATAGCGCGCTCCGCGAGCTAACGAACAAATAAAAATCCCTTCCGCGTGTTACGTTTTCCGGCGCATTAGTCACGCACAATACTTGCGACGAACGGCGTCCCGAGACCGGAGGAAAAAGGCAAACAATTTTCCCCGGCGAATATTCATAAATTAAACGCGGCCCGCCATTCGCGTGCAAGCACCAGCTAGCCTCGCGGGCAAATAAAACGTAAGGATTAAATACGGGAGGGTCGGGGGTGTTCGCGTACGCGTGTGGTAAAACGAGGAGCAGAAAAAAAAACATGCAAAGAAGAGCGAGCAGCTCTTCGCGGTGGCGTTTGATTTTTGGTTTGCATTGCTGTTCGTCGGCCCGGAAGAAAAGCCTTTAGAGAGTTTTTCCAGCCGGGAAAGCTGGTCGAATATTCCGCGAGTCCTCGAGTCAGGGCGGGGGAGCGACTCTATTCAATATCCTCTCTTTCATTTCCGTGATTGCTGTTTTAAATAATTGCATCTCTATACCACCCTCCCGTCACCCCTGCTCGACTCGTTTGTGCAAAATATTTGAAATCGACCACGCCTCCCTACCCTCCGCTGCCGCGCCCGCCCCTCTGTGCACCCGCAGTCACGTTTTTCATCGAATCTGGACGGACTTCGGTAACCCGTGATTTTTAATTAAATGCTACCCATCGGTAGTATCGATGAAGAGGAAAAGTTGGCATCGGGTCTCGCCGCGACACGCTGCCAAACGTGGCTCCATAAAATTGGCTATTGGCCTGCCGGTCCGGGGAGGGGCGGCAAAGAAGAGTCATTTCCCGAATTAAAATTTCATTCGCTTTATAGCGGAGTATCGGCTGACGGCCGAAGGTTGCGAGAAACTTTTTCGCGACCCCGTAACGACCCGCAGTGGGGAAATTTTGCGATTTTATGGCCGAAACTACAGAAATGAAATTTTTGAATTTTACAAATTTAATACAAATGTCAATTGAAGAACTATATCCATTTTCGTGGTAGAAACCTCAAAACTTATTTTTAATATATAAAATTCGGCACTTTTACGTTCTAATATATGAGAAAGTAAATTATCCGAAAAGCAGCACTTACAAAAATTACGAACGATAAAGATTTTTTTATTATTTACATTTATACACTTTTTTCTTTGTTAGAGCATGCCTCTGCTACAGTGCAGCAGGGCATAGCAGAAGGGTTATCGCTTCTGACGACAAACAAACATACATAATACAAACAATCAAACAGAGGATCGAAGCTGAATAAAATCGTTTAAAAAAGAATAAAAAGGTTTGTAATGTGTAACATGTGAAGCAGGCAAAAAGATATCTTACGCACCACCAAGAATTGAATCCACGCCTTGAAATTATTTTCAGATCTTTGGATAACACAATATAAGTGTTTGAAGCAACTTCAAAATCTGGATTAATTCATTAACATAAACATTTGCGAGTCTATACGAGCTTTGTATTAAAACATGTAACAGTAATATTGGTGGAATTTGATACTCATATTAGTTCTTCAACTGACATTTGCATTTATTTTGTCGAATTGAAAAATTTATTTTTCTGGTTTCGGCCATAAAATCGCGAAATTTCCCCACTGTGCGACCGTTGGGCAACGCTTCGACGGAGATTCGGCAACCCTGGGAAATTAGAAGGTTCCAAGGGAAGCTTTTGAGGGCGTCGAGCCCTCGCTATTGGATATTTTTTAACAAGCTGCCACGGGGGGAAAATATCATATTTCTGTAAAGGCTCCCCTCCTTCGTTAATTCCCCTTGAATTTCAGTCACCATCTCGAGCCAGTAAAAGATCGATCGTCTTGGTACCGTCTCCCTTCTATTGTCTCCGGCACCCCGAGGATAAAGGGAGGGAAAACTGTTGGAAAAATTTGCGTCACCGACCGGGGCCTTGCATCCTCTACTATCACAGCCAACGAAACGCAAGATAAAGAAACGTGATTCTGGATTAATGCTTGCTATTAATTCCGGGCACTGTGTTATTCGTATTTGGATTGGGAGTGGAACGGGGCTAATTCATTTGTCGGTCCGAGCGAAGATGAAAGTGTGTCACCATTTGGAGCGGTAATTCGAGCCAAATCGATGGGCCGAGCCCCGTGCGCTCCCCTCGCCCGAGATTTCCTACCCCCGGAAGAATTCAGTCCGCGAAAACAGCTTTGAATCGGTGATCAATAGCGGGCCAGTGCTCCCTGGGCTCCGAAACAGCAGTCCGGGATGGGGGAGTCGGCTTCGTAGGCGTCGTTATTTACTAAACGAGCAGACGTGTCCGCGTCGCAGCAGAGATTACCGCAGGTCGCAACGTTCGTGACGATAACGGAGAAGCGGCGCGGCGCCGAAGAGGCAGAGTCTTTCTCGATCTACCGTTAAAGCCGTCGGCCACTCCCGCGCCCTTGATATCTCTGTTTCGAGGAATCGAACGCGAGACAGGAGGCGAGGCAGCGAGACTCGGTCCTGCCGCAAAACTCCGTGTAGCCGGGCGGGGGTGAGCGTCGAAAAGCTCGCAAAAATGCGATGCCGCGAGGCAGCGGAGACGGGCAAGGGGCGGTTTGTCGCGTATCAAGCAGTGGCGGCTGTCGTGGTTCGTGCGAACCGGCCCTTTACGATTCGAAATCGTTCAGTGGAAGCACGGCGCGGCGGCGAGGCAACGGGCGAAGAAGGGAGGCAGTGAATAAAGATGGAGATGACGGAGAAAAGCGAGAATGGGGGCTGACGGAGGGAGAGAGGACGCGAAAAAAGGGAGACGCAGATAAAAGGAGAGAGAGAGAGAGAGAAAGGGAGAAGAAGCCTCGAGTGCTAAGCCCGATGCGAGAGTGGCCAGGCTAAGCCCAAGGCAGAAAGAAAGGTTTTATCTGCTCGCAGTTATTTATCGCTTTCCGTTGTAGCGCTGTCGTCGGGGCACGACCAATCAGAAGTCAGTATCCCCGGGTACCAGTCCGCGCCATCCGCATACATTATCGTGCGGAGCCTCGGCCATTGTCTTTCCACCGTTGTAAATCACATTTTATTCCCTCGCTTACGGTTTCGTTTTATTTATTTGTCGGAGAAACGTATCGCTACCGTACTCGTGGCCAAGGGGGCGCGCTGGGGCGCGCGCGCGCGCCAGCTCGCGTCCCCCGGCGTGCACGTGAGTGTACGTATGAGCGCTATAAAGGGCCCGCACACTCTCGCGAGGCCACGAGGATGACACACGTGTGTATAACAGGGGGGGAAACACACGCTTCTTGGTGAAATCCGTGTAAGGGGAACACACAGACGCGGCCGAGGGTACTGTTGTGTCGCCGTGGCCCCTTCGGGTTCGCCTCTCGACCACAGAACGTGTGAGTGGGGTTGGGGGCAGCAGCGAACGACTTCGATTTTTATTAAGCACCCAGGCCGACCGACGTCCGCGTCCTCGTCGTCGTCCCCGACGACGACTGTTTAACTAAATTCCATCGCGAGATCACCCTGCTGCTTCGTGATCTCCCTAGGACCCCGCTCGGCTTTTCTTCTCCTTTTTTTCTCCCTCTCGCCCCTCCGTTTCCTCTCCGCCTCCCGCTCTGACCCGTTGTCCCTGTTCCCTCGGACCCACGCTTTCTTTCGGACCTTTTTCCGCACGCTTCGGGGGATAAAAGCGAAAGGATCGCCTCGCATGATTTACGGAAACCGCGCTGATGAAACGGGGCTCTCGGATTCGTTTTCGTTTCTTCGGGCCTGTGCACGTTGCGGACGCACGCTGCGGACTGCTGCTTAATGTTGGTTCGCCGCGAGGACACGATTCGGGTGGTTTTGTAGGCTTTCTTCCTTTCTTTTTGCCCGACGCTAGTCAGCGAACTTGGTGTAGTTTTTGTATGGAGAGAATCGATTGTTTGGCGCAGGATTTCGGCGTGTTGGGGATGTTAATGGGATTTTGTGGCCTGGAGATTGTAGAACGAGACTTCGAAGGTATTAATGTCAGGGTAGACTGTTCAGTGATTGGCATCCTAAGCGGAAATCCCAATTGGAATGTCTATATTTTTTGTGAAGTTTTTATATGCTCTTAATTTTCAGATGTTATCAATGATTGTGGATTTCTCATTAAAATAAAACATCTCGAGTATCTATCCAGTCTCTTATGTTAAAAATATTCAATGAGAAACAAAAATAGGCATAAAAGTACAATCTTTGGCACCCTAAAATTTCAGGTTAAATAGAAAAACATATGTAGTTAAAAACGAAGTTTAAAGTGTTTAAACAGCTATTTCATTCACTATTGAATACCTACGACACTTAGTAAATCTGTATTTCAATCCATTACTTAGTTTTAAAGCGACAAAATATACTTACCTACCCCTTATCAAAGTTTTAAGAAAGCGCCTAAAACTCAGCCCTTTCTCCCACTTTGTGGTGTTGCCAGATGTAAAATGTGTAGTTCAACTACTGGGCTTTGCAGTGTTGTAGCGAAAAAAAAAAGAAATTATAAAAAAGTACTTTCTAAGCTTGTGCTTCGTAATATTTGGCTCTTAAATCTGGAGTGTCAATGATTAGTGCAGTGCCAGCATTAGTGCAGTTTACTCTACGAAGTGAATCTTTAAGGGTATATCAAGCATCTGGCTATGGCACATTAATAGCAACTTCTTTATCCAATCAATTCATAAAACACTTATATAATGGTACTTAAATTTTACACCAGAAGTTATTCTATTTTCTCGTCGTTTAAACACACAGCACTGTCGTTTCATTCAATTAGACTTATTCTTGACTTCTTCGTTGGGAAGCCTTCTTTCGTGGTCGTGGAAGCATTAAATGTGCAAAATTGCACGACTCCGTAAAATAGGGTATGGGATCACGTGGAAGCTTCGCAGAAAACGATTCGAAGCTAGGAACGCTTTATTTAACATCCTTTATCCAGAGATGATTTCATACGCGTGCATCGCGCTGCATGTTAATTATGGGTTTCGTTGCCTTTATGCCGGTACTTAAGTACAGTGCCAGCATTCGACCAAGGTGAAGCAACTTCGCTCATAGAGAGTCAAAGTTTCGCGAAGCTCGAAGCGAAGGGGAATAACGCCTCTGTATATAACATTTCGCGAAACCTTTTGCATATTTACCGAGAAAAGTGATCGACATGAAAGAGGAGGATCGAATTGCTGCACTCTTCTTTTGTACTTCATTAATTACGAATTGCAGCACACCTTAGTGCCGAGCCTCTATAATTCGAACTAATGGGGAGGCTTGATTACCCCAATAAGGGCATTTTTCAATAGTTGACCACCCTATATTTTAGGTAAATCAATATAGATATTAATAGCCTCGAATTCTTTAACAGATTTAACTGCACGAGTTTAAGCGTCGATCTTTAACAGAGGATATGGCTAAAGGGTTGCCAAAATTTGCACGCAAAATTGATTACGAAAGATGTACATTGTGGCTAACATAATAATGCAGCAGAAAGCATCCCGCTTAGCTAACTGTAACATACTCAAGCACTGCCATCGACGCGATTAACACTCCCTTACCACTGAAACATAAATCACATTACACAAAGGTCTCCACGATCGTAATAAACCGGACTCTGCGTGCCAAGACTGAAGCAATAATCGACCATAGTACAAAAACCAAGAACAATATCATTGACCTCTACTACTTGAACGATCGCCGTTCGACGTTTATCGCCGCAACGACCGGCCTCAGCCGCACACGAAAACGCGACTGAGACTTTCGTGTTGATGTAAACAGTGTGAATCGGTTGTAAAAGTGTTGAACGTGTTGGCAATGGAGGCGTCCATTTCTCGAGGCAAGAGAGAGAGAGAGAGAGAGAGTCTGGCCTGCTCTGTAGTTTCATCGAAATCGGTTAAAGAATCACGGTGACCTCGTATTATTTCCAAACGCACGTCTCGAAGCATATTCGAGTCGATAGAGTTCCCTCGGCGATAGAAGATTTTGTAAACGTAGACCTTACCCCTGTTCTACATTCAAAATTTGTTCGTGTGTGAGAAAAGAGTTGCAAAGATAAAAAACAAAAAAAAATAGAAACTCCATCACGACCGAATAAAATACCAAATGCTTGTGATAGTTTCAGCGGTGCAAGTAGACCATGCAGGCCAGGTTTTCTCCCAGCCTCAGTCGCGTCCTGGCCATCAACAGGTCAGTAACAATGATAAATATTATTAAACTTTCTGCGCGGAGTCCGATGAAACCACGCCGAAACGTATCAGCGTTCCGCTCAGCTCCGATATTCACGTTTCTCGCGGTGCTAATTAACGCATTATGGGCCGAATAATTAATCAGGACCAGTGACGGAAATTCGTAAGTTGCTAACTCGTAAGTGAATATTATTAATTTTCTGTTGACATTTACATGACTGGAGTACTCCGTTCTCTCCAGTGCCCATTAAAATGGCGAAATGTAATACAATGTTTCCTTGAATATTTAATTAATCTTTAAACTTCGCGCGGCGTCGATTAATCACCGTGGAATTCTATTAAACGCACTCTCAAAGAGCTCCTACACGATCCATAATGCGTTAAGAGTGATGTAACTTAAAATTCACATGTAGTAATCAATTCCAGATACGTCGATAGAAAATCACATCGGCCAATTACAGCGCGTGAACGCAATTGTTTCTAATCGGTGCTGGCGAAAGAGAAAGTTGGGGAACACGTTCATGCCAGCTCTGATACGTTACGCGGCTTTATCGGATCTCCCTCTGTAAAACGGTCCCCGATAGTTGCCTAGTTATTGCGCGGGGAATGCGGTGCGTTTCGCCCGAGAACGCGAGCTGAAACGAACATTTTCAAAGGAACATTTTCAGGGAGAAACCTCCGAATGTCCTCGTCCACTTTGCATCGACTAATTACTCGCCCTTATCTCGAATGCTGCCTAAGTTTGAATCATTCAAATTCATTTCCTCGGCCGTCCGCAACACCCCAGGAACAACCACCACTCTGATTTCCTCTTTGTGCCTCCCCACAAGCCCCCTTCGCGTTTTTTTTTCACCCCCATAGTGTCTCCCCGAGCAACTTTCTTTCTCTCGTGCGTGCAAAATTAATTCAACCTCAAATTAGCTGCCTGCCTACCCTCAACTTCCCCCGGCGATTTTCTGCTTCTTTTTTTCCATGCAGGAGAAACTCGAAACCCGTACGGTAACCATGTTTTGAATCACGTCGCGCGACCAGAAGTTTTTTTTCCCTTTCCCCTGCTGTTTCGCCTGCACTCGAGGGTGCCTCACCCTCCATGCAAATGAGCGTATCGCGGATCTTCCGCGCGCCGCGCCAAGGGCGTGCTCATACGCGAGTCCCCGTTTAGAAAGGAAATACTCGAGGCGAACAAGTAGAATGGTCTCTCCACTCTTTTTGGGTTCGTTAATGTCGCCATTTAGCTGGGGGGGTTGAAGTGATTAACCTGTCGCGTGCGACTGATGGAAACCGTGACTTGGGCCCACGGGGTGGCCACATATTCGCGGCGCACAATTTGCACGAGCGCGTAAGTGTACCGAGCGATAGTGGAATTTGTGAGAATTGAGAAGAGCTGGGAAAGGAAGAAGAAGTGGGATGTCTGAGGTTTCTAGTTTGGTGGCGGCAATGCTTCGATACTAGATCACCTGTAAAACCTCTAATTTAGTTGATGGCATATTCTGTTTGGGCATGATTATTGGAAGCCTGATTGTTTCTTAGCGTTAGTACAGTGTTTGAGAAAGTATACAGGGGAAATACTTCCTTCATGCCGTTTATGTTCATCCAGCACAATGGCGTTTCTAGTCTGCTAGGATCTGCGCAGAGCAATAGCGAAACGAGAAAGAAACAAGGAATTATTAAACGTATAAAAATAAGTGCCTGGCAAGATCCGTCTGGTGTCACCTCGATCCTTAACACGACCCAAAAACCGTCAAGTCCGTTTATTGTTATGTAGATTCGTAATCTTCCGCATTGTACCAAACAATAGACGTACATATTGAGGCCCCGAGAATAGAGTGAATGCTTATTAAAGTCATGCCGGTATTCACTGCGTTTAGCCTTTTCCGAAACCTTTGCTCGAGATCGACAAAAAATGTTGGGATATAAAAAGAGAACGGTAACAAAGAGGCTGAAATGGTCGCGGTATTATAAATAAGCGAATAATTAATCGTCCACGCAGCAAGTTATATATTTCAACTAAATTGCCTTTATTAAGTTCGACCTTCTTTTTCTCTATTTTATATATGATTGGCCGATATACCCGGTGTTACCCAGGTTAATGCAACTTTTAAAATAAAGGCGACAGTATTATAGACGGCAAACAGTTGATAGAATTATTAATGTTAGCGAGAAAGGCTATAGTATTTTTTTTATAGTTTAGGTGTTTGTTGTCATTAGGGCAACACATGTCTAAACAGAAATTTTACTAAATGTTAGAGTGATACACGGACCCACGTGATGTGTAACCAACGTCACTTACAACTTTTACCGTAACTCGCTACGCCGGTATCAAAACGCTACGCCAGTACTCATTTCTCATTGAATAACAGTTCTTAAAAGTGGACATGGTCAACGAAACCTATACAGTCACCTCCGCTCGGACGTGTAGAACATATGTGCCAAGGAACGAAATCTGTGCAGCGGTGTAAATTTGTATTACGAACTTACAAACAAGCAAACAGAAAATTAATTGTTTGTAAGTTCCTAATACAAATTTACACCGCTTCTATTTTTTTCATCCTTCTATTATCTTCTATATATAGAATATATAGAGAAAAGAGTTGCAAAGATAAAAATTATTCTATTCTATATATAGAAGATAATAGAAGGATGAAAAAAATTACAGGTTTGCCCGATAGCATTCGTTGTTTCCACAAAAATATCGAGGAAGCTACTAGAGTGTCTAGTAAGAATCGCAATAATTTTTCAACAGAGTGTTTCCGCATGGGTATGAAAACAGTGGAGGCAAAGCAAATGATACGAACGATTATTTTATAGCGTCGGGAAGATGAACTATCTGATCGATATCTATAAGCGAACCCCTCGGTATGTATGCAGCAACAATGCACGGCTCGGCTGCTCAATGATTTATAACCCCACTTATGAACCAAATCGATTTCCCTCGAAGATAGTAGCCTGACGCCTACACACTCTTTTAATGCGGATACATTCAAATATCCACCACGAGTGCGGTGGCTTTCGCGTTAGTTTTGCCCTCTATAGAATCCAAGTCATCGAACCGCGAGCGATGCAGATCTTTGAATAATTTTTATTCGCAGCCAGGGCAGTCCTAACGGCGAAGCATTGCTGAAATTTGAACACCGAATCAACGAGAACGAGAACCCTTACCCGCGGAGACCATTCTGCCCTTTCACCCCCTCACCCCGAAAGAGTTTCCAAAGCGGAAGGATGTCCAACTGTCGCCCCGTCACGACATTCGATTCGAGCTGGAATTGCGAAAATAAATTCGCCCGGGGATCGAGGGGATGTAGCGTCAATAAAGTGGAAAGAAAGCCCAATAATGAGACGTCCCCGCTTTGAACTTGGAGCCGACGATCGTTGGCTGTCTTGGCTCGATCGACGAGAAATGAGACGCGCGCGTGGAATGAAAAGGGGAGGAGGGCCGGCGAGTAGCGGCGGGGCGGGGGAGGGTGAAATAGGAGGTTGTTAAGGTGGTGGAAATTATTCTTTCTGGAAAATCACGTGCCCCCCGGGCTCCCGGGCACACGGCAATCATACTGACGTATCGACTAAACAACGTGTCACGTTCGAGGAGAGACGGCACAGAGCGCGAAAACGACGTTCCGATCGAAGCCCTTCCATCTTCCCCTCTTCTACTGCCAGTTCCTTCGCAATTGTTCCGCGGGGTATCTCGTGACTTGCTGGAACCGTGTCTAGGTGGGCCGATTCGGGCGTGCATCAAAATGTCACGGCGAGCCACGACAGGTCGTCGTCCGGATTAAAGCGCTTTAAACGGCCCACTGATAGTAATTGCTCCGGGAAAAATAACCTTTCCGTTCAATCCCTGTGGGACGATGCTGCACAGCCGACGAAACGAACAATGCCCCGCCCGTTACGCCGGGTATCACGCGACCACGTTAATTTCTACTTTGAATCGAGATTGCACCTTGCAACGATGCCGTTCGCTCTGCTGCAGTTGGACGTGATGATGCATCGAGCGCAGTTCGTGGAAGAGGTCTGTGCACTCCTAGAAGCACGTAATGTGTAACAGATATTCGAAGGAAATGCACTCTGACGCGTGACCCTTGAAATTTAATGAAAGCCTTAGGCAAGTTCGACGTATGCTCAGCTGGAGGGGCAGTGACGAGCTATTGAGTAATTGA
The DNA here is from genome assembly GCF_050908995.1 of Andrena cerasifolii. NCBI lineage: Eukaryota > Metazoa > Arthropoda > Insecta > Hymenoptera > Andrenidae > Andrena > Andrena cerasifolii. The sequence goes on from NC_135123.1 coordinate 15,290,793, forward strand.
CAGTTAAGGACGAGGAAAGTTTTCTAACGTCAAACTGGAATAAGAAAAAACAGAGGAGCACGTATACAAGGTGAATGACCCAATTTCTGCTCATTTAAGAGGTTACTTGTCGGATAGAAGGTGTAAAAAATTTGTTTGCGATCAAAATTTGCAGAGTAATTGATTAATTCTTTGATAATAAATCAACCAGTCGAAAACTATTTAAGAAAGATATTTTAATATGTTGAATTAATAGTAATTTGTAATTAAATATAATGCTTTAAATGTCCGTATTTCTGCTCACGAAAAAAGCGATGTACGTATTTCTACTCTCCATTTGTACCAATTTCTGCTGATATAATATGTTGCCTTTGCAAGTTAAAATAAGTTACATCTTTTATGGAGATGTTTCATAACACAACAGTACAGCATAAAATAATGATAAACAAAAATTAAAATGCCTTCGAATAGAAATAGAAGGTACAGCATGTATTGAATTGTCAGGTTATTTTGCTAAAATTTTGAGGAATAGAAATGCGGACACGACGGTGATTCACTTGACCCTAAACCTAATCACCTGTTTTCTACTTAAAATAATCAAGAATAGTAAAAATCTACATTCAGAGCACAATACGGTATCTGTTTTTGTTATTGAATAAGAACTTTTACTACAAACACTATTTTCTGCGCAATTATCGAATACCAATAGTGTCTCTCATTTTAAAAGTTTTTCGTTGCTTATGCTGCACTTCGATTAGCCCCAAGCTCGTGCAACACTCGCGTAAGTGTTCAAATAATTTAGAATTATTTTGTTGCAACTACAGTACAAACGTGACGCTTATAATAATAAGAAAAATGCGAAATGAGCGAAAATGGGGACATGAGCAGAAATTGGGACATTCACCTTACATGATTATTTTATTTCGTAATGGTCAGCACCTGCGCGACACACGATCGCCAGGGCGAATGACCGTTTCCGCCGCTTGCCCCAGGTCAGGGGTCAACCCTGACCCTGCCACGCTTCGCCCCCTTTGGAAAAAGTTCGTAATGAAGGTTCGTGACACGAAGCTATTTTTTGTCGACGCCTCCCATCGTAAGGACTCCTGGCAATAGATAGTATCCCGCGATGCAGACGAGTATAAGGAACGTATATCTATCATCGGAATACATTTGTGCGAATCACTGGGGTGAGTATGCAACCCCCTACGTTATACTTCCTATAATAAAGGGTGTCTACAGGGAAACGTTGGTAGAAATAATTTATTTTCCCCCTCGAACGGGTAACCGGTTAAAACGAAGGATTAATAAGAATGATGTAGCTTCAAAGAAACACGAGAAACTTCTGCCGTGCATTCCATTTTACTCGTTTAGTCATCCGTATCAATAGCAGTTCAGTTTACGAAATTATTCATCAGACGTTTCACTAAATTTTGAAGTGTGTGATAATAAATATGCATATATGTAGGTTATTATTATTATTATTATTATTATTATTATTATTTCATCTTTATTACTTATAGAAAATAAACAGGGACGGATTTGGAGATATGGCGCCCCTAGGCTAACAAATGTCTACCCTTTCCGTGAAATATCATAAAATATTTTAATTTAAAAGAGTCGAGACAATTTAAAAATTAATGCAATATGGCAAATCACATATGTGCTATTTGCTAATTCGCTGTGCGAAAAGGAAGTGAATTATTTTTAAAACTGTCCATCGCTCAAAATTTGACGTTCCCCAAAATTTGGCGCTTCCCAAAATTTGCCACTCCCCAAAATTTATCTCCCCATACTGCAGCATACTTAGCCTATACACAAATCCACCTCTGAAAATAAATGATACGCACATAGATGAGTAATAGTAAAAGTAAACAACTAGAGTAGGAAAATATAAAAAAAAAATTACAAGTGTACGTTTCATAGATTTTTCGTCACGTGACTCACTGTTACTGCTACTTGTAGAAAATATTGGAATTTATTATTTACGCCGCAACGTTGTTATTTCATTAACGATCAATACTTTGCTACCGTTCACGTGCAAGAAGGTAGCAATTTTAATATGGAATTCATTCGGTGGGGGCGATACGTGTAAAAAGAACACGGTAGCAGCTGTACCGCGGAGAGAAATGAATAATCGAGGACGAAGGGCAACATAGCAGTTTTGAAAAATACAATGTTTATCTGGCCTTACAAGAAAACTAACGTAGAAGCTTTCCCGCTCTTATCCCTAGGTCCCTTCCTTTGGGGATACGCGACCTATCATCGAGCTACCCATACTGATGCGATAGCAACCTCTGGGTATACCTCATCATTACATTTAACAGGCTTAAGTTTATTCGTGCATGACATTGAATAAAAGAAAACACCTCGTTTCTGCGGAAATAGTATCTCACCGATGAATTTGCTAGTATTCTCGAAACTCGCATACCTAGTAATCATTTCTTCAATCAAAAAAGCTCAAAGAAGTACTTAGGTACCTATAACGTTCTACAAATTCGTAACACGATCTTTCATCCACTACCTTCACTGCACTTTTGGAAATCAGGATTTGTCATTTTCCACCTGCGTTTCCTTAAAGGTAATACTACAAGCTACAATTCCAAAGGAGCGATACGAAATGGAGATATTATTTAACGAGATCAAATTTAGAATTAAACCACAAAATACAAGAGTTGCGTAAGGAGGATAGGAGTTTAAAAAAAAATACCACCCTGTGCTTTGTTGAAGGAAGCCCCTCGAAGTACGTTTTTTCTGCTCCACGAAATATTCTTACCCACCCCATAATTCGGCTCCTATCGCGCACGGTTATTACCAAAAAAAGGGGGGCAGGCATTAGTGCCACCTTCTCTCCCCTTCGTGACACCATAAATATAAAAATATCCCTCACCCCTGGGATAACTTCCTATCACCCGTGCGGGGAAGTGTGGTGCGTGGAAAATACGATTCGAAACTGACATATGGAGCTTCGTTTGTTCGTTGCTGCAAACGTTCCTTTCAGCGGTGGTAAAAATACCGCTTTAGAAATTAACGTAACACTTAAACAGACTCGCTTTCGGAATAATTATTGTCAGACTCTGTGGAAGATGGATTTTAATTTCAAAATTAATCCTGCAAATATTAACATTCAAGTCGAACGTGAATTATGTTTCTTTTATTTTTCTGTCCCAACTGTTACTCGAGCAATGCCCATGTCCAGTTTAATTAATTTTCAGCGGGTCATTTTACAAATTTCGTGGTATGCGATTAGATAGGCGCATAATTTCTAAAAGAACCATTTAATGAAGAATACGACAACCCCGAGCTTCATGAAACTATTTTCCGAGGCCTCCGGATAGGCAATAGCTGAGTGCCCTTTTTTTGTGCCCTGCAGAAGGGTCGGTCGAAGGGTGGAGGAACCACCCTTTCCACGTGCTTCTATGTGCTGCCAGGGGGGATAGTAAAAAATAACCAAGATGTACCGCGTAGCCAGCAGTGCCTTCGGGAGCATAACTCTGCTAATGTATCCCACTGAAACTTATTGTATGCTACACTCTTTCCCTCTCGGCTACATCTTCCCTTTTCTGGACCCTCCGCAAAACCTGAGCCACCTCTTCGTTAACGGAAGGGAGAGCAGCCCCTCTGTATTAAGATCTACATTCACCGGGATACAGAGTCCGCAAATCTTCTAATTCAGAATTCCAGCAGCGCGCTTTAAAACGTTTAAGTAATCCAAGTGCAAAATAATTAAAAGTCTAATTTTTATTAATTCCTATTTCACACGTTGCGAAAGAAGTGCTGAAAGCATAAGCTATATTTCTACCTCAGTTCTGTAATCCATTCATAATACTCTATATAGTGCAATCTTGCAACTGTGAATTTTTTCCAAATTTAACAAACGCGTTGATAAATTTAATATCCTATAAACCAAACTTAGTTTCACCCCCGCGTCTCAAATAGCTTCGAAGAACTTCACTCCTTGCTTCCTTGGAGTCGCATCTGAACACTATGCAGAATTATCTGCCGCACCCTCTCCCCAGCAAACATACACGCAATAGATATCGCGGGAACGGGTGAATCGTGAAATTAATTAAAGTAATCGCGCAGAATGTCAGGCGAGGAGCGGCCTGATACTGCCGCGGAACCGCAAACGGTACTTGGCAAACGTTTCCCCAGCGATTTTCGGCATTAATTGCCGCCGCGTGTAACGGGTAGCGCGGACAGAAAAAGGGGCCACACAGCCTGACAAAGGCTGCAGGAAGAAGCGGCCGCTATGGAGTCATAAACGTGAGTTATGCCAGCTGTTAGATAGTTGAATCTCAGTATTCTGTGGCACGCTTTCGGTCCGTTAATATCTTCATTACTAAATCATCCCCGCCCTCGACGGCGTCCACGGTGCCTCGTGAACAGACGCTGAGATAGACAATCACGCGGATGGGAATTTCTGGATTCTACCCTAACAACGACCATTTTCATCCACGGCACATATCACGTTTATACGGCCAGCCATCGCCGATAACAGAAGCCCGTGGCTCCTTTCGTATCGAATTTCTCGAGAGCTACGAAACAGCGGAAAGTCAACCAATCTTTACGGTAGAATAGAGAACTATTAAGTACATAAGTACTTAATTATACGCTATGATATACATTAGCGAAACTATCAGCATGATGCTTTGAGTATTCACGAATCGAATTCGATACTTTTAACGCCCGTTTCTTGTTGGGATAATGCATACAAAATTTTGTATTTAAATACAAAGGATAACGTGTCAATAATTAGGACTGGCTCATTAATTGGGACGTTTACCTTAGTTAGTTGACAAATCAGGAGTGGAAAAATTGCTTTGAATAGATATTTCCTGTGAAGCTGGGATCTTGTAGCATAATTGCGTACGTGGACATTTAATTACTCATTAAGGTTTAACACGCCAGATTACGTAACAGCTTCGTTCGCGAAATGCAGGGTTGGAGATGAACTGATTTACTGCGGCCGAGATGAGTTAATTAATTTGTCGTCATCTGCGAGCACGTAACTTCGAATACACTGGTGAGGTTTCTGGCGGAGGTTTAATGCATCGCCCCCGTTGGGCTGCTATTGTGAAAAATCGGGGCGAAAAATATACGTGCTTGGCTGACGAACGAGTGGAAAGTAACGGATCGTTCCAGTCTAGAAAATCACTCCTTCCGTTTTCCATAGGCATTCGCGTTCCAGCCACTGTCGCGGCCGCGCTTTCTACCAGGAATTAAACCGGCGATCTTAAATTAAACCGTTCATGCGGACCGCACGTAAAGCCTGACACTCGCGATAATTCACGTCGACCCACGTTGACAGCACCGTCGTGTCGCATACGAATGGCGAAAATTCGTATGGTCGTTACCTCCGCGCAAAGTGAGAGAAAGAAAAAAAGCCTCCGACGAGCAAGGGACCGAGCGAAGCGGAGGGGAAGGTTCGACGAGGGAAATAAAGACCGAAGGAAGAACGTTACCCGTTCATTTCGTAGTGGAGGGAAAGCTTTCATCGTTTTCAAAAGTATCCTTTACAGATCCATTTTGTTGCAAGGGGATCAAGAATTCCGTTACCCCCGAACGCAATACGTTGCCTCTCCACTGGAATCGAACTATTCAAATCCACGAAACGCATTTTCGAACGCGCGGGTAATGCAACACGCCATCCGCGAAAAATCGTTGGAAAGAAATTCACCTCCCGATGTCTGCAGAAATCACCGTGCCGTTATGAAAGCGCGTGACGACAGGCGAGGAGGGAAGCAGGAGAGACGGATTCCGACGAGCGTTTGAAGCTCATTAAAAAGCCGGGGTACTTCCTCGGCCGAGTAAAAGGGCAGAAAAGATCGCGTTAACGACGTGCTCGACAATTAACCCCGGCGGAAGGGAAGAGTGGGCTTCCTGTCGGGGCGACTGGCAGCCTGGGACAATTAATTAATGCCGTCTCGGCCGTTCAATTTGGGGCGCAAACGAGTTGGATCCTGGCTTACCGAGAGCAGAGCCTTGAACAAACGTCTCCTGTTGCAACCTGTTGCTGGGGGAACCAGAGAGAGAGAGAGAGAGGGAGAGGGCGGAGAGAGGAAGAAAGAGAGGTGGTGGAACAAGAGTAAAAGGACAGGGGTAGGATGATGGCCAGCGGTGGCTGACGGGGTGGCAGTGATGCTGCGAGCTGGCAATTAAGCCATCAACCCTTAATGAATGAACCCCGTTCACAGACACCGACTCCAGGCAACCCCCATTAGCTAACTAACCCCGAGCTATTTGCATATCTGTCGGCGAGGGTGACTCGCTCAGATTCACCGAGACAATTACGAGTAACTTTATGGTCAGGTGCTTAAAGGCTTAAAGCCGACGAGCCCTTACAGAATCCATTGATAACCGTGGTAACATCTCCGTGAATCGATTTCTTCTTACTACGACTTCGTTCTAGTTGATTCGTTGCTGTCACCGGCTGGATGCATAGGTATTTAGTGAATTGATTATTGGATTTATATGTGCTGTATGTGGTTCAGTGATCTGGATGATTCATTAGTTTCGTTAGTTTCATTTCAAGCATATATGAAGGGTAAGGGGGAAACTGGGAATGTCACGAAACAGCTTTATCCAGGAAATTAAGTGTTTTGATCCAGTGCAAAGTGGACTGTACTTGTTTTTAACCAGTATAACAAAACTTTAACGTTATCTTACGGAGCATTTGAACTTTATAATCCTTTGTGATTCGGGAGTTCTGTACTTCCAGTTGCCACCAACAAAATCTTAATATATGAAGCAGAAATTTTATTATAAAAAAACGATAGAAAGAAACATTTAAATAAATATATTTTAAGTAACGATAAAAGCAAACAAATTTTAAATAACGAAAGGTGGAAAGCATAACCAGTTTCGAACACTTTTTTCATATTGTGTATTTAGTTAAATGATAGGATTAAATTTCACGTAATCCGAATTAAAATTGTGACATACGTAGTGAGGATCACCCATGCTGCAGTCTTCGTGGGTCTAACCCTTAAAATCTAGACATTCGGGATGATTCTCTTTCGACCAGCTTTCACTGAAAGGGTCCAATCAAACCAGACATAGACAATCATTATCGTCTGAAGAATTCCTATCCTGTATGCTATTTTGCTCTCCCAAGTGTTTTTTAGAATAGAATTTTTATAACATGCAAACTATACAAGACTTGTTAAAATCAAATACAGGAACTTATAAAGGCATCATCTAAGAACGCTCTAGCAAATAATTGCTTTAATATCTATAGTTTAACTGTGAATATTAACAAAAAAAACAAAATAGAAGAAACTTACCTGAATGATCTAAATAACAAGTTTAGCTTGCCCACAGTATACGATTCGTGGTACTGCTCAGCGTCACTCAGTACAATAAAAGAGACACTATACACATGCAACTGTGTAAAGCAAACGTTCTGGAAATGTTTGTGGAAGGGGGCAGAAGGCGTGTTACTTTCATGACGCCGTTACGTTTGTCCCCGCTCTCCCCTATGCTATAAATCGCAAAATCGCGATAAATTGACATACCTCGTATTTCTCCTTATCCTTCATATTATTGCTTACCTATCTTTGAGTAACAGAAATAATAAAAAGTTTCACGCGTGCAAAAGCATTAACTTTATACGATAATACGTTGAACGTAAAATAATTATTTAATTTAGTAATTCATTGGCCAGTGTGTGTCCACGTATATTTATTTATATATCTTTATAAATTTACTACTCGATTAGCTACAATTGCCATCTTCTTCATTAATTTGCGGAGATTTGAGAATTTTCTTGTTACTGTGGATGAACCACAGGTTAAATTCTAATTCACCTTCCATCGCACCTACACACGTGGACAGCGATCCGTGTTAGCACAAGGCTGGCGAAAGTGATGGACAATTTCCGGTCGAAGGTTAAGGAGCATTTAATTAGTACGAGTTAACACAGTCGCCTATCGTCCTGCTCAATTTCACACGCGAACGTGTAACCCCTGGGCACACGGAATGAAAGATTCCGTCTTGGGGCGTGAAAAACACGATGAGATAGTTCAGCTCTTTTACCACGTGGGTCGGTTTATCTTCGTGGAAGATCTCAGGACACACAGTCCGAGCAAATTCCTTCCTCGAGGGTTCCTACACGAGGGTAAAGAAATTATCTTCACGCGTGTATACAGTGTTCTGCGCCATGAAGTTTTGCTGCTTCCACCCCTGCTTCGCTAAATTAAATCTGCACTCATCGTTTAATGAGCTACATCGACCGTATCTTGCTGCCTTTTTTCATATTCCCTGAAAATGGAATATTGCATAGGTATTACTCGACATTGTACACATATAGTAGGAACTTGAGCAGATTTCTTAAACCCACTAAACCATCGCCATTCCTTTAATGAGTTTTTATAGCAAACGAAATTTAAGTACGTTCTCCATATTAAGGGGTTAGACCACCTTGGAGGCCCGAAAATCATATGTAAGTTTCAGAACTTTTTTACGGACTTTATTCCACATGCCTTATGGTAAATAAAACAAAAATTGCAACTATTTTTTTTAAATAATAATCCCGTACACTTTGACGTAGAATAAGGAACCGAAAGTTTTCATTATTTACACGAGTTTTACTACAGAAGTACATAGCGATTTGTGAAAATATTGATTTTAGTGAAAATGGTGGGCATTTGAAGAGAATATCAGTTTTAGCCGAAACATTTGCTTGAAATTTTAAGCCTAATTGTGTCTAAAATTGCCTGTAACAAAAAAAGTTTGTAATGAATCGTAAAACCTTTATGTACTTCTGTAGACAATGTATTACAGAAGATGCTATTAAAATTTCAAGTGAATCGAATAAAATTTGTTCAAGTTATGCTGCTAGCCAATTTGAAGAAAGTGATTCCGAGGAGCTTCGCGGGACCACACGTAACTTGGCCATTTTTTAATAATTCCCTACAATATTTATACAACATATTCACTAACGCGCGCCCTAAACACAAGAAGCATAGAAATAATTTTCAATCTCATAGTACTATAAAAATAAATTCGTCTAATTGCGGAGATTTCAAAAGTCACTTGTCACGCCATTTCAGCTGTTCGCCAGAGCACTGAAAATAACAAACACGGAATCCCGGTGTTCGCTGAAAAGGCGTTATTAAACGGACCTCGGAATTAAACGATCCGCTTCCTTAATCGAAGCTGAATCTCTGTCCGAAACGGCGCCTGTGAGAAACGAGGTATCGCGAAATTACGATGGTGTCGATTGATCAAAAGTCGAATCTCCAAGGGACGAGTGTGTATCGTATCTGCGCCATTCCGGGGCATCGCGTGTCCAGACGCACTTTGTCCTGCTAACTCCCTATACCTTATCCAGTCCTTAGCGCGGGAACGCTAATTCGTTGATTATCCTAATGACTGTCAAGGAACCAGCAGGAAAGAAGAAAACCACGTACCGTGACCCCTTTCCTTGATTTATTCCGCGTGGCCCCTTTGAACTCGCCGACAGGGTTTGCATATTCTACGGTTTCGAGCCTCCTCCCCCCCAGCTTCATACTCCTCTCCCGATATGATTACGCCATTCCCGATTTCGTAATTCCTAATTAACCAGACATTGAATCAACCGTCCGAGTAATAACCGATCGGCCATGGTGCACGCTACACTTTACCCTGGAAATCTTCATTCCTCATTACCGGGCATCGGGGCATCTAATAGTTACATGCGCGAGTCTTGATCACGATAGGGCTTCTTAATCTCTCCAGACAAATCTGACGTCCTAGTTTCTTACTTCGTGTCGTCCACGGTTTATTACGCTGCACGTCAAACTCAAGAAATCGCGAGAAGTAAATTATCACCCCTTTCTTTCTCATCTGTCCAGTACCTGCGCATCGCCCAGCTGCGTATAACTTTGTCGTATTATATTTAATGTTTGGCAACGGGGCTGGATTCACCGGCGCGCAGGACGCAGCTTTCTGTGACGTATGCTTTTGCACACGTAGGCTCGAGTTAACTAGTTCGGGACGAAGTATATTAGATATCTGAGTGCAGTGGATTCTGAGGAAGTAAACTGGAACGATAGGGAAGCGAGTTTAATTACCTACACGTGTTCTTAACGTAAATACCATTATAGGGGAGCGATTTCACGGGCAGATAGAGTTACAAGGTTTCGACGTGCTGTAGACGTTTTGTAGAACGAGTTACATATGTATGACGCGAGGGAAATATGTAAAAGTTGCTCGAGAACCCTTAATTCGAGCGTGGCTGTCGAGAGCGCGGGTATATAAATGCGAATTTAAATTATACGGGTAGGTACCGGTCGCCATCTCGATAGGGTTTCTTAATCCCCTCTGGGAAACACTAACGCCCTACTTTTACACTCTCCACCCAGGCCCCGGCTTAATTACTCTAATCACGTGCGCCGTTGTCGCGTGAACCGACCAATCGCCGGGCAGATTTAATGCATGGTTACAGCAGAACTTCTTCAACGGGAAATCGAAAGACGAAGACCCTGGTGTGCTCCACGGCGAACTTCATTTCCCGCGATAAGTACCATCGTTCATCCAATTAACGCCTCGAAGCACTTTGATCAGAGGCCGTAACAGCCGATTTATTTCTTAATTTCAGTCCGCTGCCAGTGATTATTACTCCCCGAAGGAGGATCCATCCTTCCTCAGTACTTTAAATTGATACGGTAACGTTGTTCTACGCGAGTCGAGGATTAAACTCTCAACTATTAAAACTCGGAGATTAAAATGTCCCAAGCTTGTATCAGAACTTCGCTCAATTTCCATTCTACCCTCCTCTCCTAGCAACGCTCGAACCATCGCGAGTAACTATAAAACACCGTAAACTTTACTGAATATTGTAGGATGCTTCGATTCTCCACCGAGCCGTTGCATACTCCCTAACAACCGACTCTTCCGCATAGCCTGCAGGTATGCACCTATTTATATCCAGGCCTTTATGCGAAACCTATTTATACAGAGTAAGGTACCTATCTAGTCGCAACTGGAGTAGACGCCACGCAGGCGCGTCTGATCGCGCGCGATCAAGTTTATCTCATTTTACACGCGTTTCAGTAATTAAAGCCCGCGCACCGACTACCCGACCGGGCAAGTTCCACGGGACTTCCTTATTGGCGGCTGAATTAAAATGCATCCGAACAGGAACCCGCGGCGATCGTTAATTGGTGATTGTTTTCTTATTCTGGCTAACCGTAAATTACGGGGACGCGGTGGCTTTGGCGGGATCGAAGTTTCCCCGGTCGTTTGTTTTCTCCCTTTGCCACGATAATAAGGGAGTGACAATAAACGACTGGAGCCTTGGATATTAAAATCTTGCTCCTCGGGGGAGGCTTCGAGTGTCTCACCCCCTCCCCCACCCCAAATACGAGAAAGTGGTGCTTCTAGCATTGTTTGCGGGGTGGACTTGAATCCTCCTAATTAGAAAATTCTCGTAGCGACCCCGTCTTCGCGTGCGCCTTCTTCCTTCGGCCGAACCTTTTTATTATACGGGAGCGTAACAAGGGTCGAGGGTGGCCCCAGTAATTATTATTCAAATATTTTTCTTTGCCCGAGCCCGCCGCATTAATATTTACGACGCCACCCCCCACAGACATCCCCCTCGAGCAGAGGGCTGTACGCGAGCGACGAACCTATCGCGGAGACGTCTGTGACGATTTCTGCTTTTAAGTTACACGTCTCATGGAGTGCGCTGAAATTTCGATCCGATGTCGATGATCACTTTGGTGCCTCTTGCTGGTTAGACAAACTCAGGGAGCGCCTGAAATTTACGATATGTATTCGATATCGCGTAGGGAAAGAAATCTTGTTAACGGTCTCTTTCCCTCTGGCGAAATTCAAAAAAGTTAATTGAATTGAGCTCCCAGCGTGTGATTCAAGACTCCGAAAGCCGCGCGACGTGTTTCCGCTCGTTTTATGCACTTACCACTTCATCCAATTAACCCAGGCGACGCGGTCTGTTTACATAAGTCAACCGGCTAATTTTTGTTTCGCCCGTCTAATCAAATTACAAAAACGATTGAAGGAACGTGTAAACCCGCGAGGTCGTTCGACTGCCTTGGTATTAAAGGGTTACGTCAGCGACGTTGCTCTTGTAAGGTTTAGTCTGGATCAGTGGCGGTGGATCAAAGTTTTTACCCCGCAGAAATTAGGAATATCAAAGAACACGTATATCCCGGGATTCTGTGAAGTAATTGTTGGAGCGCAAGATTTAAATGATTCCACTGCTTCGGCGACTGCTACAACATTTATAATGGCCAAGCAAATATATCAGTAGGTATTTGTAATTGAGATGTAAGAATAGGTGTATCAAAAATAATAATTAACATGAATTAACTAAAGACAGGAGGAAGAACAAGCCTAAATGGACGCTTAATGTTGTGCCAGAAGGCAGAGATGAGGAAATTGTTATTTAAATAAAATTTCGAGTAACGAATAAAAGTTAAAAGAAAATTTCGTCATCCGTTCGTTAACCCGAGTTAACTTTATTTAACACGTGACGAATAATTTTTTTGAATAAAACTTTTGCCCAGCTAGCTCGCGCCGCGGCGGCTTCTGCCTTGATCTGTGCCGACACAGACCGAGGAAAAGCAGTGCGAACTAGTTGCAGAAAAAGCACGGACGCAACCTAATCCTCTCGCAAGAAATAGGAAACAACTTGTAAACACGGGCGCGAAAAGAAGAGGCAAGCCGCAGCCACCTGGTTTTTTCGCCGGAGGGTAAAAAGAGGTGTGAACAAGTAGCTCGAGAAAAAAGGGAGACCGTGGTCTTATTACGAGTGCGAGCTGTGCAAACGGTGCTTCAAACGCGCGCAAGAAGGACAAGCGAGTCTTACATCTTTGCTGAAAAAAAAAGGAAGGCAGTCGTACTCGAGCATAAGGAAAGGAGGATGGGGGTGCAAGACGATCCTTTTTCATCGGTGAAGCGGAGGCAAAAGAGTGTGAACTGGGTCTAGAAAAAGGTGGGCGAGTGCAAAAGCGAGAAGGACGGGTGAAATCGTAGACGAGTGGGAGGAGGACAGAGGTTACGCGAGATGAAAGAAAAAGGGGTGGCCCGAGCTTTTTCGCTGATAGAAAGAAACAGTGAATTTCTTAGGCATGTGCAGAAAGGATGAAAGATTACTATGTACTTGCTCGCAGGATAGACAGAGTCGGCTGCGTGCGACGTGGCGAGAAGGCAAATGGGTGGAGGATCTTTTTTTAGTGCTCCTCCATAGAGCGGGGAAAAGATTTGAATAACTTGTTCCTGAAGAATTAATCTAAGTGTCCAGCATCGGTTTTTATTAGTGTCATTAAGCAGATCTTGTAAATTTTATTTTATCGTACGATAACTCTTCTTTTAAAAAAAAAAACCTATTCGTTAGACTTCCTAGCCGTATATTCTATCCGACTGCTATCCAACACCTGAAGAAAGCTGCTACGATGAAGGAGTGACTATTTACAGTGAGCCACGAAAGTATTCGAACGCTCGCTATTGAAACTGTAAACAATAAAAATATACATGTTAGACTTAAGTTCTAACCTAACTACTAAAAGACAGAGTATTGAGATTATATATACCAAATTTGAAGTGAATTGGATAATATTTGTAGAAATTATGAAACATTTATTACAAAGAATAATTAATGCTTTTCGAATACTTTTGTGATCCTGTTTGAGTACATCTTTGCAATAAATGTTTCATAACTTCTACAAATATTATCCGATTTACTTCAAATTTGGTATATATAATCTCGATACTTGTGCGTTACAGTAGTTACAACGGTACTTTTAGAACTTAAGTCTAACTTGAATATTTTTATTGTTTACAGTGTTAATAGCGAGCGTTCGAATACTTTCGTGACTCACTGTATGTACATATTATATAGACAAATAAAAACGCAATTTGTTGGACGCGTGAAAGACGAGTAGGTACGCTAGAGGTCTGGACAGTGAACGTGTTGGGACTATAAAAAAAATTAGAACATACAAAACTTTAAAAACATGTTTAAAAAAAACAGAAAGTTACATAATACTTCCAGGCCCTTGCGAAACCTCAAATTTTTTGAGACAGAATCTAGCTTTTGCGGGCTTAATCTGAATCACTGAAGGCAATTTTCTTTCACTATTAAAAAACAATCACACAATTTTAATTCTTTCATTCCGCGCAACCGCTGTTCCGTTGCAAGATTCCATTTGGTGGCATGCGAACATCGCCAAAATTGGCACGCGTGCCATTGATTTGCCATCGCCGGTTAGATCGACGCATGCCGCGGGTACGCGAACGTAAACAGCCTCGGTTCGCCAAAAAATTCAATTCTGTCCGCGTCTGATTTGCGTAACGAGCCGTGCATGCCCGAGGATCCACCTCCTGCCTCCAACCCCCTACTCCAGCTTCGAGAAAGGAATCGCGCACCCCTTTTTCGGCGTCCTAACGATGTGCCAACAAGATACGGGGGCCGCGGATAAAGAGCTGCTCGAGGAGGAGCGTAAGCAGATTGACAAGAAGGCGATCGTTTTGTGCGCGAAGACGGAATAAAGAAAGAGACGGAGGGGGACGAAGACAAATATAAGAGGTTCAGGGAGTTAGGTCTAAGAAGCAGACCGTGGAAACCATTCCCTCCGAGGGGAGGCCTCCACCCCTTAATTATCCGACTGACAATTATTTTTAACGACTCCGCGATATCCAAACGAGACCTAATCCGTCGACGTGGCGTTTGCTAAAAGGGTGTCTCCTTATCGCGTCTTTTTAATCCCCTGCTGAAATCTCTTACTTTCATGTCAGGGCTTTTTCACGGGCATTCACACTTTTACAGGTATAATATAACTCACTGCTTCTTCATCCCTAAACTGCACCGACTTGCGTAACGTATAAGATACTTATAACCGTCAGCAGACATATTTCTTAAAAAATTCAAAGACAGTAGCGTTGCAAGTGTGGTGCTTAAACTACCGCACGCACTTCCCCGTGAGTATAACAGACATCTGTGCGAACCTTTCGCTCCGGTGCGTTGAGCTGCTGAGGATCATTGAGGCGAATCTTCTAAGGGTACTGCTGCGCCTCGTATCAGGGTCAGCGTGGCCCACACGCGCGCGTGTGCGCACTCGACACGGCGAATATCAGATTGTTACCGGATACGCTGCTGATCCAAACCCGTTCGCGGCCGTCGGGATTGTTCGCGTTCCCAGCGGGCCTCCTTTGCAAACAGGGGCGGTTGGAACGTTCGTGATTGAACGAACGCGATCGCCTCGCGGATCGAAGCTTCGGTGAACCGTGCTGCGTTCTTCCTGGAAAGTCAAACTGTTACCGGTATATCGTGGATAGGACGGCCAGCAGGTTCGAGGGGGATCCGTGGAGCAAGTTTGATGAATTCGAGAGGAGACGGTAGTCCACTCTACGAGAGGAGCGCGGTGAATCCGCGCAGCCGAGGTCCGCCCCTGACTTTGGAGGCTCCGTGTTGCTCTGCATTTAAATAATTAAAGATCCGACGGGACGGATGGACGCACGGACCCGTCGTATTAATGGGATAATCGAGCGTTCAACGTCGAACGAGAAGTGCCAGCGCGCAGGGAAGATGGGGGCAGGGGGGAGGAGGTATGGTGGTTGGTGACGGTGGTGGTGATAATGATTTTATAGTCAGCTGAACTGCCCGGGGGAGGAGGGTGAGAGACAATTGACTCGATAATACGGGTCTTCCTGCCTGGCACCCGTTGATACCGACGGCGAATCAAGTGCGAACACCCGACCAAGAGAAAGAGGAGAGCCGAGGGACAAGGATAAATGTTCCGTTCGCTAATGACCCCCGGTGCCTCTTTAGGGACTGCTTCTCGACTTAGGCTACCGGTCGAAGACCTCTCCACCTCTTCGTCACAGGGCGAGGAATCAGGTGCCTGACAGCGAACTCCACCTTCTGGCTTCTGCTGCACCCTCGCGTTTTGCGGGCTCAATAGGGCACCACCTTTCGCCCGGTCAGCCCGATGATCGTGCAACCGAGGATACGTAGAGGTGTTCGCCAGACGGATCTGCGACACAGGCAACCTGTTAGACGAGAGAATTCTTGGTGAAGTTATGCTTTTCAAGGATATTCAGGGCCATTGTTACCGTTGCAAGCCCCCGCATCGTTTAAGGGGTCATGCTCAGTCAGGAGGCCGAAAAAAGGGTGGTCTTTCGAAATTTTTTACTCAAAAGCTATAACACATTTGTCAAAAAATCTTTTTTCCTTTTAAGGATTGCATCTAGTACTGTGCATGGTAATTTTTTTGTTTAAAAATAGTTATCAATAACTAAGTTATTGTCCATCACTCGAAGGCTCTCTAAATAAAAAGGCTTCTGCGGTGACCACTGATGCTCGAAAGTCGAGCATCTAAAATAAAAAATTCAAAAGAATTTACTTATTATATTATATTATCTAGTATTTGAACGAAGGATTTTTCGAAATATTGATTTAGGAAAAAATGGCTGATGATTAAAGTAAAAGTTTCAATTTTTATCATAAATCGTGCTTGATTTTCGTTAATTAAAAGAAAACTAACCATCGGATCAAAAAATCCTTCGTTCAAATACTAGTTAATATAATATAATAAGTAAATTCTTTTGAATGTTTTATTTTAGATGATCGACTTTCGAGCAGCAGTGGTCACCACAGAAGCCTTTATTTTTAGAGAACCTTCGAGTGATGGACCATAACTTAGTTATTGATAAATATTTTTAAATAAAAAAAATACGATGCACGGTACCAGATGCAATCCTTAAAAGGAAACAAGATTTTTTGAGGAATGTGTTATAGCTTTTGAGTGAAAAATTTCCAAAGACCACCCTTTTTTCGGCCTCCTGACTGAGCATGACCCCTTAACTACCGACTGCACCCAGATACCAATCAGTGAAACGGGAATTCGGTAATGAGTGACTGCGAGGAGATACAGGTGGTGGTGCTGTATTTTACGATGACACAGGTTTCACTCGCGACGCGCTTCCCCGTGCTCGACCTATCCGTGTCGGTGTAATTCATCGATAAGGTGTCGAGGCGTCGCGTCGATACGCGAATTAATACAGCGCCGCGTAAAACGTTAAACGGATGGGCACTTGTATTTCTCTGGCCGCTCGTAAAAAGTGTTCGCTTAATCCTATCCTTCCGCGCGGCGTGACGTACACAGGTGTCAGGGAAACACCTGCCTCGGAACCGCCGAACCGAAATATCCGTGCAACAATAACCCGAGATTCAATTGCGCGCCGTACGAAACATCCTGAATCATTGCTTTCGTATTAT
The DNA here is from genome assembly GCF_050908995.1 of Andrena cerasifolii. Lineage (NCBI taxonomy): Eukaryota > Metazoa > Arthropoda > Insecta > Hymenoptera > Andrenidae > Andrena > Andrena cerasifolii. The sequence goes on from NC_135123.1 coordinate 15,307,993, forward strand.
TGACGCACTCTCCATCGTCGGATACCCGTTCAGGCTCCGTCGAACTTTCACGAGGCGATTACGAATCGGACAAGGTAACAGCTTCCCCGAGACGCGAGGAGACGAGAGAGTGTCCCTAAAAAATTGGCGAGACGCAAGGCTCGAAGGATAATTCGTCTAAGTGGTATTAGGGAAAGAAGAAATGGATCGATTAGCATACCGAATTATCTTCACCGCCCACCGACGCCGGGACGAGCGCAGCGCTGGTTGCAAAGAGACACGAACGAGAGAGAAATAGAGAGGAGAAGGAGCCAGTCCACCTTCGACGCGCGGCGAACGCAAAAATAGCCCCGGGACACGTCAATAATTAATTAACAGAATTTATCGATACGCCACCGGCGTTATCTTGTCCGATACGCGTACGAAACGATTTTGTGGCCGTGCAGGGAGATAAGCCGTCGTCAATTCACTCGGCTGCCTCGTTCCCGTAGAAATTACGACTTCCTCGTGATCCTCGACATCCAACATTTCCTGAGGGAGACGCGGAGAGCCCTTACAACGAATGTCGTTCCCGGTATCAACGTCAAATGGGTGGGCAGGTGACTCGGTACGGTCCAACCCAAATTTGGGCCCTCGAATATGAACGTCGTCCATTTAGTAACATAAATAACTGTTACCGAACTCACTCGCAGTCTCGGAATTTAAGGGGGTATTCTAGTCTAGACACTCGTTTTTGAAGGTGATATTTGAAAATTAATTCTGGGAAACCTATCGCACCTACAGGGCAGCGTTTTTGCACACATATTTAGTAGTGTTTGAACTATCAACACAATTTTTTGGAATGCATTATATTGAAATTTGTGCAAGTTACACGCCGAAGCGCGGGTCATGTCATCAAAAACCGGCCCCATCGGGCGCACGAATTGCGGCCGTCCTAGTCATCTCAAACGAAAGTACCAAAGATTTTTTTAATCTATATGAGCGCAGTTATCGCCCGAACTAGATTTAACCAAATCCGGACATTGTTACCGAAATCACAGCTGTTTAAAATTTTATATTTGATTTTTTCGACTTTTCTTGAGCTAAAACAAGGTGTGGGGAAGGTTGTATGTAAACTATTGATATAATTCTAGTTCCGGCTATAGGTACACATTCACTTTGAATGTGTGTCAAATTTTAGCTCAATCGATGCAGTAGTTTTTGAGAACAATGTGCGCCCGATCTAAAAAAATTGTTTCGAGAAAAACGCGTTTAATGTTTTTCATACAGTACGACCTATACGACTGAAGTTGCGGTAGATAACAACTAATTTCTGTAACTTATCCCTAATCTGGTATACCAGGAACGTAAAGGAAACCTTTCTGAGCTTCAAAAAAATCATGTTGGGCAGCTCTCTCTTCTCTGCTGGCAGTCATAGCCTCTTTAGATACAAGGGTCGAGGAAACGACTGCCGGCCACGCTGCGGCCTTAAACCCCTATAACTCTGGGAGTTTTTCGAATTTCACCTTAATATTTTAGAGACATATTTTCGAAACCCTAAAATATTTGAAAATCAAACAAAATAAAAATAGAATTTTTGGGTAGAATACCCCCTTAAGTATTTCTTAAGAGGAAAAAGGAAAGGGGAGGTCGAATAAAAGTGAGCTTTAATTAGTGGCCTTTTTACGAGTTATCGATATTCCTTTCTACTAATTGCAGTGAGCCTCGTAAGCAGGAGAGTGTTTCACTTCTTCGTCGTTATCGTTGCAATTAATATTTTACCCCGAAGTAACTGGTGGCGTGTAAAGCAGAGGTACCCTTTCTGATAGAGAGTGCCGTTCTGTAAATCTGTAAATCAATTCCGGCACAAATCGAGTGCACGGTACGAGGGGACCGTCGTATGGCCCGAAAGTACGAGCGTCTCTTACACGACACCGTGGGGCCCGTCCGGGGCCGTTCGGATCACCGTCGAACCGTTTCTAACGAACGTACCATTCGCTGATCGGGAGATACATCCAGCGAGAGGAGAAGAGCATGGAAGGAAGAGAGACGGACAGCCGGGGCGAACGAGCAAAGAGCCATTGATCCTGGGCGTTGGGACAAGCCTGGAACCGTGTCCGTGCAGCAGTTCGAAGCCTCGGACATCGGTCCCTTGACGTCTCAAGCGGGAGGGTCCCGCGTCGGGCCAGATAACGAAATTAGCCCGGCCGCTAATTTATTTCCTAATTCCCGCGGGAGCGGAGGTGTGAAACAGCCGTTCTGGACCGTGGTGTCCACGATAACGGGCCCCGGCGTTGGCATAAAAAGAGGAGGAAGGGTTCCTCTCGCAGGAAGGCGATCGGGACGGAAAGGGCGAGGGGGGTCCGGAACGGCGGGGGGAAGGCAGGGGCGGCAGAGGGCCGCGGGACACCGAGAGAGCTGGAGAAAATGAAAGAGAGCGAAGAGGAGATAATGCGGGGGCAGGAATGCACGCCCACGTTCGCACCGTGTTTTCCTACGTCGGTGTGTGGCGGTCACCACGTGAGAACCGCCTGGCAGGAATACGCGGTATGCAAGCTTGTTGCATACTTCGCGTGGCATAGTTATGGATCCGCTGATCCATCGATCCATCGACCCTGGCATTGACTGCGGCAACGATTCTGCCCATCCTCCGTCGCTCCATCTCCCGATGATTGCGCGAAAATGAATGCATCGGAGGTGTCTGTTAGAGGGAATCGAATGGTACAGCTTCGATTTTACGAGAGGGGTGTAACGGCGCAGGTTTAAGTGTTCGACTTGTCCGCGATGGTCGGAACTCGAGATTGTCAGGCCACGGAGACTCGATTTTAGTCAACGGGAAATCGGGCTGGGAAGATGTTCGAGGTCGGTCGCTTAAGCCAGCTGATGGGGAAGCTGTGACAGTGTCTCTGAAGAGAATTAATCGAAGGCTTAACTGTAAAGTCATTGGTAACGTACAGCGATGACGGAGTAACGTTTTCAGTGGACTCAAATAATTCTGGATTGACTGCTTCGGCGCCTGCTCCTTCGTGTCAATTGCGCATAATCGCTGCGTGTCTATCAAAAGCGGACGCGTTACGAACAGAGGCGAATACATAGAAGGAGAATCAATATTGAAAGAAAGCGCGTATCGGGGTTAGCACGGTCTAGCAATTACTCCAATCGTTTTCGTAATTGAATCTCTCGACGGAATGTAACTTTCTTTTCAACTAGGTAATGTCTAACGTACCGTCGCGAATAGTGTTACCGCTCAGAAGTCCCTCGATTCAATCCAACATAAGCGAGAATACACCAAGATCCCTCTTATCAAATCGTCCATCTTCGCGCTATCTTTCGACGATCGCCGAATATTAAAATCTTCTGCACGGCAAAACTGCTAGAGACGCAGCGCACGATTTTATCTGGGACCGTTCCTACCGATCCGAGGCTGCCCGCTCCGTTCAGCAAACCAGATTCAATTTGACAGACTTCGGCTCGCCGTTGCGCTCTTCCAGGACATCCATTAAAATTCCTGGAGGCGCTAACGACATTCTCGATTATTTTGTTCGACGCCCTTCGAATGCGAGTTTATAGCTGTCAGGGTATACAGACATACACCTACTTACCAGCGGGGCCCACGGTATTGCGTCTGACACGGAAACTCGCTCGTAAATTCCCGCCGAACAAATTTCCAGCATGTGTCGCGGCTATCTTAGTCCCAGTGGTTCTCAACAGCCCTCGTCACGATTCGTTTAGCCTCATTAACGGCCTGCTGATCGATCTACGGTGTCGGCTCTTTGCTCGGCAATTCCAGGGAACCGAACTGCCGATTACCCGTCCCTGGCTTTCTAATCGAGACTTCGCTAAATAAAAGAATCGTCGTTTCGATTACCAACAACGATCGCATCGAGCGAACTTCTTAGCAAAGAAGCCTATCGCAGCAGCTTAGCATCGAAAGCCCCCGCGTTCAGCAAGATCCATTTGGATCGATAAGAAAGCTTGCCAGCTTCCATGATCGGGCATCTCGGCGTGCCGCGCGGAGTATGAGGATCCCTGGGACTTGGGAGCGGCCGGCAATCAGAATCTCGTACGTAGCCACACATTTAAACAAAAACACACATCGAGGTGGTGCCGAAGCACTACTATCTCAATCCGTACGCAAATGAGCCCCTCTGCCCTCTAAGAAGACGTGGCGAGAGCGATCCGCGCCTGTAAGAGCGCCCCGCTCGAAATGTGGCGCGCAAGATGCCCGGCCGCCAGTGTTCGGGCGCAATAAATTGAACGCGAGCGCGCCTACACGCGTACACAATACACGCGGCGCGATGTTGATCGTGCTTACGCGAGGCGCGGAGGAGTAGGAGATTGAGCTTGAGAGTGACGGCGGGCAGAGGGGAGGGCAAATCAAAGCCACTCAAAGAAATAACCAGTGCTCATTAAGAGTAATAACCCTCTCTTCGGCCGGGCCGATTGTTTCAAGGGTGTCACACGGATCGGGCAGCTGCGATACTGCGCGTTACTTAACCGTCTTCCTTGTTATATTGCTTGATTCGGGGTTGCACCGGGGCCCGACGCTGGCCTTGGCGAGAGCGGAGGTCTGTCAACCGTGCCCGTCTTCGCGAAACGTCCACCGACGTTACCTCGCCCGAGTTTCGGCATGTATCGGGACGCGTGCGCTGCGCGGAATCGGAGCTGCGCGCTTAAAAATTGCTTCGCGGACGATCGTTCCGAGGGAGGGCGTTTTAAGAGCATTAGCCGCACGAGGCTGGAGCCCTCGTTGCGTGAGGTGAGCGCAGCCATTGCGTTCCAAGAAATTGTTACGCTTAATTTGCGGAGATGATATACTCGTCGACGCGCGGGCTGCACGATTCCGTTGCGATTAAGGGATTAGCTTGACGCTCCAGTCTGCGATAGAAGTACGATTGTTTCATCATTTCCCATCGCATCGTCTCGAATTTGGCACCGTTTGCTCGAGGAGCATTAAACTGTCTCGATGCTTCTGCGAGGAATAGATGTAAAAGTTCGTAATGAATTCTCTGTAAAGAAATGGTACAGAGACGGAGGATTAGAAGAGCCAGCCAGAACTGTGCCAGGCCAATATTCTTTCGCTAATCCCACCCATTTATCTGTGGCACTTCTCTTCGTTCTTTACTACGTCCCTGTGTCGACCCCTTCCAAGAAGGTCCCTTCGATGGCGAGGCATAAAAACGCGGATTATTTGCTCTTACGATCGAGGTGAACCATAATCCAGGCGGCCGCGAGGTGCCAGAAAGAAGTGTTAGTCAAACAGTGCATCCGTGCGTGCCAGGGGTTCTCATTAGGGTCCCGAGAGAGAGAGAGAGATCGGGCCGAGGCTGGTCGTGTCTTCGACTCTAATAACTATCAATTCCATTGTTGACACCGAGCGGACGGATCGAGAGGGGAGCGAAAGGGCGAAGGAGAGGAGAGCGACAGAGATAATATCCTGCTTGGCTCTCTGCACTCGACAAAGCTGCCCGCGCCCCACCAAGCTTGATAATTACAGGCGAGCGTCCAGCGAATGAGCAGGGGTATCATTAACACTTCCTGCCTCGTAACGACTCCTCGTCTGATACACGATACGCGATATACCCATGCGCGTCACTGCATAAACCTGTCAACCCGCCTAATCGGCACGAAACAGCGCGTCCTCTCTCTCTCCTCCGCCCGATCGAATCTCGCTGGGGCCATTCCTCGGAAATCTTCGCTACCCCCGCGACAAACTATCAAACGGTCCACCGTAGAATTCTAAAAACTGAATGCTAGAGCTAGTTGCAGGGTCTTCAGTCTAGCTCTAGCTGCAACTCCCGCGGCGATAGGTCGAATTAGTTGCCAATCTTCCGGAATTTTTTTTTGAGTGTCGTACACAGTTGACCTAGTGACAAAAGTGTCGTCGCGTAGACGTACCTTAAGAGAGTGCGGGGTGTTTTAAAAATGTCTCGAATTGAGAAATTAAATGAACGGGATAGAGTGACGCGGGGTTTCTAAGGTGCGCGGTAGTTACTTGGTCGTGTGAGGGGAATTGAAATTGTGGAAGGTGTGCGCTCGAATGAGGTGCCATTTGTGGATTAGCAGCGGATATGTTGTAGGAGTGTTAGCAGCGTTTCGTAATAATCGAATTAGAATCGATGATCGACGGATGCACGACGATCAGGCGAGCCAGCATCAGGAACGGCATCGAGAGCTCATCTCTCGAGGCGGCCAGAGGAATTATTCCGTTAATGCGCGTTGCCCGGCGGCCAGGCTAATAACGACCAATTTACCTGTCTCACCGAAGCAAGAACAGGTTCCGCATAAATTTCCCCGCTGTTGCACCGGCGACGTTATTATGACAACTAGGTTAGCACAAATCAATTATAACTTCGCGCTGCCGCGCGCGGCTACCTTCGTCCTTTTCTCACGCAGCCGACTCGCTCTGATTGTTCCTCGAGTTGTTGTCGAAGATGATAACAAATGGTAGTAACGTTAGTGGTGCAATCAGCTACGAAACTTTTAATTGGATCCGCTACGAGATGGGATATTATCATATTTCTCCATCATTACCGTGGTCGCGGTTATATTTGCACTTTAGCGTCCGACGTTGTGGAAGATTCTTGACCCCAACGGCTCGTTGTAATTGTCCCCAGCGAATAATCGATACTAGTCGCTTTATCTACACCGCTGTGGTCTACTGATATTGATAGTAACATCGGGTATATTACATGCGGCCAGCACGTGTTCAGTTTTATCCATATCCCTTTGTAACGTTGGTTATTAACGGTTGAGATAAGCTTCTAACCCTTTCCACAAAATAACGTTCGAACGAGGTGAAAAGTACTTGCAAGCTTTAAGGGGGAATCCTATTCTTTGGACTGAAAGCATCACGAAATTGGGGATTTTTTTTTTAAGAAACTAGCGATTTGATTCATCTGAATTTTGGACCATATTTTGATGCATCTTTGAGGAAGCAATAGAGTTTTTTTTGTGAATTTTTAATAATAAATATACCTAGGAGTTATAAATGATTGACCAACACACCGCGCAAAATTCGTCGTCCGTTGGTGCGCATGATATTTATCTTCCTGGTAATCCAAAACAGAAAAATGAATCGGCGTTCCACTATATACATACCTATGTAGCCATAATTTTATGAGTCAGAAAAAATTACAAATATTTTTTGAGGATTGTGTAGAGTTTTCAAATTGAAAGGTCTGAGACTTTAACTTTTGCTATACAATTTTACGCCAATTGTCTTATGTAATCAAAGAAGTATATAACTTATCGGTATTCTGGTTCATTAAAGTATAAAGTAATGTTTGTTGGACATGCAGGCCAAATTTGAAGGTAATCGGTTCTGTGGTTACAGAAAAATCGTGCACATCAGTGGACAACGGCGGTGTGATGGTCAATCATGCATAACTCTTATATTTATTATTAAAAATTAATAAAAAAAAAACTACAGCTTCTTCGAAGATGCATAAAAATATACTCCAAAATTCAGATTATTCGAATCGCTAGTTTCTTAAAAAAAAAATCTAAAATTTCGCTATGTTTTTAGCTCAAAGAATAGGATTCCTCCCTTAACTCAACAAAGCTCTTCGCGCCCCGACAACTCACATATAAAAATTGGCCAAGCACATTTTCCTAACGGCGTCGATCCATTGTTTGGTTTCAGTAGCGACTCCAGGTTTAAGCGGCGGCATGCACGGGAACGGTCTGATGTCCTTGCACGTGGAAGGTGGCACGCAGGTCCAGGTCCCGCGCTCCCTGATGCAGGCGTTCCTGCAGCAGGACCCGAACCATCCTGGCCTGGAGACGGTACGACTGCCAACGCCCCCGTGCGGCTCTGACGAGAACGGGACCCCTCAGTACTGCCGCGAGCTGGAGACCGAACTGTGTCTGGTGTGTCGCCGGTGCGGCCGAGCTTATCCCCAGGAGTCGACGCTGCTCGCTCATCAGCGCTCCTGCTACCTGGGCAATCAGCAGCGTCGCGGCGCGCTGCGTCTCGTCCAGTCTCGTTACAGCTGCAGCCTGTGCGACGGGAACGCTACCGCTCGAACCTACGCGAGCGTGAGCGAGTGGCGGCGCCACGCAGACAGCTTGCAGCACCGCGCCCGCCTCGAAGCCAACCAGGAACGGCCGCAGCAGCAGCAACAACAGTACGGCAATATCAGCGGAGACACCTCGGCGCAGTGCGGCGAAGAGGTGCACCCGCTGACGGACGAGATGGAGGACGTCGTGAATCAGATCACCTTGCTGGCCGCTCGTGCCGCCGCTGAGAGCACGACCGGCCAGTCCCAGGGCAACGAGAGAGCGAACCAGGACAACAACAACGGCCCTGACGCGAAGAGGCAGAAGCTGGTGCAGGAGGTGGCCGCTCTAGCTGGGGCGCGTTAAGCAGAGATGTGGCTGGTCGCGAGGAGTGGTCGAGTATGGGGTAGCCAGGAAGAGGTTGCGCGCAGGGATGCGTCAGGATGCGTGGAAGGATGCGGGGCGTCTCGACACCTTCGGGCTGGAAAGAAGAGCGTGGAAAGAGGAAGAAGACCGAGAGTGTTCGATGGGTGCTCATCAAGAGTGGTACTCAATAACGAAAACAACGTTCCTAACTGGCTAGAATAACCGGCACGGGGTTCCAGGCCTAAGCAGGAACTGACTGGTGTTGGACGAATCGAGGTGCCGGGGCGGTCGCATTTTCTTCCGCCCCGGCCACCACTGGAACCCTCGCGGCCCGGGACTAATTGCGCGTGGACGGTGGACCAAATCACGACGAGAGCGCATATGGACCTCTCTGATTTCGTTTTATTTCCGTTGCGCACGGCCACTGTCGCGCACATACCAATTTAACTGTTATTTTTGTTACGGCTGACTGTAATAGCGCGCCACCAAGCAGCGCGCACACCAAAGTTCCTTCGATAGAGAGAGGAGACGGGAAAGTGGTTGCGGGAATGGAGAACGGGAGCGAGCGGAACGATCGATCCGACTGGCGATCGTTCGAGAGACGTCGCACGGGCCGGGAGAGCCTTCTTCGGCGGTATCGTCGACTAGCCGAGCATTCGATCTGTCCGTGAAAGCACGCCGCTTCGCTTCGTAGCGGGGGAGGGGGGGGGTGGGGGTGGGGGTGGGGGGAGGAGAGAAATGAAATTGCGACGCAATAGGCGCGACGTGGAACAGAACCGAGTAACGCAAAAAAAAGGGGTTTCGACGGTGGAGGGTGAAGGGCGGGGGAAGGGAAGGGTACGCGTCGACGACGGTGGAGAAACGCGTCGAAGTGGGCTGACTTAAACGTTCCTATGTAAAGTAATAATAAAAGTTTAATGAGAAAACAGAGTTACTAAAACGAAAAAAGAAGAAAGGAGGGCAGACATTAAAAGAGGCGCGGCGATCTAGGGTAGATCGCGGTGCGGCGCTCGCGATAACTAAAGTGCCGCGATCGTTACGAATAGGTACGTACATATACATCTGAATCTTCACTCTCTGTCTCTCTGTCTCTTTCTTTCTCTTTTTACGCGCGTGTGTATGGGTGGCGGGTGGTGGTGCACCGGTGAAGCGTATGCCGGAAGGATTGCGAGGTAAGTGTCGTTGACGACGATGACCGCGGAGCGCCTTTTGCTGAACGGCAGGAAAAAGAAACTGAGAGAAAAGGGCGCGCGGATCGAGCGTGACGCCACCGCGTTCCTCTTTCACACGGACAAGGGAGGGGAGGGGCGAGAGAGACGCGAAGTGGGGACCGCAGAGGCCCAGTTAGAAGATCCGACCTACGACCCGTGAAAAATCGCAACGAAGGAGTCTCGGACCGAGGGCCCGCACGCGCACACGTGCACACTCACACGCATACGTACACACACTCGACATGCACACACGGGCGAGTGCCGCGCGTCACACGTTTATACATAGCGACACATGTATACATACTTTTAAATACACAAAGGGCACGGTAACCCCGTAGCTGGGAGGGGTTTAGGTAGGGTGGTGCCGCGCCACCGAGGCGCGAGTTTTAACGTATATTTCTCTTTTCCTTTTCTGGCCGAAAACGAGACACGAGAACCCTCGATAGGATGTTGAACATGTCCGAGGACAAGAGAGAGAGGCGATACGGAAGGGAAACGCGAGGGGAGGGCGGACGTTGTCGCCCCCCGATGCCCGTCGCGACACGGTTCGCGTTCACGAACAAGCAAGACCCAGCAACATGGTTCCTATATTTAATAAATTATATTTAATAACGCTAAACAAAAAAAAAATGATTAATAATAGTAACATTAACGATAATAATAAACATAGTAATAATAACGATAGTAATAAAGTAATAGTTATAGCTATCGATAGCTGTAATAATCATTGCTAGTTTACGATCGGCGAGCCGATCAATTCGGGCGTATTACACCGCGATCGAGCGCAGTGCTGGGGATCTCTTTGCGCTCTCCGTCATCCCTCTGCGCGCCCTAGCGCGAGTTTCGCGGGGCCAGGCGACGATCTTGCACAGAGGACGACGGTTCCCGGGGGGGGGATCGTCGAGGAGGTAAACGACATTTCGCGCCAAGTGCAAAGGGATGTTCGGCGGACGATCGAGAAATCGGCAGCACTGGATCGCGAGTAGACCTCTCGATCGGCGGGTAAAAGGGGGTTTTGTAAAGGTCTGTTTGGGAGTGACAAAAAAGAATTCACTATTAGCTCGTAAGTTACGGTTAATTAAAACCTAAAAAAAGAACAGTAGAGATAAGGGAGAGGAAGGTTATGCATCGGTAGACGACACACGGACACACATGCATATATATATATATATATATATATATGAAAAGTATATATATATATATAAATAAACGAATGAAAATGAATGAATAAGAAAAAATATATATATATATTTAAGTAGATGAATATATATATGTGTATGACATCGTACGGCATCGCGTGATGCTATGATGTCATATATGTATGTGTGATGTAACGTACTAGAATCCTCGCGGGTACTATCCGGAACGATAACGCGTATACACGCGTACGTACGTCGTGTTCCACGCGTTTGAAGATGTTTCGCGTCGACGCCAACGGAAAGAACCTAAGAAAGAACGAATGTTGGGGGGAGGGGGGGGGGGAGGAGGGGTCGAAAGAGAGTCCGTCGCGTGCGCGAAACGTTAAGGGTCGCGCTCTGGAGGCAAGAGAGCACACGGGAGAACGTTGTTTTTATTCACCCAGAAGGGAAGCAAGAAAGAGAGGGCGATGGCAAAGAGCAGAAGTGCGCGAGGGACGGCACCACCGAGTAACGAACGAATCAGTTCGCCGTGGGAGAGTAGATTAGAGGGGAAGAGGGTGCTGGGGGATGGAGAGCGGGGCGCAAAAGGAAAGAAAACGTAATGCGGTCGTCAAGTCGAAGCGACAGCGCGGTGTAATAACTATTTCTAAGGTACTAAGCAACTCGAGGTTCCTGTCTGCAAAAGATGCTTTTTCTAATGTAACGTTGACAACAGCAATTATTAATATTATATTTGACTTATTATTATTACGATCATTATTATTATGATTATTATTATAGAGTACGACATTATATTTACATATATGTGGTCATGTATTTATTATTATCTATGTAAAACGTTACAGCGTTGAACCTATACTAAACTACTTAGGAAACGAGTACACACACACACACACACACATGTAGACACAGAGGGTGCGCGCGCATTGTTGCTGATCATCGACGCAACAACGCGAAAGCCTGCGTGCACGCATCCGGACACACAAACACACACACACACACAGAGAGAGAGAGGCACACGGCGGTTAATGTCGTTCGTACACGTGATAAGGGCTGACGCGCGATGGAATATTCCCAATTTTGTCGCGTTGCTCCGTTGGCGATCCGTTTTTTCGATCGTGTCCAGAGCATCGAATCGAATAATAACTTTGTAACCGATACCTCGCAAAATAGGACAATTGTTACTATCTGGTGATCACGGGCTAATTAAACTCCTTGTAGATTAATCAAATTAGACGATAGTGGCCCGGCCCCCTGCCTACCCCCCGAAAAACCCCTCAACCGCCCCCCCCTCCCCCCCTTGCCCGCGGAAAGCCGTAGGTTTTTCAGTGTTTCGTCGATCTTGGACGTTCTCATCGCTATCAAGGACGTAACCGATATCACTAATCTTAGCACGAATCGCGACATCCGTAGGGCGATTCGTCCTTTCTCGCGTACATACATTCTAAGGAGAGGTATGCACTTTGGCGCACAAAGAATCAATATCGTGTTCCTTTTAATTGTATACAGAGACACACTCACGCGTACACAGCCACACACACACACACACACACACATACACGCGTATACACGGGGTATACTTAATTTTTTCTAAACGACTCGCGATCGCAGGTGGACGTAACGAGATATCGACGAGCGAGGGCAACCGAATTCAGGACACCAATGGCACACGACACACACACACCCACGTACACGACGACACAGAACGAGACACGTAAGAGGCATGCGAGTCGAGGGCCGAGAAACGGTCCCGAGACGGTGTCGCGCGTATGTACATACCGCCATGCGCGCGTGTGTTTCTCAGAATGCGGCAACGTACGTGCGCGTGTACGCAGAACTGGGTCGGTTTTGGCGTTTTGAGTTTTCGAGTACGGGAGATTGCGTGATAGAGTAACCGAACCTCGCTACTAGCTGTTCCTAAAAATCAACAATGAATGAGTGATAAGCGTGCGCGAATAATTTAAGGGGTGCGACTAAGTGACAGATTATGCAATGGAAATGCGAGACCTATTATTGCGTTTGCGAGATTCTTGCGCCTGCCGCCGCCGTCGCGTCGCGTCTCTCTCGTCGGAACGGAAACGTCGATCGTCTTGGCCATTCCCTGCGGGGGAGGTCGATCCGTTCGGCGTCGGTACCCTGCCGTTGAGAAGCAGCACCTGGCCCACGATCGGATAGATCGTCGACGGCTACCGAGACCGACGGATTCGTCTGTTGCCACGAGAAGAAAGAGAGAAACAGAAGGAACTATAGAAGCGATCGCCGGTCGCATATGCATTCTTACAGGGTCTCGCGATCGGTTCAGATGAAACGCGACGGTTCTTCTGAAATCGGAGGAGGAACAGATACGAGAGAGACCGGTCGATCAGTATTTTCTACGAGAGAAATAGCGACGGACGGCGAGCGAGTTTTTCAGTTTTCTAATCTCGTTGAGTTTCTACGATATGTGTTGAACGCGAGTATTTATTATTAACCCCCATTGGTTACCTCTGTTGCTATTGCAATAGATTATTATTATTATTGCCGCCGTCATCGTCATTTATTATTATTGAGATGGATGCGTGGTGTTTATTATTATTGCAATTATTAACATGGATTATTATTGTCATTATTATTGCCGATTGAATTGTGAATCTGTTCGAGCGACATTTCATTGACTATTAATTAATAACGGATACTAATAGATAACGATAGCGACTAATTCTTGTGAGAGATTGCCATGTGTATATCTTATATGTACTCACTATGGGGCCCCGCGATCCTTTTTGGCGGTGATTGAACGCCAACGAGACGCGTGGCGCCCAAAACGCCGGCCCGATGACCCCGACGATGTTGGCGCCGTGCAGCGAACGCTCGCGTTTGCGAGATGCGATTTCCTTTTCTTTTTCTTTTTGTTTTTCTTCTTCTTTTTCTTCTTCCTATTTCGACGATCGTCGGGTCGCGAGCGCCCGACACGACACGCCTCTCCCCGCGCCTCGCGCATGGCCCCTTTTTTTTGTAAAACGCCGAGGCGCGGGGAGATCTCGACGAGGGGGCGAAGCGACACCGGCGGCTCTTCTGGCGAATGAAATGACGGAATGGAAGGGAGAGAGAGAGAGAGGGAGAGAGAGTGGGAGAGAGAGAGAGAGAGAGAGGAAGGACGAAAGAGAGCGAAAAACCCGAGGAAAATGATAAAGGGCGCGCGTGCACCCGCCGCAGGGCGTGCCCCCGTATTTTTCACAGAGATGCGTAAGAAAGACGTGCCGCGCGGAATGTATAGTTTCTTTGTTCTGCCTTTTTTCTCGCGCGATCCCGTTCGTCGGGTGTGTACGAAAGATAACGCGAGGTCCCATCGTTTGCTTTCGCCGGTCTCGGCTAACCCTCCCCGAACGACGACGAATTTCCCTCCGATGTTCCCGCGCTTTCCTCCCCGCGCCGGCGGCCATCTCTCGCTCTAGCTAATTCTCGATCGCGTACCTCGCAACGCGCCGCCGGCGCGGATGTACAAAACCGTGAAACGATCAAGAAGACGGGGGGGAGTCAAGTGGAGGTGTATGAAAAAAAAGAGGGAAACAGAGAAATCCATACGCTCTTTCTTGAACATCTCGCCCATCTGCGCTCGCCCTTGTGTACAAATATATATTTATGGTGCCATACGTGTTATGCGCGCGTGAACAGGATCCCGCGTTCGCGCGCGCATCTAGATTTTATAATAGAGGAAAGATGAAAGAACGAAAATAATGCTGTGAGGATGAGAGAGAGAGAGAGGGAGAGAGAGAGGGGGTAGGGAGGACAGAGAGAAAGAGAGAGGAAGGTGAGAATGAGAGGGGGTGCGAAAGAGAGAGAAAGAGAGGGGTGGTGGGAAAGGGAGAAAGTGAGAGACAGCGAGAAAGAGAGAAAAAGGAGGGGGACGACGAGAAAGAAAGAAGGTGAGGGAGAGTGAGGATGAGAGAAAGAGCGGAAGCGAGAATGAGAAAAAGGACGAGAGTGTGAATGAGAGAAAGAACGAGAGAAAGAAAGAGAGAGAGAGATATATGCAAGCGCGAAAACGTATTGGCGCATACGTACGTACATACATCACACATACACGTGCCATTTAAGATGGCTGTACCTGTATACGTATATAAATATACGCGAGCATACAGTGGTGCACATGTTTACGTGCGCTATTCCTATAAAGAGTGACCAGCAAGAGAAAGAGAGAAGAGGAGAGAAAGAGAGAGAGAGAGTTGGGGAAAGAAAGGAAATGAGAGAAAGCGACAGAAAGGGAGAGAGAAAGAGAGAGAAAGGGAGAGAGAGAGAGAGAGAGAGAGAGAGAGAGAGAGAGAGAGAGAGAGAAATAGGAATTTAAGAAAGGCGAGGTCAGCTGCAATCGGGCCCCAACATCGTACGGCTAATGAGTGCGGTGCAATCATGTTCCTATTAGGTTTCATATCTAAGCGAGTAATTAATTATACCACTAAATATAAATGATGAAGAAGGATATAATGATATTATATATATATTATTGGATATATATATATACATACGATACGATTATATATAGATCTAGTCTATCAAACTAACAACAAACAACACTCCCCTCTCCCAGGTCCCTTCCCCGGAAAGAGATAAAGATGCAACATATTTTCCCATATACATAGATCCTGTCCTCTCGTGTAAACTGAATCGAAAGGGGCGCGTGTACGCGAATGAAGTTCACGCGTGAATTTCCTCCGACATATGTAGGTACTTTTACGAGCTGGATGCGTTTCATCGTTTCTTTATTCTTCTTTCCGTTTCGCATTTACTTATTTTCGATAGGGTCGGGAGGAGTAGTGGGGGCGGCGGGTTAACCAGCTCGTGCGAGTATCGAGCGACCCCTCTTTTTGTCTAGAGAATAAGCAGGGCATCCGAGTTTTCTTTTTTTCGCCAGCCGCGTTTAACGAAGCGTTCCTACGTAAAAGTGTTCCCACCCCCTCCGCCACCGAGTCAAAGCAACAGTTAAGCGGGACGACGCGACGAGGCGAAGAGGGGAGACGAAGAAGAACGCGAGGACTATACGAAACCGAACGAATATAATTAAATGAACGACAAAAGAAACGGCATTTTGGTTCCTAAAGCGTCGTCCAGAGACAACGTCTCCTAGGATAACACCGTGTTCACGTTACTCTAGAAGGCTTTGCCGAAAGAAAACAGAAATGAAGAAACAGAAAAAGAAACGAAAACAAAGACTATCTTTCTCGGATAATATCCGTGCACCTCGTTTTGTCCCTGCTCCTCCCCTCCGTCTTTTTGGTTCCCCTAAGGTTTCGCTGATCCGCCGACGCTTCGAACACTATTCTCCCTTAATTGGTGAATTACGCTTCACGGACCACCACGCAGAGAAACCAACCGATGCCTCCTTACGTCTGTTGAACATTCGTCCTGTCTGCGGCTCGTTTCCTACGATTTCTTCTACTTTTAAGGCGACGGTGACTCGTTTGATAAGGAATTTTTACTGAACCACGGATGGATTATGTTTGAGAAATGGAAGAAAAAAAAAACAGAAAGAAGCAAAATAAAAAGTCTCCTTCGGTAAGAAACGTAACATATCACCTATCCACCTCGAACATTCGTTTCGCGTAGCTACGCATCCTCGGCCCGCCTCGAGCTGCGTTCCTTTACCGAGGACGGTGTCTTAAAGCTGCGATAGGCCTTGTCTAAAAGCCAGCTGTGTTTCGCTACTATGCTTTAGAAAAGTAGATAGTGTTCGTTCCCCGAACACTAAATCCTATCGCTCAATCATGGAAGATGGACGACGAATATACGATCGTGAAAAAAAAATATAGCGTGACTTAGAACGTAGGATAAGCAGGCGCGCGCAAATTCCTTGTGGCGAAAGGAATCGATAGGTTCTTCACCGTTTTGCAGTCTGAGGCTTCGTGTTCAATACACAACCGATTGCTATTTGAACGTCTAAATTGCAGAATACATAGAAAACGTAGTATAAATTAGCTAAAATCTGTGGGAATACCTACTCGACAAGATAAAGTCCAAATTATGGTTTGCACATCTCTTTTTACAAAAGAAAATGAAAAGATTTGTAAAATTCAAGTGTATAAGCGCGTTTACTAATAGACCGAACGTTTAACGCGATTTACCCCGGGTTCGTTATAAATCTTAGCTAATTTTGAATTTGGAAATAATCCCTCATACCCTTGTGCAGGTTAGCTTCGAGAAATCGGTGCTATTCGATCCGCGATACTGAGTCGAACTCTGTCATAGGACGACGTAACGCGTTGCTTCTTACGTCGGGTTAAAAATCAGAATCGAACTGATACGTTGTGGAAATATACGTAGAAAATAGACTGCTCGTGTTCCTCATGCGCGAGTGCAACTGCTGCTGATATGCAAACAGCGTGCACCGATATAGTTAGCCTTCTGAACTTCAACTGCGTCTATTTTAAAAACGAAGCCTCAGATTGCACACTGGTAAGTGAAGCTTTGAATTCTTTACGCGTAGCATTCGCACGGTTTAGCTGGTCCGCCTGAAATACAGAGGATCGTGGAAAGTAAAATTCGACGTGTAATCCGAGCGTGTCGCTGTCGCGAACGTCATTCGCGGGACGCGAATATCGTTCCATTACGCCAGAATCCATTTGATTTCCGGGCCGCGTGGCGTACCATTTCCGAGTTCCGATATTAGCTCACCTGCCAATTTGCATACAGACGGCAAAACACGGCCGCTTAGGCGACCGATGTCGCGTTAGCACGCGACATTGGTAACGCCCGTACCACGATGACCCGATGCCATTTTTCAATGACGCTATTATGAATTTCCATTCAGCGGGACGTTTCGAACAACTGCGGTGTCAGCCTCTAGTCGCTTCTGGCACGATCGATCGCATCGATCCCGCGACTTTCGTGGCCATTAAATCGTGCGGCTCCTAGTCTCCCAGGATCGAAGGAAGCAGTCGTGGCAGCTGAACCCCCCAAAAAGGCGAACAGTTTTTTCACTTTTCCACCTGTCATTTGCACCCTGCCTCTCCTCTCTCCTACCTTGCCAAATCGTTGAAGCTCGTTTGGCTCTCTCAGTCACCGACAAGAACTGAACTGTACTAAACTTCGACGTATTCTATTAAATGCTAGTTTATCAGAAAATCGATACATCTGTCTCATCATTGATCCCTTTTCGCTGGATGCTTCCGTTGGTGATCGTTGGATCCGCCGTCGAGATCTCCTTTACCCTGCTGATGTGGTTCTCGTAAGTACAGATTTTCATATTTTATAACGGTAAGCGAGAATTCCTTCGCGGCTATAGACGCGTGTTTTAAAGGGATCTACGTAGCTCGTTGAAAAGTATGTTTAAGTGCATTTGATGGAGGAGGTGTGGAATCTATTTTCAAGGCAAATTGCGAAAATTTGTGAGGTTTCTTTCGGTGACTATTAAGTCCATCATTTGCATATCTATCGCAAGAAATATTTTCACCATCCTCGCAATTTAATCTAAAGAAATCGAATTGGCTCGCACCGCGAGAAGGCACGAGAAGATAAGTCCGACACAATCGATCGCAGAATAAACATGGAGAATCGCGATGCATTCGCGACGGATCGACGTGGAATCGAGGGAGCGGAATAACTTACGCGGAGGCGGACGAAGAGGGCGAGGAGGAGGAAGGAGAGGTCGAGGAGAGGGAGAAGAGGATCGTCGTCGTCTTAGGAGAGTGTTTGCTCGCGAGATGAAACGCAAATTAGGTTTAGAGGGGGATCAAACCCCCGTCGTATCGAAATAAAGGCGGCACGTAAAATATACGCGACTCACCCTCGCCGCCCGTACCCTTTGGGAAGCTAACAGGGATAGGAAAGCATCCTTCACCTCCATCGGCTCTATCTCCATCTATACCATCCCGACCACCCCGTTCCAGAAACCCCCAAAGCGCCTTTACGACACGATATCGTCTCGAATGCTAACTTCGAGTCGCGTCTACTCTGCTGCAAAAATTCCGGGGCTCTGAAAGTGGCTGGCTCGCAAATTTAAATACGAGAGCCACCGTTTTTAGAGTAACGACGACGTGCGTGTGCCAGTAAATAGAAGACTCAAGGCACGATGCACCGTGGTCCGCGCTTTAGTCGAATAAGTGGCGGATATCTATCGAATAAATGTGAAGAATGCTGGTGAATATAGGGTTTCTTTTATTTCAGACTTTGTGTCACCTAGAATTTTCCAATCATATGAAACGAACTGTAATTTTATGCACAAGGTGGGACGTGATTCGGGGTAAAATGGGAAAGTGGAAATATAGACCGAAGTTTTTGTACGAGACTTTATCCTTGAAAGGAGCCACATTTACAATTCGAGAAGTAAGGTATATTTGTACGGTTCAACAGAGTCGTCTGACGTGTCTGTCTATTGCTGGTTATTTCTACTTGCGCGTTAGGAAGGTGAAGATATAACACGATTACACAGCCACAGTACTATTTCTGAGTAATTAAACAGCGTATCAAGGACATACACGCTAACAAACTTAAAAATTTAAATCTCATAATTAAAAATAATTACTTTCATCGTGACCTTTAGAATGATGTGCTCGTAATTTGGTTCCTGTGTATTTCTCTTTCGAAACGCGTAATCCGAAGACGAATTCTATAAATGCACTTAAAAATTATTATCAACAATTAATACTCGCGGTATTAAAATTTTTTATTTTCAAGTAGTAGGGGATAAAAATTGTATAGGCAACCTCGCGCTTACTATGTTCAATCAAGAACTCCATGCTGTTACTGTTCCACAGTGCATTACGGTTCTGAGATGCATATTACAGGTACATTTAAAATACATTCATCACAGAGCTGCGAGCGAGCGGAGTACAAGACAGCTCCGCAGGACTAAAGGAAACGCTGGGAAGCTTTACTGAAGATTCCTTTGGACAGAAGGAAGGCAGAAACGCATCCACCTACACAGTTTCCCTCTTATCCTTTCCATTTCCACTCAATCGCATCGAGTACTTCCTTACCATTACGTACCCCGGTATCTAGTTACAAACACAGCGGGCTGCGCGTTTGAGACAATTTCTATCGAAGTGTGGACCATCGTTTCTTGTACGTATTCCACCTCTTTCATTCCATGTACCTGCACCCAGCGTCAACATTATAACAGATACTCGTTTCACATACAGGGTGTCCAACGGTCCGCAAAATCCTTCAGATATTCGCCAATATACCATACAGCGTTGTACGTCCATTAAGGGGTCATGCCTAACGAGGAAAGATCCCGAACCAGGACATTCAAAAAATTCTGAGACTTTGTGAATATGTAGGGGATTTCCTATTGATGTAAACGCAATTTTTTTTGCTGCCCAATTTTACTTTAAGGGGGCGAAATTGACTCCTTAAATTCCGGATATTTTCCGATTTTGTGTTATAACCCGCGAACTGTAAGTTACCAAATGATAGTTCTATTTAAAAGAAGCAGCTTTTGTTTTGAAACTTGTTTTCTATCTCTTCTATTCTCTCGTAACACTTACAGATTGCGAGTTAAAAAATAAAATCGGAAAATAGCCGAATTTTCAGGGGTTAATTTCACCTCCCTAGTGTGAATTTGGGCAGCAAACAAAAGTTGCGGTGTAATCAGAAGAAAACCCCTACATATTCACAAAGTTTCAATTTTTTTTTGAATTTCCGGGTCCGGGATCTTCCCTTGTAAGTAGTTGACAGTCGAAAAGGTACGTGATTTTCGCGAATTTTTTGTGGAAAATCTAACGTATATTTTTTACAACTATTTCCTTATTTCAAAAGTACATATATACAGCAACACTCGGTAATTTTTTCATAAAAGAATATTAAAAAATGAACGAATAACGGCCACTCTCGTGGAAGCTGTTTACATAAAGCTGCGCGGTAAGCACGATTTCTCCGAGCTGGATCATCTGACATCGAAAAGTGAAGAAGATTCTGTTAACATACGAGTTTATCCGGACGAAGGATTTTCGTTCCGATGAAAACTCTATTTTTAATTAAAAAAAAATGAACAATTCGGACATCGAAAAATCATGGACAAGCGTTAAACCCCGCCGATTTTGTCTGAACTGAATTTCTTGAGTTCTTTTTTATTCGATACTAAGCTGAACCAGCTCCTCTTAACATCCCTCGCAGGATTATGAAACCACACCCTTCACTGCCCGTTTAGAAATATACTGCGAACCGAGGCTCGCGTTCCTGCGTTAACAACGTTCACCAAACGAGCACCCGGTACATAAGGAACGTGCGTCTTCAGGTGTTGTAACATATAAGACTGTTCCATACCTATATATATACACACGTTCACCAGGAGGTCGTATCTTCTCGTTAGCCGCCGCGATGAAGCTACCCGCGCGGTGGAGTCACGTTTTTAATTTCTACCGGGCTGGCCTTAGTTCATTTTCACACCCCCTCAGTGGGTGCCGCGTTCGCCGGGCGTCTAATAAGTAAATAATAACTCGTTCCGCCACATAACTCCTCCAGCTGGCCTCCACTTCGGAGGGCCAGCCGCTCGGCGGGCCCTCCGCGCAATTAATACGAATTCCACGGCGACACATCACGACGAGGCGATGTTTATTCGCGATCGCTGTGGGCCTGGAAATCTGGAAAGCCACGGGCCGCGCGGGGGACGTATTTACAACGCGCTGCTATAATAACTTCGGGGCGCGTGATAAAGTTGGCGTGCACGGGAGCGACGACGATATTTCTGCGGCAGAACGCTATAATTACGATGTCGAGTTAAGCGAGTTATTATTTGGACATGTATTTGTCAGCTTTGAATTTTATAGCGCGGTTGTAAGAGTTAGGTGCGTTCGGCTAGCAGTTTTATTAGACGTTCCGGACGATTTCCTTTAATGAGGCATCGCTGCTCGAATTTATCGGAGGGGGATGATAGAGAAGCGAGTACTGCGGAATCTTTCGTAATGAAGAGATTAGTTGCTCTCGCGAGCCACAGAGATTACGGTGTATTAAATTATGGAAATTTCGATCGGCTCGGTGGAGGCTACAAGCTCGCGAGCTTGTAACGGATGGAACGGGATATCGTGGTATAAAATTTAATCGCTTTTTCGCGAATGGCTCGATAGCTTCATGCAAATCGTCCATAAGGTTACGTTAAACGCCCGGGCACGGTGTTCCTAGTTTCCTGGGAATCTTCCCGCTTGATCCTGAAACTTCGCTAGGATCCCGGTAAAAAGCCTGGCGTCCCTTCGAACTGTGCTGCGTTAGCAATTAACGTAAAGCTATCGTGTTCCACTGGCCAGTCCGCCTATCTTCTTTGCCCCTTTTGTTTCAATGTAACGGCCTCCGACGGAAATTACTGCAATCCCTGGATAACTGGCCTAGGTAGCCAGCTAATCACCGACGAGAATCATTAATTGCCAAATAATTGCAACAGCCGCGCCGCGGCTGGATCTACTTCTTGCGCAGCCTCCGCGCTGTGTAGAAACGATCGTGGCCAGACCTTGGCTTCGGGTCGACGCCAGCCACAATTTGACAGGTGCTGATTGGCGGCTCATTAAACAGCATTTAATACGCGGCCGACTGTAACAGAACAAATTGCTGTTCTGCAGGAAACGAGGCACTGACTGTTTCTTCTCTTTTCCCGTTCGGACCGCATCCTATAACATTGACGCACCCGTGAATAGATGCAGCGCATATTTCGCGATCCGCGGTGTTCATTAAACGCGAACACCTCGGGCATTATGCGATTACGATGCGCCAACGCGTGCCCTTCCTCTTCAGAAACCGTGACAGCTTTTCTTTAACGGATCTTATCTTTTAGCGCTGGTTGTGACGGCTGAAAAACGCTCTTTGCTGTTGGAATCTGGGAGAGAGATGCAGTGACCGAATTGAGCACCTTGCAGCAAGAGGGTGCAGCTCAAATTTTTTTACAGTTTTCGAGTTACGACGTGTGATATACGTAAAATAAATTCTACATCGTTTGCTGCACAGTCGATGCAAATCCGATAATAAATGAGTGATTTATTGCAAATAAATAAAAATATAAATATTATAAATATTATATTATAAGTATTAATAGTAATATTTTTATTATAAAATATTTTCTCCCTCAAAATAGAAAGAAAAACTTATCAACTCCGTAACTGCTTTTTATTGTGTAAAAATACTTATATATTTTTTTTTATATAGTTTATGTCACGGGAGCGGAACTGTAGACTGTGCTATGTATACCACATCCGATAAGCATAAAAGAATGTACAGATGGCGAAATGAATACTAATACTACTACTACTATTTATATATTTTTCAATTAGTGTTCTCTTTTTAATGTTAAGTCAAAGCAATAATTTTATAAACAGTTTTTTCTAATTTACTCGAGGTTAGTAAAGATGGAGCTGCACCCCTCTTACTGTGAGGTCCTCAATTCTGGAGGAGGTTCCTGTAATAGTACAAGTGTAAAGTGATATGTGTAATTTGACTGGAGTCTTTGGTGTTACTTAGTTGGCTTTGCCGGTGCCATTTTGAAAATTATATGCAGAGTAATTCGCAGATGCATGAATATGCGTTGGGGGAGAGAACCTCCCCGAATGTTAGAAAATTGTATGGGCATGGTTTTAGAAGTGTAGGAGATTAAAGGGAAGAGTAACAAAGTAGGGGAAAATGGGCCAAAACCGAGTGCCTAATTTATTTTTCTTGCCAGCACAAAATCAGATGGCAAAATAAGCTTTGGCCACCGCTAGAAATTTTAATTGGTCCTTTCAGAGTCAGAAAATGAGAGTTCTTCTTTGAAAATAACTATTTGGCTCACAGAAGGTTTTACCCAAAGGTGTGAGTAATATCGAGTACCTATTAAAACACGCGAAAAATATAATATAATTATAAAACCTTTATTACTATTACTTCAGAAGTCACAAAGAAAGTTATTTGAACAAATACTAACTTGTACAAAAATTTATTTTAATTTACCTAGTAAAAAAAAAAATACAAATAAAGGTCTCATCGCAACACAACACTGAAGCTTTTCAACTCGAAATTTTTAAACTTCTCTAGTTGAAAAACCACGCTCTTTGCACTTATCATAGAAAAATCCCTTAACAATGGTGCTCTGCGTTTGCAGGAAAATATGGAACATTGTTCAAAAAAATTTTAAATCAATCTTGTTTGGAAAATGACTGTCGAAGGAAATCATTCGTCCTTCGCAATATTCACTGCAACGCCTGTAAATAGAATTAGGTATCCTGCAAAACTGAGCGACGTTACCATTAGACTTTCGTGCTGCTGCAAAAGGGACCCTTTGTTATCGAACACGGCCATACGTGTACGTTAGATCGCACTGATGGCGCGCGTGTAAAATAAAGCAAGACGGGACGAGAGCTAAAGGTACACTTGCTGGCACGTATGAAAATGTAGATGTATGTCGTAGAGACTTAACCGAAGGAAAAGCTCGGATGCTGGCGGAGGGAGGAGCTCGACCTCCTTAGAATGCATGTGTTTACCTTTAATACATTTTTCGACGATGTTGACCGAGGCGTATCTTCAACCTGCGCGCGTGTGCACGCATACGTACATGTGAGAGCCCGGGACCTACAGGGTGCCGCTAAAATATTCACCTTGTCAGAGGCGGCCTGCAAAATGTGGACGGCAATTTCTACGGTAACCGAATTCAAAAGGGGCCAAACGCAGATAGTAAGAAAGAGAAACGAGCGCCGTTGAAAAATGTCCCCTGTCTGGTTCGCACGAGCGTCGGACCCCCACTTCGAGCCTCTTCCAGCGCGATAATTGCATTCCTTCGAAGAATAGTAGTTAAAGAATTTATTTGAAGCGACTCGCAATGAATTTCCGCGAGCGTTACACCGAGCCGCGCTTCGTGTACATCGCTGCGAGAAAGGTCGAGCAAAGGGAAACTTAGGCAATCGCTCTTCGATCTATTACGAATTATTGTTTTTCTACGCTACGGGTATCCTGGTGGTAACCGATAGCGCATCGATCATCGTTATCAATATCCTAACGACCCCATAGAAATATTCTTTTACTATCATAACACGCTCGGGCGTAAAGCACACAATCATTAAGTCAAACTGCATTAACATAATCATGGCACGCAAACACGGATCGCAATTTCTGAAACAGCTCCTCCCATGAGTGTTTAGGTTCTGGGCAAAGGCCAAGCAACCTCGAAGCGATTTCCCGTGAAATTGCTCTATGCTCGAGCCTCCCCGTAACCGATTCTATCGTGCCTGTTAACAGTGTTTACGATACGCGTTATTAAAAGGAAATCAGTAATCGTTTATCTGCATTGAGCGACGCTTACAAGGAGAGTATTTTAGGTGTCCGCCTCCGAGCATTTTGATTTTTGGATATGTTATAGAGGACCGAAAATTAAGAAATACGTGTTTTTTTATTTTTCCCCGTTTTCATATTTGGGGGGTGAAAGCTGCGTTCAAGTTAGTTAGGGTTGAAATATCATTTTTGTGGAATATCTCGAGAACTATTAGAGATAGGGGAATAGTGTCAATGGACGAATTTTGTGTCTCTGAATGGGAAATATGACTGACTCGCCAGATTTACAAAAAGTCCATTTGTTTAAATAATACATAAAAAATTGTTATTTTTTGTTAATAATTCTTGTAAATCTTCATCTATTTGCATGCAAATTTATTTTCTTATACTTCACAGGAAATTATATGCGTATTAGATATGTTTTGTTTAGAATTTTATTTCTAGATAACTTGAGAACTACATTTCCCTGTAGGAGGACACCTTACTATAAGTAAACTTCAATAATAATTATATTTGTTAATTTGTAGGAAATACAAATTCTGATTTATCCGTATTTTCGGTTCGGCTGCGAAGTATAAGAAAATAAATTTCCATGAAAATAGATGAAGATTTACAAGAATTATTAACAAAAAATAACAATTTTTTATGTATTATTTAAACAAATGGACTTTTTGAAAATCTGGTGAGTCAGTCATATTTCGACACCTAAAATACTCTCCTTATAAGTAGTTACCGTGGCGAGCTAGGGTATAATTCTGCTTAATTGCAATTTAAATATTTCCAGAGTCCATCGTTTCACGCCCATGGAGATTAAAATGTCGACAATGCCCGGGACGAAAGCAATCCCGAAAATGGCATGTCCACCTCGGCCACGGTTAAGCCGAGCTTTGTGGCGATTCTCGCGCGGTGTTGCCTTTGGCCGAGCTCTCGTCACTGGCCGGAGATTCAAAGGGTGGTTCAAAGACCCTTCGGCGCTATTTCCCGCTAAAATCATTCGCGCGGGGATCCCCTTATCTGGCTATGCAAAAGAGAAGGAAGGAGGAGACAGAAATTGACAATTCCTCTGTCCCGAGCGCCCGCGAGCGCGCGTGCTTCCACCCCCGCCATTCCATCGACGGCTCTTGTGAAAGGCAGCGGGAATAACGGACGAGGATAGTTCGCGACAAATCTTTCCCTCTATGCAGAAACCGGGCGGAGATAGATGGGGGCGAGGAAGGAGGATGGAGGAGCCGGGGGTAGAGAGAGAGAAGCAGGGGCAGTACTCGCGAAAGCTATGTCAGGGAAAGACAGGGGAACGTGAGGAAAGGTAAGAAGGGAGGAGAGAAAGAAACGTCACTCGCGCAGTGTTTGTCCAGGAGGATTCGAGCGAGTGCCGTGTACGTCGGTGGAGGCCGGCGAAGGGTGAAAGGGTGGCCACCCCTCTCACGGCCACCCACGTAGGTGGTGGCAGTTGCGGGGGACGTACGGAGGGCAGGGGATGGAGAGGACGCGGGAATGGGGGTGGCTCCGAGGCAGTCCTCTTCTTAGAGCATTTCAATATATGGCAAGGGCCTTTGAGGTTGCGGGGGTTGGGGTGCTCGAGGGCAAGAGGAGAGGCACCCACCTTCGTGGAAGCGAGGGGGCACAACGATGGTGTGGGGTGAGAGGCGCTATTGATTCTTCTTTTAATCTCGTCGCGACCCATCCCTCGAGTCGACCTGAAGTTGAGGGAGAAAGAAGGTATGGGGGAGAGGGTGGTAGGAGGGGTAGCAGGGGGGAAGCTAGAGTGGCAGGCGAAGAAAACGAAAGAAGAAGGACCTTACGGCCAAGGGGTGGCACCGCAAGGTCCCTGGGTTGGGTGACACGAGGAGGGGCCCCGAGGAGCGAAAGGATGGTCTTACTTATTTGAATGTGTCGCCGCGCGAGACAAAAACGACGCCGTTGAATCCGTGGAATCGATGTGCCGTGGCACCGCCGCTGCCGCCGCCGCTACCACCCTCATCGACACTCGACGAAATCGTGGAAAGATCGGCGGAGGGACCGCCACGCACGCGTGTACCCGCGGAGCACGCACGAGGAGAGCACCCGCTGCGAGATGATATTTATGTATCTATTGATTGAGTGCCGCCACCGCCGACGGCTGCCCTGGCCACTTTCGTTTCATGTGAAATCGACCTTGGCGAGAGGACGGTTTTCTGTGTCGCGTTATAGCCAGTCTGCTGCGTTTTCGAAACGGTGCACAGTGGAGAAATTACGCGATTTTATGGCCAAAACCACAAATATAAATTTTTCAATTCGACAAAATAAATGCAAATGTCAATTGAAGAACTAATACGAGTATCAAATGCCACCAATTTTACTGTTAAATGATTTAATACAAAGCTCCTATAGACTTGCAAATGTTTATGTTATAGAATTAATCCAGATTTTCAAGTTGCTTCAAACACTTATATTGTGTTATCCAAAGATCTGAAAATAATTTCAAGATATCTTTTTGTCCTCAAAATAATTATGTTGCGGTTTTTAATACGTAATTTATACAATTTTTAAAGCAGTGTTTTAGAAATAACCTTTTCATGTAAGAATCAGTTTTCAATACATAAAATAGTTATCAATCCCATAATATCCTGCAATGATTTTCATTCCTATTTTACGTTGGACTATTTTGATTCTATAAATACAATTATTAATTGCTAATAGTTGCTAATCATGTAATTATATGCATTTTTTATGCACGATCCAGTGTCTTGTACGGTGTCGGGAAGTATTTTATTTGATTTTTTTACTTTCGCAAATAATTTTCGAAGCACGTTTAGCTCAAGAATGCACTTCAAACTAGATCTCTGTCAAATCGAAACGTCAGATTGGCACGTCTCTTGGGCTAATATGTGCGGTGTGGCAATACTTTTAAGGTTGGCAACTGAGAATTCTGAAAAAAAATTATAGGCGCCCAACTCCTCGATGAAACAGGTGCCCGCCTGAAGGCAGGCGTATGCACTAGAGGGTTAAATTGTCAGTGAACCGGTCTCTTCTTTATTGGAAGTTCTCGGGGATTATGGCCATTTCTGTTACAAGATTATTTCAAAATACCAAGGTACGAAAATACGATTAACTTTCTTACGATGATCTTCAGTAATTGTAGAAAAACTCACCCCTCCGTGGACACGCATTCATTCATCGTGGCAGCCTTTTAAAGCACTTCTGCATCTTTATTCGCAGCAGATATCGGAATTGCGAGCGTGTAGCACGTGCCGGCTGGGTATTAAAAGTCCATAAGTATGGGCCGCATGCGGCGTATAAAAATTCAGGAAACGCAATAAGCGCAACGAAATAAAGTCGTGCAGTTTCTTCCGTTATCCGTTACACCGCCCCCCGCAACCCCCTTTGCGCCGTTTCCGAACTCTACGTCTACGTACACGCGGTGCCTTCTCTCGCGCATCTCGCTCCCTCCGGTCCCCTCTCTATCCTTCCTTGTCCCGATCAGACGGGAAGTGCACCCCAGAGTGTAACAGAGAGAGCAACAGGAGGGCAGGGGAAAAAAATCAGCTCCGTGGCCGAAGCGACCAGGGAGCAACGAGTGAAAGACGCGGGGATAGATCGTGGGATGAGGATCGGCAGTGGAAATGACGAGAAGACGGGGGAGTCACCCTATTTTTTTGTGCCCGTGGCTCAGGGCTAGGGTAAGATATTGATTTTTTTTATTTTATAATTAGGGGCTCGCACCCCTTGGCTGCCAGAAAAACATGTCACCCTGAAAGAGCCCGCCGCCCTTCGCCGACCCCACGAACGATTCGCTCCTCTGACACCTTTATGGTCCACGTATGGCCAGGACTCCTTACATAACTCTGGGTCGCTCAATGGCACAATGGAGAGCCAATCGGAGAAGTGAGAATATTTTCATCGATTTTTTTGAAACCCTACCCCGAGGTTTCGACCGATCGAGCGCGAAATTTTGAGTAAGGAGTTACATACAGTGAGTGTCACTCAAAATCGTACAGTGTAACGCTTGCCAGATTATCGTTTGAAAAGATTTTTTAGGAATAAACACACTGACATAATTGTACTGAATATATACTAATTGCAAATAAAAAGCTTTATTCGTAATAAGAAAATTATACATATTTGGAAATAATGTACAGAAAATGCCAGTAACTGAAAATCGTACATGTTGGTTCACCTGTAAAAAGTACGGGAATAACCTAATTTTCTTTTCTGTAACAGTTGGCTATCCTTTCTTTATACCTTCAGGGAAATTTTTTGTGTAACTAAAAGTCGCAAATTAGTGCGCAACGGGTAAAATTAATTAAAATGAAGCAAACCACTCTTGAAGAACGGGAATTGGTTATTTACCATTATAAAAATGGAAAAAGCCTAAATAAAATAGCTGAAATTATTAATCGGAAAAGGAGTACTAGATTACACTGCGTTTCTAATAAACAACAATTGAGGTCTGCACTGCAAGAAGAGTGGGCAACCATTTCGAAGGAATTTTGCGAAAAATTGGTGCAATCGGTTCCACGACGACTACAAGCAGTCGAAAATAATCGTGGATACCCCACAAAATATTGAAATGCACTTTCGTTTTTTTTTCTATTAACGATAATAACATATTTTTCGACATGTACGATTTTCAGTGACTGGCATTTTCTGTACATTATTTCCAAATATGTATAATTTTCTTATTAAGAATAAAACTTTTTATTTGCACTCAGTATATATTGAATACAATTATGTTAGTGTGTTTATTCCTAAAAAACCTTCATCTCACATCTATAGTAACAATATTTTTCAAACGATAATCTGGCAAGCGTTACAGTGTACGATTTTGAGTGGCACTCACTGTATATCGTTTGATAATTTATAGGAAACTGGTCGAAATAATCCTGCGCTGATTGAAGTGGCCTTGTTGTAAGGTGAATGTCCCAATTTCTGCTCATGTTCCCATTTCTGCTCGTTTCGTATTTTTCTTATTATTATATGCGTTACGTTTGTACTATAGTTGCAACAAAATAATTCTAATACATCGCTATTTTTCATGAGCAGAAATACGGACATTTAGAGCATTATATATTTAATTACAAATTACTAATAGTTAAACATCATGAAATATCTTTCTTAAATAGTTTTCGAATTGGTTGATTTATTATTAAAGAATTAATCAATTACTCTGCAAATTTTGATCACAGACAATTTTTTTACACCTTCTTTACGACGAGTTACCTCTTAAATGAGCAGAAATTGGGACATTCGCCTTAGGTTCTACTTATACGTATGGGGGCATCATTGATTCCATTGCGCGGCGATATTATACCCAGGATCCTTCTAAATTGAAATCACGTCCCCGAACGTTGCTTCCGAGACACACGCTATCTGCCAGCCGCCCCCGCGTAACCGTCACTTCCGATTCCTTTCAAAAAATCAAAGCCACCCCCGGGGAATCTCGCCGCGGTTCCCAGAAGGAAAGGAGCCCCGGTAAAAATCATAGCGCGTCGGGTTCGTGCCTCTCTCGTTTCTCCATATAAGATACCAGGATTCGTAGAATTTCCAGGTTTAGAGGGAGGGTGTGGGGGGATCCTCGAGGGCGGGAGGGGGCGAGTTCACTCGCGAGGCAGAGGCTGCCGCCGTGGGGTATGGGAGATTGCAG
The DNA here is from genome assembly GCF_050908995.1 of Andrena cerasifolii. Taxonomy (NCBI): domain Eukaryota; kingdom Metazoa; phylum Arthropoda; class Insecta; order Hymenoptera; family Andrenidae; genus Andrena; species Andrena cerasifolii. The sequence goes on from NC_135123.1 coordinate 15,338,487, forward strand.
CAACCCTGCAAAGTACAAAGAACCGGCATAGCCGTGCACCCCCTACAACCCTCCCATTTCACATTTCTACTCTCCCTTTCTCTCTCCCTCCGGCTTCTTCTCCGCCACTGTGCTCTCTCGCCCTCTTCCACTTGCCACCCCTTCCGCCGGCCCCGTCGGAGGTGACAATTCCTCATCTACCTCTGCTCACACCTCCGCCCGATTCCTTTGCAACCCCCTCCGCCACCGTCCACAAACGAACGAACGAAACGGGCGCGCACACATGAGCGCGCGGTTTCTCCCGTTCGCTTAGACGCACCGACGCGGACGAACACGCACGCACCCCACGGCAGTCGGTACACCTCCACACACCTACGCTCGGCATACATAACGAGTCGGCTTGTCACACACAGAGTATAATATGCAAAGACCCGCCCCCAGGTTGCTATGGAAACTCCGGAGCTGGCGTGAGAGGAGCCCGGTGTAGAGAGAAGCCCGATGGAGGGCCAGGGAGAGGAGGGAAACGCGGGAAGAGGGCAGGCACCCTTGGAAATTTGTATAACTACCCCCCCAGGAGCGACGAGAGGAGTAGGAGAAGGAGAAGATGGGTGACTCTACGTGGAGGGCGGGGGCACACACATCGATCCGGGGAACCACCCCGCGCCCAACGCTTCCTTCGTCATCTCACAGAGCTACTGCTACCCATCCACCCCCTTAGCCGTCGTCTTCCTTCTACCGCCGTGCGGGCAACTGCTGCATGCCTGCAATGCCTACCTCGTCCGAATGTTTATGCCTGCATTAAAACCACCCTCTCCAGGCCCCCGACTCCGCTGAGCTTCCGATATCACCGCGGCAGGATATTATCCGTGTGTGGACCGATCTTGGATTGCGTTTAACAGCAACTTTTCCTTCCTTTACGTTGGATACTTCCGATTCCGGACTACCAGGGAAAAGGAGATGTTTGAATATGGTACGTGTGATTATACCTTGAAAAGGAATCTTCGATTAATCCACGTTTGAACGATCCTTCTTCATCCTTCAGAATAGAATACACTTCTAAAGTCTCATCACCTATTTCATATAGAATACACGCGCGTAGAATCATACGGTGAAAAATAGTACTAACCAACGTTTCTCATCAATGTATCAAGTTTGACGATAACATCAATAACACTTGCCCGTGCGAACGCAGGGCCCTCCGACAGCATTCATACGTGGAACAAGAAATAAAGAGGAGTAGGAGTATCGTGGCCTAAAAACACGATAATCGAAGAAAGCCATCAACACCAGGAAGTCCGATAATACGAGGCACGACCTCGATGAAGGGGATTAGCCGACCGAGGCTCTCATAATCCGAACGTAAAAGAGATCCGCGATGGAGAGTCGCTCACGGCGAATCCTGACCACGGATATACACGAGGGCGATTCTAATCGAATTAACTGAACTTTCACCCGGCTCCGTAGTCACCTAACGACCGGTCCGCAGCAATTACCGAGCCCTCGCCTTTCGATTCTTGTCTCTGTCCTATCGCCGCGAGTTTCCGTGATTCCGCGTATGTAGACCCCGTCCCTGCTCGCTCCCACGTCCCCGGACGTATTCGCTTTTTCCCTCGCTCTCGTTCAGAGCATACGAACGGTTCGTGCATGTCCCTGCGCAATTAGTTTCAGAGATTCTTCGACGAATATAAATGCTTTCTAAATATCCTTGAAGATACAATTGGACGATACATTCCTTGCCACGGAGAGAGCCTTGGAGCCCCAAAATACCTACCCATCTCGATTTGCTCGATGCTTTGAGACAGCAATGCTCGAAAGCTGTGTTGCTTTTGTCAGTTGCACACTGGACTCTGTATCTGTTTCGCCAACTACATCCAGAAGCGACGATCGTCAACTTAGAACGGTTGGCTACTTCAGCTCCATCCGTAATGAGTTTTTCGACCGTGAAACGGGAAAGAGAGAAACGCCACACGACGGCTTGCCATCTCCGTTCGAGCACGCTCATAATCATCATAACGATGATTATGTAGGTAAATGCGGCTGCGAGGGAGAGAGCGAGAGACGAGAGGCGAGTCCCGATTCCTACGCCGGCCAGCTGCTTCGTTCGATCCATCGCTAATTATCCTCGTAAGCATCGAGTTAATTGCTACATTCGCTGCCTCTCGTTTCGATCGGTCCCGCTTTTTCATCCCCCTTCCAAGTCGTGGCTCTTCCTCCGGCTCGCTGTCTCCATCCCGCTCGCTTCTCCGCAGGCCTCTCACCGAGTAGGAAGTAGGAAAAGTGTAACGTGGGATCTGGTGTCTCTTGCCATTTCAACGTAGATCACTCGGAGAATTAAGGAGCCCGCGCAAGGTATATTTTCATGCTGACAGGTGATTATGCGGTACGAGGTATGTAATACAGTAGAGACTCGATTCCAAAGTTGAGAATTGATTTGGATTGAATTGGTTCCCGGTCAGACCACTTTTCAGCACCACTTTCGTCGCATATTGTAACGGACAATTTGCAACATTTCAATACTTCGAATTGTACGGTTTAAACGTCACGCCGGGCTAAACAGTGTGGCGTTACAACCGGAATCAATGAAACTTACGGTGATTTAATAATTCACGTCCGTTCCTGACAGTCATTAATGCATTAACCTGACTTGTTATTTTCAGCGCGTCACCAGCAGTAACAAGACAAGCATTCATTTCAGAAGTCGAATCCGGAGGAGAGTGATTCGGCAGATTCGTAATCAAGATCAGCGAGACGCGAGTTTCAAGCCTGTTGCGAAGACTGATTCCACTGGGTTTCGCGGGCTGAGTGATATAAAATCAGAATCCGAGTCTGAATAGAAAAACTGCTGCGTGGTCTACGAAGTAACGTTCATTATCGGTTCAGAAAATTTTAAAACAGATTATATAACACCCTTTATTACATGGTTAGTAATTATATAACGAAACCTCTTTCTCCATTTCTTTAAAATCTCCATTTTAATACGCAGAAGCACTCGTATTCTAGCAAAAGCGGAGTACACCGTGTGGGAGCAGCAGCCACCGAAAGAATAGATATGGTCGCCCAGAAATCAGCGTAAATGAGTCCGGCAAATAACTCGCACAAAACGTCTCAACAAGTTGCCGCCGATACGACGATTCTAGCCGTCCTATCGCGAGTTCGCATCGAGAGAGGGAGACTCCCGCTAGCCACGGTCGAGCCTCGAACAATCCTAGATAGTTGAACGGCGAAGAAACGACGCGGCACCTTCGTGATCCCTAATACCAGCTCGCAGGGGCGCGAATTCAAATGAGCCGAAACGACCACGGCACGGTTACCGCGCAAAAATGCACGGTACGCGGATGATTACAATGTTACCGCACGGTAGAACGTGGAATTGCAGAATCGAGGGGCAGGGGCGGAGGGACGGCGGGGCCGTGGTTGCAGAGCAACGGTGGGACAGAGAGGTAGCCGGGGTGCTTGACGGCGGGAGCAAGAGAGGAAAGCTAGATGCGGTACGTGGTGTGTGCGTGGCGTGGGTGGAGACTGCCCCACGAAGCCCTACGGGCAGAATTATCATACCCACACACCGGCACGGGGTCTGATCTAATCACACTCCCATATACATAAAATAACTGCTCTACGGGGCCCTATGGGGCACACCGCGTACCGTCCAGAGAGAAACACCGTGGTGGAACGAGCGGGACAGAGGCGGGAGGGACAGGGAGACGAGGATAGAAGGAAAGAGAGAGAGAGAGAGAGAGAGGGAGAGAGGTGGATTGTTTTCAGCTGGGACTCGAGTATAAATTGGCCAATTATTCGGAAATAAGGTAATTATATAAGAAGGGAGTGATCTCCGATCGCGCGGACTCGAGTGGAAGGAGATGAAGGGCGAGGCACGGGGGTTTGGGGAGAGGGGTGGCAGGAATCGAAGAGAGAAATCAAAGGCGATTATCTGCCTATGAGGTAGGAATCGTCGGCCGGCGTCGGGGCCCGTTCTCTCTAAGAATTATTCGCCCGTGGGCCCGGTTGGTCGTTGCTCGCGGTGCAAAAGGGCTCGTTCGGGAACGGCAGATGTATTTTCTAAATGGAGACGAATTAGTCGATAAATAACGGATCGATTACGCTCGCGACGCCGCACAGTGGGGAAATTTTGCGATTTTATGGCCGAAACTACTGAAATGAATTTTTTTAATTTTACAAATTTAATACAAATGTCGATTGAAGAACTATATACATTTTCGCGGTCGAAACCTGAAAACTTATTTTTAATATATAAAATTCGGCACTTTTATGTTCTAATATGTGAGAAACTAAATTATCCGAAAAACAGCGCTTACAAAAATTACGAACCATAAAGATTTTTTTATTATTTACATTTATACACTTTTTTCTTTGTTAGAGCATGCCTCTGCTACAGTGCAGCAGGGCATAGCAGAAGGGTTATCGCTTCTGGCGACAAACAAACATACATAATACAAAAAATCAAACGGAGGATCGAAGCTGAATAAAATCGTTTAAAAAAGAATAAAAAAATGCATATAATTACAAGATTAGCAACTATTAGCAATTAATAATTGTATTTATAGAATCAAAATAGTCCAACGTAAAATAGGAATGAAAATCATTGCAGGATATTATGGGATTGATAACTATTTTATATATTGAAAATTGATTCTTATATGAAAAGGTTATTTGTAAAACACTACTTTACAAATTGCATAAATTACGTATTAAAAACCGAAACATAATTATTTTGAGGACAAAAAGATATCTTACGCACCACCAGGAATTGAATCCATGTCTTGAAATTATTTTCAGATCTTTGGGTAACACAATATAAGTGTTTGAAGCAACTTGAAAATTTGGATTAGTTCTTTAATTAACATTTGCATTTATTTTGTCGAATTGAAAAATTTATTTTTGTGGTTTTGGCCATAAAATAGCGAAATTTTCACACTGTGCACCGATCGTACCATGTTGGAGCGAGAGCTGGGCGCAAAGGGGAAGGGGGGAGCCGTTCGGTTCTGGGACCCACCCCCGAATATCGAAAGCCGGAGGACCCGCTGCCGTCGGGGCAGCTGGCGACTCGGAGGATCCATCGTCGCTGTTGCTACCCCCGCGACGAAGACGCGCGCGGAGTCACGACGCCTAATAAATTTCTTCGGAATCCAAGGGCGAGGGGGAATCACGCCACGGCCGATGCGTTACACACCCCGGAGGTATCCGCAGACGGCCATTTAAACTCCCTCACTTAAATACGATAAAAAAGCCCCCGCCGAATACCTGGAAAATAAGTAATAGGAGAGTGAGCGCATTATCCCAATTACACGTACGGGCGCTAATCGTCGGACACGAGTCCGTAGGGGCGCCTCCGCCGGGACATTAACATTCCGAAAAACCGGTGATTCTCGCCGACGGTACTATCGACTCCGCGAGACCTCTATAACTACGAGAGATACTCTCCGTCCCTGTCTGTATATACGAGCGCTAGTTGCCGGCATAAGAGCTGCTCAGCTGGCTATTAAGGGCTGCGTGGTGGCCCGAGGCCGGAATTAGCATACCCTCGAACTGAAACTCCACCTCCGCACCGATATCTCGGCTGCACGAGGAGGAATATAACTTAAGTTCAAGCGGATATTATGCCACCATTCTTCCCTCCCCTACCCTCCCCCCTATAATCCGCCCTCCCCCGTCGGCCTTCCCTTATAACCATATAGGTGGGTGCATCGACTGGACCGTAAGAGGCGATAGAAAGGGAGGACGCGAGGCCGAGAAGGGAAGGTGGACGGAGGTCCTCTTCCTTATCGTCGACGATCTCTTTTAATTGTAATTATATGCGGCCTCGTAGCAGATAAGGATCGAACGAGAGGAGTCGGGGCCCCAATAAGTCCTGGGCTCAGTCCCACCCAAGCGCGTGCCGTTTACGCCCAGGAATCGAAAGGGTTAAAGCCGAGGCTCGTATGCAACGAAGTTGACTCTCAGGGAATCTACTGAACGGGACTTGGCGCGCGGCTCACCTAAACGGGTGAGCGGAGATTCCTGATTTCTGTATCGTTAGGTGAACTTGTCTTCGACGCTCGCACAGTGGGGTATTCGCACCGAAAAGCCGGACACGACGAGTTTAAAATTTGCTCAATCTTTAAGTTCCCATAACTTCGTGAAAATTCATCCAAAATGAATCGAACAAAAACCATTTTAAAGTTTGCGCTGTCTACTTTTCGATTCTTTTAATTACTTTCATCGCAATGGTATCTAAAAAGTAAAAACGGCTTTAAAGTGGAGTCTATCACATTGTCAAAATTTCTCGACATCTGTTAAGTTTACGGGCTCCGAACAATGATCCTTGCAAGTTTATATGTTATATATTAGATATATTGTCCCTCAGGCATTCATCTACCTCGAATGCTAAAAATTTTACGGCTTACTCAAAATTCTTGAAATTCACTAATATCCGGCTTTTCGGTGCGAATACCCCACTGTGGCTCGGTAGACTCCTTCCTCAATGAAAGAGCACGGATAACGCGTCGGTATAGCGATATGTTATATCGCGTGGGAGGAATGTAGCTCGCAGCAAATTGTCCTTAATGTCGGGTTTAATGGAACCGACTCGGTCCTTCGTTATTAATTCCACCACGTTTTTCTATCCGTTTCCTGCGCGTCCGTGGGTCCTCCGAAATTAAAAAAAAAACACGTGTTTCGCGGGCGAATCCCCCGAACGCCGAACGCTCTCGCGGGGAAAGAATTTAACGAACGTGCAATCAAACTCGACGCCTCGAGGGGCCAATCTTCCCGAGCGCCGAGATTTCGGGAATATTAAATCATAGCTGTTCAAAGAGGCACCGTATCGGCCCATATTTATTTTCGTAACTCCGATTCCGCCACGCTCGTCGGGACCGTGCTGCCGCTGTAATCTTCCTACTAAGCGGGCTATCATTAGGAGCAGCATTCGCCCTCGTACCAAACGTTGTAATAAACCAGCGTCCCCTCGTCGAGTATTTAAAAACCATTCTCGTGCCCGCTATTGTCTCGTCCGAGGAGCTGCGCGCAGGAAAGAAGAAAGCCAAATCGCGACGCGGGACCGAGATGTTTTGCCGGACCGCGGAGCCAGCGTTCCTTCCGCAGCGTGAAATTCTTTCGCGGCGCTTTTTCCGATAGATAGGAAACCGGATACGATTAATCGAGGCCCAGCGGGCTTCGATGATATTATGGCTGATAATTGGTCGTTCAGGCATCTCGAACATACGAGAGGAAGAAAGATGGACACGGCGGGGAGGCAGCGAGCAAGATAACACGGCGCAACTCGCCTCGGCCAACCCATAACTAAGGCGCGCCTTATTTAAGGCATTATAAGGGCCCTAATTAATACAATGTGGGGGTAGGCGAGATTTTTTTACGAGGCTGCAAGGTTTTATCGCCAATTAAGCGGAGCGCCGCGGAGCAGGCCGCAAGCGAGCGAGGAGGAGGGGGCCAAGAAGGACGAAGAGGAGCAGATATTAAGAGGGAGGAGGAAGGACAGAGGATCGTAATACCTTGGTATGTATACCCCCGACACCTTGGAACATTCAAAAGGCGTACCAATATTCCCCACATCTCCGGCGTGGTACCGACTCATTCTCCTCCGATCGAGGTGAGTCTCTTGCCCTCCTTTCGCGCTTCTGCTTTTTCTTCTTCTTCGCGCGGTCTCTGCACGGGGCGCTGGAAAAGGGGGCAGACTTTGGGGGCGTATGGAAGATGGTTATCAACGCGAGCCTGAAAATTAACCATGTTGGTCCAGGGTGCCATTTTCACGTTCGATAAGGGGAGTAATTCTCCTCGATTCCTATCATCTGTGAAAATCGAATCTCCACTTGGGACTCTTGTTTCTGTGTGTAGCACTTTGCATGGGAACACGTGCTGCAATAAGCGCTGCAAATTCATGTTAACAAGATTTTTAAAAAAAGTTTTTTTTCGTCGGGAATCTTTTTTAACTGCTTTTCAACATTTTTTTCACGTAATGCGGCGCTTATTGCCCTATTAAACTTTTGTTTGGAAGTTTTATTTCTGTCTCTTGTACTTTAGGAGTTACATGCGAAAAAGTGGTTGTGCCTATTTGATTTCGAGGTTAGTTTCCACACCCTTAAGGGGAGGTTCCGGTCTGAAAGTCGATTTTTTTATTTCGTTTTTCGATTGTTCAACCTTTTAGAAATACATGTTTAAAAGGATTTGTTGAAATTCGTAAAATTCCCGAAGTTATAGGTAAAACTTTAAACGCGTTTTTCTCGAAACAGTGTTCTCAAAATGGTGGGACCTGTATCTCTAAAAGTTATTATCCGATTCGACTGAAACTTTTTTTATTTTGAAGAATATACTTCTGGCTAGGGGGGGGGCAGAAAAAATACAAAAAATTTAAAATTTATAATTTTCAAAGGCGTTGAAAGGACGAAAACTATAGGGGAAAAGTGATTTCAAACTTCAAGTATCGTTATTTTCTAAAAAAATGCCATTTTTATAATTTTGTCTTGTTTCCCCCCTATCCAGAAGTATATTCTTCAAAATAAAAAAAGTTTCAGTCGAATCGGATACTAACTTTTGGAGATACAGGTCCCACCGATTTGGATGATTTTTTTTACGCCTTGACTTTAACGACTCCCCAGTGCAGTCTGCAAAGATTAATTACAAAACAAAAAATATATTTCTATAATTTAAGACATCCTCAATGCATTGCAAAAAGTCCCATTAAGTTATATGTAGCAGTTTTCCTTTAATTAATTCCTAAAGATCACCTATTTTTTGGGGCACTAGACCAGAACCTCCCCTTAAAGAGGGATTCTCGTCTAACAGCCCCAAACGTAACTGATATCTAAGAATATTTTTTTACAAAGCTGTTCCTCATATTGAATTAAACTCTTTTGGGATATAAGGAGGCATCATTAAATTTGCAGAAGATATTTTTTTGTATGTCGTATGATCGTTCTTATTATTTATTAATTGTGGAATCTTGTCCACCTCTACGACGATGTAACTCCTGTTGGCGGGATGTGTAGCACCTGTAACATTCATCTGATTGCAAAAAGAATAAAAGTATCTTAAAGTTAGATAGTTTACACTGGGATTGGTCCGCTTTAAAGAAAAAAAAAAGAAAAATTGAAAGAGTTATAGCGTTTAAAAGAAAAAGTAAGTTTTTTCCTTAGACAAATTTTTCATATTATTTTTTATATCGGCGAAAGAAAGTATTATAAATAAAAACTAAAATTAAAATTTTATGTCCAGTCCCAGCGTAAATTATTTAACATTTAGAAAATTTTCTCCTTTTTGCAATCAGACGACTGCGACAGGTGCTACACCTGACGCCAACATCGTCGAAGAGGTTACCACGATTCCACAATAATTAATAAATAATCAGAAGGATGGACATAAAAATAAATTCTTAAAAAAAGTTCAAAGACGCCTCCTTATATCCCAAAAGAGTTTAAAGCAATATTAACAATAATTATTTCTTCAAAAGACTTCATAAATTTCGGGAGCTGTGACACGAGAATCCCCCCTTAAAGGGCCATTGTGTACGAATGAAACACACCGTTGTTCTTGTGTTGAGTCACTCTATAAACCCACAAAGTTGCGTTCCAATCTGTGAGCAAGAATTCCCGGCGTTCCCTTATTCGTGCCTCATGAAGAAACGGATGAAACGAAAGTATCACGAACGATAGACTATGTACAACTTTCACATTTTATAAGTTCTCTGTCCGAGCGGGTTCTGCCCCGGCTCGTTCTTTATCGGAACACCCTAGGCTGGTGATTCGAAGCAGCGGCGACAGTTTCGCCCGGGAATAGCCTGCCTACGTCGAATCGGTAATGCTCGAAAAAGAAACGTCCGCTGGAATTTAATCCACTTCCCGTTGCATTTCCCGTTTCTACCTCGGTTCTAATCGAGAGGCTCCCGCCGGTTCCATCGTGGAATTGATTTCCTTCTCATCTGAATATAATTTTCCTTGGACGATCACGGCCTGCGCGGATAATGACGGAGTTATGCCGTAACACCTCGGAGGCATCTCTCTATATAAAGCCCGCGCGCATTGTGCGGAGCGCGGGGAACATCGAGGCGTACTGTAAACCACCTCGATACGGTATGCTCGCCGTGTACCCGCGTCACCGCACCTACACAGAGCCGTTCCGCAACAATAAATCGACTATCATGCTCGGCTGACTGGCTAAATCAGAACTCGAAATTTGATAGACACGTCTGCAACGAATCGCGGGACGTGCGCCGGTGGAATTGAAATAGATCCATCGTCGAGCTGACGTGTGACATGAACTAACCCCTCGGACAGGATGACCTAAGTAACCCGGAATGGGTAAGCCGAGCCGCGTTGGTCTCGATTTGGATTCAGTTTTAAAACCAATTCGATTATTCGCCGGCCCTTTTCGATTTCTGAGCAGAGACACACTTCTCCCTTCAGGGATACTTTAGAAGCTTCTGTACCGTTATAGGCATAGCAGCAATGATAGGCTCGCACTTAAAGCCGAGCGTTTATTTTTCACGTAACCAGTTGGCATCGGGCGCACGTAAATTTGAAACGGTTACTATCCTCGTCGCGTAATCCAGCGACCAGCTCTTCCTCAAACAACAAACTTCAGCTCGGCCGAGATTTATCGCCCCTCCAAGTGCGTATATTTCATTACAGCTGACCGTTGCTCGACGCGCGACACATTCCCAACGGTTACGAACGGTCGCCACCGCTCGGGACCGCACATTTTCGTTCGGAGCTCGTAACTAATTCCCAAAGGTCCGGCACCAGGGAGGCGCATAAATAACCGGGCAATCGTGGGTGACGAGTTTTCTCGTCGCGGTACGACGTCCTTAAATCTCTTCGTGGCCCGAGTGACGTCCCGTAATGGGGGGGTTGCGCGGCGGCCAAGCAAGGGGGTAAGGAACGAAGTGGGTGCACATCGGACGTTACGGCCCGGCATTGGCAGGCGTTTGAAATACACTCGGCTGAATTATGAACCGTAAAAACACGAGGTATAACGCCCGGGACGAAACTCGCGGGGCTTTAACCTGGCGGTAACCGTATTCACCCTCGCGGAGGGTTATTACCGTGCGTGACTCGGTGTGGTCTGCGGTCCAAACACCTCGGCAGGATGCCGGCGCGCAACATGGGACCAGAGGGAAGGTGGAATCGGATGCACGGGGACGAAGGAGCGTAGCCGAGCGAAGCGGCAGAAGGTGGTGAATCTCCTACGGCTGTGCATTCGAGTAGCAACCGTGTCTCGTTAACAGCCTGTCTTGTTTCGAGGACGAATGGGGTACTCTCGTTTATGGAACTCCCTGGTGGTTAATTTTGCGCATGCTCTTTCCGACTGAAGCGAGACTTGGTAGGCCTACATTTTAGCGGCGTGGAAACTTAGAAAATTGCCGCAGAATTACCGTGGCTTTCTTCCTCGAGTGCGACAGGCTTCAGCGCGTATTAAAAAACGTCTAGCGCGGACGTGTGCGCCGAGGGTAGAGGCACGCCGCACAGTGGTCCGATGCATAGAGGAGAAAGAGGAAAAAAATCATAACTTCGGTATTTCGCAATATTTTTTAATTATTTTTGTTTCATATTACTTCTTAAACATCGAACTTAATGTAGTATTAATGAAATAATTTAATATGACTTTTTTACGCATGAAATGTGTAGTTTTATTAAATTTTATAAAATGGGTAATTAGGCGTTATAAACTAACATTTTAACTTACGTAAATTATACATTACTTTATAGACAACACGTATTTTTATTTAAAAATATTTACAAAACCTATACATACAATAGCAGCTGATTTTTGCAGGACATTTATGTGATGCTATCTACTTTCAAAATATATCATCAAGAGAACGTAGGAACGCGTAGCTTTTTTTGTAGGCCTACAAAAAGCAGTTGCAACCTCAAATTATACGTACCTTCCTTTAAGGCTCGAAAACATGATTTCGCTTATGTATTTTGAAAACTATTTACGTGATACATAAGCTGAGACTATACCCGTTTATAACACATAATTCATTCGATTATAAATATCCCCATAGGTAAAAGGAAAATGTCGAAACTTTGGTTAGAAAGCTGTCAGAATCTCGCTAGAATACGAAAGGTCTACTTCAGATGCATTTTACTTCCGTATTAAACAGAAAAACATATATCCCTTTTCATAGCAAGATAGATCGCTTCATTGTCTTCCAGAAAATAGTAATCGATACCTAAAAACCGGACTTTCATAATTTAGGGTTTTTTCCAGGTTGGAACCACTGTGCGCCGCTCGTTAAAAATCTGGCGATGCGTGCTTCGAATTGCCTCAGAATTGAACACAATGGGGAACAGGAATGGCCAGCCGGTAACGAGAAAAAGAAGAGGCCTAGGGACTCGAAGGTTAAGTACCGATCAGAATGGCCTTATACGTCGCCGGAGGAAGGTTAGAAACGGCAAGGGCATCGACTGTTCAAGGATCGGAGCGCGAACTGTGTCAAGTATCCTTCCACGGAGGTGTGCTAACCAGAGGAAACGAAAGGCGCAGGGCTGAAGATGAAGATGAAGAAGACGACGACGAAGAAGAAGAAAAGGGAGACGGACATTAGCGTAATGACGTCCAAAGTGAGGTGTAATGACACCAGGGTCATCGGGCGATACTGCAACGGATCATACGGCGAGGTCGTGATGGCGAGGTCGTTCCCTCCATCCGAACCACCTCCAACGCCACCATCACCGCCACCTTCCTCCTCTCCGTTCCGGCTCCTCCACCTCCGCCTACTTCTACCTGACTCCTACAGCTTCTCTTTTCCTCCTCCTGTTCGCGAGCGCGCCCGCGGAATGAGCCGACTCGGCCTGACTTGCCCGCCAATAATAATTCTTACCAGATTCAATTTGAATAATGCCGCGTGCGGTTTCCATCGGCATGCCCGAGCACGCCTTATTATCTCACGTACCAACTCGCCTACTCGATATCCATCGATGATATATCCCCCTCCTCGCCAGCCACCATTATATTTTTCCCCTCTGCGTCCCCCGATATGAGGATCACCCTCGGTCTTCATCGTCCCCCCCCCCCTTTCTCCCCTCTTTCTTCCCCTTTCTTTCCCATCCCTTCTGCACCGCTAGTTCGCGCCGAGCCGACGCTTAAAATTCTAGGATTTATCTCTCCTTTATCCTTTCATTCCTGTCTCTCGGTTAATGTCGCGCTTTCTTTCTTTACAGGCCCCGATGCCGCTCGCTCGTTTTATGAAACCCTGGCGAAAAGATGCCCGCCTCCCGTTCACCCCCTCCCCCGTGGAACGCGCCTGAATCAAAGTGCGGAGCCCGCGTATAAATCGTCTGCCTCGGAATGCTCCGTTGAAATCGATTTCCACGCGATTCTCCAGCTTTGACCGCTCGCGAGGATCAATATCTATGCTCGCAGATTAACGCGTGATTACGCGGAACCTGCGCCTAAGTTTCGTCACGTGAAATAACAGCTCTCGGGATCCCCCCGTAGAAATTAACCCATACTTTGCCATTAGGATTTTTTCTTCGTTCCGCTACTGCTGCTTCTCCCTCGTTTTATCAAAATTACTCACTCATCGCTCGCGCCTCTTGAAACCTCGGATAGCTCCGCCCTTGATCTTCCTCCTCCTCCTCGTCTCAATCACCCTCCTCCTGGCATTCTTCTGCGCCCCGTCTTCGTCTCTTCGCGGGGCTACTCCGTCCGCTGGCCAGATTCGCGGCCAGACGTCATTATTCCCGCGATACGTACACCGCTGCGAAAACTCTCAGGGCAGCGGTCTTCTTTTCCTCGCCGTGCGCCATATCGAGGGAGGTATGCGCCTCGTCATGGCACCGATGAGTGACCTTTTTCTTTCTCCTCCGATGCTGCTTCTGCCGCGTTAGGGAAACCAAGTACCTGGCATCTAACGACAGACCCGGCCTCCAAGGTGCGTTGCCACCATTTTTATCGGTACGTTCAAATAAATAGTATGCGCATGAATTTTGCGTAACTTCATGTCACGTATGACGTTCCAGCGATTCAGTGTTAAGTCTCTAGAAGGAAACATTTCCGAGTCTGACTAGAGTTTCAAGAAATTTATTTAAGGGGTTCAGCCAGCTTTCGAAAAAGAACGCGATTTTCTGGAATTTTTTGTGGAATATCTACTGTATATTTTTTAGAACTATTTGTTTATTTTAAGAGTACGTATATACAGCATTTCTCAGTAATTTTGTTATAGAAAAATATTAAAAAATGAAAGTGTAACAGTCATTCTCGCGGAAACTGTGTTGATATCGGTCAGTAAGGTATTTCGAAATTCGCTGTATCGATTGACCTAACTTTTGCAGATTTCTTTTATATACCAAAGACTAGTAGATGAACGAAGAACATTTTATTTTAACAGAACTATTTTTAATTAACGAAAAACGAACAATTCACACATCGAAAAAGCGTGATTTTGCGTTAAATGATCGCTATTCTGTTAAAAATCAACTTTTTGAAAAAACCTTTGTTCATCTACTGAATTCAACCATACATTAATAGAATGTTTTTGAATTTTTAATTTTAGATGAACCGAGAAAACTTGTTAACTGTTATTTGTTCATTTTTAAATGTTTTTCTATAACAAAATTACTGAGAGTTGCTGCATATGTGTATTTTTAAAATAAGCGAATAGTTGTAAAAAAATATACCTACAGTAGATATTCCAAAAAGAATTCCCGTAAATCGCGTTCTTCTTCGAAAGCTGACTAGGCATAACCCCTTAATATTTCTGTCATTTTAGCTCTAAGCAGAGGAAAGTTATAATGCTTCTGATATCGCAGTCGAAGTTTTGGGCTACTAAGCTTGTAGAATTTTGTCTCTTTCCCTGCCCGTCGACATAATGTCCTTTGAACCCCCTTTTAAAACCCCTAAACAGTAACAGTTACAGCGTGATAGGGAGCTCTCTAGCTTCAGAGAGTGCGACATCACATCAAGAGAATGAACTGTACGTGACGGCCATTAGGGGACGACCATTTTCGTTCGAGCAGCTGAGATTTATTTATAAAAGCATCGCTCAGATGCAAAGGTTTTAGCTCTCGATTACCTATTATAGGGGAGAGTTGCCAATATCGTACTGATCACCTAAATCGTACCTCATCAATTGCTCAGTAATTAATGAATACAGAATAATATGTCACAAAAAGATTAATAGCAAATGAAACAGTTCCGAACAAAAGCTTAAACATCTTATAGTAGGTGCCTAAAAGGTCAAGCTAGAATATCTAATATTAACTTGCGTTCAAATTAGTACCAAATACGAAATATAACGTAAACTCTACCCTCCCCTAAAATGGACAGAATAATTTTTGAAAAATTTGCAAAAAAGAATCTCTTTAAACAATCCCATTCTTAGAATTTATTTTTCACACGCATGAAACAGTGAGAGCACAGCTTGTGCTTCCCCATGTAAATGCTATGGTAGATTTGTCGCGAGACGAGATTATATATCCAGCTAGTGTGTGATGCGCCAATCGCCCAGTTATCGATTACCTGTCGCCGGAATCAAATGGGAGATTGAACGAACTTGTGGTTTGAAAGAAAAACCACTGTAGCATATGTGTCCCGCAGGGGTTCTTTTTATCGGGGCCATTATAAAGGTTTTCACAAAGTTTTCGACGGCCTACCCCAGCAACATCCACTGCCTGAGAGACGCATTAAATGTAGGGTTCCCGCAACGAAACCATTCCGATTAAATCGACGAACGAAATGAATTCCCCCCTTCAGCGTGTGCTCTAATTCAAGCAAAGATAATAAGAATCACATTTGGGCATCCTCCAGCATCCCGTGAATCCCAATAATTTATTAATACACATTAACGTTCATTCGCAGATCTTTCGAAATGGCGCGACGCTTCCTGTCGCCAACAAAAATGGAATAAAGCACCCAGCGCATCTATGATTGGTGCCACGCTTCGACGTTGCGCCCCGCAAAAACGCAAGGATAATCGGAGGGGGGAATGATTGTTCCCCGCGTTTCCATCATCACTCCAGGGCCGCGTCCGGAGCCCGATGAAATTAAAAGTGCCGGTAATCAGTCAGCGATATACCTTTATCTCGTTTTGCTCGTAGAAAAAGCGAATCGGCGCGCAGCTTTGCCGCGGTGCCGCCTCCCTTTTGCCGGGCGTTTGCGATTCAATAGGAGGGAAACGTCCGGTGGCCCGGCGGGGCCGTCGGTAAGAAATAGGGGACGGGGGCCGACGTCGCCCCTCAGGTGGGTCACCGCGAGGTAAATCGAGAAGCTACGGCCGATGGAAGTCGGCGGTCCGTCCGGGTGCGGACGAACGGAGGACTCATGATTCAGTTAAGAGTTTGAGGTTTGAGGTCTGGCCGTCATTATGTCGCCTGCCGCCGTACCTGGCGGCCTGTCTGACGAAGAACGACGAGGTGGCGGCGCGGGGGGACAAGGGACGGCAGAGGGGCTGGGGAAGGACGCGGCGGTGGCGGTTCGTGAAGGTGGAGAACGCGAGGGAAGGATGAGGAGGCAAAGCGCGGAGGGAGGAGGACAAAAACGAGGCATTAGCGCTGCCCATGCTACCGTGTGTTCCACGGTCTGGCCGACCGCCCGCTGATGCCCATTTCTACTTACCAAATTAGCATTATTACCCGGTACCGACGCAAAAATGCAATCAATGTGTATATCCGTCGGTACGTATGTAGCGTTGAAAAAAGAAGGTGCCGACCCCAGTCGGACGCCACCGTACCCGCCGTAAACCAGTGTTAACGACCCTGATCTCTCCGTCCCCCGAAGACGGACGAGCGTACCTATGTACGTACGCCGGGCATCGGTTAGCGCCTCGATGCTTTATAGCGTCGCGCCACCGATTCCCAAAATTTCTTCCCCTGACACTAATCGAGCGGCTCGGTTAAGTAGGGGTTGTTTTTCAATGTCCTGCTGGTCGATTCAGAAGGATGCGTGATCGGTGACGCGAGGGCGCTGGCTGTCCTGAATGGGGAACTGTACCTACCGTGGATGGACATTGGGCTAACATCCTCGCGGGGCTGTTTCGCGTGGAAATTGACGGAACGCGTGTGTATACTTTGCGCGGAATACGTTCAAGAGCTGAATGCTCGTGGAATGAACGTTTTGCAGCTCCGCTATGGAATTATGCCCGGGACCATGACTGCGCGTAAGGCGAATGCCTAATCGCCGGAGCATCTGATCAGTTAGCCGTGACTTATAACGGCCGCTAATTTTCAACAAAGTTTTAAAGATCTTTTTTACGAGTGGCGCAGGAGGAATTATGCAGCGCCGCCTCAGCGAGATCAGCATACACGTACGACGCGGTCACCTTTCCCAGCTACCTGGCCCGCTCGTTAGTATGCACGCTTGGATTTTATGCATATCAGCGTTTTATAAAAGCGATTTCGGCCGCGGCGTAATTAACGTGCGATCTTAACGGTGGGCGGACGTCGCGAGGATGCAGCGGCTGGTTGGAAGAGTTTTCGCAGAATTTGAGGAATAGGTAGATAAGTCTTCAGAATGACCCTTAATACCCGCCAACTTCTTTACAAATATCAATAGTCGCCGCAGGCAAATAGACGAATAAACGTTGCGCGAAGGTTCAAGTCACGCTCCGGAAGCTTCACCACTCCGTCGACGATCGTTTACGACGCTTGGGAGGTCATCATCGCGATACCCTTAATTTACGTTCGAAGACGCGTGTTCGTGTACCGCGTAATCACTTTAATTCCCCGCTAATGAGAACACTCGGGGAGGGAGGCCAGGATGAACGGGATTCCGTAATTTTTTCCGCGCCGTTAACTTTCCCCGCGTAAACAACGAGCAGCCGTCCCTTTTCGCGACCGATGATTCGGTTACGGATGCACGCACCGCACGAACACGCGCGCGGCCACGTCGCCCAGCCACGTGGAGGCATGTATGACAGGAGCAGCGAAGGCTCGACTTTCGAAGCCTCGGGGTACGCGAGACGGATATAGGCTACCAGTCTTACGCATCCTGCCGCACACGGGGCATACATCACTCCACGTGTGAACCCTCACCACCACCAGCAGCGACCTCACCACCCAGATATGTGCGTTTCTCGCCGTGGCCACCGATGTGCTGGTAATTATCGTTACGAAGGAGGGGGGATAAGAAGAACGAGCCGGAAGAGAGAAACAGCAGGGATCGGTGCGTGGATCTCCTTTCGGTGTTCTCCCTGTAATCAGACAGCCGTGGCCTGGGCCTGCTCGGTAGGAGGAGCACAGGCGGTACGGGGAGAAAGAGAAACCGAGGGACGTATTAGTGTCTCTTCTGATTTAAGGCGCTGCATAGAGACGTTTAATTGTTTCGTGGGGGCCCGTTCCTCGAGGGAAAACTCTCTCTCCTCGGGCATAGGCGGAGTGGGACATTTCGGGCGGTTGCAGGCGGGTGGTCAATGAACCTTCCGGCTACCGTAGATAGAGCATCGCGTCGAGCGAAGAGGAGAGGTTCATCGGCTTCATAAATTGGGAGATAATTATGATAACCTACCGACGGTTTATACCGAGCAGCAACTTTTTATTCGAGGATAATTGAAACTCCGGCTACACTGGCAACAGCATGTCCTCCGCGAAATAAGAGCGCGCCAGACCGCGGCCAGGGAAACGTATTACGTGTACGTTCATCGGCGCCGGGTTAACATCGAATTATCGTCACGGCAATTATCGTTGCCCGGGTGTAATTAAATTATTTCTCGAGGGCTGCGAGGAATTTAACCCGTTTTACCGCTTTTAGAATTTCGCCCGATAGCACCGCTGTACACACACGCACCACGGGTTTCAGCTACGTAATTACGGGCGCGATAATTCATCGGCGCGTGTAAGTGTGCGATGCACGGCCAGCTTACGGGTTTCGTTAATAACGGTTTGCACCTCTGCCGGGGCTAATTAATGCTTCCCACTACGGTCGCGGTTAATTACGCGTTCCCGCGAGAAAAAAATGTCCTTATTATCTTAAACACCGGCTTTCAGTGAAATCTGGATTTGTCGATCGCTGCGGAATAAGAACGTCGCGACCGCTATCGCGCTCCTCTCGCTCGGGGAGACGATAAATTTCCAAACGCAGAAGGAGAGGCTCCGGATGGCTGAGGGGCACGTTTCGCGCTGCTTTGTCCTTTCGACTGCACTCGGCCTCCCTCAACCACTTTCCTTTCTACTTCTCCGTCCAGCTCCTTCGCTCATTTCCTCCTACCCGCTCCCGCTCCAGCTTCCCAGCTCCTTCTCTGCAAATTTACAATGCTCCCGCTTGTAATAAGCGGTTGCGCGCTTCGTTCGCGATTATGAGCTCACTTCAGATACCGAGGGGACTTATCGAGTTAAGGCCCTTCTTCAGCACGGAACGCCAAAGCCTTTACCCCTTTCGAACGATATCTCTGCCGTGGAAAAAAGCCTTCCATTTATCCCTGTGATTTATAATTCGCTTGTACAAGTGCAGCTTTGTTACAGGTTTCGAGAGAATATCCAGCTTTATCGTCGATGTGGAAAAATGGTATATAGTTTAATGTGTTTAAATCGGTATTTAATTGGTCGCTGTGTATTGGTACATCTGTATCGTCGAAGAAATTCGTAGACAGAGGAGGAACTAGAGAAATGAGTTCTGTCCAAATAGTTGTTGAGTGTATGTAGGTACCTTGGGAAAACGTTAATTGCACGTCGAGTTCATTGATAACAATCAAGTGTATCGACTTCTTTCGATAAAGACTTACAGAGAATGATATCTTATCGACGCTCGATTTTTCCATTGTCGAGTAGGGGAAATGAAGGTGGACAAACAAATCTTGCTAACGCATTTTTATCTCCTTGGGGATCTTTGTAGGAAAAGCTTTCAATTCGAATCATCATTTGTATCTTGTTGTTATTTTGCCCGCACATTTTCAGTGTCTACAGTGGCGGAAAAAAAAGTTTACACCATTAAAAATCGCGTAACTCTTTTAGAATTGGTCCAAACGACATGAGTTTTTTTGAGGAGCTAAAAGGATTAGTTTGCTAAGTGATATGTATCGTTGTTTGAAAAAAAAATGCAATTGGTGGCAATAGCAAAAAAAATAATAAATGTTGAATTTTTATTACAGGCTCACAAAAAAAAAAGTTTAAAAGACGACAGTTACTATTTTTTTTTTTTTGCTATTCCGACCAATTGCATTTTTTCTCAAAACGACGAAACACGTTACTTAGCAAATTAATCCTTCTAGCTCCTAAAAACAACGCATGTCGCTTGGACCAATTCTGAAAAAGTTGTGCGATTTTAAAAGTTGTAAACTTTCCTTCGTCCGCCACTGTATATTCAACAGTTACTAAGTAGTTTCATAGCTTTCAAATGCCAATCAACCGTGCGTACCGAGCCTTAGTATCAGAATTACAATATTCTTCCATTCCGGAGCTCTACCTACGTTATAAAAATTCAGATAAGAAAATTACGCAGCATTATCAGTTGCAAATGTGTGTAGCATTTCCAAGCATCACGTAACTGCTAAGTCATGCTAATATAACCACGGGGTTTTATTATTTGTAGAAACTTGTCTGCGGCATAATTAATCTAGACAGCAGGAAAGTGCTAATTATTCGCCATAACGTTGATATCGCCGCGCGGTTACATATTACTGCTAATCGGCCAGTAAGAGTTAAGCTTCCTAGCCTGCTGAAATATCAAAGATCAGGAGCACTGACTCCTTTAAAAAAAGAAAGCATTCCCGAGTGAATATACTTGGCCGTGGTTTCTGATTCACAATCGTAGAACATTATTACTGACCACGACTATATCCGAATCCTTAATCGTTTGAACCTACGATCCTTTGAGTTTAGGAGAGCTGAGGCCGACTTGCTTTTCCTTTTTAAGATTATTAACAGCCGTATTAATTGCCCTCAACTCCTTGAGTTGATTAACTTCTATGCTCCTGTGAGATCGTTTAGATTCACACGTACTTTTCTTCCCCAGCAGTATATTTCCTCATTGATCAACTCGGACCCAGTAAACCGCGTATGTAGTGTAGGTAATACATATTGTGAAAGCATGGACTTATTCGATGTTAACATAAGCAGCTTTAGAAACTCGGTTCGTAGTAACTTGCATAATTTGTGATTTGTCCGTCTTAACTGTAATACCAATCGTGTACACTAATGGGGACCCTTCCCCGTTTAATAAATAAATTATATGTACGAAATTATGATCGAGCACATGGTGGCACATTCGAGTGGCCTCGATCGCATCGTCTTCTGATAAAAGATACGATATGATGTCATTACAATAATGCCCAGTTCCTTAAGTACCTGACGTATGTGAAGCTCCTGAATAGCCCGAGGGAAGATTAGGGATTCGAATCAGTGGAATGCACCACGAGGCAGTGGCACGGCATGCTTTGTAAGGGGGACACGCGCACCACATGTTTAAGCTTTAAGTGACAGCCACAGTCCAAACATGTCGTGGACAAGTTAGAACCACTGCAACTCGCCACGGCCGCATTCTTCTTTCAGCTTTCGAGATTCAAAATACTTCCCGCGTCCCGTCCCAGAGGATTCCAAATCGCAGCGACTGGGATTCTAATTGCTGGATATACTAGCAGTAGGATTGCCAACCGTACTATAATATATAGTATTGTACTATAATTTTTATCTATATAGGTACCTACTGTTAGAAAAAGATATAGTACGTAAAAATATTATAGTTCTGATACATCGATAAAATTCTACAATTTTTACTTATTTTTCTTATTCTATGGCAACATCAAACGTTAATTTTCTATTAACAAGTAAATAAAATTCACCTGTTTTCTAAGTTAAACAATACATATATACTACTTGTAGTTCTTTCAATTAGTAACCTTCACCCCCTTAACGGAGAGGATTTCTATAAGGAATGTGAAGGGGCGGGAAGAGAGAAACAGAACCAGTCTACCTCTCACAAAAAATCAAGCCTTTGGCATATTTGTTAAGGACATAAATTAATTAATAATGCAAAATGCACAGAAGAATATACATCTAAGAAATAAGATGTCGTTGTTTTAATATAATTTTATTCTGTACCGCTTTCCTCTGAAAAGTACCTAGCTACTATATTTTTTACAATGTACTATATTTCTTATTTCATGTAAAGTACTATATTTTCCTGAAAAAAATTGGCACCCCTAACTAGTAGCGACCCTAAATTTTAGTTTCACACTACACCCTATTTCTAGTAAAGTAAATTAAGATCACCCTTCTATTCCAAACATTATGATACCTTGTGCGTCTAATTCTATTAATTCCTCAGTTGCCCATTTAATTTCTTAAAAATCCTCTCTCGTCGTTGAATTCTTTTTTCGTCGTGGGATCCTTCGAGTTAGTCTAAACAGTTTTTGCAGTCATCTTTCTGTTGCATTACACGGTATGATATTGAAGAAGATAGCGGCGAATTGTTGGCGTATTTCAATTATTCCTGCCAGGCAGGCTTCCGTGTTTTGTGTCGCGTGCGCAAAGTATACATTTTTCCATGAGCCAGGTCGTCGCAAAACGTACGGAAAGGCGAATGAAAAACTCAGAGCGAGGGTGTCACAGTGTCAGCGACGGTGAAAAATTTGCCAATTAAAAAAAATCTCATTTCTACCGGTAACGAGGGGCGGCGTGCAATTAACGTCACAGGCGAAAATGATTTATGGGGTGAGGAGGAGAGGGTGTGGGTCGTAGGCGAGAGGCTAGCTTATCATAAATTAATGAATTATCAGTTCCCTGCGCGGGGGAGCACGAGGGAGGAAGCAGCGCGCCGCGTCAATATGCTATTTAAAATATTCATCGGTGTACTCCAGGGAGCCAGACATTTTCTCAAAGGCGTATTTATTTCAACACTAAAAGAGAGCTTACACATACGCGGGCACATCGACTGCCATTAAAAACTACAGTTAACAGTTTACTGTATTAAAACTGACGAACAATTTATTCAAAGATGTATACTGGGAGTTATAAAATTATCGACAGATTTAGGAAAATTGATAAAGAACTGATAAGGGTCGTAAATTGCAACCCGATTTTGAAGTCCCCTCTGAAAATTAGGAACATGAATTGGTAATGCAATTTTGGACAGTTTTTAATAGAATTTAACCGAAAGTGGTGTAAAAGAATTTAAATGGAATCATTATAAGTGATAGCTACGGCTGTTTCAAAGTAAAAAAGTAGCAGAGGATTACAGAGAATATTTATCGTAGCTCGCAATATGTAAAAGCTGGAATGTTTTGTGTCTACTGTCAAGAACTACGTCGATATTCCGCGATTCACCTCGACGCGTTCTTTAACCTCTGCCTATCAGCCCATCTTCGTCATTTATTCTGCACTGTCTCCCTCTCTCCTGCTAGCGTATTCTCCCATTCGCGATCTAGGCTTTGCTGTCTTTGTTCCCTTTTCAGCGCCGGGATCGTTCCTGTTCTCTTTGTTCCCTTACGAGCAGCACTGACGTGAGACTCGAATCAAGGTCACGCGTAAATTAAACCGCGCGACTTAAAAAAGGGGAATATGATCGCGGAGACACGCACGATCGAACGCAATCGTACATTGACACGCGAGTGTTCTCATCGTTGCTTCACCATTATCGTGGAACTTTTATGAGGTCTTAACGAGCGACGTTTCCGCGCGTACCTAGAGTCCCTCGATTATTGAAACAATCGTGATGTACTGGCCGTGTGTTACGTAGGTACTTATTACTTTGCATTATGTATTTTAGGTGATTCCCAAATGGCAGCAAAAGTTCAGGTGTTTCTAGACCTGTGAACACTTTGAGAGAGAACAAAGAGGCTTCTCAATGGTAACTTCATAGTGATATGGAGGATAGAAGAATGGAATACTACTTAATAATTTGTTTCGACTTGGGTTCATACATAACCTCTTTCGTACGGTGTATGCTATTCTACATGGAAGAATATCTTTGCTTACTATACCATAGAAACCTAAACGATCAGCGCCTGTGGATTGCCTAGCGAAAGCAGTGAATATAACAGATCAATCAATTCTCGTCGATATAATAAAATAACAACAAACTTCCCACACCCCTTCATTTTCCACAAAAATGATCATCACAACTCATCAAGATATATCGTCAAAAGTAACTAGATATTTCCTGAACCCAACCATTCGTAAAATTGGTACACATACATTTATCTTGAATCTGTTGAATCTATGAAAAGATATACAATTCGCAAGAAACTGTCATTCAAGTTACCAAAGCCTTCGAGTCTGTACAAACGTAAAAATGAATTTATTCCGAGCCTCGATTATCAATGCCTTCGCTGATTGGAAGTGTTCGCAGGGTGTTCCTACATCGTCGACCGTGGCTGCTTACGCAGAACGGGGTTCTCCAGTCGTCCAGCAGGCGTCGCCACCGTTGCCAACATGGCCACGTGCTAAACGTGTTTACGCGATCTGCGTCACCTTTTCGTGGTTTTTCTGGATATAGAGCAAAGTGTCGGTCGCGAGATTACGGTGGCCAGTTACATATGATGTGTGCGCGGTGACTGGCAGTCATTAACGTGCTCCTCGCGGGCATGGCGGGCGCGGATCCGCCTCTGCGACGGTGCACCTGCGACATCAGGAACCTGGCTACCTGTTCTGCTGTCAGTCAGGATGCACCCACGAGCAGAGCCGTGCGAAGTTACCGGCCACATGGCAGCCTCGCCAGGGTGCTCTACGACAAGCAGAAGGCGGACGAGCAGCTCGAGGCCTACGACAAAACTCTGGTGAGTGGAGCGTAACTAGGTTACGTTTCTCTACACTCATGCATCCCTGCCCATAAAACCGCGCGTATCCGTTCACCGTGTGGCCGCCTGAGGTCACGTCTGTGGTCTCAGGACCGTAAACACCATAGGCTATTGCGGCCACAGAACGTTACGTTACTTATGTTCGTATCCCAAATGTTTTTATCTGATATGCTATAGTTGTGTATCATAATCGTATGGTATATTAGTTTATAAGGTAGTTTATGGTATTTGGAGTTTCTATAAATACTTATGAACGTTTCACGAACGTATTAAGGCCTTTTCGTACGAGGCATTTCTGTAGCTCGTGGTTGGTATTTAAGATATTTCATTAGGTAGAGGCAAGTTTGGTGTGTAAGTAATGGAAAAGGGGGGGAAGGGTGTGGATATCGATAAAATACAATTGGTGAGCTATCAGAGTGTTTCGATTAAGAAGGACGTGAAGGCCTTTTCATACGGGACACTTTGGTGGCTTGGAACTGATATGTCGGGGCACATTCACGTGGCAAATTATTATTTTTTATATTCGTTTCGTTGGAAAAAGATAAGTGTGTGTACGAGAAGTTGTTGGAATATTTTAGTATCTATACAGACATATATAGATATATGTATAACGTCAGTGAAGTATACAAATGATTTACATCTTTATTTGTACTGGAGCACAGGGAGTTACTGAATTGGAGTATAATAGCCGTTTGTGGCTCTATGCAGTCAAATGCATATGCACAACGAAAGCAGTCAGAGTCATCCCGTGAGCACAAGGTAACTCGGTGAAAATTTCAAATGCAACCGATTCACGCGTCACTTATAATACATTTCGCATGCACGCTCGGCCGGTGTCGAGCTTAATTATATTTAATTACAATACCTCCGTAAGGAATTCCTTTCCGAGAATTAAGCCTCTCGAATCTGGTCTTCGGAAACTCGAGTGGCGCACGGGCCAGCAGGGTAATTGGGTTGCCGGGGGAGGAAGAAGCTGCTCGAGGGGGATGGGGAGGGGGAGGGGGGAGCAGTAATAATTAGTACAATTACCGCACAAGGCCAACCACTGACTAAACCCTCTTTCCTCGAACGATGCTGCTCAAGAGTCAAGACCGTGCTCTCGGTAATTACGGGACAATTACGTCCTCGATATTCCTGAAACATCTCCGAGCTCGCTTCAGGCACTGTCCACGTATTTAGTTCCATACGCGAACCGCGAGTTGGCCCTATTTATAATTACACCACGCTGGTGGCTTGCAATTTGGCTGTTTGGAGTCACGACCCACCCGAACCGGGCCGAGCCACTCGTGTACCAACAGATTAAGAGCAGGCCCGCGGACACCTTTCGCAGGGCTCTTCTCACGACTTCAGGCAGGCGTGCTATTGATATCGATTCCCTGTCGCTGTGTGCGCTTTTAAATGTCAGGCTCCGCCACGAAGTAATCTGCACCGCGATGCGGAAAATCTTGCTCCTCTCGTCGCGCATCTATTACCCAGAATGCTCCGCGCCTCGCGATCCACGTTTACCCATCCAATTATGATGCACCCCGGACGCGTGGGCCCGACGCGGCTGCAATATGGCGCGCGTACGGAGGGCAGTGTCGCGCAACGAGCTCCAGCGGCGGACGGGGCCGAATGGCGAAAGAAAAGGAGCTTTTATCGGTGTTTGCAGAAGCCTTTCGCTCCGCGACAGAGAGCAAATCGATTCGGAAGGCTGGCTGAGCCGCGTGCTCCGGCAGGTGCCTCGCAGGAAAAAGAAAGGAATCCCATTCGGTCCCGTGAAACGAGAAATTTGAAATTCGTGCGGAGGGACGTCCCCCGCGAGATTTCACCCCTCAGCGAGCGAAATCGACGCGAGACGTCTCTCCCTCTCCCTCCCCGCCTCGTGCGCGGCGAGTGCCGCGTGTTCCTTAGCCCGCCGACGTCTAATGTCCCCGAGCAGTCTGAAAACTTTACTCTCAGACCGAGCGACGTGGATGCGTCGACCCGGTGGTGTCTTAAGGTTTTTAAAAGGCCGCCCTGCCGTCGGTTCCGTCGCCTCGGAGAAGCCTGCCGAGGGAGGACGAGGGGAGAGAGCTGCTTTAAAATATTAAGTGACTGATGGATGAGGCTCCTGAGGGGAAGAAAGAGGCCCGTACATAGGAGGGAAGATACCCGGAACGCTCGCGTCCTTTCCTTGCGCCTCTCGGCTTCCAAGCCGCCGCGTGTCCCATTTCTTAGGAATTTTAACTTGCCTCCATGCGTCGTGTCGGCGTCGACGTTGTCAGCCCTGTCCCGCGTTTGTAACTCGGCGACGACTCGACGTAAGCTTGCGAAATAGCGGCAGAGCGTATCTCGCGCAGCCTCGTAAGAATAATACCGATGCTCGTGGCAATAATGTTTATTGACTTCGAGGGGCGAGGATAAAGAGAACGCCGCGTTCATTTCGAGCTCAGGTAGCATCTATGTAAGATGAATGTCCCAATTTCTGCTCATTTAAGGGGTTAGTCGTCGGAAAGGGGGTGGAAAAAATTTGTTTGCGATCAAAATTTGCAGGGTAATTGATTAATTCTTTAATAATAAATCAACCAGTCGAAAACTATTTAAGAAAGATATTTCAAGATGTTTAACTACTAGTAATTTGTAATTAAATGTAATGTTTTAAATGTCCTTAATTCTGCTCACGAAAAATAGCGATGTACGTATTTCTACTCACCATTTGTACCAATTTCTGCTCACATAATATCTTCTTTTTTCGGGTTAAAATAAGTTACATCTTACAGTAAACCATAAAATAACAATAAACAAAAAAATGAAATGCCTTCGAATAGAAATAGAGGTTACAGCATGTATTGAATTGTCGGGTTATGTTGCTAAAATTTTGGTGAGTAGAAATGCGGACACGACGGTGATTCACTTGACCCTAAACCTAATCACCTGTTTTCTACTTAAAATAATCAAGAATAGTAAAAAATCTACGTCCAGAGCACAATACGGTATCTGTTTTTGTTATTGAATAAGAACTTTTACTGCAAAAGCTATTTTCTGCCCAATTATCGAATACCAATAGTGACCCTGTTCCTACCAGCTAAAACACGGTTGAAAAATCAGAGTCTCTCATTTTAAAAGTTTTTCATATGCTGCACTTCGATTAGCCCCAAGCTCGTGCAACACTCGCCCAAATGTTCAAATAATTTATAATTATTTTGTTGTAACTACAGTACAAACGTGACGCTTATAATAATAAGAAAAATACGAAATGAGCAGAAATGGGGACACGAGCAGAAATTGTGACATTCGCCTTATGTCCTGTTTTTACAGCAAGATTTACCAAAAGAGGAATGCACGAGAAATTGTTGATACTAATTTAAGCTGAACGATTGAAAAGCTACAGGTGCCCAGAGACTAATAACAGAGCTAAGGGTATCCGAGCGATGTTACGCAGAGAACCGGACAAGGCGTAAACGTGAAACGGCCCCGTTACGCGATTACAAAAGCACGCAGGAGCAGAAATAACGCCGCCTCGCGATTTATAGACTTCGAAGAGCGCTGCAAGATAAATCCTCGCGTGCGATAAATCTGCACCGCGGGCACTCAGCGGCCAGAGACAGCACGTGACGCGCATCGCTGCGACCAAATGACAATGTAAATAATATCGGGGCAACGGTACTCATTATGCCACGTAGAAGGGCATAGAAATGGGTGGCGGAGAGTGGCCGTTATCGGTCGCGCGGACCAACCCGTCAGGACCGCTGCGGCGGGAAGAAGACGCGCGCGGACGATACGGCTCCCACCGCGTTTATGGCCCAGCAACGAAATCTAGAATCTTTCGCGGCCCGGGATCGCGCCGGTAGATCTCCGCCGGATCCGCGATAAATCCGGATGGCCGGCGGATCTCGTTTTATCAGCTCGGCGTGATCGCGCGTGGCGCGGCGTGTGCGTGCTCCGCGCGTAGGACCGGCCGCGTCGAAAAACTGATTTCTGGACTCTGGATGTATACCGCTCGATCCTCCAACAGTCGTATTTATGTCTTTATTCGTGCGGGGGATACCGGTTCCGCCGGTGAACACGATCTCGGGCGGATTCTTTCTGCGCGCACACGATACGCTTTGTCGCCGTTGTTCTTGCGCGCGCGAGTCGGGGCTGCCAGCCGGCCGATTCGAAAGTCGCGGGCGAAAAAACGTCGACGGCGGGTCGGTGAAATGAAAGATTTCATTACGTCCCGGCCGTTGGTATTTCTCATTTTTGCCGGCCGCTTGCTCATCTTTAACCGCTCTGTATTTCGTTGAGGAGCCAAGGGTAGACGGTGAGTCCGAGTTCCGTGGTTTTGCACCGCGTCGGTCGTTCTGGATAGATATTAACGTGGAATGGTACGGTTATCGTGTTCGTTATTCGCGTCAGGGGATGGGGAAAGGCTCCACGAGCAGATTTCAGCGTTCTTCGTTGCGTTAACTTAGTTTCTCATCGGTGGAGAATGTGACATTATCGGGTGCTTGGTTTATTCGTGGGAACGTAGAACAGGGAAGTAGAAACGCCCGGTGCCATAACAGACACTATTGCATGAGTAGAATAGGAAGAACTTTGAAGGGGGAATAGGAGGATTGGGTTGGAAGAAACGCACAGATTAGCAAGAAATACCTGTTGGCTAAGTAGGCTGCAGCATAGGGCGGCTTTGGACGAAAGAAATTGGAAAAGGTAGCGGTATGTTTATGTCTGTAAAATGTCTACCTATTTCTCTGATACCGAGAGTGAAGGGAGATCTTCAAACACAGAGGCTTGAGACAATTTTAAAAATTATTCACTTCTTTGTGTAGCAAATTAGCAATAACTTATGTGTGAGTTTTCATATTAACTTTTCGTGGTCACACCTTCTTATAATCACAAATTGGTTACAAGGGATTGACTACACCTCAGCGTCAGTTTTGAGTCACCATTCTCCTATTTTGAGTCTTTTAAGTTTTGAGCGATTGTACATTTGTATTTGAATAAACAGTTGTGCATAAAAGCGATTGTTTTGTTAAAATGCACTAAATTTTTAAATTTTATTTTTAAGGTCTAAAAATTTACAGAAATATTGGCAGAGACATATGTTGGGGTGCGAAACACCCCGTGGGATCACGAAGGGTTAAGGGGTCTTTCCACTGTGACGCCCTAAGGTACCGCTGTTTGGAACTTTTTTTTTGTCACAAAAAATGTGTTTACCAAATTGAAGCTTTTTCTATTTGTTAATACGTGCTTTGATAATACAAAATTATTTTTTGCATATTTTTTTAATGCTTGCTTGCGCCAAAATAAGTGGGTGTAATATGCGCTGTAAAATAAAAGACGTCTCGGCTGCGTGGTCGATTTTGGAAGAACCGTGTGGCTGAAACAAAAAACTCAAAAAGATCTGTACTCATAATGACTGCCGCTATGGCAGGGTCTAAGATTAATTAGATTGATGAAGAATTAACAAAATGGCCGACGTCCAAATTTGAACTATCGAAATTAGCTAAACTTTTTTAATCATTCTGCGACGCAAACGATGAGCAAAAAACCAACGAAAATGTGTGATTCTAATCCGGGCCATAGCGGCAGTCATACTGATTACAAAAATTAGAAATTTTTTTGTTGTATTCTCAAAACACATTAATAAATAGAAAAAATCTTCAATTTAGTAAACACATTTTTTGTGACAAAAAAAGTTCCAAACAGCGGTACTTTATTAGGGCGTCACAGTGGAAAGACCCCTTAAATTAATTCTAAAAGTGTCTGAACTCTTTTAAATTAAAATATTTGCTGATATTTCTCGAAAAGGGCGGCAGACGTTTGTTAGCCTAGGGGCGCCGAATCTCCAACTCCGCCCTTGCAACCTCCTTATACATATTTCTTCAAAAGAAGTGAAAAATCGAGTAGGTTAGAAACGTTTCTAGGGACCTACGTACCTAGGTACGTAGCATAGTTAAAATGAAGTTCGTAAAATTGTTGTGCCACGCGGAAGGTGTTACCCTTCGTAGGAAAATAAATTAACGTTCTCACAGAAGATCGTCCGTGCGCCAACCTACACTTACGGGGGCTCGCAATAAAGCGTACCGCCAAGCATCGCGTTATCGCGACCGTTTGAGGGAAGAAAAAATATTAACGACACACGGCACTCCACGGATTAGAGAAACGGCATTATCGTAGGACGAGAGGATGGTTCTGTTGTGGAGCGGGGCCGATCGACGAGGGCAGAGAAGGCTGTCATAAAAGCGTGGAAAGCGCAGGAAAGCCCGTTGAAAGAAGTCTCGAAAGGGGACGATGGGACGGCCGTGGCGCACGCATCGTAATTTGCAAGTTATTCCGCGCGGCTATACGGATCGGATAACGAAACCGCGGGACGGGCACAGATCGTTATCCGCTCGTTCTCGAAATATTCCTCGGGCGGACGACGTAAATCCAGGGAACGCATCTAAGTAACAAAAGGAGTGCTCTCCCAGGCGTTTCACGCATGATCGATCGTGCCGCGCACCAGGGAAAGCAGTCGAAAAGATTCCATCGACCCTGCGTGGGTGCGCGTAAAAAGATTGCTGGATCTTCTCCGATCGTTCGAACATAATAACAACCTATGCAACAACCGCTACAATTTCTTACATTTTATTTACCGAGATTTTGGTCGAGGGTTTATTTCTCTCGTCGAGCGACTCTATCAGCCGCTGAGGATTGTGCTCGCAGTTGATTTACACCCGGTATAAGAATACCTACATGTCCTCGTTACCCTCGTAGATCATCGCCACCCTCCTGCCGGCGGATTTACGATAGCCGAAACGCCTCTCTTTTCGCGCAAACGAACTGATATTCTAGGCGCGGCTGGCTTCGTTAGCCGATCGTCGATCTCGATGGAAACTCCTCACGGTTAGTTACACCGGAGCCTTCTGTACGCCACTGCTTTCCCAATCAACGGTCGCCCGCCGAACTGCTCACGGCGTGATCCTTCTAAAAAGGGGTACACTTCTACGCCTGCACCCTCTCTTTGCTTTGCGCCGTTGTTCGGCTGGCGCGCTTAAAGGTCCTCCGCTAACAAGATCTTTCCTTACGGTTAAAAAAAGAAAGGCGAACGGTGATCTGGGGATCCATGTGGGAAACCTTCTAGAGCTCCCAATTCGGAGCTCGAAAAACAGAAAAGTGATAGACAGTACACGATGGTACCCTATACTAGATCCATAGAAATGGCGCTAAGAATTACACGCGAAGGAAGAGTTGAAAGGTTTCTAACCCCCTTGGAAGAGCAAAGCTTCTTGCCGAAAATGGGGAATGTCCACCGTCCACCAAAACGTCCACAGATATGAAACGAGACGTTAAGATGGGGAGAGTAACATTTGCATCGACCAGCTTGATCCTGATGGCCCTTCTATCCACCCGATGGGATCGCGCGGCAAGTTCAGAAACGTGGAAAGATGGCGTGGATCCTCTCCCACGGCGCCAATATAACACCCGTTGGCTCGCGCCCGCCGCCGCCTCCAGCAATAACATAATGGCACAGGAAGAGAATGCGTTTGACTCGCGATCCAACACGCCCGTGGAATCCGAAGAGCTCCGCGTACGAGCGGCCAAACATCCCCAGTATTCCTCGCCGAAAGCATAAACCGCTCGACGGCCGTTGTTTATTGTTCACAGTTTACGCCAGGTTTACGCGTGCTCCGGGCCCCTCTCGGCCCTCGAATACGGGCGATTTCCAGAAAAAGGAGCCCGACTGGGGAGAAAGAAATGAACCGGCGGCGGAGGAGAAATCCCCGAGATCTCGCGATTCGATCTCCGGCTTGGCAGAACTCCATTTTATTCTACGAAGCCCAGATACCGAGCGGGCAACTGGGAGGAGGGCAAACGACCCCTTCGCGTCGCGTAATTGCTACTCCATGGAACAATACGTATCGGTCTCGTTACTGGCGATCGATAAACGTAAATTGATGCACCCCTCGCCGTACAGGTGTTACGGTCACTGACAATGAATCGCGCGCTTTGGATGATGCTTGATGCACGACCTTAACGAAAGTGAAACGGGGAGATCGCGATATTTATCGTAATGGGATCACTGCTGTTGGAGAATTAACGGAGGTTGCGTTATATGGAGTGCATAGGTGGGAAATGCTTCGGCAAACTAGTTTCTTCATACAAATGCGTAACTAAGGTAATTATACAGAAGAGGCCACGTCTCACCGAATTTGATCACCTTCAAATATGTTGTAATGGTCATCCTTCTGAACAACTTTTTCCTATACATGTTACCACCGCTCGGTTTTAGTTTCTGAGATATTCGCAAAAAACTGTGATCGGTAGATGGTTTGGGTTTGATGGTTTAGCGGCCCAAGTTTTGAGAGAATGAAGATAAAAGTGTGTAAATCGCCCAGAAGTTGGCGGCCCCCGGTACAGTGGTTGTATTGATGGACTAGCGAGACACAAGTCCAAAATCATGACCATCCAAAATGGTCATACCACAAGCTATTGAGTCAGAGATACCGGAATGATATGGTAAGTAGTAAATCAAGCTTCAGCCATGAGTACTTTAATTTCCAACGAACAGAATTAAAATATGATCATGAAAATGGTGATTTTTTTCAATAGCTTTCGTTGGAAAAGCTCTAGATGTCCAGAAATCTCATGGAACCTGAAAATTCTTGTGCTGTTTTGTTCTATTTACTTTATAGAGTGCGTATCCACAAGTTATAGCTGTAAATATTTGCAACTTTGCATAAATTTTATACATAATTAAAATAATTCTATCTTCAGAAATGATGATGTTAGGACCTAAAATGTGTAATTCGTTCTAAATAACGTGGTTGTAAACAATTTCTCTCTACAAAACACAGTTCATATTCGCTTTCTACATTTGAAGAAACCCCAGAATACGAATTTTGGCTTCAAAAACCCTTGCAGGCCGAGGTGAAAGTTTTAAGGGTGGTAAAACAATATGGATGGTGTTTTTCAAACAAATAATAAACATTCCCACCTAACTGATGATTTAGCTAGATTGTTATTTATAGGGCCCTAAACCATCTGACCCAAACCAACTACCGATCAAAGTTTCTTGCGAATATCTCGGAAACTAAGGCCGAGCGGCGGTAACATGTATAGGAAAAAGTTGTTTAGAATGATGACCTTCGCAACATATTTCAAGGTCATCAAAATCGGTGTGCCCTTTTCTATATAATTACCGCAACTTTTATTTAAATCACGTTCTTATAATCTCTAACGGTACAACGTCGGAAGCAACGAAGCCGAGCCTTCTCGGCAAGAAATTCCCTAGGAATTCAGCCGTATCAGAATCAAGGTTCGCATAGTTGTTCGCGCGATACCCCGTTCCATTGGTTGCTTAGTACGTCCGGAGGGCAGCTCGAATATTTTACCTTATATGTGCGTCCGGCTTTCGTTAGTGGCAATGAGAAGAAAGAATAGGGGGGAAAAAACAGTGCGAGACCATCGCGAAAAGATCGAGGCCTTCTGTTGTTTGTCGGTGCGTCGCGAGACGTTGATTTAGATGGCTGTGATTTCCGAGTTGGCTACTTGTTGTCCGAGCCGAGTCGGATGGCGATTGGTGGCGTGCACCGTAGACTACACGGAAGGTGTGCGAATCTGATTCTCTTCTCCTCCGTACCCTTCGCCCGATTCATTCCGTCCCCCGTCTGCGCAGCGCCACAGAAAGTCGCCACTAATGACACAAAGAGGAATGCTGTCCGGCAGCGCGCGAACGCGCCGGTAGCCATTTGTAATTCGCTAAGAAAAAGTCGAGAAAAAGTCGAATCAAAGTGTGATGACGGAGGCGGAGGGCCAGCTACTCGCAATTAGCGATGCATGCTGGCAGCTATAATTAAAATTGTACGGTAACCCCCCCTCGCCCGCCCAGCACGCTGACTTTCATATCCTTTCGCTCGCCTCGCCCCTGTTGCTGGTCTAATTCAATTACCCGCGAAAGGTCATCAGACGTTCGTTAGAATAATAACCGAGTTTCATGGCTCATTACGTGGATAGATGCACCGAGAATTGCGCGCCACCTTCCTCTTGATCTCTTATTCAGTTTTTCCTCATTACGCGCCCGTGCGTTTCCCAATCGTCGCCAGTGCCCGTCGCGTGCACTATTTATCTGAATCTTTTGTGCCGGTTTATGTGCTCGTGTTGTTTGTCAGGGCAGACAGCTTCGACAGTTTGTGAAAGCGTGTGCCTTGTAAGTCAATGTGCAAACTAATCATTATCTCTCTATGTTCTTACTTTGATGCGCATGGAAGATGTTGCAAGTGTCTTTATTCTATCTCCACGTGTGCTTCGCGTATCCATACCTATCGCGGAAATAGTTGAGTCTCACAGTGGGGAAATTTTGCGATTCTATGGCCGAAACTACTGAAATGAATTTTTTTAATTTTACAAATTTAATACAAATGTCAATTGAAGAACTATATCGATTTTCGTGGTAGAAACCTGAAAACTTATTTTTAATATATAAAATTTGGCACTTTTATGTTCTAATATATGAGAAACTACATTATCCGAAAAACAGCGCTTACAAAAATTGGGGAGCATCAAATTTTGAGGAGCGACAAATTTTGGGGAGCAGAAGATTTGGGGGGACGACATTTTGGGGACGCCAAATTTTAGGAAGCGATAAATTTTGGGAAGTGGCTAATTTAAAGCGAAAGAAATCGAGAAATTTTTAAACACAAAGGCTTGAGACAGCTCTAAAACCAATTCACTTCTTTTTCGTACCTATATCGACTTAGCAATAATAAATAACTCATATGTGAGTTGCCATATTGAATTAATTTTGAAACTGTCTCGACTCTTTTAAATTAAAATATTTGATGACAGCCTAGGCGCGCCAAATCTCCAAATCCACCCGGCTACTTACGACATTATAATCCAATTTGGTGATTAATAAACAGTCTATCTCCCGAGCACTTCACCAACCCTCTTACGCATAGCTCAAGACTTCTGATTTCTTAAAAATCTGTTGATTGAAAGGCACGAGTTGCTCTTCCTTTCTCCATACCAACATGTTCTTCAATTAACGTACAATACCCGCCACACATTGTCGAAACTAATGAATGTCCGGAGCAACTGAAATACGCTTGCAGTAATTAAGTTTTTATTGCCGTCCGTTGGCGCGTTACATCCCGGCACATTGTATCGGTTCCCCGGCGATTTGAAGAAAAAAAACCACTTTCAGAAACGAAAAATAAGAAGAAGAAACAACCGCGCAGCCGACGATGACAGAGTCGACAGAATATTACAGAGGTCCGACCAGAGTTAATTCCCGCGGGCCGTGGAGAGGGACTGTTTTAATTAGAGAATCTAATTGATGGCCGCGTACGGCGCGGCTGCCGAGCAATCCATAAACGACTTCTTAGTGGCCGCGCACCTGGGCACCGCCACGGCGTTAATTACTCTCCTTCTGTGGCTGGGTCCTTCCATCTCTCGACCCACACTTTTTTTCCCCACCCCGGCCCTACCCTCCCGCCCTCCCCGCGTGCGTGCGTTTTTTTCTCCAGCTCTCTCTGGATGGAAGCGGCGCGAGGGGGCCGGCGTATAAAGGGGGCAGCGGAGGGTTAAAAAAAAAAAAAGGAAGAAAAGAGTAGGAGGAGCAGGAAAACGTAGGATCGCCGTGAGGGAGATGGAAAGGGATGCGAGGCCGTGTGGAAGAGGGCCGAGGTGGAGGGAGCAACAAGTGTCCCCCGTCGCGAGGCGCAAAAGCATTCCTAATTACGCCCCTGCCCTTGGAGCGAGACGAGACAAAAAGCGCGTTGATTACATTTTCGTATAATTTCATCGGCCGGCTCTCGCCATTAAGAGCCGCCACCGCGCGCAAATTAGATCGATTCCTTAATGCCCCCGGAGCCGCGTAATTGGTTCTCATTCTCGGAAGCTGACGGTGAAATCGGATATCTGTCGTGTAGCGAGGCGGCCCAGCCCTGGCACCGGCGGGGACCGGTCAGCGTAATTGCTTCTCCGACTGTTTTGCGGTTCCGCGCCGAAACCGCCTCGGCACCGAGGAATATCGTTAATGTCGCGATACGCGCCACCCGATAATGAAGCGAGAAACGCTTTTTTGCCGGACACCTTGCGGGATGTTAATGAATCGCGCGGGGCTCCGCCGGGGCCCACTCCGTTCGGCGCATTAACTCGTCGCGGGCCTCGCCGGGTACCTCACGGCCTCCGCGGTCGTTACGCGTGTCGTGATTACCAGCGAAATTGAAAATATTCGCTAGTACGGCCACCGCTCGGTGAGTATTTGCGGCCAAGCGCGCCGCGGATCGAGGTATTCATCCTGTGCGGTGATTGCAGAACTCGCGAGGGAGGTTTTTTTCTGCGCGGTGCAATTGTCAACGGCGACGGGGCCAGGCGGTTTGAAATTTCCTTCCTCGGTGCACGGCGAGGGAAGCTGCAGACGTTTGTAGGAGGCATGTCTTTGGTTGCCAGGCGTGTGATAGTGGTGACTCGATGGTAGACCTCTAATCTAGTTATAGAATTTGGGTGGTGATCTTTTGTTTGAGAATTCTCAGTTAACGAGAACGACTGACACATTCGAGGGCCATCGCCACTGCTCTTCTATTTGTTATGACAGTTGAGGGACCTTATTTTTCGTTGCCAGTGATTAATTGGTAGCAGCTGCCTGGATTCAGGATTCAAGTTGAAACACAGAAACGATGCCCGCGCTGCCTGCAGAAACTATCAATACGGCCCTGGTTTTTGTTACAGTGGTACAAAGTAGACAGCACCAAAGTCCGCGAGGATTTGGTCCGTTTGTGGATTCCCCTTGGAGCGGGGCCTCAGCACGACCAGCCTGACAAAACCGCCGAAATCTTTCTAATGAAATCCGCCGAGAGATCAGACTCTTTGCCGTTGCAAGCATGGCATTCTCTGGCAAGATCTGCTTTGTCCTGGTTCATCAGCCGCACATCCATAAATGGGTGAGTGTACCGACCAGCTCGAGCTTCGAAAAATTGCAGAATCCGCACGTCATTAATTCCCCCATTCTTTTTCCCGCTCGTCCTTTATTACGTTACCCCGCTTGATCCTTTCACGTTCAATTCAGTTTTTAAGATTCATACCAAATACGACGCTCGGTGTACTCGTGGGGAGTGTTGATACACATGTTTTGCAGAAATTTGTGGGACAATTTGTAACGTGCAAATCTCTCGTAACAAAAAGAATTACCCCCCTGAAAATTATAGCTCTAGTCGTGGGACATTTCAATAGTTATTCGCAAACTACGATATGTACTTGATTACATAACTTCGGGCAACATCAGAGCAGTGAAACGAGTAGGTGTGGGTTAAAATTAGTGTTGTATAAAGCTCGAGTCTTCAAAGCTTTAACATTAATGACTCAGCCTTTAAGGCTAATATCATATGAAGCTCGAGCTCTCGAAGTTCGAGGTTCAAGCATTGAGGCTCAAGCCTCGAAGCTGAAGGCTCTTGTGTTTAATAGTAATGAAGTTAACTCCAAGTCCTTGATATTATGTCTTATTTTGTGCAACCACTATTGTAAAACGTTAAAATTAAACACAGAGTAAAATGCTTTTTGATGGTTCCACTAATTAGTTGGATTGTGTTTTAATAATACAATAAAAGTACAAAACTATACAATAGTATTTTTTGTAAGTGTAGTCATTTGTAACAAAACTCTTTGATAAAATTATGATAAAACACAAAAAGAACAACACAATCGCTATAATATAAATTTCAGTATATTATCTGGTCTTCTTATAACATTTGTAGCGTTCCTGCTCACTGCATTCTTGGTTTGAACGTTTCTCAACATAAAATTAATTGATCATTGTCGTACAACACCAGTGTTACGACTGAGCTAACCGAGCAGATTATAAAGGCGATTTAACCAATTTTGTTTCAATCGTCAAGGGAACCGAATAACATATTCACTTCACCACTTACAATTTATACGACTCGAGCCTTCGAGCTTGAAGACTCGAGCTTTAAAGGCTAGAGCTCTCACGGCTACAGGGTTCGAGCCTTAAAGGTTCGAGCCTTTAGAGTTTGAACCGCGACTCGAGCTCTTAAAGCTCACGGCTCCAAGCTCATTCTAACAACACTAGTTAAAACATTCTGTCAGATAACATTATCTGGCAGTTACTCACGTGGACTTTTCTACTTAATTTGACTCGTCACTTACACGTTGAATATTGGCAGCTGAAATATTTTCACTTACCAGAGCGATATTTTTCAGTCATAAAATCTTATCAACTTGCAATAGAAACTTATCCTTTTCAACTGAATAATTGATAGAAATCTAGAGTGTCTAGAGAAGTCGTTTAAACCTCCAGCAAACAAGACAATTTTCGTTGTTACACATTCATTAAACAATCAGATG
The DNA here is from genome assembly GCF_050908995.1 of Andrena cerasifolii. Lineage (NCBI taxonomy): Eukaryota > Metazoa > Arthropoda > Insecta > Hymenoptera > Andrenidae > Andrena > Andrena cerasifolii. The sequence goes on from NC_135123.1 coordinate 15,377,437, forward strand.
CCTCGCATGAATGTGACATCTATCCTCAAACTTCCTCTAAAATCAACGCGCAACCCTTCCCATAAACCCCCTGCGAGAATCCTACCTCACACCCAAGGATTAACCCCGCATACATCAAACTTCATTCACAGTCCCCAGTACATGAAGATCAATCGACTAAACAATTTAAAAAAAAAAAAACTAATACACCCGGAAAGAATGAGGAAACACCCCCTTTTCCAGCACTCGCCCGTAGAAAGCTAGGGTAAGTCGAGGTCCGAGCGAAGGCAGAGATCGTTCGCGAGGTGATGAAAGGAGGCTTTCCCTTCTCGCCGGTTAATTAATAACCACGCAGATACGATCTCCGCCTATCTCGCTGTCCGATGAAGCTCGACAAGCTGGTGGCAAAGGCCCTGGCATGGCCGTGCCGTGGCCGGGGTCGGCTGCGTGAGGTGGGCCCCTTCGAACAGAGAAGACGATAGGAGCAGCCAGCAGGGCGCGCGCGCGATGGAGAGAGAGACGGCGAGAGGAATGGTTATTGATGACCAGCTTTGTTTGCCCCCCGAACCGTTTATTAAAATCCAACGCGGGTGATTAACCTCCACCGACTGCGTCGCCCTGACAGCTACCAAGAGGAACACCTCCGCGGCTCGGTGTGTATATGGGACTGGCCGGGGGAACCGTTTATTAAAATCCAGCACGGCTGGGCCCGAGCTACTAGGCGGAACAGCTCCGCGGCCGCTTCATGAATTAGAATGATGTAGAAGTTTCTTCGTGGCTGCTCGTCAGCCGGATTGAGCAATTAACGCATTACCAAGCGGACGGGTTCACGGTCCCTGGGCCAGGCTCGCGCAGACCGTTCGAGGGGGATAAATTCGCGATGAAATATGGATTTTCTCCGGGCCGTTTTTATTGATCGTAAACGAGGGCGAAGTGTATCGTCGTCGGTGTAACGTTCGTAAAAGTCAATCCATCGGGACGGTTAATATTATTCGCGGGGCAATAAATATCAGTGAAATATGCAAAATTTGCCCGAGGGGGTTGGGGTAAAGTGTATTTTATACATCATATGCTAATGGTGAGTGGAGGTGGAGGTACATGGTTTTGAGGGTAGCTGGGGGAAGATGTTTGTACTTGCTGGTTTAGTTTCAGGTGTGGTGAATGTTTGCAGACTGTAGACAGTGATTTTTAACTTTATTGCGGTGTTATCATTCATTGAATTGATGATTCTGTTTGTTGGAAGGTGGATGAGATTGTCAATTGGAGGGTGCGAGGAAAAACAGGGAATGTCACAAAAAAGATTTAACGAGAAAATGAAGTTTTAATATTTTAGTCCACCAGTAAAGAAACAAGGTTCGATGAATTTATTGAAAACTGTGAAAAATGATTAAACTCATTTTAACTTTAAAGAATTAGTTAAAAATTAACATTAAATTGTCATTATAAAATTATTAATAAATAATATTTTTGCATTAGATGCTTGAAATGCAAGAATTAAACCTTATTATAGTATTAAACTAATAAGAATTTCTCGAGAAATTTTATAATTGCTTATTTCTTATTTCTCGAGAAATACTATAATTTCTCGAAAAACTTAAGTCTAGGAAAAAATTATAAATCTCATTTATTTTCGTAAATGAATGTATTACTAGTTAATCGCGAACGTATAACCACATCTACAATTCATAATACATCTTATTAATAACATTAGAACCTATATGAATTCCAATAGAAAATCACAGTACAGAAGATTCGATATTATTAACTGCTGAAGGTGCTCTTAAATTCTTAATTAAAAATTTAGAAAAATTGTATACTAAATTAAGTACCTAATGAGTTTCTTGTGGCTATTAAAGAAGAAACATTGAAAAGAAGAGATAAGACTATTGTACCCCGTATAAAATTTTTGCAAGATCCAGAATTTCTTCCAAAAGGGTCAAAAGACGCATTTTTTCATTTAACAGCCAAAATAGATATTTCTAAAACGTCAAAATATAGCAGTAACAGATTTTGCTAAAAAAAAATAGATTCACTGACGCTACATTAGACGCATTGTGCTATTTAAAAATAAATTTTAAAACCAAAAAGAAATGTTTCGCTTTGTACAAATTTTTTTATTAAATAAATAAATTTAGCAATTATATTTAATATCTATTTTCATTTACACAAATTTTGTATAAATTAGACAGGAATAATCATTTAGTTAAAGTTTTCTTGTGTTTTTGATAAATATTATCAACATTATTCCAAAAATATAATTTTTGCAATATTTCTTTCAATTTCTCGAGAATTCTCAAGAAATGTGATCTCATTTCTGATTTCTCGAGAAACAAAAAATATCGAGAAATCAGGAACACTAGTTGCATCTTGTAATTGGAGAACTTTTAGCGATGCACGAAGGAGTTCGCAATTTCACCGAGAATTTAAAGCAGAGATTATTTGCAGCTTCAAACGGAAGAGTAACTAGGAGTGTATAATATTCCGCGTTCCAAATTGCATCGCGTTATCGGTTGGCCGTGTGCCGTGAAATATCAAGATAACGTTCGCAGATACGTTCAAACAGTAATACGACGGTATCAGATAATTTTGGTCATGCGCAACCTCTTAACTCTCATAATCTCGCGAATCATCTGGTCGTTTCGAAGGCATTCTGATTCTCCGTCCAAATTATTACATCGACAATATGATGTCTCACCTCCAGAGCAACCGAATCTCTCCTGCTAATTAAACCCGTGTTTCTTCAATAATCGACGCAGTGCGCTGCGATAATTTCCACCAGGAAGGAAGCTACGTCTGCCACAGATTTATCCAAAATTTCCGAAGATCAGAATTCCGCTTGGACACGGAGCATAATTGCGGAAGAGGTCAGACGTAACGTGCAGGCATGGGGCTGAACAGCAATTAGCAGCCATCGCGTCGCCGAGCTTTATTATGCGCATTCACGGCGAGTCCTACGGAGAAAAGGACGCAGAGGGTCCAAACTAGGATAAGAAGAACGACGAAGGAGTCACCTGGGTGACGTTCACGTGACGTTACAACGCACTCCCGCTGAGAATATTCATTACATACCCTTATGGCTGATCCTCCGCGTCTTGGTAGCTCCTGGCATCGGGGTCCGTTCGCTCGTCTCGCAAATTAATCATAATTAGCGGTGAGATGTCCTCCGTCGGTCGGTGCCGAGGAACGGGGGAGCAGGGGTGTATGGTAGCGAGAGAGGGGGATAAAAAGAGCAGAGAGGAGCGAAAGAAAGGAGAGGACGAAAGAAAATCAGGCAGTCGAAGCGTGCATCCGCTCTCTGGACTCTCGACAAGGGTCTCGACGTGGCCTTTTCGAATCACCACGCCATCCTGATTTTATTTTCGGGGCAAATTGCGCGCAATTTCCGACAAATGGGCAGGTGTCCGCGTACGAATCCTTTTCGCGGCTCCTGACGTCAATTAACAATGATTGGTCGCTGTCGAATGGTTATTACTTCTAATTGCCGGCCGGAAATGTTCCCCTTCGACCACCAGTTTCTGTTATTTCCACGGTCCCTCGATTGTATCTCGATGCAAATTCGGTTGTTAGAGTCTGTTTGCTTCGCGGTATACGGAATAATTATAGCCCGCCTATTACCGCTCTCTGCTCTACTACTATTATTCCCCGCTGGTGCCTCTGGACGTGCGGTTTGCCGCGATTACCCCCGGCCGCTTTTCATATCGTCGAGAAATGCGAAAAGAGAGGCAATTCAGCCCATAAACCGCAACCGTGTAATCCGATGTTTGGCTGTTTCATATCTCCCGTAATCGGTTTAAGATCTTGCACCTTCGTTTGCGGCCGATTAAGGGAGAACAATGTAACGATTCCCGGCGGAATGATTGCTGAGGTAAAGCCTCGAGGATATCGGGAATAATGAAACGAGTGTTCGCGTAATCACTAAGTCGTAATTATAAGTTAATGGGGCAAGCCGGTGGGATCGCCGCTTAGGGATAAAGCGAACGATTTTTAGGAATCCCTGCCCTCCTTCGTCGCGTACGATGAATGCTGTCGAGCTGATCGGCCAGAGCATCATCAGTGGGCCGCGTGGCTGTGAAAAAATACGTCGATCGATCAGGAAGGAAGGGGTGGAAGACGCCGCGCCGAAGGTAACAAAGTCAGACAAGGAGATGGGTATCTATCAGATTCCAAAGTCAGACGGAACCCAGTAGCCAGTTTTTGTGAGATGGGCCCTACCGTGTACGGAACTTTGAGACGGCCGTGAGTGCCTGCTAGAGGGAGACGATCCAGGGAGGAGGAGGCTGTTTAGTTCCGTGCACCACCTGTTATCTTCTCGTCTCCTCTTCGACTTTCCCCCCCTGTCCTTATAAACCTGACTTCCAAAGGGTGACCAAACGCACAGCTTTGTTTCTCGCACAATCTTCCTCGACGATGCTCGCAAGAGGCGCTCGACACTTCCAAGGATATGCTAAATAAAAGCGTAGCTCGTCCCGCGTCTTTGGACTTTGAAAAGGGTCATAAACCTTCCGCTGTGTCGCTGACCAATCCAGCCTTTCGCTGGTTCGTATTTAAATCTCTTTGTCCCTTTCTGGAAAAAGTTTGCGTGGCTCATCTTCGCGATGTCGCTAGAATCTGTTACTCTCCCTTTTGCGTCTTGCTGCAAGTTTTTCTGCCCGAATGTGTATGGGTGACAGTCAATCGCGGATTGTCAAGCACGCTTGTCAGTCGTGCTCGACAGCGTATAGGCCACTTTACTTTTTCATTTATGTAGCGTTCTCTTCTACCTGTCGACAACGATGTGCGCAACGGAGCCGCCGCGCGTACGCTCGCGCCGCTGCAGGGTAAATTCGATTTTAATGAGCGAACAGAGACCATGTGGCCGCTGCGCTGGAACTGGGTCGAGCATTGTCATAATTACCGCCGGCCGAATGGGTAATTTAATTTCGGGGGAAGGGATTGCGCGCCGCCCGAAAACACGTAATTACGCGCCGCCTCATTTTCACGGTGACCGAACATCGATCATTTCGTAAGTGGTTGTCGGTTGGATTTATAAGTCGAAATTGGGTGTCGGGCCAGACTCGCGGATATAGGAGAAAGTTGTTAACAAGACGTTAGGTGTCGTTGATATTGGCATTAAATTTACAGAATGGAATTGTACTGTTGGATGCAAGAAGTGCATATTTTTCATACACACGGAAGTTGTTGTAAAACTGTCTTTATAGAAAAGCATTCTTTTCTATATTTCTCCATTTTATGCAAAAAGAGCCTGGTAGAGCTATAATTAGAATTAATTTCACTGCGTAATTTATTACATAATTCAGATTTTAATAATGCAACTACAAAGGAGATGCCTATGCAATTTTTTTTAAATATTATTAATATTATACAAATTTTTTAAATATTATTATTTAAAAAAGTTGCATAGGCATCTCCTTTGTAGTTGCATTATTAAAATCGGAATTATGTAATAAATTAAGCAGTGAAATTAATTTTAATTATAGCTCTACCAGGCTCTTTTTTCATAAAATGGAGAAATATAGAAAAAAATGCTTTTTTACATTATTTTTTATTATTTACTTACTCTTTGCATAATAATTGAAAAAAACTAGAATATTGAAAGAATATAGTCAGAAAAATAGTTATAGATCGTGTCATGCTCAGGTTGATGTATGTTTGTCTTACAAGAAAAGATCCCCAAGCCGGAAATTCAAGAAATTATGAAACTTTGAGGATTCGTAGAGGATATATAGCACAATTTTTTTTTACCGATCTTATGTTATACCTCGCGAACTATAAGAGATAGAAAAAAGTTTTTAGACAAAAGTTACTTCTTTTAATTAAGGCTATCATTCGAAAACTTCCAGTTCTCCAGTTATAACAGAAAATTGTAAAATAGCCGGATTTTCAGAGGTCAATTTCACCACCTTAGAGTGAATTTGTGCAGCAAACAAAAATTACGTAATAAATATCTATATATCCTTCACATATCCTCAAAGTTTCATAAATTTTTGAATTTCCGGGTTGGGGATCTTCCCTTGTTAGATACGAGTTAGGTTGAGTTGGTCAACATCGATTCACAAAATTTACACTAGCTCTGTCAAATGCGGAAAAGAATGAGGAATCTAATTATGCGTTCCATGCAAAAAGGGCCTGCGTGTCCCGAGGCCGTTCTTGCATCCAACAGTAAAATTGTACCTAAGTAAGCGGATCTTAATCTATTTTCAAGCTCCACTAACTACAATTTAAACCCACTGCTCGTTAATAAATCAACGAATGCACATTGTACGAAAATATCAGGAAGGGTGAAAAATCAATGAACTGGTCCTTAGGTTGACTGTACTTGGGGGAAAGGGTTAATGAGTAATTAACAGGGCGCAAACTCGTGCTCGAAGGAGGGTGGTTTCACGGAGGCTGGTGTGCCGGAGACCCTCGGGAACCGCCCCTCGGTTATAATTAGTGGTCATAGGACAGGCACAGAGAGAAAGCCAGAAATCTGCTGGTTTTCGAGGGGTAGGCGAGGCGGCGCCCACACGCTTTTCCATTAGACGCGAGAATTCGCGCCTGCGCCCCTCGATTAATTACGGAGAGGGTTGCCAATCGGAAGGAAAGCCGGAGTGCGCGGCCCGGACGCGCAAACGCGCTAATGATAATTACTGACCAATCCCAGAATCCTGCTGGAAGCGAAACGAGCGGAGAGCAGCGCGGAAAAGAAAGAGTTGAGGTGGCCCGGGGGGGTTGGAGCTTCGCTGAATGGAGACTCGCGCATGGGGGAAGGTTTCTTGAGAGGACGTTTTAAAGGTTCGAGAGAAAGCTTCTCACCCTTTTGTCAATTATTACACGCAGCGATGGAGGAGATATTGATCCTGATCAGGAATTGAAACGGTTCCGAAAATAACTGTTTCAAACAGTTATGTATCGGTTCTGACTGAAACAGTTACGAAGAACCGATATTCTGAGTAACTGTTATTAGGAACCGAAATTTCTGACTATATCGATTTCGGTTACGGTTCTACAGAACCGATATTATATCGGTTCTAAAACGGTTCTGGAATTGATTCTTGCATCGATTTTACAGGAATTGAAATAAGTAGATATTACGCTTACAGATTACTGTGTGTTAAGAATTTATTTTGAAGAAATATTTCTAAGAAATTAAATAATCTACAATTTTGTTACGGTTTAAGCGTATTACTAATATATCATTAACCAGGTTTCCGCTCATTCTCGAGCGATGCGGAGATAAAATAAATTAATAAAATAATTACTACCGACTAGTAATTTTATTAGAATTTCTAATTGAAGTTGCTTCTAAAAATGCACTTCACAAATGAGACTTGTGTACCCTGCGACAACCAAATCAGGAACGATGTTTTTATTTTATCGCACTGTTTCAACTCTTGGATGACTGTGCATGGATTTCTTTTTTCAAGAGATTGGCTTAAGCTAAAAATTGTTTACGTTAGGCCCGTTTCAAAGTTCAGCGGAGCGTCCGCGCTTCGCATGCGGAGCATATTTCCTATATGTTGTACACGAGCGTTCGTCCGCATCCGCACCACATGATTACTTTGACACAAACGGAAGCTTTCACACTTTCACAGTCAAGCGAATTCCGCCACGGAGTAATAAACAGCTACGCATCAAAACATTGACGTACTTAAATACGCTACTGAGATGCTGACTATTGAGAAATACTGTGAGAGCACCATCTACTAAAGTAAGCTCTGTAATCGGGTGAATCGCGTTACAGGACTGGTCTCACACAAGTATTGAAATATTGCAATAATGTTTTTGTCATTAAATAGTCTGTTAAATTTTACAAAATCGATCATCAAACCGTCGAAATTCCCAATACTGCCAATTACACGTGACAGCTAACCAGATTAGACTGCTTTAATTTTCGCCACCAGATTGCGTAGCGGAAATAAGAAAATGCCAGTAGCAAGAATAGACGTCTGCGTTCAAATTGCGCTGACAAAATAAATCCATGCACAGCCATCGGAGAGTTAAAACATATAACAATTTCGTAGGAACAATATAAGAATCAATTTACGAACCGAAATAAACCGACTCCAGAACCGTTTGAGAACCGATATAGAACCGAAAAAGTAACGGTTCTAGAACCGTTATAACCGGTATAATATCGGTTCTAGAACCGCTATAACCGGTATAATATCGGTTCTAGAACCGCTATAACCGGTATAATATCCGTTCTAGAACCGCTATAACCGGTATAATATCGGTTCTAGAACCGCTATAACCGGTATAATATCGGTTCTAGTCGGTTCTAGTCTAGATATAGTCAGAAATTTCGGTTCCTTATAACAGTTATCCAGAATATCGGTTCTTCGTAACTGTTTCAAGAACAGTTTTAAACCCCTGATCCTGATCTTTGCAATCTATAATGAGCGAAGTAAAAATACCTGGGGCAGTGTTTTTTCGTTAGGGATATTGGAATCGCAAACGTGGGCGTTTCTGACGATCGAAGCAGCCCCCATTGGTACAGCCGCGCGTTTGCGCCGTACTAATTACTCATTAATCCTTTCACAAGCGCATGCTCAACGAGGAAAATGAGGCGTCCCTAAAGTGACGATAGGGGTATATCCCAAGGGCGTGCATATTTCACAGCGCCAAGGCACCTCCGCCGTTGAATGCCAACGGCCAATCCTTCGAGGTGTCGTCTCACCCTACCCCCTGAAATTAGGCTTCGATCCAAATAAAGGCACGCATATCCCATCAATTTTGTGCCCAACAACATATTTCAGCGCTGATAAAAATGGACGCGCAGCGGCCAGATAACGTCCTCCGTTAAACTTTATGGAATTCCGATTGCATCCTCCGCGTAGAATTTACAGGCGCGTTGGCGCGCGGCGAGACCGGGCACCGCCAAACCGCCCGATACGAAATCAAACAATGCAACGGATAAAGAGGGAGGCGAGGCATCTCCCGGCGATAGGGTGTTGGTATCGGTGGTGCAGCGTGACGAACGCATCTTCCTCGTGTATATCAGTACATAAACCGGTATTTCCAGGGGGTAGAGAAGGGGCGTCCGTGTGCGTGGTCCCGGCCACGTAAGAATGGCCGCGTCGTGTCGCCTGGCGTCCCTTCGCACAACCCTGCGAATTACGTATGCACCGGTGTCGCGGTGGTTCGCGGGCTCCTCGGTGTCTCGCGTCACATAAATCGAACGATATGAGCCTGGCCGGCCAATCAGAGCGGCCTTTACCACCGGGATAAAAAATGACCACAGTTGGCGCGATCTCCTCGCCACCGAGTGGACGCCACTAACGAACAAGAGCCTGCACGGACTCCACGCTCTGCCTCGATACCAACTAGAGCACATAATGCATAGTACCTACGTAGTGCACGCTGGGTAATGTATAGGTATACAGCGCTGCATCTACCAGCACCCTACGCCAACTGTGCCCTATCGAGAGTTACCAGTATCGCGGGCAAACTTGGAGAGGATCTATTTCATTTACCGGTGGAGTTGCTGTGTGGGAAATACAGCGGGAATCTGTTTATTTCAATGAAATTTTCACTTCAGGTGTTATGTATGTTTGACGAGCAGAGGATTTCGGGTATTCGCCTTCGATTGCTTTTGTTTTTGGAAAGGTTTTGGGGGCTGAAAAAATTGAAACACTTGTTTATTTATTTTGAAGAGTGAAAACACCCCTTAAAGTTCATAAGAAGAGGTACGAATACAAAAGTTCCTATTGTTAGTTAAAAGAATATTATAACATTGTGTATATTAAGTATTTATATCAAGTTTTATTCAACAGAATGTTATAATGTTCTTTAAGAGGGGAGGCCTACCCAGAAATTTTCGGAAATCGATATTTCGATTTTTGTATTTTCTTGAACTACATCTTGAAAATATTCCCTGAAAGTGTCAAGTTAATCCGACCAAAATTTACAAACTTGCACGCGTGTTCCTCGGTGTAGCGCTCAGACTAGTGTTCCTGATTTGTCGATATTTTTTGTTTCTCGAGAAATCAGAAATGAGATCATATTTCTTGAGAATTCTCGAGAAATTGAAAGAAATATTGCAAAAATTATATTTTTGGAATAATGTTGATAATATTTATCAAAAACGCAAGAAAACTTTAACTAAATGATTATTCCTGTCTAATTTATACAAGACTTGTGTAAATGAAAAAATAGATATTAAATATAATTGGTAAATTCATTTATTTAATGCAAAATACGAAAATAAATGAGATTCATAATATTTTCCTAGACTTAAGTTTCTCGAGAAATTATAGTATTTCTCGAGAAATAAGAAATTACCAATTATAAAATTTCTCGAGAAGGAACACTAGGTCAGACCCAAATCTTTAAACGTGTTTTCCTCAAAATCATGGTTTCAAAGTCGGTGAGACACGTAGCTAAAAAATTAATGAACCGATTTAGTCGAGGCTTTGCAGGCTTATTTTAGGGTTAAAAATCTAAGCGCTATCGGGAGCTTTTTTTGCCTAGATTTTTTTACACTCAAGATACGAGCGATTTTTTGCCAAATATCGATGCTTCAACTTTGCACAGCCGTCATTTTGTCTCAAAATAATTTTTCCAAAATCGTGCCCGATTGCGCCTAAATAATTTCATATCTTATCTAAAAAAAAATCGAATTTTCAATTTTGGATGATCCTGCACCGAGTTACAGTTGTCACCGCAACGCGCTTAAAAAAAGGACGTCTGGAGCATCGCCTATAACTCACAAACCTTTCAATACTTTTTACCACCAAAAATACTGAAATATCCGTAAGATGTACTCTTTCCAATAAACAAAGGTTTAGTAATAAAAGTTTATCGGTTTTTCTAGAAAAAATTCCCAAAGATGCATATTGTTTTGACCGTCCTAAGTAGGCCTCCCCCCTTAAGTAACAATACTTTTGTATTTGTACCTCTCCTTGTGAACTTTGAGAGGTGATTTCACCCCCTAAATATGTAAACGGGCTAAAATAAAAAAAAACACGTATGTACCTACCTACTCGTTCCTTTTCGGTCGTCTAAAACATATCTGAAAACGAAAGCAGTCGGATGCGGACACCTGAAAAGCCCTCCTCCTTGTAAGTGGTACAAAAAAGTGTACGATCATGGAATCATTTTGAGGCGGCCTATCTATTTTTATTCGCCTTTGTGCTCGTTCATTTCAAGAAAGTGTATATTAATATATAATTAAAATATCAAAGGGGGGTGAAGACTACCCAAACAATGCAATACAGACTTAGGTATTTGTAGACGTGACGAAAGCATCGACTTATTCGACGCGTCAGTGTTTTCTTAACGTCCCATAACTACGTCGCATATTTTAAGCAAACGCAGGAAGCCAAGAATGAATTTTCCGTTGGACAGTGTCCAGGTGTATGTAACCCTTTAATCCCTTCTCTGCCATCGGTAACTTTCTACGGAATTTATTCTGTTTCGTTCCATTCAAGCCGCATTGTTTATAACTGCGTAACACACGCGAAAATAGCTCTCCGAAACGGAATTTCCAGGGGATGCAATTGAATCGTGGAGAAATTACACGCGCTCCGCCAAAGGTAACGTTTCGCGCGATATTTTATCTCGAGATTAACGACACCGTGCACTCGGTGCATAATGCATGCCGTTGCATCCGAGTTGCAGCGCCACTGATATCTACGTATCGCATTCGATCGCGAGAGTTATACCGGGGGAAGGTGTGCTGCGCTTATTATATACATTGAACACACGTTCGGGAGGAACTCGCGCTTGGGAAAGGATGTGTAACTTATTATATATGTTACAGTCGATAGAATGGAAGGTTTCGCGGGGAGGAGGGTAGATACGTTGACCTTACCTACGTGGCGATCGAAGAAAACTCTGGTTGAAGAAAAGATATCTCCAAATGCTCACTGGTGCCTTTCCATATTTATCAGCAGGGTACCTACTAATAAGAAAATCATCCAGATATGAGAATTTCTTGTTAAGGCGGAGAACAGTTACGTGTATGTAAATTTTAATCAGAAATTATTTTGTAAATCTTGAGAACCAGCTGCGAGTAATGGACAATCAACATCAGGAAATAATCTTTCTCTTCTTATGCCCCTCTTACGGTCCACGCTTTTCTTTCCCCGGTGAAAATCCGTTTTCTCTGCATTTAAAAATTAACATCTAGATGCGCCACTTTAATATCTGGCCGCCTCGTTGAGTCGAGACTGCCCCTGCCTTTTTCTACCTTTTATGGCGCAGCAACTCCAGGGGATCGTACTTGAATCACAGTGTTTAAGGCGTCTAAAATTCAGAAATGTCTCTAAGGAAGAGGGGGATTTGTCGTAGCTGGTGTCGCGGAGAAACGAGTTATAAAAGCGTGTATTTCCCTCGCGAATAGTCCACTTCGTGCTCCCATATCCTCCCCTGACAATCCTGCTGAAAATCAGACCAACTTTCTAAAAACTGCGCCGCGATACGAGCCTCGATACCATGGTTCTTCGTCGTTACCAGATCAGCATCGTTACAATTCCACTCGGTTACGCTGCATTGTATCCCGACGGTTCATGGAATAAGTAGCAGAAACTGAAGTCAGAAGCCTGCGGTTCTAATAATCGCTAGCGCTTTTTAAACAGGGCGACTGAGGGTGTTCCCAGTCACGTCCTATCGCGAGTAAAAACGAAATATCGCACCGTTCAAAAATTGACACAGAGGGAGCATTCCTTTGCTCGCGCCCTCCGCCAGCCCTTGGGGTGTTGAGAGGGTTGAATTGGTTTCGAGCGGATACGCGACGTGTGATCCACGTCTCCAGACACACACACACGCGCGCGCGCATCACGCTCGCGGAGTCGCGACGTTACCGTCCAACGTGGTGGGCGCGCGCAACAGAGACAAATAACATTTCCAGGGCCGAAGGGGGTCTGGAGCCTGATAAAGGAGGGGGGTGAGAGAAGACGAAATGGGTGGAGAACAAGGAAATCGAAGTGTAAGAGAGAGTGTGTGGCCGGGAAGAGGAGAGGAGAGTATGCGAAAGACTCGCATAACGATCCCGTTTAAGAATCCCTCCCCATCCCTCCCGCGACAAACCCTCACCCCGCTTAACTCACAGCGAAGCCGGGCGAAATAACGGGCACTCGTGCTCGCCACCCACCCATTCGTCCCCCTCTTCCCGGCCCCTCCCTCCCTCCTCCATCGTCGGGGGAGACAGCATTTGCAAAACTCCGACGTGTATAATAATAATTACTGTCCTGTGCGGATACTCCTATCCACCCTCTCTTCCCGCCGTGCCGCTGCGGGCGGCGGCGGGACGGGTGGCGTGGCCTCCCCTCCAGGTCTCGTGGACAGGGTGGTCCGTGGTCCACGCCTACCCAGCATCCCTAGCTCCGAGCTACGTCCGCCTTCCCCTCTTCTCCGCGTTTCTCTTTCTTCCTTCTCGCGTTCCCTCGGAACTTACCGTCTCTCACGCCCGCGCTCGCTCTACCTCTCTCTCGGTTGGTAACGCTAGAGCACAGACACTCGGAGGAGAGAAAAGCCGGCTAACGAGACGCCCAAGCACCGACGGGGGGAATGCTAAATAGACGGTGTACGCTCTCCTCTCTCTCTCTGTACCCCGCACTTTCGCTCCCCTCGTTTCCCTCCCCGAGACATTGTTCTTCCTTGTTCGCCGTTCTGCTTCCTCCCTTTCCGTCTGCACTTGTTTCTCTTTATGCGCGGAGTATCCCCCACCATGCTCTCGCAGCCTCCCCTCCGCCAGGGACTTGTGCTTTCGCGAAATAAGCTCGCCCCCCACCGCCGGCCAGCAGGGGGCACGAGCGCGGACGGAAACGGTCGAGCGGAACCGAGGCGCCTCTCCTACATTATCACGGCCGCGCACACTGTCCGCGCACACGCTGTGCCCGCGTGTCGTTCCTCCTGCTCGCGCGCTTACTTCCTTTCTTCTCTCCTCCGCGTTCGTACGCGCGGACCTAAGTGCGACGATTGTATAATCGCGGCTGGAGGGGGAGAAGATGGGGAACCCGGCGGGGGAGGACGAGGAGCGATGATATCGAAACGAAAGACCCTTGACTCCTTCCCCGCGCGCTTTCTTTCGCGGAGTCCTGAGACTTTTTAGACTATCTTTTCTTCTCGTGGCCCCGCGATGAGGATGGGGACGACTCGGGCAGAGCGCGGCTTCTATATCGTTCGCGTGAAACTTATTACAGTTTTTTTTAAACTCCGAAAGGTGATTCGCGCAGTAACGATCATCGTTTCGGTTAAAATTCCAACCGCACTCGGTACTCAGAACCGAATGGCATGAGTCAGCTGTGCCAGTGATACTTTGCGGCACGAAAATATAAATAGGTCAGTATGGAGTTCTGAATTACAAGCTTGGCAATCGAGCCGAATTTGTAAGCGTCGCAGGAGATTCTATGAGCAAGTTGGCGAATGATCCGCAAAATTATTCGAGCTCCCGCAATCACCCTTGCTTCTTACCAATTCAAGATACATTTTTCAGGATGACAGACGTTGATTGAGCGCTGTCGAAGAAAGTAATGTCTCTGAAATCGACTGCGAAAGCCTCGAACGTAACTTGGAACAACACTGTAATTGCTCAGAGATCCTCTACGTTTAGTCCTAGGAATTTGAGAACATGACGTTTTCGATAATCAGACTGCATTTCGTGGGATATTTTGTTCTGTATCTCGAATTGAGGACCTTGCAACAAGAGGAATACAGCTCCATCTTTACCAACTTCAATTAAATAAAAAAAAAACTGTTTATAAAATTATTGCTTGGTCTTAACATTGAAAAGAGAACTCTAATTAAAAGATATATATTTCCACACAAATTTTTCAAATCCGGAGCATTCGTATTGCATAAAAAAATAATGAGTGCAGAATCAAAGTTTGCAATAAATCGCTCATTTGTTATCGGATTTGCATGAAACCTCGTAACTAAATAACTGTAAAAGACTGTTCAGAATGGAGCTGCACCCCTCTTGCTGCAAGGTGCTAAATTGAACATTATTACACGCTATGTTTAAAGAGGTACTTTGCTTTTCAAACCCATTGGCACTGTCTCGCAGTTAAAAAGTTGGATAGCGCAGCCGAATAACGAGGGACAATCTTTTAATGAGTCCAACCAGCGGCCAAGTATGTCGAGCGTGTTGTAAGAAGGGAAAAGAAAGATGACATAGGAAAAAGGGAAGAGAAAGGTCAGGATACCGCCGTTGCTCGTTCAGAACGGCAAACGAAGGTAAAGATGACTGGATAGATTCCTTGAGCGTTGCTCCAATCAGATCCCATGTCACTCGGTTCATTAATCCATTCAGGGTGTACTCTGAAAAGTCCCGCGTTGTATTACAGAGTTACACCCGTCCGTATGTAACGACGTTGAATATGTAATGGCGTTCAGAACGCAGCGAATCTCGAGCGTGACGAGATTCAATCAAATTATAATTGTACCGCGTCGATGTACCTTTTAAAGCGGTTTATGCTGAATCAAAGTTTGCATCTATAAATACACGCTTGTCACTTTCTCGACGTAACTGTATTAACAGAACGAGAACCGGATACGTCGGCTCGCATCGGGCGTAGGAGTGACCGACAGTTTTCTTAACATCCGTCAGGATGTTAACGAACAATTCATCAGCGTCAGCTTTGTACGCGCCTTGTTGGAAATATTAATTTATTCTAAACAAGACGAATGTTTGCGGGTACACTTGCGAGCTATTCCACGTCAAAACGGGTAGGTGAACAATTTAGTTTCACCGATTCTCTTAAAAAATACAGCATTTGTCGATCACCTTGCAAAAACAAAGTATACTGAATTTCAACGGCCTGTGTTAAATAGTTTTCGAAATATTTAATGTTAAAGCCTCGAAAATTCAAACAAAATCGGCTGACGCATCATCATTTATACTGTAATATCTCGGTTATTTTTAAAGATAATGCCACCGTCTTGGGCTCATTTTAAAACTGAAGGAATGCTTTTTCAACCCGTGTATAAAATATTTTGTTTATTGTTAATAAACTTAACTCACCATATAAAAGATTAGCAATAGTGCAGTTCCAAGCGGTGTGCACTATCGTAAGTTTTATTTTTTTATTAACTGTTCCCAAAACTTCTCCACTTTTTTGAAAAAGCCATTTATTAGTTGAAGACTTGACGAATCGAATGGTATTTTTTTCAAGCCGATCCGTGGGTGGGAACGACGTCAAATCACGATTTAAAACTTTGACATCGATTACTGTTAAGTTTATTAACAATAAACAATATATTCTATATAAGTTTTGAGAAAGCATTCCTTCAGCTTTAAAATGAACCCAAGACGGTGGCATTATCTTTAAAAATCACCGAGATATTACAGTTTAAGTGATGACGCGTCAGCCGATTGTTTGAATTTTCGAAACTTTAACATTAAATATTTCGAAAACTATTTGACATAGGCGGTTGAAATTCAGTATACTTTGTTTTTGCAAGGTTATCGGTAAATGCTGTAATTTCGAAGAAACTAAATTTTTCACCTAGCAACAGTGAGATTTGTAGAAGTTAAGAGAAGGGGTATGGAAAAGAAAGGAAGTCGCGCGAGTAGTCTCGGTAGTAGATCGGCTGCTAAACCTCCATTCTAAGTAGTTTATTGCTGTGACTATAAAATTCGCGCAACGAAATTAATTTGGGATTATCGTCGTATTCGTCCCGTTCGTACTTTGGGATGATTAACCGTTCCGTTTCGGGGTAAACTATTTTACGCGGGAAGTTGTCTGATTTGAATTTAAGTCGAAAAGTAACTATATCGGCGGCAGTCGTTGAATTATACAAGTGGCAGCGTCGACCAGAAGAATAAGAATACAGTGGGACACGGTTCGCGTCGATATCATTAGGTGTGTTTCTGTAATGCCAGTGTACCTTCGATTATTTGCGCGCCCAGGCGATCGAGGGAAAGAGAAAGAATCTCGGCGGGCCGAGCGGCCGGGCGAAGGAGAAGGAGAGGCATAAGGTGTATCGAGAGCTCTGCGGCAATCCAGCAGAGAGCAGCACCGTTGAAACGGGGATTTGCAAACAATAGGCCCGAAGCGGGGTGGATTCTTTAGATGGCGGCTTGATACGCATCGCATTTACATATTATTGCTATTATTAGGTAAACGGTCCTTCGAGCGCCTCTTTAACACTACGCGCTCGCCCTTCGAGGTATTTTACGAGCGACCGCGAGAGGCCCCCACCGATAAAAGCCGAGACCGTAGCCAATGCGGCCAACTGAACCAGCACCCCCTGTCGGCGGACAAAAATTGAACCACCGGTCCGGGCACCGAGTGGGTGGCTGGAATTGTAAATAATCACCCGAGCCCCTGGAAACAGATACCTTATCGGGCCTACACTCATCGTCGATATCGTTATCCTTCTCCGCGTCTACATCAACGGTACCTACTCCACAACTGACAAAGATTAAGACACTTTGCAGTCATTCGTGATGCACAAGTGCTGGCCGTACCTTAATCTGATCTGTGCGGTACCGCTTGAGTCGTTGATCAACCGAACCCTTCTGGCGCTGAGATTCAAAAGAATATCCACGCGGAAATCCTTCAAAACTTATGTATATGAATGCAGATCACAAAGAGGGGTCATTTTTGGAAGGAACATCGTAATTCTGGGTGTTTCATTTGAAACGTTGATACTTCTTATTTAATTCTGTTTATTACCCAGAATATAGGCTTGCTTTCTGAGATTGGTGTGATGTACTTTTCTTCTCGTACTAGTGATGGCGATACATCCCCACATGTATCGATATTTCGTATCGATACGTATTGACAGTCCAAGTATCGATACAACTGATATATTGGAGACGAAGTATCGATATCACCGATATCGATACGTTCGTATCGGCCCATGTATTCATGTCCTCATTACATGATCTTTTTTTACACACCATGCACAATATTAATTAATATAATTTAATCTCTAGGGTACTCGTGAAATCAATACGAATAGTCATTCTAATCGATGCGTATGGTGTCGATGCGACTGACATATTGTCATTGGTATCGATACTTAAATTAAAAATGGAATCCAAAAATGAAAATATTAATATGCAAAAAAATCATTTGGTTAGTTCACACATGCCGAATGCCGATGATGTCGGCGTGGTGTTCCGGGTGTCCGCGTCCGTGCTGCGGTGCGGTTGTATCGATATCGATATTCATGGTTAAGTATCGATACAGCAATATATCGTTACATTAAGTATCGATACGAAGTATCGATGTATTGGTTGGAAAGTATCGATATTCCGATATATCGATACTGTATCGCCATCACTATCTCGTACCAAGGCCCACTTTCGTCCAGATTATAGAAGCGATAAGAAATGATCGAAGAAAACGGTTCAGTTTGAAATCCGCGTGGCGTGCAGGATCGTGCGAGATCGCGTAAGATCGACATTTTAAAGCTGGCAACGCTGCGGACTCGTGGGTATCGGGGCCCTCTAGACCGCGTGACGCCAGGTCGAAATTAAAGACGCGGCTTTAGACGGCGGAGGAGTGGGGGGAGGGGCCCCCCGACGAAGTCGTGGAAGGCAAAAAGGAGGAAGGCGAAAGAGGGATCGGAATCGCTCGATAAAACAGGGCGACGTTGGGAGCACCGATGGGCCCCGAACGATTCGAAGGGGAGAAACATTGGGCCGGTGGTAGGGGGAGGAACGAGTACGTACACACAATGGGGCCCCGAGAAGAGAAGCCGAGAGCAAAAGCGGTGAATTAATTGTCGCTCGCGCCGCCGACGAAGCCGCTACGATCCGCGGGCCTGATTTGTGAGCCGCACGCGTGTATATCGTACGTGTATCTGCCCGCTTGGCCTCTCCTCGCCCTCTCCCACCTTTCTCCTCCTCCTCTTCCCTCTCCATTCCCTTTATTCTTCCCCTCTCGGCCGTCTCCGCCACCGGCAACAAGGAGACCCGTGTAGAGGCCGCGACGACGGTGGTGGAGACTGACAATGGAAACAAGCTCGGGGAACGACAGAGTAAACAGGCCCCGGAGAAAGAGAGATACAGAGAAACGGGAAACAAAAGCGAGATGGTGAGCGGAAAAAAAGAAGCCGAAGAAAAGGGGAAACGGGTCGTGGAAGAGAGAAAGAATCGCGGGGGCCCAATGGAAAGGAGGAAGAGGATGGCAGAGAAACTGAAAGATGCTACGAAAAATGCGGCAACCGGGTCCCCCGACGTTACCTCCCCTTCTCGTCATCCCCCATCTCCACCTCGGCCCTCCTCTGCTTCTATACCTCATTCTGTCCCCTGTATCTCCTTCCTTCTTCTCCACCTCTTCCTCTTCGTCCCTCTCGCTCTTTTATTTTTATTTATTATTCAATGGAGGCCAGGAGGTGCTCGTTAATTGATGGCACCGGCTATGGTCGATGCGGAGAGGGAGAAAAATCGAGGTGGGCCCCCGAAGAATGGGACCACGAGACCACCATCGCCTTATTTATAACGCCGGGGGTAACCGAATTCACGATCAAAATCCCGCGTTCCGCGGCATTGATGGATCGCCGCGGCCATCCACCGCGTCGCCGCGGCGGCACCGGTATTTTCAAATGAACCCACCCTTTTTCCCTCCGAAACAGCCCAGCCATCGGCCAGGAAGATTCCCTTCGTACGGCATCATCGGATTCTGCTAGCTAACCCGAGCCTCGACATGCCAGACGCTCGATTTCTATATACAGCTGCCTTTCATCGATCATGGAAGCCTCCTCGTCGCCGCCGTCGTCGTCGTCGTCGTCGGCTGGCACAATGAGATGTTGAAATATGCGTTACCGTTCCGCTGATTTATCCGTTTCACTCCTTTGTAGCCGTCCTTGCGATCCAACGCGTTGCTCGGCCTCTTAAAACTTTATCCCAACGTTCTGCTCATCCTTGCGAATGATTTTTTATGAATAAAGGGGCAGGACATTGCGACGCAACAAGAGAAATCGATCGCGCCGCGATCTTGTTCTCGATCGTCGTTGTGCTTACGAACTAGGCACCGAGAGTTTCACTTTGGAAGTATCAGTTTCCGATTGCCCTGCAAGCCCAAAGGTATAAGGTAAATATAAGTAAGTTCTGGAGACCTCGATCATTGGGATCTGAAGATTTTTATTTTCTAGGTATTCTTCGAGTTCTGCTTGCAGATGTTTTACTTTCATCGATCGGTTGCTTTTATTTTTCTATTAAAAGTGAAGTTCACCCCCTACGGACAAGATCGTCGAACGTTTCCTTTGACATGTAATAAAACAATTGTTGCAGGCTGCTCGGCCGTGGGTCCATGCACGTCTTTTCTTGTGAACAGTTTCAAAAGCTGATGAACGCCAGTGGCTTTTCGGGGCCGTGGCATTCCTTGGTGGACTTAGGCGCAGGCGATGGCGCTACCACCGCTCACGTCGCTCACCTTTTTGACAGAGTTTACGCGACAGACATATCGGCGCCGATGAGATGGGCCCTGGCTAAAAGAAAATTTACGTAAGTTCCATTCTTCTCTTCGGCTCGCTTTGCACCCTTCCAAGGGAACCTAAATTCAGAAGGGATATATCATATCTGCTTATCTGAAAACTGGTACGATACAAGTTTCAAGCTATTTCTATTTTCTTCGAGTGCTAAGTTTCGAGGGTTCGTCTCCAAAATATATTGCATTCAAATCTACGCGATTAACAAAGATTGTGGGACTCTAAATAAACCAACTCACGAACACATATCTAGTGGCTACACCTCGGGCATATTTACACAATTTTGCAATACAATTTTATTTAAAAACAGCCGGATACACGGAGCACTGACTCAGCACAAATTTGCCCCTTAAAGTGAATAGTTTACTAAAAGAAAAAATCCGTAATCGAGTCTTTTATGAACCGCTCAGACGCGCGCAACCCCTCTCGAGAGAAACGTACCTTGGGATTCCTCCTAGTCTCCTAATTACGCACGTACTCGCTTAATTCAATGCCATCGGGGTCCTGGGGAACGTATAACGATGCACTTGCTCATGATGGTGTACCGGTATGTAATACCCCGTCGTGCGCCACTAACAAGTTTATTGCACCGAATTGATTGGAGTAGAAGTTTACGGTGGTTTTACACCCGGGCTGTCTCGCGTCGATACGGACGGCCAGTTGCTTTGCTCGGATTTTAAATAAGTCCCTGTAGGATGCGGCACGCTCGTAACGTTTTATAGAAATCTTCTCCGACGGACGAGTTTGAAAACCCCTCTAAACGTACTGTCGTACGCAACCACGCAACCGACTTAATCACGAATGGAAATCTCCGATACACGATGGAAATACTGAGAAAATCTACGCCACACCGAACTACAAAATTAATTAGGCCCAAGTTCCCAGCGTTTCGTTCTAACACTCTGAGTTCTCCGAAATTTCAAGGTCACATTGCGACGCGTGACTCGGAAGGTTCAGTGCCTGGGCGACGGGTGAGTTGTTCTTAGGAATTCCTGGCAATTGGGGAATGGCCGCCAAAGTTCCTTGCTCCCCAGTCCCCTCAGTATTACTGGCAACAGCGACCTAGAAGAGCGTAGCAAAGCTCGAGGCCGTCGTTCTGCTTTCCGCCTGCATACGTTTGCGTGACTTTGCAGGGTGCTGGAATTGGATAAGTGGCAAGAAACCGGGCCCTTTAACGTCATACTCTGCCTGAACCTGTTGGACCGATGCGACCGACCCAACACTCTGCTCAGGCACCTGAAATCATCCCTGAGCCCTGGCGGCCGGCTGGTGGTGGCGTTGGTCCTCCCCTTCAGCCCGTACGTGGAGATCGGCGAGAGGGGTGATCACAAGCCGTCGGAGTACTTGCCGGTAAAGGGAAACGGGCTGGAGGGTCAGATCGCCAGCCTCGTCGACCGGGTTTTCGCGCCACTGGGCCTGAAGTGTCTCGTGTGGAGCAAGCTGCCTTATCTCTGCGAGGGCGACCTCGGCCAGGCGTACTACTTCCTCGACGACGTGGTGTTCCTCCTGGAGGCACAGCCCGTTAGTAACCAATCCTCTGCTTCATGCCCGGTGGAAAACTGTTTCGTGGAATCTAACACGATTAGAGGGTTTCAGGACACCTCCCGATACTTGGCCTCCGAGTGGACGCACATCGAGGCGCAGAACGGGCAGCGGGACGACGGCGCGCCCGATCAGACCGGCCGCGAGCGGAATTGTAACGCAGGCAAGTCACACTTGTAAAAACTTTAATCATTGCTGTCATGAATTAGAATTATGCGAGAATACAGAAGAGCAATACTGGCAAGCGACAACGAGAGCTTAACGTGCAGATACAGCGGTAGCGTTGGTGTACCATATCATTTAATTGTCCTTTCGCGGACGAACGAACGACGACGGTGCGCATCTTACAACGATCTCTTACTGTCAAAGTCGGTGCGGAAAACTTGTACACGGTTTACGGTATAAATATGGCGAGAGGGGCGGTAAAAACTCGGAAACGTACTCTGAACGGCCGGCGACGCGACCTCGCCTCGCATGCATGGCGCTTCACTCCCCTCGAGATTCGCTTTCTTTTTGTACCTTTATCAGACTTAGTTTCCGTGCTCCCTCTTTCTCATTTGGCATGCACCGGGTGTTTCGCCTGACTTTACCACTTGCAACAACCAGATGCAATTGCGTCTGCTTAGGAGAGGCAGATATTACGGTATTCTCAAGATCCTACTCTTCATAGCGTTCCGTTGAAATGAATGCTTTTTAGCTCAAATATTCCGTAAAATGATTGTCATCCATTTTCTAATATTCTTTATTGACCTTGCGATTTTGAAAAGATTAATGTAACGCTTAATCGAATGTTCGCCCTTTCAAAGTAATTTTCTTTCCGTCGTCGAAAGCAAGGGGAATATTTAAGTAATCAAGTTAGGAGAAACACCCTGTATGTAGCGACTTAGTCATGGATATGCTTAGTTGTGTCGACGCCTCGATAGCAAGCAAACGGCGATACGTTTGTATTAGTTTTACACAGCTACGAGAAGAAACAAGTCCATTCAGTTCTTGTAAATACATTTTGGTGTGTAACAGATAATAGTCGAATTACTTAGATGATATCGTAGCAGCCTTATCTTAAAATACATCGGTGATCAAAAGAATGTCGAACAGGTGAATGAAAAGACACGACATTTTGACAAGAAGACAACTACGTTCCGATCTATGTTTTATAGGATGGAGGGATTTCCCACGATAGACCAGTGATAAATGTAGTACTGTGATTATTCATGCGCATACGTAAAAATATGAATTTCAAACTTCCTTTTGACCACCGCTGTATATTAATTAACAAAGACGCGTGCTGCACAGGACCCAAATTTCTGAGATTTTCGGACCAAGTTACAAGCAGTTTATAAAATTTACGATAACGTAATAGAATGACCACCTGTGTTCTACTTGCTAAATTCGAGTGTAGTCTAGCCTCGTGGTACAATAGAACAAATTCAGTCTTCATAATTTCAACAAACAACATACTCCGAGATTTAGTTAGAATGTAAATTCTCCTAAAATCCATTACGCCTTTTACTGGCTTGTATCGACGTCGGAATATTCTCCCTTTTAATATCCCAAATTGTAGAACTAACTAGAACACTAGTCGCAACTTTAAAATATGTCGAGATATGAAAGAAGTTCAAAGATAACATTCTAATTTAGATTTGTTACCTTTACACTTTTATATATACACGCACAATTACAAATTATAATTGCCTTTTTTTTAACGCATCGATCCTTTCTTCAAATATGCTTATTTTATTCGTACAGTGACTATTCTTCGTCGTTCTTGTGTTATTTATATGTTTCTTGATATTGCAGAAACGAGGTGTTTAAATATTTTCTTCGGATACATTAAAATACATCGAACTCGTCTGTACAGACTCGCCAGCTGATTTCAAAAGGCACGAGAACCGTTTACTAATCGGATTCTCAGTGCCTATCAAAGTTCAGCCAACTTTTAGTATCCATACACAGAATGGTCAATTTTAATCTACAAACGTGAGAGTTGAAAAGGTTCGATTAAGTTATTAAAGTTGAACGAAAAGTAATCCATACGCATGGACCTAACGACAAAATTTCACGGTCACATTATGCCATCCATCTTGTTTGCTTTTAAAAAAATATATAGACTTCATTTTTAAAAAGAAGTGACTGTAAAATCACCTTGTTGCCGTATTCGATTTCATTAATTCCATATATGTAGATACTCCGAAAATTCGACATAGACACTTTTCAAAATATGCTCGCCTATAGATGAAAAAGAAAACGCTTTTATGTGTAACGAAGATGTGGATGTAGTTGGATATAATGTGCTCTACGAAGAAACAAAAATGTTGCTTTTAATAGCGATACATACACAGATATGAATTAAGACGTGATGAAAATCTGAGCCCTGTTAACAATCGGTCGACACATTTGCTGCAGACATTTGTAAATAAATATACGTTTATAACAGACACATCTATGGAAAGATATTTTGATATAATTGTACGTCTTTACGTACACGCATTCGCACACGCCCATATAAAATTTTGCTATTTCATAGCCGAAACTTCACATTCATCGAACCCTCCGTACAAATAAGATCCATGCATGCATCCGTTTTCTCACGCACTTGACACACAAATTTATTGTTTATATTCAGAAACGTATAGTCCATACTTTGATATTATCGAGCAAGAAGGAAACATTTCACCATCGTAGATATGCGTTTAACAATTAAGTTTAAAACGACTTTACTTCTACAACGAAAATAAAATGCATCCCGGCGAAAGGTGTTCGCCGAGACAACGCATAATATTCTTTATTAGGCGATTTTATTTTGCAGTTTGCAGAGGTAATATCGTTTTTAAGTAATATTAGTGCACAGAGAGAGAGAGAGAGAATTTTGAGCGTCAGTGCAAATCACATTTCACGAATTTTCTAATAATGTAACTTCTCCTCATTTTTACATAGTAACGAAATAATTTATTCCTTGAAAAATATCTATGAATTGACCAATGATTTTTCCTTTTTTTCTTCATTTATTTATACGTGCACACCGCATTTTACTGCCCATGGAGCTTATAAATTATTGCAAGTTCTAACACCTTTTAGGTGCAACTTGTCAGTGAATAATACTAGACGTAACAACAATATATGTTCGATCTATTCTTATAAATAAACAATAACTCGTTTAATGTAATTTTTAAGAAAAAATATATATATAAATTGAATATTTACTTTAACTAGACAACTTTATTACGAGTTCAGTCGTTGGAATCAAAAACAATACTCCGTAATTATGTAATAAACATTGAGAAAACATTTAAAAATTAAATAATGCGAGGTCGAATGGTAACAAGAATTATGATTCCTTACTTATACTTTTATATTTAAAATATCCACGATAATGATTAATTACCAAACATTTCAAACTTGTATCTCCGGCTGATGTCAGCCTTTTTATTTATACTTCACTTTTAACGCGTACGTATGATTTACTTACACAATGTATAAAGAATCTTTATAATACATCAGTAATCAGGTAATCATTGGAACACAAATGGTGAGTTATTAAATCAATAAATAACAATACAACGTAAATGCGGCTTTATAATACATGCAATATGCAAATTATTTGTAACGCGGCCAGCAATCCGAAATCGCGTGGCCGCTATTGCTAAGCCCCATAGGCAGATCCTAAAGACTCGAGGTAAAATCATAGCGACGAAATAATAAGGCTAGTCTGAATCTGAAGTAACGGTGTGAGTTTCGATTGACTATATATAAATTTTCTGTTTTTCACTACCCACGTTTATCACAGTCCACGCATGACTCGTTTTATCTCTTAGTATTCCGAGGTCCTAAACGCCAACAACATTTGAGCAATCCTTCGGGTTGTTTACATACAAAACACCCCATCTAACCCATAAACACCACATGACTAGAACATCATAGAGCGCAAAGACAAAACCTGGTCTGACACTTAAAAAAGCGAAGACATTGTTTAGTCTAGCTTGCGTTGTTCGCACAACTCTTCTAAACCTCCAGTCTTTCTGCATAAAAATTATAACTCTTTATTTGATAACTCTAGTCATGTAACGAGGGTATACTTACAATGTAAACCATAAGAAATACTTACAATGATGGGAGATAAGGAGTACCCGTATGATCTAATCGATGTTTATCTTCATTTTTCCAGCTTGAGACGGGAATATGCGGCGGCGGCAGGAAACTTCTCAACGACTGCACAAGCTGTATCGTATCAACCAGCGCTGTAACAGAACAACAGGCACAAAATATATACATTTTATCGACTTCCCCGATGTTTTGCATAATAAAGGATAAGCGCGAGATGCTAAACCGATTGTAAAAATAGTCTCCGACAGCATCACACGCGAGCACGGCGTTCCGTCGAATGTAATTAATTTATAAAACGTTCACTTATAATATATACACGCACAATATAAACATGATACTAAAGAAAGGGATTATGTATCTTATTACTTTTCTGCAGCGCTTCCGATTGTTTCCCGTATGGTTTGCACATTGCAGGACGTACGCAAGCTTTCATTCTTGCCATATTCTTCATAACTTCCGCGAAAGCTCTTACTATTTTCTCCTGGCCACCTGCGCAGTAATAAAATCCTCGTTAATATACGCCAGCGTAATTCAATGACATAGAAATTCTATAATGCGCTAGTAACCTTCCGAGTTAGAAGCCGACCGCGATCCTTTCTCGTTCTCCAGCGGCCAAGCTCCATTATGTAAAGCTAACAAATCCTTATTTGCATTTCCTATTCCTTGTAGATTCCCTAAACCAAGTCCATTGAGATTGTCCAAATTATCCAAATTTGTTCTTAAAAAATCTGTTAATTTATGGTCGGACATTGGTATATTAGGTACTAAAGATTCGTAATGTTGTTTCCCAGTGGTTACTTTTTTGTCTTGTGACACAGGCCGATGTGGAATATTTAACGATGGACGGCTCGGAGGGCGTTGGAGATTCATTTGGTTCCCGGCGCCTCTCATTTCTGACAAATCTGCCGATGATCCTCCTCCCATGTGAGTATTTGGATTAGCACCGCTTAAACTCTACAACACGAGCGTACATTGCAATCGACATTCAGGAGCCAATAGACAAACTAAACGTCTACGTAAATCAATAACATGTTTATGCTTACTGCTTGGAAATCTGTATTATGAGGAAAGCTACTACGTAAAAGGGAAGCAGTCGTTTCATTGTCTTGAATATAAGTCGGTGCCATATGTCCCATTTTTTGTGTTAATTCCAATTGATTTTTATAGTAACGACAAGCATGATTCGGACAGTTTTGTACCACCTCTATTATAAATTCTTTTTCCATACCAAAGCATTCTCGCCCGATAGTGTACGATTCCATAACAGCTCTAACTGTGCCCTCTAAGCCCAAATGTAAACCGTGCGGGCCGTTCATATGCTTTAACATCACAGCATTCGCGAAATGTTCGTAGGGCAATATTATTTTTCCATTCTCTCTAAGAACTAGCCTCCCTTGGGAGTCCAAAGCTATTCTCGACGCCATCATTCTGTTTGCACATTATAACATATTTAATAAAACCAGCGCGAACTAACGAATCTTATGTCGAAGTACAAAGGAATAAGAATCCCCTTATGAATTTAAAACTGTGCATTCTTACTGCAGATAAGCGGCGCTTGGAATCATAGACGCATCCTTGAATTCTGAAAAACATTGTAGAAGTTCGATGCTTGGATTCCAACCCTTATTCTGGAGATAGGCTTGCAATAACATATACATTTTCTCTGTAACATAGCCGGCGCTACTCGGCGTAGCAGGGTAACCGGAACCTCCTCCTGGTGGCCCCATCTCGGTTTGCATACCTTTGGCAACGATGTTCTTCATAGTTTCCGCCAGGTCCATTCTGTGCAAACAACACCGTCCGCTTTAAAAGCTCCTAGCAAGTGACATTGTAATGGTCACAGTTAAGAAAATCAAGAAGTGTGTCACAGATACAGAGCAAGATTGAAATAAATCTATAAACAGTTAGGTGTAACACTGTCATCAGATCAATTTTCACAGAGGCCGTATTATTCCATCGTGACGGAAGTTACGGTATCGCGAAAACGGTGTAATTGATTCGTACGAGAATGATTTGAAAAAAAAAAAAATGAGGAAAATTAAGATGTACAGTAGCCGTACCGATGCTAATTGACACACGTAATAAAAAAGGGTCAGGAAAATGCATGTAGATTGCCAGGGTAGCAAGCTTGGCAGTTTAAAAATCCATGCATATTCGAATCCTCCGGCCATTGTTATTTGCGGGATGAAGACGTCTAAAGAAACGATAAAAAACACTGATGCGAGCCACCGCCCCCCTTTAAAGGCGGGGGGGAATGAACGTTTTGGACACTCACCCCGTACCGAGCACGATTTTCACTCACTCGAAGTTTAACCGGGAACGCTACAGGGCCCGTTTATCACCCTAATAGTCGCCGCTCGGAATACCCTCATTAATGATTCCTCTCACATTTGCAAGTAACATAAATCCCGATAATTATTTCTGCAAGGATTGTTGTTTGCGCGGCTGGCCGGCAGAGGCGCTTGGCTTCATCATGATTTTTTAGCGTATCCACTACATCGCGTGTATGTGTACACCTACGACCTGCGGCATTCCGGCGCTTACGCGACTCCACTTTGCGCATTTATCAATATTACTTTTTGTAATTGATATCGCTCGACAGCTTTCGGCTCTTTGCAACGCGTCGCGTCAACAGGAATCGAGGTGCCATCTCCGTGCATATAGCAATTTCGAGTTGTCATAGCTGTGTGTACACATTAAGAATTATGTAATTAATGTAACGAGAAGTATATTCGACATCTTCGATCTGTGTATCATTCGTAACTCAACACTTTATGTCTACGTAATTTACTTTGTTAATATAATGTCGCTGTATGTATTTATAAATGCTGCGAATAAATGTTCTGTCGCGATTCATAATTTATGTAGTGTTGTAATATATTTCCTGTAATGAAAGGAATATTATCAATTAATCTTCGTTTCTACTTACGGGTGTTAAATTTCAATTAGGAGCTGATTTAAATTCAACTGTTTCAGTGGTTGTGTTACAAGACCATCGCTAGATGGCCGCAGCGTGTAAGTGCTGTGACTGTACCATATTGGGTAAAGAAAATATTCGTCGCTGCACCATCGACGAAGTATAGGCACAGACGAAGTATAGAATACCTCGTCTGTGACGTTATTAATGTAACCTGCATTAACTACAGATAATAAATGTCGTGTCGCGGTGAAAGCTATGAACTAAAATGGGCATTAAAAATCATTTTCTCCAAACTGACGTTGGCATGCTTCAACGCCCATTTTGTCGAATTAATTATTAATGTAACTACGGCAACTTTCATGGGAGAAACTGGCTAGGTTCGATATCTTGAGGTTCAATACTGGAAATATAATATATATATATTAGTTTGGGAAAAGCTATAATTGATTTTGGCAGAGAGAATTCAACTGAAAATATAAATCGGCGAAACTTCCGAAAACCGGTCAAACCCGATTGGGCTGAAATTTTGCAAATAGCTTCATTTTGCATAAAAATAACGTTTGCGAGAAGGATTTTTGGCGACTCGAATTTTTTTTTTACCATTTCAATGCCGTTCCCTACCTTACCGACAGAGTCGAGAATAGGATACAACAGTTATTCAAACATTCTCTTTATTATTCTCCTGTATATACATATTTAATATCGTTCAATAATGTTTCGAATGGGTCTCTGCCTGACTTCTTCACTTCATACCGCCATAAATATTCACAGATGTGATCAATCATGGTGTCATCCTTAATTCCGCCTCTACTCAAACGAGCCCGCAAAGCCCGCCACGACGCTTCAATGGTTTGGGTATATGCTCCCTTGGCCCCGTGTAAACTCACATCGGTTCGCTACCATGCTTTACGCGCCCGCGAGCGGGCGCGCGCCCCCCGCCCCAAACTAACCCAAAACCAATACTAATACCCAGTATCAAGCTGATATCTCTTTCTAAGTTGATCTCTGTTTTATAGATTTTAGGAGATTAATAAGGAGAATGCACTGAATAACTGTTGAATCCGATTCTCCGCTCTGTCGGTAAGATAGAGAATGACATTGAAATGGTAAAAAAAAAATTTTCGAGTCGCCAAAAATCCTTCTCGCAAACGTTATTTTTATGCAAAATGAAGCTATTTGCAAAATTTCAGCCCAATCGGGTTTGACCGGTTTTCGGAAGTATAGCCTATAAATCACTGTACCAGAAATGAAATAACTCGATTATGCATTCATTTATTAGCAATCTAAAATCCGATTTAAAGACGAAAGAATGGTGCGTGAAAATACGCCAATGCCAAATAGAAATTTCTACCAATACGTAAAACTGGCAGCTGGCGTGTTTTCACGTCTAGTTTAGTTTGTAAATTTCACTGCTACGTGGTGATAGTGTTTGTGTTTTCCAATGGTTTTCCACAAAACCGAACAAATTGTTGATACTCTTGCAAGAGTAATAAATGAATAATACTGTTGATGAGTATAGATTGATAATAAATTACATGCTTCTTTAAAGGGCCTGAGGCTTAGTTTACAGATGAATAAATAAAGCGTCGTTACAGCTACATATAATTTCATGATAATTCATAGTACCCCATTAAGTCATACACATTTCGGAATTTGAATTTAATTACACGATTAGAAGGTAACACTATGCATGGAATTATGCTCATGCATTAAAATATAGTGTTACAGATTACAGGTACATTTTTAAACAATGTAAACAGTGTTGACGGAAGTGGACCATCATTGTAGGTTGTAGGTTATTTTTCGAAACCTTCAATAATTTTACGTGATTCTGATTCATGTCCTGTTTAGGCATTATGACACATGAGGAAGTTAAATATATGTCCGAACACATATTCATATAATAATGATAACAGAATAAAAGATAACACACACGAACGATCGCAATGATCGAATTTATCTACTGATAAATGATAATTAGTTTATTCGTACATACATTGAATTAAATGGTCACTTGTCAATATTTTTAATTATTAAATTAAATATCGAACGAAATGTTAACGCTAGGAATGTTTCAATTAACTCACCCCGAGGCACTGTCGGAAACTGAGCTTCGAGAAATCTTAGAGTGTGTAAGTAAACGGCAATGCACTTCTCGTAAGCTTATTGTTAAATCTCGAGGAGTTAATTCTTTTTATTCCTACTCTCACGTGTCCTCTTGTTCTGTTTA
Source organism: Andrena cerasifolii (assembly GCF_050908995.1). NCBI lineage: Eukaryota > Metazoa > Arthropoda > Insecta > Hymenoptera > Andrenidae > Andrena > Andrena cerasifolii. Next base: position 15,408,576 of record NC_135123.1, read on the forward strand.
TAGAGTTGCCTCGACTCCAGTACTTATAAAAATTTATCTCGATTAGAATTAATAGACCTTTATAAACGGGTTGCAATGCCATTGCCTCCAAGACGCGAACACTCTGAAAGCTCAGATACGAGGAAATGTAACGGAGAAAGAAATTCCGTTAACGAGTCGCACAAAAATTCTGGTTCTTCGTAAGTGAAAACATTTTCTAAGCTGTAAGATTATTCATCGTATTATTGGTTTCGAAAAGAATGCTTTATCGCGACTGAGGAATATGTGGAAAACAATTGTGTATCTTTATTCAGCGATAAGAATAGAAGAAAAAATAAATTCTTTGTAATCGATCAACTTCTGTGAGAAACAATGTTTACTACCTCCAAAAATAAAGGGGGATTGTTAAATAGCCTTTCTTAAATGCTTCACCCTATACGTAAATTAAAAAATGCCAATAAGCGAATTATATATAAAATTTATTAAAGGAACGTAAGCGTATATGTTTAAAAATTATTATTATGTTTGCAGGAATGGCATAAGAGATACGAAACATCCTGAGCGTGAAACAAGGACATCTGAGTCCTCTGTGAGTTTACTAAAGTCACCTGTAAACGAACTTAGACATACACCTAAAAAAATACGTTTGTACAACTCAAGTAATGCGAAACAGTGCAATGGTACTAACAAGCGTGTTAGCGATGATAAGCACAATGTACGTATGCTTAGAATTTACATGTATTATACCTAAATTTAAATTACCAACAAAATCAAAATGTTTCCTTGCATTATAGTGCTTTAAACAAGAATATTATGACTATCCTGTAGTTCTGTTTTGCATGTTAATTTAATTATAATTAATAGAATTTTTGCATGTTTCAGGAGGCTCCATTAAAGAAGAGACAGAAGATTACGTGGCCATAACAGTATTACTATATTAAATATTTGTGGTGTACGAAGATTATTTTCGTAAAATTATCAGTTCACTTCGCTAGTTGTTATCAAGTAGGATATAAATTTAAATGGACTTTTTACTCTATAATATTATACTAAGCTAAATGATGTAAATGTTATAAATAGTGAAATTGTGATTTTTAATCGTTTCCTGTAAATGAAATTCGCTTTATCAGCTAACAAATGACATTACAGAATCCGATCTATTAACGTCAATTGCTATGCATGAATTCTTATACGAATTTATTTGAAAACTATTTTATAAATTTGCTTAATTTTATTACACGTAATTTTATTTACGTGTCATACAGGTTTTAATGTAGATCGAAAAGGGAAACATTTTTCTGTGTACTTAGTTTATAGGTAACTCTTCCATGGACTGAATAAAAATAAAGCTAATAATATATAAAGAAAATTGAGGTCATAAATCCAAAGCCTGGACGTAACAAATGGTCACAACTCCGGCAAAAATGGTCGTATCGATATCTTCAAAATATCGTTTGAAAGTATGGAATCTCTACTTTCAACTGTCTTTTTCAGATTTTAGCTTTATTGCTCCATTAGTGTACCTTCCGAGCCACATATTGCCCGAAGTGTTGGTACAAATCAGCACTTGCACCCTCCGGTGCTTATTTAAGCTGATATCTGTACTCAACAGAAGAACTGAGATTGCGTAACATGAGCGTCTGGAGGGGAGGGCAAAAGGGGCAGTTGCTCCTTCCTGGCTATTGAGAATAAATCGCTTATTTTAATAAACTAGTCTTTATTAAGTTTATATCTTCTAAAAAAGTGAATTTTTTAAATTTCGTTTTTTAAAACTTTAATTACAAAATGGGTTAAAAAAGCAAGAGATAACGAATATTTACGTTGCCTTAGACTCTTAGAGCTTTGGATAACACATACCTATATTAATACAACTTATAATTAACAGTAATTAATATATAAAATTTAATTTACTTGCTTTATTACTGTTACAATTATACTTCTTATACATTTCAAATAAAAATGACTGAATTAAAACGTTACAATTGTACCGTTGAAAATAATTAATTTGTTATAATATCTGTATTATAATAAAATATTTATTCTCTTCGACAAATATATTTTTCGCAATCGGCTAAACCGTAGACACTTAAAGATACCTAAGGAATTAAAAGTACTATTAATTCTTTGGGTGACCATTTCAAAGCTCAACGTTCGTCGCGTGCGGAGTTCCTCTCGTCACATCTCTTAAGCATAGCCGCTAAACGCCCATGCGCGTTCCCCGCCTGCACTGAACAAACGCATATATGCGCCCATAGCACTGATTAATTGATTATATGTATATAGAACTGATTGTGAAGGCAATGACCGACATTTTTCTTAACATCCTATATGTTACAAATTCATACTAAAATACGTTTCATTCAGGAGCAAAAGAAAAGCCGAAGGCAGGAGTCGAAATTTGAAAGCGAAATTCGAGCATTCGAAACTGGAACGTCGGAGCTGTTCAGTATTCTTCGCGCCCCGTACTCGCATGACGGAAATGTTACACTTGCAACTGGAGCTAAAACCATTCAGAATTACGCAACGGTGAAAGCACAACAGTGCTAAGCTGGAAGAATTATTGACCGATCTGATCATTCCACATTTTACAGATGCTCATTCTTTTTCCACGTGCTCTTCGCAAAGCGGAAATATGATGTCCGTTATTCGTTGACTGCACATAAGCACTGAACCTACACGATCTATGTTATTTATTCAACTGCGGTTTGGGATGTTGTACGAAGACTTCCAGAGCCTCGTACGTATTCCTACTATATGACGACAAATGGATGCATTCGAAATTTACGTAGAAAATATTTATGCACTATCAGGGCTGCATTTATACTTTTGGAGGCCCTAGGCCCAACATCATTATGAGGCCCTTAAAGAACATGCCTATTTGTGTGAAATATGTAGACAGGTGTAGGGAACAAAATACATAGCTATTAACTCAGAAGGTTTTTGCCTCGTTGGTAGTACCCTCACGTACATGAATTTTATGTAATACAGCAGTTCCTGTTAGATTTATATTCTAAGGGAAGATCGATGTATTTTAAGTGGAGCTGGGTCGCAAATTGTTCAGCTGCCTCTAGTTTTTATATTATGAATTTAATATTTAAAAAAATATTTTATTTTGCAACTATAATTAGGCTGTGTTTGATGTTGTTTGTTTTAACATGTGCACTGTTCACAATAGTGCTTAGAAAATTGTAGCTTTACAGTTTAGAGGCTTTTTTGTACCAGTTACTGCTTTATTATAAAGAAAAACGAAGATACAATAATATAAATAATTTTTGGCAATTTTGTAGTTACTTCAGTTGTATGTTATATTTTAAACAAGGATGTACTTCTTATATTAATGGCGTACAATGCAACAGGAAGTCCCTGTTAGTCCTGTGATATATCTATGGATGTATGCTACCACTCAGGAGTTTGGGTATACTTACAATAATTTGCATTCTGCATTGGAATAATAAGTATAGATTTTTGTATCAGAAAAGCCTTTAATTTACTTCTGCCTGTAGGTATAATAGCATTCTATGACGTTGTAAGTACTTGTTTCCCATTATGAATGACTTGATCACACTGGGATTTATAAAAAGGTCACATAAAGTAATAGGATAAATTTCGATCGATAAAAAGTACACTTCAGAATAAATGACGCTAGTTTTAAACAAACTTGAAATAGTTCGTAACACTTCCATATGGAGACATGGTAACAGGACTACTATCAACATATTATTAATAAAAAAAAATTATCCAAAATGAAAGTGGTAATAATAATATTTATAAATATAAAATTTAAGTATACTTTCTCACTAATTGGTGTATTCAAACTTTCGAGCGCCGTAGCTCCACAATACTATTTGAAAATATTTACATCGAGGAACTTGGAATTTAAATTTAAATTTTAATTTTTATATTATTTTTATAACATATAACGTATATACAGTAAGGGGCCGTCCTTAAATTACGTAAGGGTAATTTTGGCGAATTTTTACCCCCTCCCTCCCCCAGTATAAGCATTCGTAAGATTTGGTATTCCAACCCCCTCCTTGCGTAATATTTTTTACGCTTAATTTTTTCAGTTATTAAAATTCTTTTAAAGGTTTATATAATTCATTGAACTCGGTATCGGGAAATTTAAACTAAAACTACTTTTCCGGAACATTAATGATAGAATTTGTATTTATTGAAAATTAGTTTAAAAAATATTACGTAAGACGCTAGCTGACTCCCCTCTCCCCCCCTCCATGTAAGAAAACGTAAGAAATTCGCGCCCCCCCCCCCCAAAAAAAAGCCTTACGTAATTTAAGGATGACCCCTAAGTAGTAAAGTATATATGTACGATTTTCCGGTCGATTTTGGCATTTAGCTCGAGAGATAAAAGGCACCTTTCAATTTGAAACCCACTGTATGTAATTAAACAAACGGCACGTTGAAATGCTGAAAAATTGTTGTTTTTATAGTTGTGCGTTGGAGAGTTAAGAACAAGAGCAAAACTTTTGCCGTGGCGGCAGAAACGTGTCACGTACCGTCGAAGCTGTTTGCGATGCATCGGGGGCTGCCGAGCATCGGCGCACGTACACCGAACGACCACCCTGTGCTCCCTATAAATACGTTTGTCACTGGGAAGCAAAGAGTCAGTTCCCTCCTTGACTTTCGTTCAACAATAGGATTACCTTAGGCACAATCAAGATGGTCGTCAAGGTGAGAAGAAGGCATCCGATAACGCGTTAAATTCTGGTACTTTTCATTAACGGGACAAGGTTTCTGGTTCGCTATGGAAAATGCACAAACCACTAGGGCGTAATTTTAATTGGAAAATATTTAATTTACAAATTCCTTCGGACTTATTACCTGCTAAGTAGATATATTTGAACTTATTTTGGAAATTTTCTGTACTTCCATATCGAAATTCAAAAGCATACATTATATTTTTGCCTACTGAGGCGTACTCGAGGTATTTTTCATCGATCATCGAGGTACTTTATGCGATATCAAAAGCCACAATATTATACAAAAATTGTAACTTCGAAATTGTCCGTTTTCGAGGGGGGAATAGATAGCTTATGCCAGGGGTGTCGAGGTTTCTTTTAGTAAGGTGACTTCGAGCTGCCTTTTATGCAGAATAATACATATAATACGCATTAGAAAATAGTACAGCGTAGTATACAATTAGCAGAACAGCGTCATACAGTTTATGTTACTGCTGCTGTACGATATGCTCGCCAAGGAAACTCATCGTAAAATAAGTAGTTCTGTCACCTCTATGATCAGACAAAGCGGTTCCGGCTACGCGGTGTCACTCTGGGAACTAAAATTAGTTTTTTTAATTAATTAAGAAGCCCCACTTCCCTCTAATTTTTTACAACGCAACGAAGACTATTTTTTAAATAGAACCATATTTAATCTTTTTCATATAAACCAATTACACTCGCCATTTTATCTACCTGTACAATTGTACTGAGATAATTTCTTCAGGTAATCATATAAACTTCCTCGTATCTTTTTGGTTCCTTCCTATTATTAATACGTTGCTACTAATTATTCTCATCATTTCCATTATTTATTTTGCTCCTTCATTTCAAATCGACGGATATTCTAGCCCATCCAATAACCAGTAACAATAACAAGATCACTGAACTTAAGATATTGGAAAAAACACTTGAGGAGATACATATCTACAAGCAAGCTACCCCCAAACTAGACCAAACTTCCAAAATCACCTTATAATAATTATAATTATTAACTAACGATCTGTATTTCGTAACGTTGCAGAGTGTAACGATCCTGCTGGCGATCGTAGCGTTCGCAAGCTTGAATGCTGCTGCGATCCCTGTACCAACTTTGCCAGTGGCTAAGCTCGGGCCCGTAGTGCCGGTCCACCCAGAGTTCAATTACGATCCCCATCCGCAATACACGTACGCCTACGACGTGCAGGACAGCCTGACCGGGGACACGAAGAGCCAGCACGAGAGCAGGAACGGCGACGTAGTCAGCGGTAGTTACAGCTTCATCGAAGCCGACGGTACGAGGAGGACCGTCGAGTACACCGCGGACCCTGTGAACGGATTTAACGCTGTCGTCCACAGAGAACCAGTGGTTGTCGTGAAACCGGCCTACAAGGTCGCCCCCGTAGCTTTCCACCCTTAAGAACGAGAGCCTGGAGCTGTTTTCGAAGATCATCGCTCACATTTGAATCCCTGAGAAACCAAACGGATAAATTCCATTTAATACGAACCAGAGAAGATTGAGAAGTTTAAGCACTTGTTACGTGATGATTAGCCCCGGGTCTCTTTGGACCCGTGGTAGCTGCCCCGCTATTTTTTTAATACGACGTTACTGTTAATAGAGCAATTCATTCCTTTAGTTTCTGAGATTTTTTATATTACTTAAATTATTAGTTAAAAACCACCCGGGCGCCGCTAAACGAGGGTGAAGTAATTAAGTACTAAGATTTGAGAAATTTGCAGCAAGTGGAGTCGAGCAGCTTGGATTCTGAGGGGGTTCATTTATATCGCTCCTTAATTTATATTTGCGACGTTCTGTTGCTGGCCTGATAGCGATTTAAGAATACGACTCTTTGGATGATGCATCTGTTCCGATGTTTTTTTTAACAGAAATCTCTTTTCCCATTGATTACCATTTATTGTATCATATATGGTTCGTATCGTCGATGGACTATTGGAAAAGCAATGAATCGATGTGAGTGTGGTGGAGAGTATTGCACTCAGCATCGCGAAAGAAGGAGAATAGAAGATTTTCGTAATTATTACTTATATAGTTTGTAATTAATGTTACATAGTATCCAAATCTGAGTGAAATTGATGATATTCATTGATTAATCAGGAGGGGGCGCATTTGATTTTTTTTATACTGTATCATTTTCTGCGCAACTAGTCATATCATAATGTACATATCACAATTTATATATTAAAGTCTCTTATAAAACATACTTACCTATAAGTTTACCCTTTCCCCAAACTTCCCTCTTCGTATATGTATATTATTATTAATTTAAAATAGAAAGTATTTAATACAAATACACGGTTTTACGTCTTACATTAATTTTTAATGTTGCTGCTAACAATGAGGTGTGTCGAGAGCGAAGTCTTTTATTCGAAGTAGCATGCAGTAGTACGCGGTAGCAGGGGGTGAAATGTCCCCTCAAAACTCGCTTACAGAGGATAGTCTTTCTGTAACTAGATTGATCCCAAACTATTTGTCGAATTTAAAACTGTTTTGGACGAAAGTCCGCAAGTAATAGACTCAATTTTATATGTAGAATCATACTGGCAATGAAAAACGTGATTTCCACAATTTTGAAGAAATATTCTCACCCCATCACCCTCTCTTATATTCTCAATAGCTTCAGAATACTGTAGGTAATAAAAAGTGTGCAGGAAAAATTGTTAAAATGTGATGACTACTACTTTCAATCTACAAGTATCGGTGCAATGGAAACTTATCTGTGCTGACACCAAAAATTTTTAAAGGAGATTCGGTATGTTATTGCAAAAGCTGTACAATGCTCCGTTTCGAGTGACATTTACCTTTGAAATTATCTTTAAAATTGGTACTATAAAGTACCAATTCTAATTTTTTTTTTTGCCATTTACTTATCTTTACGCCCCCACCCTCCACTGCAAGGGGTATAGGAGGCTTATAGCGTGACCGGCGTTTAGCCCACTCGTAGTTATAAGACGTTTATCGCCATCTACCGACGATCCTGTAAAGAGGTTTGTGATTTTTAGCTACTATAAGAAATTCAAGAGACCCACAGTAAGATTAGCTCTTTTCAGAGATACTGGGTCAAGCGCCGGCCGCGCCATTATAATACAAAAATAAAAATTCTATTTGATCCACATTTTCTACTAGGATATATACTCTTCGCGTACAAATGTACAGAAAAATGGATTAATATTTGAGTAAGAAATTAACAAAAAATGCTATTTTTTCAATGTATTATTTAAACAAACGGAATTTTTTGGAATCTGTTTGCACGGCAGCATCCCTTATTAGAAAATACATCGTTTTACCGTTTACACCTTCCTCCTAGCTCTAGTAGTTTCCAAGATATTCGACCAAACATATTTCACCCCTTCGATTGTCACTTCGATATGTTCCCTTGTCAGTATAAAATAACTATTCAGTTGGAATGTATTATATCCTCAATCTGCAAACGTGTACAATGCATTTACACATAATGCATAAGTAACACTCTTCCAAAAATTGAAAAGATGCTCCCTTGTAAATACATGAATGGAAATGTAATTATTTACAAAAGCATACCACACACCGATTTTTATGACCTTGAAGTATATGTGAAGTTTAACATTCTGAACAATTTTTAACCATACATATATAGGTAACCACCGTTCGGCTTTAATTTTCGAGATATTCGCAAAAAACTGTTTGCCAAACTTTTGAGAGATTTAAGATAAAAAAATATGTTTCAGAAACATATTCTCGAGCCACGAGTTGCTGGTTCAAATCCCCATGACCAGCCATTTCCGGGCAATTTTTTTCGCCAGAATGACGTGTACCTACACCTAACATAACAATAATTTCAACTAAAGCCTTTTGCGAATATCTCGAAAACTAAAATCAAGCGTCAGCAACAAGTATAGGAAAAAGTTATTCAGAATCATGCACCTGACATCATACTTCGAGGTCAATGTTGGGAAAATGTTATTCAAATACAATTGCATAAAATATATAACGAACTTATAATGAAAATTTAATACAACGACTGCAATTTATCGTCTATTCACAATAAGCAACGTTTTAATAATAAAGAACAAATCATCGACAGACAACGACCAGCATTGTGATTACGAAAGAGAGTGCACCGTATTAGGTATACGTAGAATAACCATCGACTTACACAGAGAAATTATTAAAATTATTTAGTAGAAATTAAGTTTATTTAATTTAGTTTCTTAAATTTTACCTTAAGAAAGAGGATACTGGAATTATGGGATAAAAAATGACTTCTTCCTTTCTAATTGATTTGATGATTTTTATTAGAAGTACATATAAAACGTCACAATATTTTACGGGATTATCAATCGATGTTAATTTTACGCATCGTCGATGAAGCTTTTAGAAACCGAAAAAGTGCGTGTTGGTACATTTCGATTCGACGAGGAGCGTTGCTCTTGAAATTCACGATGTGTCGATGGCGTGAAAATATAGAGGTTGGGAAAGGAAAGAAAGGACACAATGGCCGTATACATAGAATCCACTCCCTTTCGTAATTTCGTTGACTAACCTCGGATGACTCTCTTTGACGTGTCGGCATACAAATTGTGCGCACACTTAGAATTCATTTTCACTGGAATTTCAGGGGCCATCCTGTCGCGCTTAAACTAAACCCAATTGACGCAAATATGATGTGATCGTTTATCATCGATAAATGATATAGCTTTGTAATCTCCGTTTTAATTACTCAGTGTAAAAAAATCTCATTATATTGGTTAGCAATTATAAAAAGAATGAAACTATATACCTAGTGATTGCATCGATCCTAGTCGCAGTTTTGGTATTGGTTTCTGTATCAATTCCAATATAATAATAATAATAATAATAATAATAATAATAATAATAATAATAATAATAATAATAATAATAATTCGTATTTAACATACATAAATATGACGTAGGTACATATGAATAGTAAAAATAGTCAAAAGTAATGAAAGAAAATCAATAACAGTTAACAGATAACGAAACTACTTAAAGGACCATACTTTTTCATTTCTTCAGTTCAGAGTGACAAAACTGTACCTCATTACGGCGGGGTCCTGGTGATCTGAATTGCAACGGATCGTGTTTCAATTTAGCATATACAAATCTTTATATTTCTAGCACATTGAGAAGCTATTTAGATTTGCCGTAGTAAGTCCTCAGTAACTCTGATATTGCTTCGTTTCGATTATTATAGAGAATAAAAGAATTCACCACTCAACATTTTTAAAGTCAGAATATAAAGTATTAGAAAGATTGGATAATGGTGAAATGAGTAATAGTGAACGGTTGTAAGGTAAATGAAGCTTCTATGCGTCTAACAGTAGTTTGTAGTTGGTTGTTTATGGCGAAATACCACAGTAATGAAGAATGTAACGAAAATGTAATTGATGCGTTTTAATTCAATTGATCTGGGTTCTTAATAGTCGAAGCCTTCGTCGATCCAGCTGAGCTCAGATTATCAAGGTTCCACTGTGACTGACCAATACAGAAAGCAAAGTCATTTCTGACAATCTCAGCTTCCACAAGCATACACCATCCCCATCACATGAATATATATATATGCATAATTGAGGCATTTAGCGCAGAAACGGACTAACCCACATTTTTTGCGGAATTAAGTTAGTAGCAATAATATATTCCAATAGGCTGAATTAATCATATAAAATAGGAAAAATTATTTGTTTTTCAATATGAGTTTTAGCTCTCAATGTCTCGATTTTACTGCCAGCTCCAAGAATTGATGAGAATATTAATCCTAAGTACTGCAATTACCAACCATTATCACTCAGAATTCTTCAGACCTACTAGTAAACCCCCTCCATTTGAAAACCTCATCTAAGTAAAATCATCCAGAATGTAGTATACCTACCAAAAGCGTGCGTGCATAGTATGCGCAGGCTAACAGGCTATCGCCGCTCAATTAAAACATCGTAGCGTGACGTAAATGTTAATCGATAATGATCGCGCAACAAGAAGGCAAACTTTTGGCGAACGTGGACTACAGATCAAGGGGGAGGATTGGCCCAGAGTTGACCGCGCGTGGTGGTGCCTCGCGGTTTCGTCGTACGGCCTCGAGCGGCTCCGTATCTTCGATATATTGGCATACAAGTCGCGTGTAGAAGCGCGACGATATGAAGAAACATAAGCGTGCATACTCATCCACTGTGTCGCATGTACATCGCAACATTTATGAGGGGGTCATCGGATGGCAAAGGAAAGAGGAATAGTCAGACAGAACGAAAGAAGGAGAGATCAAAGTGGGGGGCATCTGTGTGTGTGTGTGTGTGTAACACGGGTGGCACGAGGCAAGTTTGGGTGCAAGGAATAGCTCGGTTATTGTTGGCGGATGACACGAAAACGCCGACGGTCATCACCTGTATAAAAGTGCGACCGATCTTACCCCGAGGCATCAGTCTTCTGGCGATCCTCTCGCAAATCAACATGGCTGGAAAGGTAAGGAAAGCTTCGTCCAAGGCACACCAACCTCCGTGCCGACCAGCACCTTCGTTCTATTACCGAGCATCCCTTCTTGGGACCGGGGATCCATGCGCATCTCGTTAAGTAGAGGTACCCCTAGTCCGGGCGATGTCGACTGCATCAAAAGTGCAGTGAAAGGGAGTCCAAAGGTTATCTGTATTCCCATCCGCGACAGATGAATAAGCTCCTGCAAGCGCCTGCAATTCTTTACTCCCCTAGTAGCATTTCTAGTTGACCCACAGTATCCCCAACTTAGGAATTAGTTGGCCATCAAAATGCCAACAACAAATGCTGCTAGGGTGGTTACTTAGGCTAATACTGACCTGGTCGTTTGAAATTCCAGCTCGTCGTACTCGTAAGCTTGGCGGTGCTCTCGAAGGGGGCGGTGGTGCCTGCGGTGGTACCAGCGGTGTCCGTGCCAGCGGCGAGGCTCGAGGAGCTGGACGCGGCTCCTCAGTACAGTTTCGCTTACGACGTCCAGGACCCGGTGACCGGCGACTCTAAGGCCCAATACGAGACGAGGAACGGCGACATCGTGCAGGGTAGTTACAGCCTGATCGAGGCAGACGGTACTAGACGCATCGTCCAGTACACGGCCGACCCCATAAACGGATTCAACGCGGTGGTGAGCCGCGAGCCAGCCACCGCGGTGGCTGCGATCGCAGCGCCACTGTTGCCTTACGCACCTGCCATCGCGCCCTCCGTGGCGGCTGCGCCTGTCCTGCCCGCAGCAGCTGCGCCGGTGCCAGCCATTCCCGCCAGTGGCCCGGACTCCGACGTCGAGGTCGTCGAAGCCAGGTCGGGCCCCATCGTCGCAGCCGCGCCGAACGCTCGGGAGGAGCAACTTCGGCAGCAGCAAGAACGACAGCTGCAGCAGCTGAAGGAGCTCGAGAGGCAACAGCAAGAACAGCAGCAACAGCAGCTGCAACGGCTTCAACAGCAATCCAGGCAGCAGTTCCAGCAACAGATACAGCAGCGGAAACAGGAGAGGGCGCAGCTGAGCCAGGAGGAGATCGAGGCAGAGCAGCAACAGCTGCAGCTGCAACGGCAGCAGGTGCAGCGGCAACAGCCGCAGCTGCAGCAACAAATCGCACCGGTCAGAGCTGCCGCTACTCCGGTGCAAGTGGGGGTGAAAGCTCAACGATTGGTCGGACTGCCTGCGGCTAAAGCTGTTACTACTTATCCCAACGCCTATGCATACACGGCCGCCTATTCCTCACCTTTGGCTTACGCGACACCTCTCAATGGACTCACCTATGCACCCGCCACCGCGCTCCTGTGAAGTATTTTTTAACGAATATTGTTATCACATTCCCGCCTAATCGATATCGGTATTGTCAATAAGATTGGAATAAACGTGTGCTTGCGTTGAATTATGTAAAGTTACTGTTACACTCAAGCGCCTGAAATGTTTGTATAGCCGCGCTTGCAGGGATGCAGCGATTAACCTGAGACCCTTTCGAGTGGTGTTTAAAGCCTTGGGGGTGTAAGTCGTCAAATATTGTCATCATTCGTTGCAAGGCTGCACTTTCAGATACCAAAAAGTATACTCAATACTTTTCTGGTTTCTTAAATTGAAGGATGACACTTAAGGTTCCTGTTAACTTCGCTGCCTGTTGTTTTTATATCACTATGTCTTTGCAATCTACTGTTCTTAGACGTGTCCTTGGAGGTAGAGAAATAGTGGACCCATAAATTAGGGACGGCCAGAGACATCATTAGCGGTCATCCTCATTCTAAACTAGGTTCAGTCGATTAGTTTGACGCGGAGGATCTATACGAGGATGGGTGCTTAGACTCCTGTCGAGCTTGGTCATATAAAACCTGCTTCTGTTTCTCACCCCATCTCATTCACAACTTCAATGTTTACTTATTGTCGACAATACACGACTACTTGAACTCTAGGTAAACTCTTGCAGTAATGCTAGGAAAACGTCACAATTCAAAGTAGTTTATCTGTACACTTCATTAACGCAGAAATAATGCAATAAACATACACAGTATGAGACATCATTGAAGATTCCTTACGGCCAATTAAGCGATCAGTGATTTCGATATTGTGGCATTTTTTAACAGCCGCATAATTGCTCCCTATCTCAGTCCGTAGATTCATGATCCCAAGAACTCGCACCGTCACTTTCCCATAATTTAATCATTAACGCAACACCTATATGACGTTTCCGTGAAGGAAAGAACAAACATGTAAAAAAATCGTAACGATTAATTGGCAATGCTCCGACAAAACGAACCACGCTACATCTCGTTTGCCACAAAGACGTAAAGACAAGGTACCTGCCTACCACGCAGTGATTAATCGTGTAGAGAGAAAAATAAAGATTTATTATTCAAGAAGGTACATGCGAGTGGATTGTGCCGTTTCTTTCTGGATTACGTAGGACTGTCTCTACGATGGGGCCAGTGTCCTCGTGATCTCTATAGGCCCCCCCAGTCCCCCGACGCCAATCGATTACGTCGCGCGACCTACGTGACCGTGCGTAGGCGTAATAAGTAAAAGCGCCGCGAATAACGTCGATCAATGTCGCAGACGGGGCAGGATCGATCACCCGTCACGTTCATCCGCGAGCATCGGGTTCATCGTCGTTCATCGTCGTTCACCGCGTTACGCAAGCTGCCGTTACGGCGCCCGGCACCGTTCCTCCGCCGCGGGTTTGCGCAAGGAACGCCGCGCGTATGTTTAACACACGGAGCGCGGCTCGACCTTCGACCATACGCGCCGCGCAACTATATAAACCTGCCCGCGGGTCGCATTGTCCACCACGCGTTGCATTCTTACGGAACAGGTTCACGTTTGGACGATATATTTATGGACGGTGTCGCTGCCCTGCAATCATCCAGCTCCCCATACAAATGGGGTCCGGAGGAACGAAGGAACTACCTATCCGTCGATTCGGATCAATCTATCAGTTCGGATCGTGACCTGGGGTTCCACGCGCTTACATCTCTGGTCGCTTCTTTGAGGATTTATAACCCATTCGGTATTGGTTTTTGACACGATGTTTATAGAACACTCTCTTCTTCGTTTCACCTCCCCAACCACCTCCTTCAATCCCTCGCCCTAAAAATTAGCAGGAAAAAATCCGGGCCAAGTTGATGCGCCGGAATGAAGTGTTGTGGATGTCAAGTGCGCTTTAATCGAGAACTATGTAAACAGTGATTCGTGTTCCTGTTTCGCGTTCATGAGCTGAATGTTCATGTTTGGCACAATTTAATTCCACGAGTCTGACTCGAGATGATCATGTTGGGTCCGAAATTGGTATCACTAGAGGCTCCTTCTTTCTGGACTCTTATTTACTGGACTCTCCATGCATACAATTTATCGAGTCTTATAAATATTTAATTCAGACCTGATACAGACATAAACTAGATTTAACTTAGTCCGATCCAGAGCTAATGGGATGCAAGGGTGCTGGGAATCGGGGCTAGAGTAGAAGATATCCTTCGACTGCCTCGCGGAGTCATGCAACTTTTTTGGTTCTTCTAGTTGCCCTACAATGGGGCCTTCCTTAAATTGGGTAAGGGTAATTTTGGCGATTTCTTACCCCTCCGTTCCCGAGTATAAAAATTCGTAAAAATATGAAAATTCGTAAGAATGTAAAAATTCGTAAGAATATAATAATTAGTAAGAATATAAAAATTCGTAAGAATATAAAAATTCGTAAGAATATAATAATTCGTAAGAATATAAAAATTCGTAAGAATATGAAAATTCGTAAGAATATAAAAATTCGTAAGAATATAAAAATTCGTCAGAATATGAAAATATTCCAACCTCCTCCCCCCACCTGCCCTCTTCCTTACATAATATCTTTAACATTGTATTTTTTCCGTTATTAAAATTCTTTTAAAGATTTATATAATGCATTTAACTCGGTTTTGCGTTTGCGATGAAACGTCGTTTTTTAGGTACCTACTCGTGTTGAAAATTAGGTTAAAAAAATATTATATAAGACGCTATCTGACTCCCTCCCACTCCATTTTTGTAAGAAAATGTAAAAAATTCGAGACCCCGCCGCTGAAAAAATCCTTACGTAATTTAAGGACGACGCCACTAGGCTTTAAACTCTCGCAAGCACTAGTTAACCCCCAAAAGTACGAAACACAGATTTTCGGGTGTGTTAGTGAAGAGATTGGAGTAGGCTACACCCATTACCCGAAATGCACCCAAAATTGAACGCATTGGCTTTTATGGTCTGGGTACTCAGGGGAGCCTCGGCTCGTGTAGTATGATAAATCTTCGCGGTGGAGTTAACATTGCAGAAGTATCCTGCAGATCTTGTTTTCTAATTATTCTTTATTTCTGTGCCTTTGTTCTGCTTTACTGCACACACAGCGTTAATCATTTTCTGTGCACACGAGGCACTAACAAGTAGTACAACTGGTTTCGCAAGTAGTATCGCCATGGATATGTCAGACGCGTCGCCGCGCCTGTAGCGTGTGTACGTACATATGTACAATCACTTTCACGCCAGTGCATCGTATGTGTGCTTGTATTTAATACAGCGTGCGAGCTTTTAATAAAAAAGTACTTCCAATGACTTTGATAATCAAGATCTAGATTAGCGCCGAGAATTTAAATTCTGAATCATAAATCATAAGGTGAAAGCAAAACTTGAGACGGACATCATTCTTTGGATCAGAATGACCAAAAATTATATAACGTATGATTTTCAACGCTTATAGCATTTATTTATTCAAGTGGATTATGCAAAGTTGCGGATCTGCTTTCTGATATTCTTCTGTAAATAAAGTATCACTTTTCTCAAACAGTAGACTTAACCGAAACCTAATTATTATTTTACACGTACACACGGAAAAATGTTTCTTCGTTTAATAAATAATACTTATGTAACGCGTAATTACCTTACAATTACGGAGACGTATGTTGTACAACAAATTCAAGAATTCTTATTAAGATTATGAACTACAATATGCATAAACAGAAACTGTATCTTTATGTTTTATTAAATATTATTTGAATAAAAAATGTAATGGATAAAATTGAAATGAAGAAACATTAAGAAGAGATCTTTTGCTACAGAGCAATATTGAAAAAAAATTAAAAGTCGACAAATCAAAGAACATTGAGATCTTTCCACAGTCTTGCGTAATATTTCTATATGTAACTACATAACACGTTTTCACTTCGAAATTGCACGAGTTTTCTATAGCAATCAGGTCGCAACTGTCTTCTCGCATAAAATGACGATAATTTCGGTCAACTCGCTCTTAATAAAAATATAACAAGGACGCACGCCGCCCGAGAAAGGAAGGAACATTTTTTTATACGCAGGATCGTAATGTTAATCGCGGGGCCCGTCATTATACGAAGTAAATTTCAATTCCTCCCCACACAGTACACCGATGAAACAAAAGAATTCTCTCGAAACAAATTCCACACCCTCGAAAATACAATTCTTAAATTTCTACAGTTCATAATTTCAATTTTTCAAAATATATCAGTCATTCCTTAATAATAAGCGCATTTAATCATCCACTAGACCAGCGATTCCCAACGTGTAGGTCGCGACCCCCACCCCGGGGAAAATAATTATTCTCAGTTGACGATTTTTATCACTTATTTATTTTAATATGGTTACATTGCCACATTCTATTAATGATGTAACACTGATTTTTCATAAATCAAAGGATGGGAATATTTACCTTAGATACCTCATTTGGGGGGGGGGGGTCGCATGTTATTTGATTATTATAAGAGGGTATAGGGGTTCAAAAAAGTTTAAGAAAAACACTGCACTAGGAATTTATATAATCTTAAAGAAGATTTATCCCCAATTGTATTTTATACAGATGTACCTACACTTTTCCTAATAAATATACAAATGTGTAATCGGTTTGATTCACTGTTAAGTTGAGAACTGCTTTATAAACCAGATCTAAAAGGAAAAGCAAAATGAGACGAAATAAAATGGAGAATGGTACCGTAGCCCTTGGATGAATATTGGAAAGGGGGCCCTGAAGGCTTTGTTCCGTTCAGTTACATGCCTGCCTCAAATGGCTAACTTTCACCGAATAATCCAGGGCTGCAGCCGCGGCCGTCAAAAGTACCGCGCCCAATGTCACGATCTGGCTCCTCGTAATCGCGCCCCGTATTACGTGGCTCGCTACAAAAGAAACCGGTCCACTTTTGGTAGACCGGTTACGGAAAGAATTCGACCAAATGGACGACGGATCGCCTTCGGCGAGAAACGTCGCTGCTCCTTTCATATTGATTTCGCTTAGAACACGAGCAACGCTCCCCGCTCGTTCGTCTCTAACCACTTAGACAGCTATATTTTAGAGTTTAGTAATAATTAATATTGCGTTTCCAAAGGCTCCGTGTTGCAACACCGCGAAATATTCGAGAACAGAATGGTCCGAATGGAGCCGAGTTGAACGGATATACATATTTTTAATAAAAAATAAAAATAAGGTGACAATTCAGTAGGCGAATATAAAAATTTATTTAATGAATAAAATCCAGCTTTCTTTTCTTTTTACAAAGCTATCGAATTACTTCAGTCGTGTTTTTTTTTAATCTCCTTTTTCCTTTTTCTTTGGGGGGTGCCAAGGCCCCATAGCCCTCTCTGGGTGCGCCACTGGTGAACGTGCGAATTTTTACAAGTTGTGGAATGTAATAAGATTTTTTTCTTTTAGTAATGTCAAGAATAGTCTGTGGTTTAGTTTTATTTCTAAGGCTTAATGATTCGAACAAAGTAGTGTAGGGAAGACGGGAATAATTAATTTAGGAAAATGGATTGAAATTCTCTTTTGGACTTTTGAACGTTTGGAGAGTCATTTAAGATTTTACACCGAAATTAGAGTAATTTTACTTTCACTTTTTAGAGCGATGATGTAACACTAAGAAGAGCAACATTTTTATTAAGCAATTAATGATGAATATTAAATATTCATCTAATGAATGTTAATGAAAATAATTATAATTGTCGTCAGAATGTACTATTAAGATTATTCTGGTGCAATTTCAGGCGGATTCGTTGAAACACCGATTTGTATTGTAAACCGAATGTGAAATCGTTGCGAATAATCAATCGCCGATTAATAATCGAGTCACGTAAACAGTAGAGACAACTGCAGGTGCTATCGTGACTGGGTTATACCTGTCTTCTACGGATTAAAAGGTTACAAAGCGTTTCTACGCACAAGACAATGAAAAGTGGACGCGTCTGTTACAAGAACCGCTCTTTTGCTTTCGACTTCCACCCTGTCCTCCTCTAGAAATAGTTTCACCCCCACAAGCATCTATTATTGCAGTGACTATACGAATAGCTGATTTTAATAGTACAAAATTGAATTATAAAAGTAAAATGGTATACAAATTTCCAACAGTGCGATCGGTAGATAATCAAGAGAAAATATAGACAGCGAAAGCTTTTTACACGAAACGCAGAAGATTAAGAATTGTGGAATCTTTCCTCCGTTATGGTCGACACCCTTTCGTTATATTTTCATCGAGCTGTTTCCCCTTTCTCTTCCAGCGAATAAACGTACAATTTAGATTAGTCTGGTGTAATATCAGGCGGATTCGTTGAAACACCGAATTGTATTGTAAAACAAAGAATTCTACAGCAGAAAGAGATGGACACATGTTATCCTGTGACCGCCTCCAAAAAACTTAATCGTTCTGGTTCGCTCCTATTTCGCAATCATTTAAATCGAGGTCTGGAGTTCAGACGCCTTTCTCCCCTGGTAACGGATTCAGCCCATGCGATCAAGATCAATTTCGTTACACGTAAGTCGCGCGTTTTCCTCCTCGCTGTGTCTCTTCCCATTGCGTTGCGTGGCTTTACAGAATTGCTAATCGTTCTGAACCGATGAAAATTATATTCATTTAAAATTCGTCTTACGTTATCTAACATTTAAAACTTCGTTTTGTTTAGCCCTTTAAATGCTGCTAGGAAAAATTTGCGTTCGCTTATTGTATGCAGCGGGTATGTGCGGGGAACGCCCATAGGCGTTCAACGACTATGGTTAACAGATGTGGCTGGAGGAGTCCCGCACGCAGCGTACGCTGAGGATTCGAACTCTCAGCCCTCATAGGGTTAATGTATTCTCTATTCGTTCTAAAAAATTTGAGAATATTCTATTCTTTACACGGACATTACTCGAGATTAATGTACTGATATAGTGCCATTTTGAAAACAGGGACATCAAAGAAAGGATTCTGAAAACAAGAAACCTGGCTGGACAGTTTCGCGACTTAGTAGTCGCAGCAGTTGCTCTGAATTCTGAATTAGTTTTCACCAGACGTCACCATCTCTTGCATCAGTCTGCGCGATGACAGCGGGCAGTGTAGAAATTTGACGATCCAGCGCGGCCGCCGCTTGAGAAACGAGTACGAAAATAGAGTGTAGAAAGTGGGTCGGATCCGGTGGCCGCTAAGACCGCTAGAAGGATCCTCGGGCAGGTGCGCCACCCCATGGTCAAGGTACCACGAGTGCGTCCTGCTGCTGGGAGCGATCCGCAGAGCACTCAGCCCCGGTTCCCCCGCAATTCAATGATACACCAGGGTTGAGTAGGGTAGGTGGCAGGTGTAGCGCAAGAGAGACAGGTAGCCAAGTACATTCGTAACAAATTTAATTAGTCACAAACAAGTGCTAAAAAAATAAATAAAGTTCAGCCTGAGTCGACGCCGTTGGGTGTGTAGCGCGGGTACGCTTAGAGGTAGTGCGCCGGGGCAGCGGCGTACGACAGAGCTGGTGCTGCTGCGTAGGACAGAGCTGGTGCTGCGGCGTAGGACAGAGCTGGTGCAGCGGCGAGCTTGGCGTAGGGCGATGGGTGGGCAGAGTAGGCGATGGGTGCTGGGTGGGCAGAGTAGGCGATGGGTGCTGCGTGGGCGACGGCTACTGGGGCAGCATGGGCGTAGGTCAGAGGAGCGGCCAGTTTAGCGGCCGGCGCGGCGTAGAGGGCTGGGGCAAGCTTGGCGACTGGTGATGCGTAGGCCAGGGGTGCAGCGTGAGCGACGGGTGCAGCGGCGATGGCCTTGACGGCGACGGCGGCTGGCTCTTTGCGGACTACGGCGTTGAATCCGTTGACTGGGTCAGCGGTGTAGTCGACGGTGCGCTTGGTGCCGTCAGCGTCGATGAGGGAGTAGCTGCCCTGGACCACGTCACCGTCCCGGCTTTCCTGTTGGCTCTTGGCGTCGCCGGTCAAGGCATCGTGCACATCGTAGGCGTAGCTGTACTGGGGATGGGGGTCGTAGTCAGCGTCGACAGTCTTGGTGACCACCGCCTTGGTAATCGGGGCGACAGCTAACGTCTTAGCGTAGGCCAGAGGGGCAGCTTGGGCAGCGTAGGTCAGAGGAGCAGCTGGGGCGGCGTAGGCCAGAGGTGCAGCTGGGGCGTAGGACAGAGCTGCTCCGGACAACACACCGGCGTTGGCGGCGGCCACGAGGGTGGCGAGGGCTACGAACTAGAAAGTCGAAAGCGAATTGTTAGAAGTTCGTAGAATCTGGTTTTACCTGCTCTTAGGGGTAGTTTGTTGGGCGTCGGTGTCGGGTTTGATCGGCCTTAGCGATACAAGATGTACCGTGTACGTCGATCGTCGGCGTCCTTACTCACCTTGAATACCATTGTTGAGGAGATTTGGTTGGTTTGGATCGACTGAGCGACTGATGATGTCAAACGGTTATTCGGACTGCTTTATATACTGGCGCGCGGGCCATTGCCACTATTCTCCCCCTCCCAATTCGGTCAGGTTTTGCCGGACTTTCAAAGTTTGGCGGCAGATCGTATCAGCCGACCGCACTTGAACTTGGCCGGTACTAGGGCACCTCTCATATTCAACATTTCTCGATACTCGACGGGCAGCATGGACGAGAAACGCTGATTTCGTCCGCAGCCGAGCGGACTTATTCATAAGCGATCGTTCGTTATGTGCGGGTACCCTTGTTGCGTGGGTTTTCAATTAGACTTGCCCTTTGTGGAGGTTTTCTGTATCTTTGAATTATCAAGTTACTTATCAGCTAAACGAACGAAATTTATAACAGACAGTTTGCGAAACGAAATTGTTAGAATTATTAGTTTTACAGGAAGACACTTAGAATATCTGAAGTGCTATATATGATCCGGTGTTAAATTTTGGACGCGAAAGTTGATAACATATACGCGTTAGAAGGAACTTAAAAATAAAAGATCGAAATTAAACATAAAATTTCGATTTATAAAAAGAACTGTTTACACTTTGACCATCTGAATTATACAGCATTTTGTACTGTATTTATTACATGTTGCTTTTATTTTTCTTTCGTGTCTGTAAATCTTCCTTTCTTTTTAACAAATTCCAGCTGTGAATACCACTGATAGGTACGAATTTTCAATATTCAAATAATTAGTTCTATTCTACTGTTCCAATACCCCAATCTTAAGTCGACCGAACGAGTAATTAAATTTAAGCATAAAATTCGCTTAATTCATGCCATTCCCTGTTTACGAGTCTCCCATTGCATCGCAATTTCAGATCCGAGGGACGATCGTCGAAATTCAATTTTGCCAGCAGCAAATCGCACGGTGGATCGATTTTCTAAATTTCACCAAATTCCACGGCAACTGGCCCCGACGGACGAGAATTCGTCGCGAAACTTTCCAGCGATACGTGTCGGCGGGTGTATCCCGATCTACCTCGTCCGTTGCGTCATATCTAACGTTACCACCGAGCAGAAGTGGAGCACTTTCATAAAGAAAAAATAGGTGGGCCGTCCGAAACGCGGGGCCCGCTGTCGATCGATCAGTAGCCCCGGGGCCAGCAGGAAACTATATCGATCTCGATCCAGAATCAAGACCTCCGCCTCCGCCAGCTCCTGTCCTGTAGAATCCTACGATCGCGTGGAGCAGTCTGCGGCGTAGCCGCGTGAAATCATTGCCGCAACCCGAATTTAGGTCTTCCGCACTTGTTGCGCACTGACCGCTGGAATTTTAATGCGTTCTACTCCTATTCCTTTTCTCGGAACTTGGTTCCTCGTTGCCAATTGTCGACAAATATTCAGGCAAAAAATATACACAAATTAGTAAACCATTAACAAACAAAAAACAGACCATGCGGGGTGTCGATTGCTCGCCAAACAAAATGCAGTTTAAGGGGACCTTCCGGTCTAAAAGTCGATTTTTTTTTTTTATTTCATTTTTCGAATGTTCAACCTTTTAGGAATGCGTGTTTAAAAGGATTTAAAAGGCCACTCGGCGCCCACATAAAACTTTAAACGCGTTTTTCTCGAAACAGTGTTCTCAAAACTGTGGGATCTGTATTTTCAAAACTTATTATCCGATTCGACAGAAACTTTCTTTATTTTGAAGAATATACTTCTGGCTAGGGGGGATACAGGAAAAAATACAAAAAATTGAAAATTTATAATTTTCAAAGGCGTTGAAAGGATGAAAAATATAGGGAAAAAGTGATTTCACACTTCAAGTGTCGTTATTTTCTAAAAAAATAAGGTTTTTGTAATTTTGTCTGGTTTATCCCCTAGCCAGATGCATATTCTTCAAAATAAAAAAGTTTCAGTCGAATCGGATAATAACTTTTGGAGATACAGGTGCCACCGATTAAAATCAATTTTTTTACGCCTTGACTTTAACGACTCCCCAGTGCCGTCTGCAATGATTAATTATAAAACAAAAAATATATTTCTATAACTTAAGGCATCCTTAATACAATGCAAAAAGTCCCATTGAATTATATACAGTAGTTTTCCTTTAATTAATTCCTAAAGGTCACCTATTTTTGGGGGCTCTAGACCAGAACCTCCCCTTAAATTTCACGCCGTGGTGGACGAACATCTACATATATT
Source organism: Andrena cerasifolii (assembly GCF_050908995.1). Classification (NCBI taxonomy): domain Eukaryota; kingdom Metazoa; phylum Arthropoda; class Insecta; order Hymenoptera; family Andrenidae; genus Andrena; species Andrena cerasifolii. The sequence continues at coordinate 15,431,590 of NC_135123.1, forward strand.
TACGTAAGATGTGTCGGTACATAGTTATACCGATATAAGTAACATTTTGTATTTTGTAATGTAACGTATGTATGTGTCTTAGCAAATGGATCTGCTTTTAGGACAGGAGAGTATGGATAGGCAAGAAGTCGACAGAACTTGCACGTGTAGCCGCTACAAGTGTATGTTAACGACGAAAAATAAGGAAAATCGTATCGGTGCGAGGAATTAATGCAATATAAATTTCTCTATATGCCTTAATCGTGTAAAACTCCGATGATTCTTACGTCACCAACTCCTTACATCACGAGTACGTAATCTCGTCCTCTTATTTTTTCATACTGCGAAAAAACCAGTCGATTCTGCCAATTATGGTGGAACTCAAGGTCGGTGCACGAATTTTTTACACCATCGAACTGCAGTATATTAAACGATACAAGTTGTTCGTTCCGACCGCTCGACTGCCCCCTCTTCTACTGAAAATGGTCCTAATAGCGTCGAAGCAGGTAACATATGGCGAGGACTTTAACGAATAATTACATGGCAAGAAAATTGTCAAATTTTTCAGGGAGTTTCATGTAACAGAGATAGAATATCGTTCTCAATTTTAATTTAACAGCAATGCTATATTATGCAATTTTTAACACGCGTATCTATATGGTTTTATTTCGCAGAATATTTCAGAGATAGTAGGTACTTAATTTTTTATCAGCAAATAGTTCGAAGTATTCGTACAAATTAATTATCCAAGATTTAATTTTTTGATGTTCTATGTTTAGGTGTCGCAGATAATAAGATCTCCTTTGTTATATATTGATATGCAGAAGTATCGGTGCCGTCTTAACACAGAGGCGAAAGAGGCAGCTGCCTCAAGGCCCCGAAGCTCAGGGGCCCCTGAAAAATTGGAAAATTACAAAAAATAGGGTTGTAAAAGCTAGAAAAGAATTGGGAATGGACCCTCCAACTGTGGCGGAAAGAAAATAACGAATAGATACAGCAAAATTTAGATTTTAAAATGGGGCCCTTTCTCGTGGAATGCACCTCACGTTTAATCTAATTTATTTAATTGTTTTAATACTTATTCACTTCGCGCGATAGCGCGCTATTTTTTATTTTGTTTAATTTAGAATAATTTCGGGGGCCCCATATGGAGCTCGTCGTAAGGCCCCCGAAAACAATAAGACGGCACTGAGCAGTAAATGCATTTCAGTTGAAATCGTTAAACGTAATTGCAGATGTATCAGTTGGTGACTCGCGAAAGTCACTAAATTTCCCAACACAACTTTCCCATTGTTCCCAAAATTCATGGAATCAGTATTCGATAATCTGCGCATATGTAAAACAAAAGGAAATATGCTAGCGAGGTTTCTCTAAATAAACGATCTAAACCATATTAACAAGTACTATCGAAATCAGAAATAAAAAGAAACAAATATTTCATTTAATTTGCTAAAACTATACGATCTGCGTTCACACTTTACCATACCGCAGAGAAAACTGCGAACGATGCTTAACTAAATAAAAAGCGGCGTAAACCAAACGGAGGCTAGCGAAACAATTAATTCTGCAAGCAATCAGCAATGACCAAAATGTTATAGAGAAGAAAAGCGACGCCGCGTTTCCATCGAGCAGAAGTCCGAAGACGGATTAAGTAACTCGTGGCAAGGACGTGGCCTAGTCCACGGCGACGGTGTTCATGATGGTCCAACGACCATCGTCGCTGTTCGAATTGTTCGTGATGGGCGTGGTCCGATTTCTTGCTCAATTTTGTGCCACTCTGCGGCCGCAAATCGGGTGACCGTCGAAGGTACCGTCACCCAGTTACGTCAGCGTGCCCGTGGGTCCTGCTCGCGCGGTATAAAAGCCGAAAACCACCCGACCATGGTATCATTCGCATCACAGACAGACAGATCAACAGATCAACCAATCAAGCAAGCTACAATGGCTTTCAAGGTATAACAGCCGAGAACTCGTAATTCATTCTGCGAACACTTTCAAAGCAGTCCGCCGACTACCGGGACGGGTTTCGATGCGCGGCGACGAAGTATTTCGTACGACTTTATCATCGAAACTGTCGCGGGCCTGGCCGATTCTAATTATTCGCCCCTCGGCGCCGAAAAGTATCACAAAATCATTTGTCTCTTCGATTAACGTTCCTCCTTTTTTTGCAACGCTGCGATCGAAAGTGGAACGCACGTCCGCGGCTCTGATTTCAATAATCCTGCACGTACGATTTCGGTAACACGACTTTCATCGACGACTCGAGAACGGTAGAATTTGAAGCCCGCAAGCGCTCCGGGAGATCGGTGCATACTCGCAAGCACGGTATCGCTCGAGGCGTTACATATTTAAAAGTTGATTATCCGATGGACCTAACAATAGAATCGCATCTAACTTAAAGTACAACTCTGTTCACAGTTCGTTGCCTTCGCCGCCCTGGTAGCAGCCGCCAACGCCGGGCTTCTGCCCGCTGCGCCTCTGTCTTACGCCCCAGCCGCACCCCTGGCTTACGCGGCCGCGGCGCCGGTGATCGCCGCCAAGACGGTAGCCGTGGCCCCCGTGGCCAAGACTGTGGACGCTGACTACGACCCTCATCCTCAATACAGCTATGCCTACGACGTCCACGACAGCTTGACCGGTGACGCCAAGAGCCAGCAGGAAACCCGCGACGGAGACGTTGTCCAGGGTAGCTACTCCCTCATCGAGGCTGACGGAACTAGGCGCATCGTCGACTACACCGCTGACCCGGTCAACGGATTCAACGCCGTCGTCCGCAAGGAGGCCGCCGCTGCTCCTCTTGTGGCCGCTGCACCAGTAGCCAAAATCGCCACCCCCATTGCTAAGATCGCCGCTCCGATCACGTACGCCGCACCAGCCGCCCAGGTCGCATACGCCGCGCCAGCTGCCCAGATCGCATACGCCGCGCCCGTAGCTAAATACGCTGCTGCGCCAGTTGCCTATGCTGCTCCAGTCGCCAAGCTGGCCGCCGCACCAGCGCTCTCCTACGCCGCACCCGCGCTCTCCTACGCCGCTCCATTCGCCAAGATCGCTTCACCCCTTGCTTACGCCGCCCCAGCTCAAGCCGCCTACATCCACTGAAACCGATCTGTCTTCTATAGGGATAATGTCTGTCAAATAAACGCCGTTTTCTAGCAAGTACATACCGTGGTTCTGCAATGTCTCAACTCCCTCTTTGTCGACTCGTCCACTCGGCATCGTCCTTCCACCTTTCATCCCGCTCCCTTTTGGTCGCTCATAGGAGCACAGGGTGGGAGCACCTGATATGCAGCGATGTAGTTACTTATACCTGCTTGCACTTCGTGTGAAGGTAAATTGGAAAGTGGTGGTACCTATGCTGCAGAAATGAATTGATATTATATTTGCGTATTATTCGTTGGAATAATTTTTTTTCACAAGTTCAAGTGGTATACGTGTACTTTCAAATCGTCAACACCGTTTCGTATGCTATGGTATACCCATACAGATTTATGTACACACTAGCAAAATTCCTCCGGGCTTCGCTTCGGGCCTAAGAGATATTAAGGACTCCATGAAAACACATTTCACTCCTTTTACTCACTTAGGGGTTGATTAGGGCAAAATGCTGAATCTGGTTTTTAGGCATCTGTGTGGGTAACCTTTGTACGTAAAAACCAAGTTGATATCTAATCGGGCCTAAGAAATAATGGTGTTTTGGAGGCAGATAAAATGGGGGTCTGGTCAGTGGCACATATAAGGAAAAAGGCCCAGGTAGCAAACGTTCTGAGGGGCTGATTTTTCGGGAAAATGAAGAGGTAGTTTACTAAAAACGAACTAAGTATGTAGTAGTGCAGAAAAAAATATAAGACATATAAAACCATAATTTTTGTTTGTGTAAATGGGGCCTGGAGGGGGCAGCGACTCATTGGCCGCCTATTAAATCCGCCACTAGGTCTGGTAAAATGATTATATAAAGTGGGAAGGTTGATAGGATGGCAAATAACCTGATGTCGAATTGATGATTAAAGGACAAGGACTTTGTTTCTGAATGAATTCGCCACAGAGTGAGGAAAGTAGGGTACCTTCTGGTAGGAGGCCTGTCATAAGTAAGTCGGCACTTACCCCAGAACCTTGGAGCAGAAAGTGTGCTCTCTGTAAGATTTCTTTCGCCAGTTAATGAAATCTATTTAACATGCATAATTTGGCCATTACATAAAATTAAAGGATTAAGAGGCTGGTAACTTATAAAATATTTGCCATTGGCGAATATTATTACTTTATTTGTGTAATTAACCCTTTCACGCCTAACGTCGGATATATCCGACGTACACGAAACGATTCCAAAATATAGATATGTAATATGTATATTGGCGGCTAGCATCGCCGTCGAGAAAGGGTTAAAAGAAACTTATTCAGATGCAAAAATTAACTAATCGTTATCTTAAGCGTTTCGCCATTTCGAAGCAGAATTAAATACTCCGCTCTTAATTCTGCTCATCTTAACATATTCTGCATACAATTCCAAAGATTTACATATATTTAACAAAAGTAAAAACTTTATATACAACTCTGTTCGCATAATTTCGATTCGCTTCTGAAACTACCACGAAAACCTGTTCCGACCGTGTGCAACAACTTATAACTTTCTTGCCATGCGATACTCGCAGAACAGATGGAAGGGCTGAAAAATTCGCATGAAATTAATGCTGCGCGCGTGTAGGTAATCGTTATACAGCGTGGAAGAACTGCCTGAACAATGACATGGATTCTGTATCCACATATCACTCGTTCTTATCGCTCGTTAAGGGGACACCTTTTCACTAACCATTCACGGACGAGCCTCGCGTTCTCCAACACTTTCTCCGCCCTGAAGTGGCCGTGTTGCTGGTTACACAATACAACCACGCCTCGTACCCATCGGCCGTTGCGAGTGGTGCACGTAATATAAGCCGTTGCGTTAATCGGGAACCCCAGGCAAACCAGATTCGTGCAACGATCCCACCTTGATCCACTTACGATCCCGCGTATCCTCCTCCTTAAGCGCGCTTTATTGCTCTGAAAGTGCATAATTAATCACAGGATGGCAGTTAATATAATACTAAAGAGAGACATAATTCACACCCCCTTATAGAATGGCCTTTAGCAACTTTATGGTTGTCATCAATGCAAATTACCAAGCACGACAATTGAACGGTATGTTTCATTTTACGTTTCACACGAATTCCATGTCCTATTCTTGTATTCTGAAACAGAGTATCACGGCGAAAGTGTAATTTTCAGGATTTACGGAAAAGTGATCCATTTTTATCATATGTATTTTATTACAAAAATACAATGTACGCTGAACAAGATTTTAATGGAACCATTGTTATAAATATATTGCCCGTAATTATAAAAATATGTTTCGCACGATACTCCTACTTGTGAGCATTATCTTTCATTTTTGCTTCCGTACCGGAAATTTCTTCGAAGTAGACAAAAAAATACAAAAATGTTGGATTTTTGTTTCTTAAAACACATATTACATATAAACTTTTTAATGTCAATACGGTAATGCAGTAGCATAAATATATTATTCTTACTTAACAGTAGTAAAAAGCTCTCACTTTTAACAAAATCGGTCACGTTATTATGTTCCTAATATATTCTAAAGAAAATTATAAGTAACACTTGTTAAGAAGTACTAAACTAAGTTGTACTTATTGATCCTGACTTGCCCTCTCTGGCGCCGCCAACCTGCAAATTAATATGTTCGAATGGGTTATATAAACTGCACTTTCTTTGCATCGATTAACTGTTAAAAATTACAATTTTCACTTGCATCAAGACTACACTTACCGATGGATTGTTACGTAGTCCTCTGCAAGGACATTGGATGTGTCTAAAGGCGTTAAAAATGTGAACTGGCTTTGCGGGTGTGTTTTAGCATGCTCCAAAAGAATGTCCATTATAACTCGCCGGTTTACTTTATCCTAATTAAAATAATCATTAACGAACACTACACTTTACATACACATAGAGGACTCTTAACTTTCGCAAATATTATGCACGTACCATGAAAACGTCAAATTCGTCTAGGAAATAAAAAGGTAAACCGGTGCAATCCCAAAGTGCTAAAATAAAGGCAACAGTCGAATAAGACCTTTCACCGCCTGACAATGATCTTGCGTCATTGGTTGACCTTTTAGTATCGTTTTGCGTGTGTACTTCAAGTTCAAGTGTCTTCCGTTCATGGTCGATGTGTATGGCACCCTGGCAAACAGGTTTAACGCAAAATGATAACATAAAGAAATGAAAATACTCCTGTTGTTCCAGCAGACATTTTCATACATACTGTTTTGTTCCGCAAAGCGAGCACATTGGAAAATGAACTTTGTATGCTTTTTCCATAAGTGACTTTCATGTCCGCAAATAATTTCTTTCGAGTTTGCAACCGTTTAAGATGTTCCTACAACATACAAGCATTAGTTTATTCACATTTATCTTCCTTGTTTGTGACGATGAAAAGAAGTATAAGGATTAAGTTATTCAGTTCAACGTTGTAAATGTTATAATCAGGACGAAAGTTTTTTTAAGATCATTTTTAAAAAGCTTTCAGCTGCTGGTGATTTTTAACGTGATCTTTTTATTCACTCTCAAACGATTCGAGTGACCACACGAGTGGATGCTTGGGTCGAGTATATTTAAATAACAAAATTCGTCACACCATAAATTATTACGATAGCTGTGCTACAATCACAAATTTGTTGAGAAACTTTCTCATGGTTGAGGTACGATTTTCTCTATTTACAGGATATTTGGCCCAATTACGATATCTGCATTATCATGTGCGTAAAGGAGAAAAATGTAATAACTCACTTGATAACTTTTTTCAATTTTCGAAGCCAAGTGAAAATCCTTGCCGCACTTTGCTTCTTTTTCTTTTAACTCTTGACGCAATTTTTCTATAGTACCCAATTGCCGCTCAATCTCGCGAATCTTGGTTTTCAGATCTTTAGATAATCGTTCAAGTTCCTTGGCAGATCTGTAAAAATATTCGGTTTGCTTTTCGGTCATACACATTCCAGCAACTAATACGATATACATTATCCGTATACACAGTAAGTTATTAACCTTGCCGTTTCTATTCTTTCGCATCGGTTTGTAGCATTAGACACAGCCTTTTCAGTAACCCTTTGTTGCGTCTCCAGCTCCGCGGTTGCATTTTGCAGCGCATGGCGGAATGCCTGCAATTTCTTTGCCGCGTGTCTGCTCTTTGCACGCATTGCTTCTTTTTCATCCTGCAGTTGTTTTATACTTTCCTAGATAAAAGATGTACGAATGTATAAACACAGGATATTAAAGCGACCTTCAATTCAGAAAATACCTTCAAAGGCTGAATTTTTGAGTCCAAGCTCTGCCTTAGTTCTCTATGCCGCTTGACTTCTGCATCTAAGCTCTCAACTTTCTTTTGAAGCTCAAGAACCTCTACGTTTAAACGAGACTCCTCGCGTTTCTCCTGGTCTAATTTCTTCTCCAACTCGTTCAATTCATTTTTCTGTGCCGAGATTTGTATTTATGTTATTTTTATACATTTCACGAATACCTCACTTTTGGATAAAGTACTTACAAATACAGTAACAGATATAGCTTCGTTCGCTTCAATTTTATCCTTCAGATCATTGATGGACGCTTTATATTGACTTCGAGCCGCATGAAGCTTGGCGACTTTCCCATTCACAGATATTAATTCGGAATTCGAACGTTTCTGTTTCTCGCAAGCTGTCGTGTACGATTGCATCGCGCTATTCTTCTCGTTATCTATACTACGAATCTCGTCCTCTAATGCGCTGATAGAAAAATCGGTCCATGAGTTTCACAGTAATCGTACGGCAAAAAGAAAGAAGAGGTAGACGAACATACTTAATCGTGTCTGTAACAGAAACTTGGAGGAATCTCGCTTTCAAGCCACGTGGCCCGCCGTAGCTCCTATAATTTGGATCTGGGTAGAATGAATCGCCTTGCTGAGTGAAGGCCCGTTTACAATTCCGTGGAACTTTTGTAGCGTCAGACATAATGCCCGATGCTTCCGTGCTAGTCGGTATTAACAAAACACATTCAACTTCCCGCTGGTCGATGAGACAATTAGCAACGACAGGATCTGATATATCCATTGCGTCTAACAGATTAGAATAATTTGGCGAGTAAGTACAGTGTGCACGAACATCGTGGGCCTAAAAATACGAATGAACTTTTATACAGCGAACTATAACATTTTAAAAAACAATTTACTTACTATATTATAGAATTTGCTGCATATGATCTGTGGGGTTCTTTCGTTTAGATAAATCTCTTTCATAATTACATTTAATTCTTTGGCATCGTGACTATTATCTACACAAAACGTACTAAAAGTGTTGGGTCCTAAATAATTTTCAACGGCAGGTGCCCATGCTGGATTCTTCATTTTTATATGCGCCCCTAAACACGGGTGAAGAAACACACGCGTGTTGTAAATTGAATGAAATTATCGATACGAAATAAAAGAAATTTTCAACTATTTACCAAGGGGGCCGCGTGGTTTTTGTTTGAAATGCCCATTGCTATATTCTTCTTCGATCCTTCTTAAGAGGCGTGGTATATTTCGCCCAAAGACACTTAAGGCATTATCCGAATGCTGTTTCCTTGCACTTAACTCTCGTCTGATTTTCACTTAAAATGGGATTAGATTGTTCAGCCTCGTTCGACTTGATTTCGTATTTCGAGATGTGACATTAATTTATATGCTAATAATTAAATACTCACGTATACGACTTTCACAGCCGCTTGCTTCGATTTTGAACGCTTGAATTTCTTTCAAAAGGCGCATTTTATCAGTTTCTAAATGTGTTTGATGAGTTTGTTTGGTACGTAATAAGGCTTCAACCTCGTCCAACTTTTGCTCCAAATCTGTTAACTGCTGTTTCATCGCGTTCCTCTCACTCTGTTCTGCATTATCACCACTAAAAGGAACACGTAATTGTATTGGCAAGTTGATACGCATACAAAATATATAAGAAAATTATAAATGAAACCTTTCTAGTCGATGTATTTCCTTTCGGATCATACTAATATCATCTTCCAATCTCTTAATTTTACTTTGAGCAGAGCGCCACTCTCGTGCTTTGGTGGAATGTGCGTCTTTATTTATGCTATAGTCTTGCTTCGTTTTATTATACACTTCAGAGCTGCTAGCAACTTCCTGTTCTACACAATTAATTTCTTCTCTCAATTTTCTATAAAAAAAAATAACGATAACATATATCACATCCTATATACATGGAAAAAGAATGAATGGTGAATCACCTAACATTCTCTGCGTTGCATCACTGTTACAATTCAATGCAAGTTTAAATACGTATTATCTCTAATTTTTTTTTTATCAAATATAGTCACACAATTTTATATTACGTTTGCACCCTTTATGTTATGCCATACTCCTCCCGTTCGCGTTAAAGGATGAAAGTATAGATTCTATTACAAAAGAAGATTTAAGTGACCATCAGCTTATGGTATCTCAATCAGACTTCCTTCCCCAACTTTTTCCGTATCACCGAGGATGGAGATATTCGCGAGTAAATCTTAGGTGACTCACCCTATATACTTGTCAGTAAAACAGTTATTAATTATTCATACTGGATTTTATTATTTATTTCTTCATCTTTGGAGTCTGCAGACGATTCGGTGTCCCTGAGCTGTACAAGATTGTTTTCGCATTTGTTAAACACTTCCTCGACCTTCTGTAGTTTTGTTTCTTCTACTATAGCCTGCACAGTGGTATTGGAATTTGATGTTATTAATTAAGAGCTAGATATTGTTCTGTATAATTCTGATGTATCAGATTTGTCACTCACGACTGCCCAAATCAACTCCATTTCAAGATCAGTCACTTCGTCGTGTAATTTATCGATGCCTTCCGCTCTCTTTATATTCAACTTAAGCTGTTCCACTTCTTTCCTTGCCTCGGACAATATCTGTAACAAAATCTTGTTAGCATATGCATGAAACACGCCACTCGTTGCAAGAAACACATAAAACAAGTGCACCTCGTTGTACTGTTTTAACTTTTGATATTCGTGTTGACACATTACATCAGCTTCCTTATAGTTATTACCGATTACATCTAAGAGCGTTGCTTTCATAAACAGTTCGTACTTTTCTTGCGGCTTAGACGACACTAGAAAAGTTCTTGATATGTCCTGATTCAGAATAGAAATTGGATTGTCTATCTGAATGTTCATCGCTCTTAATATGTTATCCAGCTCGTTTCGTTTCGTAGAAATCACTTCCCCTGTCAAACACAATTCCACATATATATCTGCTTCGAATATCTTAAAGTATACGCAGAAATTCAGTTAATCGACTCTAATAACAAACAACTGCCTTGCGAACCTTTCCAGTTTCTAATTTTGTACGTAGATGAATTTCCAATACTACGAAAAACCGTTATTGTATTGCCGTAAACTTCTGGCTTGTACGCCATGGGGCCATTGTTAATCAACGTCACTTCGATCGTCGCTGTGTTTTTCCCCTTCTTTATGAAACCTATTCGTGAAAGAAATATATTATAAAGAAAACGAACAGTTTTCACTGACGCTATACCGTAACGTGCGTTTATACCTTTCACAGACGCTCCGCGACTTGTGACATTCGCCCTGGCTCCAAGACCGACCGTCAAAGCCGTTAATATTGCACTTTTACCGCTCCCATTACGGCCAACAATGAAATTTACATTCGGGTTTAATATTATTTCCAAGGCGTCGTGGCACATGAAGTTTCGCATCAGAATTTTTGTTATCTTCCCTGGTTTAGCCTGCAAGGTAAGACGATACACAAGAATAACTCTACATTCTGATGTACCTCTGAATGCGAGGAATTGCAAAGCGAGAGCTTATCTGGCTCTCATAGAATCATTGATAAATCTAACCACTTACTTCGTCGGTAAAAACAAACGTGTCTTCTTTTCCCTTCGCGCGTTTCGACAGAAGTTCCTCCGATTCCACGGACTTCCTCTTTTTCCTGCTTCTTATATCCCTTTCCATGGTTTCGGCGATACTTATTTACAATCCAGTTACGTGCAAATTGTATGCTCATTCAAATAGCCGCGCAACCAACTACCGCGTACACCATCTTCCTCGTAGATGCTTATCGATTTCATTACAAATAACCTTCAATCATCCTGCAACTTTTATAGACTCCTTCCATTCAAAATTTAAAACTGTGCTTCTTTCCTTCAATAAGCCGGTGACATCAAGATATGTTATCGTACCGAACAACTACCTAGAGAAACGCGTGTATCTTTCCCGCCAGAGAACACACTTCTATGCCTACAACCATTGCGTACGAAACTGTAGATTTCCCACTACCGTTTACTTATCCTCCGTTTCCGCCAATAACACAACAGCATCGGAAAGTAAGTACACGACAGCCAATCACGGAAGAGAATTTTCAAAAATTCAAAATGGTGGTATATAAAGGGTGCACTCAATGCTGGCTGCAGGTGGGGTGGGGGAGAGGGGAACCATCCAACCGCCTAGGGCGCAAGGCCAGTAGGGGCGCTCAAACAAATTTTCGACAAGACTGATTATTTAACTCACCTCTTTCTTTTTTATTAACACTGTCGCTTAGGCTAGCGTTTGATTTCAATTAATAGATTGCTTCACGTTCGACGATGTTTGTTATATTTATATGATAATATTCTTGGTCCGCGCTCTGTCTTTTTAATTTATATTGTCATTAAAGTCACTCCTGAAGGTAAAAACATATCATTGTCGTGTTATTGAGGACTAAGTACTGAAAATTAAATATTTTATCACTGAAAGGCGACGTGAGAAAATTTCTCCCAGGGTGCTGAGACTCTAAGGCCGACACTGGGTATAAGTAAAAATTATTTAAATCAAGGTTACACTTACTTCGTCCTAGACGCATTAAATAAATAAAAGGATATAGCTGCACATATATTATTAAAATTAATTGTGTACAGTGCAAAAAATTACAATATCGTCTCGAGACCAACAGATCCTTTTGGACGTTCGCTTTCATACTGCGTTGCAATTTTATTTACGAAACATTCGCAATAGTATTATCACAGACGAGGTACAGAATAGACCGATCGGCTATACTTCCGAAAACCGGTCAAACCCGATTGGGCTGAAATTTTGCAAATAGCTTCATTTTGCATAAAAATAACGTTTGCGAGAAGGATTTTTGGCGACTCGAAAATTTTTTTTTTACCATTTCAATGTCATTCTCTATCTTACCGACAGAGCGGAGAATCGGATTCAACAGTTATTCAGTGCATTCTCCTTATTAATCTCCTAAAATCTATAAAACAGAGATCAACTTAGAAAGAGATATCAGCTTGATACTGGGTATTAGTATTGGTTTTGGGCTAGTTTGGGGCGGGGGGCGCGCGCCCGCTCGCGGGCGCGTAAAGCATGGTAGCGAACCGATGTGAGTTTACACGGGGCCAAGCTTCAATGCATTCTCCTTATTAAATTTGACTCAAATTTTGCGTACAGGATTTTTTAAACACATGTACGAATCGAAGGTCCTGGTTCTCCGCTCTGTCGGTAAGATAGAGAATGACATTGAAATGGTAAAAAAAAAATTTTCGAGTCGCCAAAAATCCTTCTCGCAAACGTTATTTTTATGCAAAATGAAGCTATTTGCAAAATTTCAGCCCAATCGGGTTTGACCGGTTTTCGGAAGTTTCGCCGACCGATCACCCAATGCTATTTTCTGTCTCGCGGTTTTGGGGCTCATGAGCCCATTACCATTTCCGTGTCACATCCGACGTTAGCGGCTAAGCATGAAATAAGAGTGCAGCACTACAAGACATATGTCATTGATACACGCATCATATGGAGCGGCATACTCACCTCTTTAGCGTCGCGCGGTATCCCTGACAACGCGGACGAGAGTGGGAAAACTCTACAGCGCACGTGTGTTCTGGCTTCGCCAGCGCTGCTTTAATATATGGGTTTGTTTCTATGCAAATGTAGCTGTTACAATTACTTTTTGACGGTAGAAATAAAAGACGTCAGCAAACAATGTTCCATTGAAAGGAATAAAAGCAGGATCAGAGGAGAACGAAAGCTCATTATATAACCTTCCAAGACAACAGTTATTATTTCTTTACTCATAAAAGGGAAAAAAGGTTCCTTGCTTTTCGTTAATCCGTATACAGCGTTTCCCATCTTAAACGAGCGACTCTTCGGTCTCGAGAAGCCCACCGGTTGACTGTCGAAAGCAATAAATCTGGCGGGCCAGATGGGACTTTCGGTACGGGAAACTAGGTATATAAATTGTTCGTGTTTCTGATAGATGCTTATTTATGACAGCATCATCAATCGATTGCTGGGATTTCCTGATGAAAATGAGTCTACATAGAACGAAGCACTCCATTTGTAAAGTACAGTGGTACCCAGGTAAATTAGAACGAACACCATTTTTGTGCGACCATGCTTAGCCTCATCCTTCATCGCTTGTAGCCCGTACGAAGCACCGAACAACATTTATAATTTTCACTGCTATAAAAATGATTTTTCATCCGGGAAAAAATTATTCAGAAAGGCCGTCCCTTCTAGATTAATATAAAGAAAGAACCAACTAAATCCGACAAATAGTTTCCGAGGTAAAAATTCATAAGGATAACCTATTTTCACGAAAATAGGCAAACAGATCAGGGGACCCCAGATCAACGTCAAATATTCACAGCGGCAGCGGAATATCCGCTCCGGTGTGAGCACACACGCGGATTCCGGTACCTCTGCCACTGCGAACATTCCGTTGCCGCTTCGCCTGCGGATAAATCGCTGCCGCGTATAAAAAACTGCCGCGAATCCATCGCGGCGAAATGTTCGCTGCCTCGTTGGTGGAATTATCTAGCAAATAGAATTTTACAAATTCTAAAGACATTTGCTGATTTGTTCTGCTTTATATGTGATTTACTTATTCGACGGTAGGTGGCTGGAGGTTGTAATTCTATTTAACAGTTACAGTTTTGCAATACGTTTTATCTTGTTACATCTTATCTTACGCACCAGATGGAGAATTTATTAATAGCACCTATACCTAGTTTCTTTACAAACTTTTTACGATGAAGCCTCGAGCTATCGTTAAGTACTTCGTATTATTTTATTAATTCCACGCCCAGTCTTCAATTTATTCGTTTATGGCCAGGAAAAGTTAAACTCATTGTTAGGATGCGAAACATTTGGCGTTCTTTCCTGCCCGGCATTGCTTTCTATGAATAGCGATTGACGTATCATAAACTCAGGGAACACCAAACCTTGCACATGGCCTCAGCGGACCATTCGCATAATTGCCACCACGTGCAACGGCCTGCGCCGCATACCTGCATTGCTCCCTACGACATATTAAATATTGTTGCGGCGTAGAGGTACCTCTTCGTTAGCCATCGTTAACAGTTTGAACACTATCTACTTACATCAATAACCGTCCCTTAATTGTCTCGGTCCCTTTCTCCGCTAGAAGTCCCTGCGGTACATATTGATACAATTACCGAATGAGCAAGATGTAACTCGGATTATTCGAGTCTCAAGTATATAACAAAGAAAGATAACGTATCGTAAATTCGATTTGTTATTTAAAGAATGCCCAACTCTCTCCTGGTGTAGAAAAACGCAGACGAGGTACATATGCAGGGCCGAGCACCATTATGCAAGTTATGCTCCGCATAAGGACGTCAGCCAAAGGGGGGGGGGGGACTAAAAACTATATTTAATAAAAAGGAATCCAACTCCCACATAAACAAAATTTAAATGTAATTATTTTCTTTATTGTACCTCGTAAAGACAAAACATATTAAATAGAAAACTGGTGCAAAGATTTGGGGGCGCCAAAAATATTCTTGCATAAGGTAGACGCCTTACGCACGTGCGAAGCGATAACGTCGCATGCGACACGAAAATGGCACATTAAATGCCCCCCTCAGTCGGTATGGCTGGCAACTTTTCTTATCCGCGAGCGCTTTCTCTCAAAGCTATCCTATTATATATAGGATTCCTATACCCCATACCCGCTAGTGTTGCTATATTCACGGCGTTTAGAGCGCACGTGTGCTTTTACGAAAAACTTGTGTCAAAAATGTTTAATATTTTTCGTAATCATATTTTGTAAGATATAAAGAAATAAAACACATAAAATGCAGCACGACGACGTGAGTATACTATGAATTACATACAGATATTCACACTTAATTTAACCTTACATTTTTATAGGTTGTGTGGAGCGTTATCAATAAGTCCTTCTGCTCTTTCAAAGTAAAGTAAGTACAATTTTTTAAAGGAAGTTTACATCCCTATCGTTAAAAACAATTCTAACTTTATTTTACGTTTAATGTTTGCAGCACCAAGTCCCAAAGGTTTTGTCGCAATGAATACAATCTCACAGGTTTATGTAGCAGGGCATCCTGTCCTCTTGCAAATAGTCAGTATGCTACCATCAGAGAAGAAAACGGTATCATTTACCTATATATGAGGACAGCAGAGAGGTAATAGATTTAAAACAAAATTGTACGTTTTAAGATTAATTTCATTACCATTGGACTGCGTAATACATTGGGAATTCTCCGCAGGGTGCATTCTCCGAAAAATGCGTGGGAGAAGGTGAAGCTTTCCAGAAACTTTGAAAAGGCAATAAGCCAAATCAATGAAAATTTGTTATATTGGCCAGGCTTCATAAAGGCGAAATGTAAGCAAAGATTTGTAAAAGTTACGCAGTATCTCATACGAATGAGAAAATTAAGGTTAAGAAGGCAGAAACAGATTGTGCCGATTCAAAGAAAGATTGAAAGACGAGAGAGGCGTAGAGAAGAGAAGGCCCTCGTCGCGGCTAGATTAGAAACGGCGATTGAGAAGCAACTTATGGAACGATTGAAGCAAGGCATGGTACGTGTCTTTAGTAATGCAATTATACTCATATATGTGAATATATATTTTTTACTCGATCACAGAATATTTGCTTCTTTTTTCTAGTACAATGATATTTATAATTTCCCACAAAAAGTATTCGACAAAGCTGTGGAAGCTGTTGAGGTTGAAGGAGAAAGCGAAGCCGAGAGTGAAAGAGAAGAAGAGAAGGAGGAAGAGATTGAAAAGGAAGTGGAAATGGAATTAGAAGCAGACGAAAGGGAAAGAGAAATTAACGAACCGCATTACGTGGAAGCAGAGTCGGATGACGATAATGACTATGGCATTGAAGAAGTGTCCATGGTAATCAGAAATTATAATAAATTCTTATAAATTATAGATTCTTCTAAACTAATATACTTGTTTGAGTAGGACGAAGACAGTGATTCAGGACAGAAGCAGGAAGTTGAATTATCTGATAGTTTCGAATCGGAAACGAGTGATATCGAGGTAATAAATGAATAACCTTTCGCTCTTTCACATTTAAAATCAATGTATTTTTGCAGGATATAACACCGTCCACGAGTAAAAACGCAAAACGACCGGCTCCTAAAAAAGGCAAAGCGCAAAAGAAAACCCGCCCCAAAGTCCAGATTGAATACGAACTCGAGGAGGCACCGCGGCAAAGAGAACGAGCATAATTACTTTTTACTTAGGAGAATTATAATTGTATCTTTAATAATAAAGTTGAAACTTGTTTCACAAATTCCAGCAGTACTATCCTTACAATATTAACATTTCTTCTATCATAACAGATTGTATCATAGTCTTGTTTAAACAACTAAAGATTCCTCTTTTAGATAGCGCGAATTCGAAATTCGCGCCAGTGCTTGAGTAGCTTATATACACAGTGTAGATGGCATCTCCTCAAACAGAAATTATGGGAACCTAGCAGACGACATGTTTGTACACAAGGCTAAGGTAACTCCTGTCAATTTTCCACACGAAGAATACAAATGAACATGAATGAACTATTTACCGCCAAAGGTATAACAATTTCGATAAATTGTGACTGACCCGAGATCGTGATACTACATACAAACTCCACCGTAAATACAGCATTACGAACCCATTCACTCGAACGTTGCGTATGTTGTTTATCTTTTATATACTGGCCCGTGTATAAATCTATCTTTCTAAACGAGAAGCTACTATACTTAAATAAGATCTCGGAAAGCTATGAAATAAAGTAGCGACCACGTTCCGATTACATATGTCACAATACGCGAAGTGAAGTTTCGCATGGCATGCAGTAGGTAAAAAGAGCGGACGATTGTCAACTTGCGGCCTGTCAAAAAAAAAACTTAAGACGCCTTTGCGTTAAATACTTTAATGAAGTACGATCGTTTTATCGCACGTTTCACGCGAATGCACCGAGCTCCGTAATAAAGCTCCCGCAGGCAAATGTCACGAGCTTCGCATTACCCGTGACAGTGTCTTTTGTTTGCTATAAATAGAAAAAGTAGGTTATCCGTAAAATCAATTCCAAAAATAGGGCAATTAACCCAATATGTTTCTCGGTTTTAGCAGTTAATACTAAGGCAAGGGCCGCGTCATATTACCCTTATGTTCAATTTCTGCGATCTATTATCATTTTGCTCTTTCATTGTCATAATTAACTTAATGCAGGATAATTACTTCACTTGTGTCAGAAAGGACAATTTAAATCTACAGAAATCTCATCCTGAACGAATTGTAATCGTGTTCTGTGGATTCTTACATAAAATGTGGTAGTAATTTGTATGACATTTAAAACACTTTAATCAAGAAAGTGCTTTTAAACGATTACGATCCTGAGGAAACCTGTGAAGTAATTATGTGAATACATTCGTAAAACATGCTTGTTATCTAACATCTGCTACCGCTAATTGTCGTCCATACTCTATTATTAATGTAGGCGTCATTTTTGCTTGCAGGTGTATTATGAAATTTAGAGAAACTTTCAAAATCATCGATCGAGATTAAAGGCAAGATTATGGTCTTGGCGCAGCATGATTTAATACGTTTCTAAGCTCGCTTTGTATTCTGCGCATAAATGTCAAAATATTAGATTATATCGCCATGGAGTTGAATAATGTGGGAAACAATAAGAGCTCCGTGTATATGGCAATATCGTTTAGAAAATTATGCGTGGCAACAGTGTCGTTGCCTCTTGTCACTCTTCTATTCTGTTTCGTTACGGCGAATATCTTCCAATCAGATGACATTCACGAAACACATTGTAGGGTACGCACACTTATAGATTTAATAACTGATAAATTATCGATTTCAATTAACTGTATTAAAAGCGAAATGTTTCTCATCCAGGTTTACAATGTACTTCCATCGATCTCAGCCATTACTGGCATATCCCCGCAAAGATATTTGTGGCGCATAAGTATAGCATTGCATATTGGCCCTCGTCTAATTATTGCCAGCGTTTACCATTCTTATTATTATAATATGCTTAAAGCGATCGACGATGTACCGCTGAAAATTATGGGATCGCGACTTTTAAATTTATGCTACTGGCTGAATATCGGGGAAGTGGCTGCCTTATGTGGTGTTACATACATCTCGAACAGAGAGAATTATTGTAAGTAAAATTATGGAAAGAGTAGTCTCCCATTTAGCGTATAATGTATCAGTGGCGCACTCAAGATCTAATCTCGGGTGGAGCCGAGTTGAATGGATAAAAATACTTTTAATGCAAATTCTATAAAATTCATTAGGTGGTTATAAATATTTATTTAAAGAATAAAATCCTATTTTATTTTCTGTTTACAAAGCCGCACCTTTGGAGAGTGCTAGGACCCGTTGGTTATACATGAATATAGAGTGTCCATTTTAACATTACTATATTTTTATTGCTTCTGACGACGCTAAATAGCGTTTGAGAAATAAAACATTCTAGTCGTCTATGGTTCCTTTTTTTTTCAAATTGAATTATATATCAGTAGCTTCTTATTTGCAGCAAAATATTTTATGTATATCACCTGTTTTCATGGTTCGTAATATAGGCTTTGAGGAATTAAATAACGAAAATTGTTTTTTCAGCGGTGCATGAAAAAATCTTCATCGCCTTCATGATTAGTTCCCTTACGTATATGCTGACAGCAGTAAGGCTGGGACGTATAGTAACACCGAATGCACAAAGTCTTCGATACAAGCAGGTGCTTTTTATAATGAGTCTCGTCAGTACCATTGGACTCGTCATTTTCTTCCTAAAACACAGGCTATTGTGCCATGATCTAGGTAAGGAAATTCATATATTTACGATAAATAGTTGATAAGTGTATATAACCACATAATACAGCAAATACCATTTGTTTTTACTTAACTGTGAACTACATTTATTGTTAAGGTTGCCGTTTATAAAACTTATTACAATATTTTTTTCTAACAGCATTTAGTTGGTTTTCCTTCTGCGAGTATGTGATCGCCTGTGCAAATATGGGTTTCCATGTTACCGTAATATTAGACTTTCCCAAGGAGCAGCTGGTTGTTGGGAATGCTTTACCTGCCTTAAAGGTGGATTAACTCCTCGTAATATTTTATATTTATTGTTATCTTATTATTGTCATCAAAGTGCCTACTGCCACTGTCTGGAAGTGCTATTGCCAAGAATTAAAAGTATATTATACTATACGAAGCTGAGTATCCACTGCTAAATACTGGGAAACATTTGCTAGCAAAACTTGTGTCTATTAACGGAAGTTAAAAGTATCTGTAAACAGTTTTTGTTAAACACTCCATGCTCACAGTAATTTCGGCGATAATATTAATGCGGCAGCATTAACAAAATTACTAACTATTAAATACTACATCTACAGCTTCCATAATGAGCAACAGATAAAATCAAACGAGAACATAATCCTTTGATTTCTTTTATTTTTTTCGCGGTAGACAAATATCAGAGTTGATGTGAAAGCGGATAAGCAATTATAGATTCATAATTTATACGACCCTCAGCATTTTAATTGATTTTAAAAAAGATCTGTTGCGGTATGTTTATTACTATATTAAGTGTTGGAACTGGGGTCATGTTTATGTATGTACATACCGTAAAAATTTGTCTTCTATTTCCGTTGGGATGCTTAAGCATTAAGAAGTATTCAGAAATGTTTTACATATTAAGTGGATACACGGTTCAATGCACAACGGTTCTCCAATTAAATCATACTCTCACGGGAATAAAGAAATATTAGCGTGACCTAACGCTTTATGTTAGTCTGCAAATATTTGTGGCAATTTTCATCTTAATCTTCGCATGCATTTGTTAATAATTTTCTAATAAAAAATACAATCAATACTTCCACTTCTGACATATAAAAGCACAGTTAAAAAGAAAAATGGAAAAATCTAGCGCTTCCAAAGTATGGCACTGGTATCTTCCCAGGCAATGAAATCTTTAATGGCCTTTTAGGTAGTAGAAACTTGTAGCGATACCAGACAAACATGTATCCTACATACAAACAATATGTAAACGTAAAGTCTAAACTAATGGGATTTCCATATTTAGCTTCCGCGCATAGTTCATTTTAAACGGGAAAAGAAAATGGGGAAATAATTGTTAGCGCGAAGAAGGGAACGCGTACTGGCGTATAAATAATTTCGAAGCGTGTTTCGTTAATGGTATTTTGTGAAGTGAGAATTCTAGTCGATAATTAATTCTAGTCGTCATATTTTTGATGTGTTTTAAAACATTTATTATCATGTCATGCCATGAATTTCGATGCATTGTTAGCATGTAGGATGCATTTACATTGACGTAATTTTCATGTTTAATGAGGGTACGTTCGTAGTACGAGTGTACGCAGTTTTAATTTAAAATAAAGTAGAGATATTGTACATCATTGTACAGCTGTATATCACCAATATAATATATTGTATCGCGTATTAGTATACACACACATATATATATGAGCCGATCATTACGTAATGTATAATACAAGCGAAAAGGCACAAGTTACTCGATGATACTCACGCGAAATTCACCGTTGCAGATTTATGTTACGAACGTAAGAATTAATACCTATGTTTACACGTAGCGTATAATCTTTAAGTGCAACACGATGATTAGCAAACGATTGGTATTTGAATAATTATGAAATTTAGGGAGGAACACATTGACGGAAAGTAAACTCGATAATTAACTTGTACGATATATTTCTGACCAAAGCTCGAATAACGTCCAAAATTACGGAGCAAATTTACGAGATTAATTCGAATAACTGTTTGTACGAAATTTTATAAGCAAGAGCCTCATTCTCCCTTTTTAAGCTATCCATATAGTAGGTATTGGAATCAGTTTTATAAATCCGAATGAGTATGTGTAATACTTAAGGGCACTGGATGAACACATCGTTTAGAGTTACCGCAGTGATATATTGCAGTGTCATGTTCCTTGCGTATTTTATTCTGCATTCAAATAGCGATAAATAGATTTTAAATAGCACTCGTTTAAGGCTGTCGTTACTCTACATTTCTACATCCCAGCATTACTTATATAATATATTTTGATGCTAGGACTTTTAGACTACCACTGAAAGGATAGTAACGGATATGTCCGCTTGTAAAATGATCGACAATCGCGTAACAACCCTTTCATTAGAATATACAGAATTATTGTTGATTCGTGCTTGTCTTAGTTCTATATATCTTACATTCGCAACTCTATAAGTATTCGAAAGATACACCCGAGATGTTAAATCGCTACAGCAACACGATGATTTCGATTATAATACGTTCGTATTAATTTATAACCGTGTATAGGAACAATTATGAATTGTCACGATTAGTTTATCGATATTATTATCTCACGTTAAAAGCCGCGCCAGGTGATATATTAAAGATACCGTGTACGTATTGTATTGGCATCGAATCGGCGGTATCGCACGGATAAAAATCGTTCTACAGAATATCTTTAATAAATCACTAATTTCTCGCAGTATAATCATTTCAATTGCTTCTGACATTCACTTGTAGCAGTCGTGTACGATGTCCTTTCATTTTATTTTAATTACTTCTCCAATGTCCGATGAATATCTCCGTTTATTGTTTCTTCTCTACCAATACATACAGATGAGATACACACTACTGGTTCTAAAAATACATTAAATGCGGGGCAATTGTAAACGGTCTTTTTAAGGCGATTTACAAGGAGTGATTTATTGCACGCTGCTTTACAGTAATCGCGAACACACGATACACTTCAAGTGAGCGGTACGTTCGGCTAGTATTGTTAGTCGCTATTGTTTATTCCGTTAACTGATTTTACAGTAGGCTCGTGTTTATCATGTAACATTATCAACGAGATACTTTGACGGAACTCTGATCGTACCAAGAGACAAGGGGTTCTGACACGGTTTATGTAAACTGTCACGTCGGTGCCAGAATATAATGTGTTGTTGAGGTGCAACTTCGGGGAGACCTTGACATGTGTCAGAATCTTTATTTAATTGATGTCGGCCACTTGGCACGGCGACTCCGTCATGAATTAGGCTGAATGTCCGCCGCGGTTTAAACAGAGGTTTATTATGTAAAGTAGTTCGAGGCGGATTCTGGAGCAGAGTCATACGCCGCTATAATTATAAAAATTGTATGTTAGAAGCGCCGCGCGAAGAAAGTTGTTAATCACCACCTTTATACTCTGCTCCACCCTGCGCATGTACGTCTAACACATAGAGCGTGCCACGTACAGTCGGGAACGTAGCAGAGAACTTTATGTCGCGAGTAATACTGAATTCGCTGGAAGGTTCAGGTACACGTAGCGATCGATAAAGGCGGCTCGATAATACGTCTGCAATTATAATTGCACGTCAATTTCTCTCGTCGCATGCACGCACCACGCACCTTAGCACTCCCGAGAGGAGCTTTTTATCACTTGAGTACCGGCATATTTACGATCTCGCTTTTTAATGGTCCAGGTTCAAAATTGTGCCGCGAGTTAACGGACGTTTTACCACGCATAATTGTGAAAATGTATGTTCACACCCTAAGAGTGACTAATGGAGAATTAGGACGAGACAGATGTTAACAAAAGCCATTGAGAAAACAAAAAAGATACTGATAGAAATATTTGCTAGGCTCGTATTCCTGTACTGTCATTCGTACTATTTTTCTAGAATAGCAATACTTGGTTGTGAGTTAATATATTTAACGTATTGTTATCTGCGTGTAAAGTATATTTTTTCCCCCCGTTCGATTTTGTAAAAGGTTTAGGAATCTTTGCGTGCCAGAATGAGCTTTTTAGATATATTATTATGTAGTTTCTATATATAGATATATAAATATACATATAAATATACACATAGTTCAAACTTAAATTAATTAGCAATAATAATGGGAGTAATGAAGGAGACATATCGACTCGATAGGTACATGAAACTTTAATTTTTAGAAATTCGCATCAACGATGATACTCGCTATTGTACTAAACAAGCGTGCGATGGCAAAGAATTCGGCAAATGATACGGTTCGCGCTTCGTTCAGACGAATAGTGAAAGAAAACAGCATTTTCACGCGAATACCCTTGCTATTGGCTCGTGGATATTATTCCGCGACGCATATTTTTCAACATAATTTCGCTACCGGAACACTTTTTTTCCTGATTTATCTAATTGCTGAACGAACGAACCGTCGTGCTCTTGCAGTGGAACAGTTTCCTCTTCGACAAGTGGGTAATTTAAATGATCGGCAATTCTGTGATAATCAGCACAAATATCTGCCCCGCGATACCGTCTTATATTTCCATGGTAGTTTAAAAACTGTATTTATTGTCTTCTATGGCCTGCCTAATTAAGCTAATTAAGAAACAGCAATGACTCGTTTGTGAATCTTTCTCAGTTCAATTCTCGAGATCAATTCGCTTCAACTATCTCCTTTTGCTTTGCAAGCCTGTTACGAGTATTATCACAGAATTCGCTTCCGCCGGGGCACTTATTTCTGCAAGCGAATGGCCGATTTGCAAAGTGTTGTAAGAGAGAAATCACAGCGTTCGCCAGGAGAATGATCGATTTTGTAAGATCGGATCGGATAAATGTTTCGTTCCGACCAGATCCGCAGGTTGATTTAATAATTTACTGATACGTTGCGTCGAAGGCGGAGCACAAATAAATTAATGCGGCGTAGGTGAACGGCATCCAGCGTCGTTGTAATATTCTTAAAGAACAAAGATTCTAGAATGACTCGCCTAGAATCGACGTTCACGTTCCGTATGTACGTCGAAGGATGGATCGGATTGGCCTGTAATTCTGTAACGCCTGGCGTACGTACATACTTGATCTCCTCCTGTACGCGCGATCAATTAGAACGAAAGTGATCGAGCACCGTGCCCGATTAAAACTTGGGCATGGTCGCCGAAGGTAATTGAACTCCGTTGACCTTAATATGGAGAAGGAACGAGCCGCGCGATAAGGGTAGAGGGGGCATCTGATTGTCAGTATGTAAATTGCCAAAATAGGGGCTCGATTGGACCACGACAAGACCACGTTCTTTCTTTCTCTTTGGTTCCCCCCGACGAGCAGTTTCGTTGCCGAGTCGAGCAAGGTGTGCGCTATCTGTAATTGGCTTGTGCAACGTGCCCTGTACTGTGATCGGAATGTTCTTTTGCGGGAGTGATGTATGAAATTGCGTCGATTTGTCGAGAACAAAGTACGTTTAACGACGGGTTTCTCCACCCATGTACATGTAAAGAAACGATTAACGAAATAAAGCGTACCGTGCATGTACATCGATCGTTTCTCTATCCCACTGCCACTGCGTTCATTCCAGCAAGCTATTTCACATCTTTCGAGATAAACAGACGGTTGTAATCAGCGGCGGATTTAAGGAAAAAGGGCCAGGTGGCAGACGTTCCGAGGGGCCTTTTTTGGGAAAATGAGGGGGTAGTTTACTCAAAACCGGGATAAGTCTACTAGTACAGAAAAAAGTATAGTGTTTGGATAAGATCACAATTTTTTTTTTGAAAATTGGGCCTTATGGGGCCTTCAGGGCTGGGGCTCCGACGAAAGTTACTCATCGGCTGCCTGTTAAATTCGGCACTGTTTGTAATCATCTGTATAGCTACACTTTAATAAATATAAGTATTTTATTAATATCCTAGTTCTGAATATACTTGGAACGTTGAATATATTTATGAACAATTACAAAACGTAATTTCAAGTGCCTATAATTACAACGCCTGCTATTACTGCTTGACTATGGAACGGGTTACTGAAAGTTTCGATCCAATTCGTTTCCTCAAGTGATTGGAAGACACGGTCTTCGTCACTTTCGGCATTAACTGTGCAGAGTTTTTCACGCATATGCCCTCGCCGGTGCCGCTGGCCGTTTGAAAGCAATCTACAAACACACGACTTGATATTACGAATTTAATAAAAAGGGAAACAGTAGATGCGCGTAATATTGCTTACCTAGTGATACTTGATCAGCGATACTCGCCTCGCTTTTTAAAAAATTCGTCTCTAATTTCCCCGGCATGTTGGTCTTCGTAGAAGATTCTCTCAGTTTGCTCGTGTCGCTTTGCTGGCGAAATTTTCTGGGCTTCTTTTCGTCGGTGGCGGCAGCGGAGCTTAGGGAGGCAGCATCCGTGCATTTCCCGCAGCGCCATACGATTCTGGGATCATAGACGTCGATGTCGACCACAGGAGGGTGGTGGCACAGTGGGTGATAGACTTCTTGACACTCTTGGCACTCCAATAAAATTAGTGGCCCCAGTTTTGCTCCATTGCAGACCTTCCGTTCCATTCGTTTCGTCGAATAGAGTTCGGTTTGCATAAAGCGATCGAATATATTAATCTCGTGTGCCTCGAGCAATTTCGCGGTAGAGGAAGGACGAGAATATGAGGGGGAGTATAAACCAGTTGGAGAATGATTTATGTTATAACACTAGGGTGGCCCTTTTTCTCAACATCCGATTTCTTTTGCTCTCCCCAAATAGTATGGTTCCGTTTCATAAAAAAATAACGAGTACAGACCAGGCCTTAAAAATTTTGTTCAAGTAATATTAAAAGAGCATTGAATTTTCTACAATTTTTATGTATAAAATTTTTTCGTGCTTCCAACCATTTTTTAAATAATAGCGATAACAGGCGATCTCTACGAAAAATTATATACACAGAAATTGTAGGAAATTGAGTTCTCTTTTAATATTATTTGAACACAATTTCACTGGAGCTTACCCTTTTCGGAAAATTCTTTAAATTCGTCTGTTCGATTGGAACACACTTTTTCTGGGATTATGTTCTTACGAAATGGGACCATTCTAGGTGGTGAGAGCAAAGAAATACGTGGGAAAAAATTTTGAGACAAAAATTAGGCGTCTGCCTAGGGCGTAAAGTCTACAAGGGGCGCAAAACGCTGTTTTAATTGTTACCATTTTTTAAAAGAAAGTGTTAAATGAAATATTACAAGTTGTACTATGTAAATGTTTCAAGCTAGGAATACAAAAAACTCAGGGTAAGAACATCGAAAAGCTCAAATAAATGTATTATTTATGTACAAATTATAAATAAAGGGCTCCATTTGGCAAGTTTACTAAGGGCGCTAAAAAGGCTTGAGCCGGGCCTGGGGCCAATATCGTGACTCACATGAGACTTTAATCTCACGAGACAATTATTTCATTATTTTTCAATTATTTAGTCATTAGTTTCACGAAACTAGGGTAAACCAACCAGTATTTGACCGCATACCAGTGAATGGCCATTAGGCAAAGAGATTATAAATTTAAACATTATTATATTTTTATAAATGGAGTGTAGTTGCACTTTAAATATCCTATATTTTAATTACTAAGCAAACACTAATAAGTACAATTCTTATTAAAAGTATGCGGTCATTTACTGAGCTTCTCCAGGATTTGCATTTTATAATTGTTTTTCTTTAAGTTACGATAAGAATAAATAATAATTTTTATAGAAATTTCAAGAAAAATAAATTTAAATGCAATTTCAAGAAAAATAAATTTAAATGCAATTTCAAGAAAAATAAATTTAAATGCAATTTCAACAGTTGTTTTGCTGTCCTACATAAATATATTCAAGCATTAATCTCAAAGGTCCACAGATTCAACAATTCGGTTACTCACTGGTTGGTTTACCCTACTTAGAATCTCACGAGACAAGTTTCGCGATATATTTCCAAGAATCTCATCTCTCGCGACAATTTCCATTATTTACATTCAGTTATTACCGGACTTTTCGTCTCGTGACAGAAGCGCACACATTTCTAATAACTAGGTTACATTATTGCAAAGAAATGATTCTACAAAAACCTTGCATAAAAGCCCGTCCGCCGATGCTTCGTCCGGTATGGATATCCTCGGAATGTCCCCTTTGTCGCTATAATCCTCGATTTCTGCATCGAGCGTTTTCGTGGTTGTCCAATTGCTTCTCGCTGTATGATTTACGAAAAGCGAGAGGTTCTTGGGTGTTTTTGGTGCACTGGAGTCATTGGGCCTCTTCCGCGACACGGCTCCGCGCTTCTCCGATTGATCGCTCGAGAAACACGTCCCACAAGTTTTCGTGTTTTGCAGAAGTTTCCTCGGCACCCTTGCCATCAGGATCTTGTCGAATCCGTACGTTCTCTCGATGGACGCGTCCAGCATTTTACGAAGCTTTTCCGCGCTGTCGTCGTCCGTCGAATGTAGCAGCGTCAAAGCGTCGAAGAAATCGTCATCCGAGTCAGTCGCGTCTTCCGAGTCCTCGAACATTTTACAGGGATTCGGTGGAAGCCTCCCTTCGAAGGTCTCCTGCGTTTTCTTTGGCGCACGCGTGTGCCGTGATTATCGGTAACTAGGGTGCGGCGCGAAGGGGGTCGCGAGCTTCAAAGCGACACGGAAGTTTTGCGCGAGCATTCGACGGATTCGATTGTGCGAATAGCGGCGGACGACTTTGGACGAATGTTCATTGTGAAATGTGCCGAAGAAAACTCGTCGGTATTTATCAACTCGACCGTCGACTTGCTCGGGCGATTGTATATCGATAGACTTGCAACGATGCACCCGTTGCTCTTTGGTTCGGCGATGAAAAATTACTGACCGCGCCGCTGTAATTACTGTCTAAGCACGATCGATGAGTTACGAATGCTTGTGTAAAATATTTTGAAGAAAGCACTGCTTGCGATGGAACAGCAATATATATACATATGTATATGCAGATTGCGGATAAATGAGGAATCAGTTGCTTTTGCATGTTCCTTTTAGGGGGTGCTTCTGATGAAAACGCGCCTGTACATCTTCCTCGTCATTTTAGCAAAACTGTTTCGTTACATTTATTCTACAGAACACTTGTGTTTTTATTATAAGGTAAGTGAGGGTAGTAAGGCCCAGACGTCGTTTTTCCCTGGTAGGTCAATTTGCGATACTGGTTTTAAGAACTTAAAAATTTATTTTTTGTTGCTTTCGTAAATTTTTAGGAGTATCGCAGTTTGTGGTTGTTCATAGATTTCTATGAAATCAAAAGTTCTCAAATATATGTGTTTTTTTTTTAATTATGGAACCTTAAGTGGGCCTTATTACTAGGGTTGTCCATCGTACTATAATATGTGGTATTGTACTATATTTTTGTCTAGTGTAGTGTATACTGTTATATAGAAAAATATATCGTACGTGAAAATACTATATTTCCGATACATCGATAAAATTCTACAATTTTTGCTTATTTTTTATTCTAGGGCAGCAAAACTTTAATTTTACAATGTAAAGTTTAACCGAGAGAATTTATTCTAAAGAGAATATGAATTGGCGGAAGAGAGAAACGGAGCTATTTAGTTTATATCAGAAAAAATGAGCTCCTGATATATTTATGTAAATTTGGACTTTTAGTGCAATCGAACGTAACGCAATATTATTGTACGTATCATCTCAAAGTAATTTCTTATCTTCTGTCATGAATGTGAGGTGACGGAATGAGAGAAACAAGGCCTCTTTCAATTTGACAAAGAATAAATTATTTACATATTTTAATATGAATATTGAGTGCAATAATGCCATCGAGTTATTTAAGAATGATAAAAAGTTGTTCTGTATTGCTAAAAACAAAAAAAAAATATGTTTGGAAGAAATAAAAACTAATAAGAGTAAAATGTACTTTTACTTTTTCGAGTGTACTTTTTTTCATACTCCATGACAGCAAATTTACATTATTATCCTGTAAAAAAAGTGGTAACCCTACCAGCAGCGGATGCTGGTAAACGTCAGAATTCATCCATCAGTTCTGTTGGCGAGAGTCCGAGTCCAAATATTCTTATTTATTCACTTATATACCTAACAAAAAACCCATTTGGTGCACAGATAATAGAGAAAACCAGACGAGCACTAATACCTAAAAGCAGAAACACAAAACAGAACAAAATAAACGAAAAAAATTATACCAAGCTAAAAAATAATCAAAAAAAAGGAAAAAAAAATACAATTACATAAAATATCATAGAAAATACATTTTCTAAGATATTTCGAATCTCCGATCGGTCCACAACTGTACACGCTAGTACTCTCCGGTGCATTTCAAGATTCACCCGGTCCTCGAACGTTTTCGGTAACACATACACCTTCCCCAAATAAACGTCTACTTTCCCAGAGCTTATATGTACACCCATCTTTCCCAACTAAAAGTTCAAGCGCAACCTCCCATCACCCATGACACCCCTGCGTCTCCAAACAACTTGTTAATTTCAACCCTGCGAAGAGATCGTCCAGCACACGCGATCGAGAAAGAATCGAAAAAGGAAAGGAGTTCAGTTATTATGGAGAATGGCGGGTTTCTCACCCTGCAAGCACTGTACCAGAATCGAGTGGAATCCAGCTGAGAAGCCGGGCCCGGTAGACGTCGAACGAGTAGGATTATTCGCCAGTGGATCGGAGCTGGAGCCGAGACCTGGGTCGGGGTCGGGGTCGGGGCCGGGGAACAATGTCGGAAACGACGAGGACGGTATGCCGAGATATGCAGGATATCGCGCAGAACTGCGATCCTTGGAGATCGGGGGCAGAGGCAGAGGGTTACGGAGGCGGCGCGCGCGAGCAAAGCCGGGGGATACGTATCCCCGTTGCACCACCACCACCAACAGCCCCGACGGCAACGCGCGCCGGGAGAATACGTCTAAGTGTATTACCTACGGGGGAGAGCGTACCGTTCCACCTAAATATGTAATAATATCTACCGGAGATACCGGCATTCCTCGACCTCGAGAAGAATTCGATCAAAATGTGTCGCGATACTCCCTACGGTATGCCAGGTGAGGTACGCGTCTCCCCCGCGCTACCCTTCCTGCACCACCTTCACCCCCCGTTCGCGCTTCTACGTCTTCTTCCTCGTTCGCCCCTGCCCTGGTTTGTCCGAACGGAATCGGACGGGGGCGGTATCGGTATTCGCGGCCGTTTCTAGTTCTCGCGAGGGCGCTGCCGCGTTTTTAATATCGCCCCGGTCAAAATTCACTCCCGCCGGTGACGAGTGTTAAGACACCTATTCTGCGGGGAATGATCGTGAGAGGCGTGGCGAATTTATCGGGGAACTTGACGAATTTTAATTTATTTCGTGTTTTAAATTTAGCCGGGATTTATAAGCAGCGAAGAGCATTCAATCTGTATCGAATATCGCGTTTTGTGGAAATGCAGCAGGTTTAGGTACTAATATTTACTTATGGACGCAGGGGCGTCAGGGGACTTTTTTCCAGGGGGAGGGGCAATTTTGAGATGATGGTAAAGAAAAATATACCCCTCTTGCTTTTTTTAACCCATTTTATAGTGCCAATTTATTTAAAAATTTAAAAATATTCCTTTTTTTAGTATAAACTTAATAAAGATCAGTTTTGAAAAATAAGCGAGTTTCATAGGT
Source organism: Andrena cerasifolii (assembly GCF_050908995.1). Classification (NCBI taxonomy): domain Eukaryota; kingdom Metazoa; phylum Arthropoda; class Insecta; order Hymenoptera; family Andrenidae; genus Andrena; species Andrena cerasifolii. The sequence continues at coordinate 15,462,314 of NC_135123.1, forward strand.
ATTACGAACACGAATTTTGATTCTTCATAGTTCTAGTTTTTGAATCAAGGACTCAAAAATTTTTCATCGTTTAATGATACTGTTTTATTAACATGAAGCGCAGCAAACGAAGTTTCAGAAATTTTTGCCCAGTTTGAGCGTATGCGAGGGCCAAATTTTTTTTCCCGATAAATCCAATGAAGAGCTCTTATAGAGCAAACATTTCTCTTTAATTTCGTGTTTTTGGTTTTGTTGTGCGATTTTTATTGACCGAGTTATTCGCGATCAGAGCAAGAAAGGTACTTTTCACTTTGAACACCTATAACTTGCGAACTCATGATCGTAGACAAATTTCCATAAGTGTTTTGGAAAGCTAAGAAAGTTTCCTTTCAGAACCTTTAGTTGCCAATTTAAGATTTTCTTTTAATCGTATTAAATCCATTTCAAAATGATCCCAAAAATTGACGAAAATATTTGAGTATAATAATTCGGCCACCCTGTGTAAGTCAAATATTTTTTATTTGACATAAAAATGTGTTTAACCCTTTAGCGCCGGCGACTAACTCCCGATGAAGGAAAAATATCTAGTTTTCTTTTTATCGTTAAAAATGGTCTGAATTATATATTTTTATATGCATTCTTTTTTCTTTTTTTCAGAGGTTAAAATGCATAAAACAAATGAATACAGGGTTCAGATAGGTCCATCTTTCAACGAATAAAACTACTCTAAACATGTACTATTTACTCTAGCGCAAATCGCGAAACAGCAAAGAAAGGGAATGCACTGTACGTATGTACGGAATTAACATGAAAATTAATTTTTATAAAAGAATTTGTAGTGGAACGTCTCTCGTCCCCTTTATTGACCCGCCTGTGCACCCGATCATCTTATGACACCATTAATTGAGTTTCTTGATCGTTTTCTTCTTCTTGCGCGACACCCTCTCCGCCGGAGAGTCTCCGGCCTGCAGGTGACGGGAGAATTTTTAGAATGCACCGCTCGCGCGATATTTTAATATTTTGTAGCTTGTCCTTCGCGAAAGTAAATCTCCGCCGCGATAAGCCCCGCCAGGAATCTCACCCCCGCAGAATATCCGCCGGTTATAAGAAATGTTTCCCAAGTTTATGAGGTGATGCGAAGGTTCGCCGTAGCGCGGATCGAACGCTTTTACCTTCTTTTTTTCAAATAACAGAATCAACGGGGTGGGAACCGTTGCGTCGTAAAACACGCAATAAAAATATTCGCCGTCGGTGCCTGAAAATGCCAAGAAGAAATTGCTCTCGCCAAAAAATGGGCCTTGTATATTCGCAGGATTGTGATAATTTTTATGTGGCAAAATTACTAGGTACGTAACTGCTAGGCGCGTGTGTTTGAAGATCGTGACAAATTAAAACAGATCCGTTCCATTACGGGCCAGGAATTCTGATGAAATTTAGCGTACAGGAAGAATATTAAAAAGTATTCGACACATTTGTTTTTTATCACCTGATATTCATGTTATTACATTACTCGTAAATTAATGGAGATGGAAAAACATCGAATAGAAAGAATACTTGGTTTTTAATAATAAGGTAATTTCGGGTAATAAGGCCCAGCAGGTAATAAGGCCCACCTGTAATTTATCCTTGGTTGGTCAATCCACAGTCATGTTAATGCCATCTATTGCTTTTACTACGTACGAAATGTCACTCGAAGTTGAGGAAGTGACAAAGCAGATAATAAGGCCCACCAAATATATTAAGTGGGCAGAGACCTCTTCCAAAGCAGGACCGATATTGAGAAGAGCTCCGAAGCACGTACCACTTCAACCGGGACAAAAAAGAAAAGAGTCTGTGAACAAGAACCCATTCCATCCACCTCCAGAGAAAACGTGGACTGTAACTCTGTAGACAGTTGCTTTTGAAAATTATGCAGAACTGTATTCAAGGCAGATATGCGAAAGTGTGTCACGTGTCTCACCTGAAAACATGAGGAATTCATTGGGCTCACACCTGAAATCGAAAATGTCTTTGTTTGCCCGAATTGTACGTATTAAATAGGTGGGCCTTATTACCTGCACCACAGGAAATAAGGCCCATTTACAAGGTTTTTAAAATCCTATTAATTTCTGTATTTGTTGTGTTCATATATTGTTACAAATATTACAATGTACAGTTTAATGACCATAGATTTCTATAAAAAAAAAGTTTTCAAAAATATGTATAATTTTTTTTTAAAAAAATTATAGAACCACAGGTGGGCCTTATTACCCGAACTTACCTTATTAATAATCTGCCCGATTACGTTTTTATGTATATTTTACGTGAGATACATTTTAGTTAACTGAAAGCAGCACAATCTCCGATAATTATTCTAACACCACTCTTACGATTATTCTTTAAAATAAACTTCGAGGAAACGACAATATTCTCTCGAAATTTTTATTCGCAAAAGTATAAAAATCAATTTACAGATTATTCGAAGTAGATTTCTATTGTTATGCATTTGGAAATGAATATGTACGTCACTTCTTAAATATTATAAATATTAACTCGATGCCTAGCGTCAGCAGTTGCATTATTGAAACAAACAGTCTGCTATCTTTATTATTAGACCGGAACGTTGGCTAAACGGTGCTCGGATATTCGAGGTTTTACTCGGGTATTTTAACGAGATTTCTATCGATTGTGGAGAATCGAAGGGCTCCGAAAGGTCACGATGCCGGTAATAATTTGACGGTGCGTTTACTCCGCGGGCACGATATCCGGACACACTTTGGCCATTGTTGCGACATCACAAATTCAAGCGAAAACTGGCATCGGCCAGGCTTCCGCGTCCCGCGATGCAGTTTCGGACAATGTAGGAACAATAGGCGCGCAACTTCCGTGGAACGATAATTTCAAGTTCGCTCCAGCCCGTACTTAATAAGTTTACTGAATGCGCTGTTATAATTAATTCGCATATTTAACCCTAGGGAGAATTCGTGATAGGTATTCGAGTCGAATCAATTACCTACGCGTTAATAAAATTCTACGCGCTTGTAAATTTAATTTCTTCGAGCTCGCAACGCATTGCCTTTGTTTGTCAGCTACTGAATTCCTATAAATTATTGAAGTATGCAGAAGATTTATGGGAACGTGAAATAACACCGCTCCGATTATTAATTCATTTCTCACTCGCGTGACAGTATTTCTGATAATATTTCAAATACAGTAAAACAAAATTATATATATTATAACAGATTCTGTAATAAGTACGTAATATATACTTACCGCAAGCATTAACAGCTAATTAGCATGTATTACAGATAGAAAATGATACAAATTTTATATATTTTCACACTTGTAGTACATTCACAAAAATGCAATGTTTAAGAATCAGTTTGGTTTTTTGGTTCAAATGAGTCCGTGAGCTGAAGTCACACCCGCCAAGAAGGTATTTCTTTTCGAAGGCGCGATTTTGAACTCCAGATAACATTGAAAACACAAAATTAAAAGCGTATTTAAAAATTCTTCGGTATACTTTGCAAGTAGCTTAATAAATGAAAAGAAAGTTTGACATTGATATTCATTGTATTCACCGAGAAGGGAAAAGCCTGAATATTGCCGAATTTTGCGGCGTGATTATCAGAACAACCCCTTAAGTAACTTCGAGGAAATTCACAATATCTTCGTGCGATTGAATCCGGTGTAAATTATAAAAAATCAAGCCTCTGTTTGCCTACGTAACGAGGCGAGTCGCCGATGTTGCGAATTTTTCGCAACGGTCAGGTGCAGCCTGACAATATCGATGTCGATGAACCTGTATCAGGTAGAGTTATTAGACACGATCGAATGCAAAATGCATCGTTGCATAACAGAGTGCAGCGCGAAGTACATATCGCAGCAATCGCGTGCGCGACGTGTCATTTAACATTAGAATTGGATGATAAAAGAAATCAGTGTTACTAAAGAAGCCTGAAGAGGCCCATTCTTCGCGTCGAGCAGAAATTACTAAAACCCTAAGATGAACAGTCATGTTGACATCGATTTACATGCCTCGATAAGAAGAAGCTATCATCTTGACAGAAGTCTAACAATTTATTCGGCGTGACAGGTGGCATCGAAAGTGAAGGCAATTTCTTTTCACAACGCTGATCATCGTTCAGCCGATTTGTATTAGCGTCTTTCATCCGATCGCGTAAAGCGAGCACAGCGGGAAGTTTTATGACTTTATGACTATGGGCATTAAGAGAGGTATATACCTACGCAACATACCGACCGTGCCGTATATACTAGAGTTGGAATAGCTGGAATAAATGGAGGCCATCGAGGGATGGATAATTGTCAATTTGATCGCGTATGAAGGAATCGATCGACATCTTACTGCTAACGCGAATTCACGCGGTTCACTTTTGGCTGAACATTGCGGCTGATTCGACAAAATTGAAAGTCAAATGAACGCGGTGTAAATCACCACTCGATCGAAGTGTTCAAACAAATTGAACATTGAAAGAAGTTGACAGAGTTTCTACTTTCGTTTTCTACTCAAAGGTTTTCTTCACTCGCGTCGATGTATTGTTTGTAAACAGGGCTGTTTTGTGGCAGAAGATTGTTTTTAAAGGCAATAAGAATATTGGAAGTGTTATGCAAAACAAACAAATTAAATTTGCCTTGACGGTATTTTTACGCGGAGAGGTTTAGTCGATTTCATTGGAATTGTGTAAACATTCGCCTTTCGATGTCAATATTTCAATTTTGTTGAATGAACCGCACTGTTCAAGCAAAGTGAACCGTGCAATTACGTGTTCAGGTTCAACAGTTAAAATTTAATCTCATTGTAGTACGTGTTATTTAATTTTTAATAAATAAACGCACTACTGATTTCGAAGAAAATAATTCTCCAGATTAACATTCTGTAACGATCACTATTATATCAATATTACGATCGCCAGCGATTATAATACAGATGAATTTGAATCGGTATCATTGTAATGAAAAGAGAGGAGCATAGGTACTTGTATTGTTTGGTAGAACGTGTAAAAGGTGTCGAATTAAGTTTATTACGGCGGAACGAATCTACCAATGTGTACCGCACAATCATGCTATAATCGAGGGCGAAGAGTGCGCGCGAAATTGCCGCGAAACTAACGGAATCGTTTAGTCCGCGCGGCTCGTCGACGCGTCACGAAAATTGAGCGCTAACGTAATTAAGTAATTAAACCTCGCGGGTGAAATCGGACCGTTGCTTTTCCCATTCAATGTGTCGCGCGCACTGAAAAGCCCGCACGAAAACTGTGGATTTCAACCCCCGCGGCGAGTCTGTCACCGTGCACGCTCCGCCACTCTGTGATCGTTCGTAAACATTTGTCGAGTGCAATGTGTCCAACTGACAAAAGGAGCCCGCGCTACACCGTGCGTTTAAAAGCATTAATTACGGCTGCTTTTGTCTCCGTGCAAAAGCAACGCTTTGAGCGTCATTTTGATACGTGACATTCGATTTCACGAGCGCTGCCCCTCCTGTCCTGTTTAAATTGCATCCCCGAACGTTCGTCGCGTGAATGGGACGCAGTGAACCCAGAGATTCGCCGTACGAATCGACGTGCTTCCACGAACCATTCCGAAAGACAAGGGTGTGTTGTCGTTTCGAAGTGACTTGGCTTGGTAATGATTTAAATCGGTGTCATTTACCTGGCAAGATTTTTTTCCATACTCAATTTATGGTAACGATGATAAAACGTGTTTCTTACAAATTCGGAATTAGAAGAATTAAATAGAAATACACTAGGACCCTTTTACCGTCAACCCGTTTAACACTGTTTTACTGTAGCGTACAATAAAATGGTGCATCCCCGACACTTTGTATAAAATTGAAAGCTATAAATGTATTATATAAGTTTATACGTCAGTACGCTGTCTGTGTGTGTGGGGGTGCGTTTTATATTTACGTAAAGTTAAAGTGACACCACTTACAAGGGAGCATCCCGAACCAGGAAATTCAAAAAATTCTGAAAGTGTGTGAATATGTAGGGAATTTCCTTCTGAGTACAGCGCAATTTTTGTTTGCTGCCCAAATTCACTCTAAGAGGGTGGAATTGACCCCAGAAAATCCGATTATTTTCCGATTTTGTGTTACAACTCGTGATCTGTAAAATAATTTCTTCGCCAAATGATAGATCTAATTAAAAGAAGTAACTTTTGTCTTGAAACTTTTCTTCTATCTCTTACAGTTCGCGAGTTATGTTGCAAAATCGGAGAATAGCCGAATTTTCGGGGGTTAATTTCACCCCCTTCGAGTGAATTTGGGCTGCAAACAAAAATTGCGTTGTAATCAGGAGGAAATCCCCTACATATTTTCAAAGTTCCAGAATTTTTTGAATTTACGTGTTCGGGAGCTTCCCTTGTTAGTGGTGTAAATTCTGAGCTGTTAAACGGGATCTTACTGTACACAAAAAAAAATTGAAAAGACACAGGAATCGCAATTACAAAGAAAGTAGTAAAGAGTCAAATTCGGCGAGAAAGTATTTGCTGTTATTAAACACAACCTGAGACGATATTTGAAATAATATTTCCAATAACGTTATTTGAAAAGTGCACAGGTCTGACTTGTACCTACAAACGATGCGGAAAATATTCCATCAGTCACATTTTTTTCTGACGCGATTTTCTGCACAATAATCTTCTGCAGATAAAGTAGAACATCAATTATTGGGATAAGTGAGAGAAAATTTCGATAAATTGGTAATAGCAGATCTTTTGTATTATTTGGGTGAAATGATTTTACTATGCGAAGTACAAGGTCTCATTATGCGCCCGTACCTATAATTAAAATTTGGGAAATCCATATTTGAGTAATTCAGTATTCGGAAAATTGATGTCTGATTAATCAGCGTCGTTTGTGTGACTAATTTGTAATTATGCGTAAAGAAAGATTAACAATTAATGCGCCTCGTATGTTCATTGCAACAGGTAACAACGGATTAAATAAATTTGGCTCACAATATTATATACAGTACTGCCTTGCTGCCGCAATAATCAGTTTTCAGTACTATTTCTTACTTCTTTTTAATAGATCGAAAAAACTGAAAAATCGATACTGCCCTGAGTTATTTATTTACGTCACTAAATACAGCGCGTTGTTTATTGAAAATTGTATGCATGATGATCTTAATAGCAGGACAACGCCGAGAGGGCATGAACCCACCGAAAATAGATTCTATAGGAAATTGGGAATAAATGAAAAGCGGCTGGAATGGAGCCGAAGATGAAAGGTCGTTTTCCAGAGAATGAGGGAGCATAAACGTCACTTGGCAATCTTCAGTCAGTGCGCTTGCACTGGGTCAGTTGTGTCTGGCACACAGCTACCGTCGGATAATCCCTTGGATCCGTTAAGTACACAAATGGCTCCAGTCGGTCTGCTACCGAAAAACTGCGCATGGATTACGTTGTGCACAGAAACTTGGAGATCGTGACGATATCCGTTAATGCCCTCTATACACAAATCGTTAGTGCCTTACGAAACAAAGGAAGCTTAATGAGGACTATTGTAAATAACAGAGTAAAGTATTCCTTTCCTTCTTTGATGGAAATCACATTTCAATAGCAAAGCATTCTGACATCGTCATTTATTTCATACAAACTAAAGTGGCGACATGTACGAATCGTCGTTAGCGACACAACGATATTAATCATTAACCGGTTACTATTAAATCGGCTGAAAAGAAGGTACGTGTAAAGGTAAAGAGGCGGTTTCGTGGTTAGCTAATTGGTGCGTCGCCCATTTATCAAAAGGTCCATTCGGAAAACCTAAAACGCAACCCCTGAAATTCAACAAGTGCCCCTGAAACATGAGCGAGAGAGGATAAACGAGCGAGCAGGCAACACAACCAACCTCTATTACGTGCGTGACGCGACTGATCTCCCGCGCGGGGAGTGGGGAAGCGACGGTCCGTGCGCGCGCGGTGGGGGTAGAGGATCGGTGGTGTTCGGGGGTATTCGCGTATCCTCGGCGGCGCTCGGCTTCTGGTTTCTCCCGCGGCCGCATAAGCGGTGTCAGCGTGTGCGCAGACCGGCTGCGCAGCAGGCGTGTGCGTTGTCCAGATTCTTTGTGCCATTCCTGGCATACCAAAAACAAGAGTGGTGACTGCGCTCGTATTTACCGGGGTGCAGCGTTGCGCGCTAATATTACTGTGCGAATTTTGCCCGTGGTGTAAAAGGCTCCGCGCGCGCGCGACGCCACGTCAGCTCGCCCAGTGGTAAGTACATCAAAGAAAATAGTGTCGAAACATCCTCGAAAGAGCGCGTCTACTCGTCCGTCCACGCCCGTGTGTCCCAGCGGCGGCGTCCCACACACAGGGGCCGCGCTCGGAACGGATTCGACAGCAGCGACGACGGCGATATACACACCGTCGGACACCGACGGACGGACAGACGGACGAAAGGAAACGAGAGACAGAGGGAGCGATAGACGCCGTGCGACAGAAAGAGACGAACAGACAAACCGACTGTGCGATAAAGACAAATATTACGAGCAAAAGAGAGCGTAGACGCGGCGGAGTGCGTGAACGTATTATGTACATGCGTGCCGACGTTATCCGGTCGAGTGTGCTTCTGATTCGGTAAAAGATACTACCGATTACTCGCGTATTCCTCGTGTGTCGTGATTGTCAGGTTCGTACTTCCGGTGACCGTGATGTTCGCATTGCTAGCCCCGTGTTGCTGCTCCTACTACTACTTTGGATGAAAGAGAGAGGGAACGTGTATGCGTGAACGAGTGAGGAAGAGAGGATGACGTAGAGGGAGAAGGAGAGCGCGGAGTGTGAGTGTGTACACATATATATGCGAGTGTGTGAGAGAGAGAGGGAGAGTAAGAGAAAGGATAAGAGCAAGGGAGAACGATAAGAGGGAGAGGGAGTTGCATGTGTGCCCGTGTGCGCGAGAGAGAGACACACAGAGATGAAACGATAGTCGGATCAGTTTGATAAACGAAGAGCTTGACTCGAATTACCGGTCTATCGCATCTACCGTGCGGTTCGCTGGTGCATCGGTGCGCATCTGTCTTTGTCCGATTGTCGCGTGTTTACGAGCGTTGTGTCAGCTGTGTGTCAAGAGACGCGGAGAAGTTGCTAGCCCCCCCCTCCCCCCCCCCCCCCGCGCCTTCTCCTCGTTGTGTACGTGTGATAGCGGAGCGTATGCAGTTCGACTCTGGCAACGTGTACGACTCGGCAGCGCAGGGACGTTGGTCGAGGAGGTTAGGACGAAGCGTGATCGGTGTGTGCCGGTGGTGGTGGACTGCGTGCGTTTCCCCGAGGAGAGCGCGCCACGACAGAAACGTGTGCCTCTGCCTAGTGCCTGCGTGCCAGCCCGCTCGCTCACCCGCTTCTGGTGAATTCGTATGGTGAATTATTGATCCGCGGCGGCGTGTGCGTGCGGAAAAACCGCGCGACTAAGCGAGAGGAATTCACTGGGGCCGGGGGGGGGGATCAGGAAAATAGTCGAACCGACGGAGAAAACGATAGATCACAGTCGCCGGCCTGGCCTGTGCCGGTGTCCGTTGTTTTGAAAACTGTGCGCGCGCGAAACACGCACTGCGCGCGACATATGCGGCACGCTGACACGGAACGTCTCCGAAGGTGAAGCGCCAGCGGTGGCAGCGAGGGATTTTCTTTCCCCCCAGGCGGGAACCAAGCGCGAAGTGCTCGCGCGTATATTCCATTGCTCGGAACGTAACGCGTGCCTCTACGTGCATACGTGTCTCTTTCCCCCCATTCCCGGCACTCTGTGTCTCTCTCTCTCTCTCTCTTTCTCTATTCCCCGCTCTTTCCCCACGGTCTCTCGCGCGTTATACGTGTATGTGCGTTTCTCTCCGTCTCACTCTGGCCGCGTTGCCGTCGCCGCGTGTGCGTCAACGAAACCGAACGCGGGAAAAGCTCGGCGCGCGAAATATACGCTCGCGGTGAATGTACACGCTGTTGAGCGTGACACGCGGCGCGTTTCCGATGCCCGGGCAGTGAGTGTCCCCCCAGTGCAGAGATACGGGAACGGATTATTTACGCGGGCGTAGAGGACCGGGCGAAGGTGTGTGTGTTGTCGTCGTCGTAAGACGACGGCGACGACGGTCACGGCGCAACGATAGCCAGCCACGATAAACGTCGGTTCGAGGAACTTGAACGCCGCGACGCTGTGGTAGCTCTGTCGCGCTCTTTCGCGTCTTCCCGATAATCCAGGACAAGCGAAACCCTACCTCCGCCACCGCGACTTGGATGGATACTGTGCATTATTTCTGGAGTGAGTTTCTCTTTTAATCCTGCGCCTGTGTGCGAACGTACCACGCTTGCATGTGAACGGCTGTGCGAGCGCGTGTGCTGTGCATGTGTACGAGGGGTACGCGTGTGTGCGACGACGGGTGCTTGGAGCGCGCGGGCATCGGGCGGCTGGTTTTTTTTTTCTCGTTCTCTCTCGCGACTAGACGTTGGCCGCCGTCGGGACACACGGTTCGCGGACAACGTTACAGCTCGTCGCTGAAATACTATTCGCTCCCTTCCCCGTTTACGATATTACTGCCCCCATACGTCGCCGTATTCCTTTTTCCTCGACGTGGGATCGTGTCTTTGCATGCCAGTCGAGGAACCAACGGTTACCGTCGTTGTTTACACTTCTGACATTCTTTTCTCTCGTAACCTGGGCTAGGTTAGGCAAAAAAAAGGCCGAGAGAGTCGCCAGACGCACGTTCTCGGAAGAGCGTAGCGCGCAACGCGCGGCTGGTTCTGTCCGCGAAACGAATCTCGCCCCCGACAGATATTTCGAACGCATACGCCTGTTGAAGGAACGTCAGGGGAATATCGGAGTGACAGGAAGTTTAATGCAACGGCGTTATCGCAGTAGGTTATCAAAAATAATTCCAGGGTGACACGGTAACACGCTGTTACATAAATTTAATCGGATACTTGTCTTGTTATCGTGGCCGGTAAGCGGGTACGGCCAGGTACGCCGTTTAGAAAAGATCGTTGCCGTTGGCTGCGTATTTCGGGCCAGCTCTGACTCGCTGGCTTCTGTCGTCCACGCAATACCCTTTTTTTTCAATTCGGAACTGGTCGTGGTCGAACGTAGTTCGTGCGTAGAACCCTATGGCAATGATACATTTTCTCGTTTTATTTCTGCACTTTTCATCTCTTGCTTTCGCGTTCTCTAATGCGAACCACGGGGTTACAGGTAGCAAGTGGAGTTTAATGCAACGTTAGTAATGGTTTGTACATCAAATTTTTCACGTCATGCGTATTTATTGGTCCAACCAACGCTCGTTGAATGTTTCTACGAACATTAAACGTATGGTTTAACTGAACAGATTCTGCGGTATCCTTGAATCAAATCCTTGAAATTGGTTTTAGTTAACCGTGCGAATCTTCAAGAGGCGTGTATTATGGAATAATTATTACGTGATTAAGGATGTTTATCCCCTATCGCGATCTTCGCATTTTAACGCGTTCAAGTCTGCGCGTAATTTAGAATGCTTCTTTTTTTACCGAGTGACTGCGGAAACAGAGGTACATCTGTATTAGGGTTGTTGATACTCGAGTAATCGCGTACCCAGTCAATCGGGTGATACCTGGGTACATATATGTATGTACGTATAATGCGGTTACGGTTACCCGAATGCTCGTATAACACGGTCAACCGACGAAATACAGTTAACCGATTAATACAGTGAATCTTAATAAACATTATATTTATTTTACATTTGTGACATGTTAAATACTTACCGTTGCTCTTAACGCGTTGCATGACGGACATTTTTTTATGAAAATTGTTTAAGTAAACTGTTTCATTATATTATTAACCACGCGCGAATCTATTATCCAGTAAATGGCGAACTAATTGATTGGGTTATTGTCTACTCTCAGTAGAAAACAGTAATATAATAGGACACCAAGATAGTAGCAAATAACGGTATAGTTAATAGCGTAATATGCTGCTAAAACAATTAACCGAATGCACGGGAACAACATAATTAACAATTTAATGCAATTAGACACTATCAATTGATCAGTTGTTTAGCGACTGTAAATTGTGGTGGACGACTACAGTAACCATTATCGGAGCAATGGCAGTTAATTATTGCTCTTAAGGAGCACGGTAATTATTTATATATTCATTATGCAGCATATTCGAAAAAATGGTAAAGTAGTTTGCAGACTACAAATGTAAAACAATTAAGACCTTTATTATATGAATTGCAAGGGTGCTCAGATAGTACCTTGTTACTCGAAAAAAGTCGAGAGCTCCAAGGGCCTTTCCACACGACACACTTTCGTGGCCTGCGACTGGTATCTGGGATATATTCACTTAACGGATGTAACTACTTCGAAGAAAGATAAAAGGAGACGTGGAATGTGTGAATTTGTTGAAAATACCAATCGGGAGCAAAAAACTATTTCGCGTTAAATGCCCCTAACGTGTATCCAGCGTCCTGGTTGTTTACATTTCGCGAATGGTTTTGCACAGTGGTTTTTCGTCCGGTCATAACATGGCTAAAAAGAGACGAGAAGAAATGAAAAATAGTTGAATTTTGTTTCCCTTCGCTGCGAGAATCAACCTAAATTGTACACAACAGACGTAAAAAATAATAGATTGTACAACTGAACAAGTACACTGTACTTCTGTTCTTTTCTTCTCAACCAGAATTCTGACACAAAGCGAACATTACACTTTCATCGTACTAAGAAATCTAATACGCAGCCCGTATCTACCTTGTCGCGAAAGCGTTAAAATTCTGGCACAATACAATCACCCTCGAAGTCTTTCCAAACTCTAGTTGAGATTTTAATCCGTGTTACAATAAATAATTGCTCCCGAGCTGACAAGTCGCGCTCGACGCACAGTCAGCTGCAAGACCGTTGCCATCGGGCCTCGCGCAGTACGGCTCGTTGAAATTCGCAACGAGAGTCGGTTAAGAGCGAGCGGTTCGTTGGTTCCGAAGCTCGGCGATAGCCATCGAAGTTTTAACTGGTCGCACGAAATCTGGGGTTCCGCTCAGGGGAAAGGATCTCGGTTAAGCAGCAGCAGGTGCAACGTATGTTTTTTCGTGCCTGTACCGCCCCCCTCGTTTCTGTTGGCCGAGCAGCTCGTTTTCCTTCCGAACAGCGAAGGCGCTCGGCTGCACGCAGCACGCGAGCCGCGTAACCGGTAGCCGCGGTAATCGGTAATCGATGAATCCGATGCTCGTATCACCCCTGCTAAACTCGCATTCACTTTTTACGTCGGATATCTGCCTTTTATCTGGCCGTTTTATCGGCCGGTCAAATATTAGAACTCGGATAACGTCGCTCCTTTCGCTGGCCCGTATAGCTTTACTCCATCAACACTTTTCATTCCGAGGAAACTTACGCCGCGCGCACCAACGAACTTGCCGCTGAGTTAGCGCTCTGCTCTAACTTCATAGCTCGTCGATCGACCGCAGATACTTCTGCTCGATGCTCTCTCTTATTATACAGCACCTCGCGGCAGGGAATGATGCAATGATTCCAAAATCGCTACTCCATTTCACCCTATGAATTAGTAATTAATATAATTAGCATGTACCGTTGATTTGCAGTCCGGCGCGCCTAAGGGGGATACTTTGAGCGCAAAGGGTTAAGGTACACTGAAAACCTCGAATTTTAGCACTATTCCTACCGACACTTCACGTATTCCTATTCCTACCGCGATCGGTCTTTAGCAGAACTTATATTTTTTAATATAGAAGAAGATAATAGCCAATTTGACAGTGTAAAAATATAGTTTCTTTCATTCAGAAGTATATGATGTACATACGTATATTTGAGGGAAACTCGTGAAGTTTAAAGGCGATTCAATTACGTGTTGTATATAGCAAATTCTAAACAAAATTTTAAAAACGGTCGTTTCACCGGTCGCGGTAGGAGCACTGTTAGGGGCTCTCGGTTGACGAGGGGGCGCAACAATGTTCGCTCGCAGCCCGGCTCGTAGAATCGATTTCATTATTGTGGGTGAATTTGATTCGGTCTCGTTGAATGGCGGTGGAGCGATCGTATCTCGGTGCTCGTGACAGCAGTTAGACTCATTAAGCCGAGGCTTCTTCGCGATATAAATAGGACTTCTTGTACCGTTGCACTACGGAAGGAGCAAATAGATTATCGCGCGCGTCCACCGGCTTCTCCACTCTCTTCTTTCCCTTTCTGCCTCTCTCCTCTTGCTCCTCTCCGCCGTCGGTTGGTCGGTTGGTTTCTTTTGCTCGCGGGTGTGCAGCCCGAGCCTCTACCGCGCGTGACTTTCTATTTGGCGTAGACGGTGCCAAATTGTCAAGTAACTAAAATTACCTTCGAAGGTGTACCCCCGTGTCTTTCTCTTTCTCCCGCCCCCTCCCTCCCCCCCTTTCTCTTCCTCTAGCTAGAGCAACGCTTCTCGCTTCTTCTTCTCCTTTTTTTTCACGCCGTCAGCTTTGCTCCTCGAATAGCACCGTTTGCCTCCGCGAAACTTTCCACTCTGTCGATCGCGGCAATCGTATCTCGCGATCGCGCCGCGGTCGATGATTCGAATTCTGGCACAGTTTAACTCGCGTGCATCGGGCTTGTATCATTAATCCGCGACGGTGCCTCGGCAGATTAAACCTGCCCGTGATCCGCACGTGTGTGCGACGGGTAAGACTGTCCTCCCCGGTGACCCCTAGGTAATCCTAATAAAACCTACGCGAAAGGTCGTTGTTCCTAGATCGATTCGCGAAAGGTCGAGCGTCACGCCTGGCCAGATTTCGTACGCTCGAGCTGATCGGGACCAGCCTCTCGTACGCCGATTCAAATTGTCCTTCCACTCGCACAACCGCTAACGATCCTCGGGGCCTAAGGAACGGACCTACCTGCGAATTACTCGTCGAGCCTCGGTGAATCGTTCGCGATCAGCTGTTCTATACAACGCCGCCCGACCCGTGGAAGGTAATTCCCCGGGATCGCTGGTTCTTGAAACGAATGTCGCGTACACGTGCCGATTTTATCGCGGGTCGCCCGCTCCGCCTCGTTTATGAAATCGAACTCGCGCACGCGCCGCGCTGTGTGTGTGTTTTTTTTCTCTCTCTTCTCGTCATTAATTATGTAAAATTGAAAGCAGTAAATTAAACGCCCGCCCGCTGGGACGGGGACGTTTCGCGCGCTGCCCCTTCGACCGTGCAAATTTCGTCGATGAAAATCGCGCGCGATGCGTTGATTTGTATCACGCTCGTTTCACCGTAATATTATATTTCGGGGCGATATTGCGATTGTGCCGTTGCAGCGGCTAACGATCTCGATTGAAATCTGCCTGAGGATCGCTGCGGACCGGCGCGATTGAAAGTCCAATTTAAATCGGGGGAAAAGCGATAGCATCGAGCGACCGGTATTAATTAATAATCAAACTGGCGACGCAGTGATCGATCGGCAGAATCGATGACGAAACGCCTCGATAGCGCACGGTGGTCGTTACCAATGGGCGGTGTTTATCGACGGCTCTTGTGTATTGCGAGCGAGGCAGTCGCGCCGAGATCGTTAAGGGTATCAAATCGTTATTTTTCGCGGGACATTCGACGTGTAAACAATGCGCAGAAGGAGACTTTCGGCGGGGAGGCTTTAAAGGCGGGCTGTAATTATTACGGATAGGTGCTCTTGCCAGGATATCCGTTTCCAATAATAGACGATTTTTTTGTGCTTCGTAGGGGATTTTATTTTCTTGGTGAAATTGAGGGCACAGGCGATTATAAATATAGCTTCGAGCTTTCGTTCGTACGCTCGTTACGATCGTCATTTGTGAAGCCATTGTTTACGTAACTTTTATCACTTGTGCTGGGAGAAGTGGCGGTATATCGGGAATTAATGAGGGGATTGTCCCTGAGTCACGTGTATCTCGGGAAGATTGAACTATAAATGGAAGCATTAATCCCAAAGTGACATCGCTTTGAACTCCGCGAAATGACGCAACGAAGGGATGCCAATATAACGAAGTTATTTACGAAAGGAGCTGGATTTTAGTTAATAATAGATAGGAACAACCCCCTTCGCGTTGAAAGTTGCTTTCGTAATCATCTCCCCCGCGATATTCGGACGGAACAATTAAAGCCACCATATGCATTTCCTTCTCGAATTACTGTTTTTTTTAAATTAGTTATTTTAAGTCGCATCAACCTCTAAGTTGGGCTATTAGCCACACAGATCATAGAGACGATATTCACGGCTCTTTAAGAAGATTGGTATTTTGAAGGAATCTCAGCAGCTGTTTTATCTTCTTGTGGTCGGTAAGATTTTTCTGTAAGCAGGTGCCAATCTCGCAGTTGTTCCTTTCAGTTGAGAATTTGCGGCAGGAGAGTATAAGCTGCTCGATGGATAATTTGGCGTTGCACGTATCACAAATTGGGGTGCCTGCTTTGCTCATTACGTGCGAATGGGATATTTCGGTGCGGCCAATTCTGATGCGCGATACTGCTACTTGGTTTGGTCTAGTAAGGTTACGGACAGAGGTTGTTTTCAAAGAAGTTGTTCTTTAGTAGTAATTGTCGGGCAGGTACTTGTCCCAGTATTCATTGATTGCCATTTTAGCGGCACTTAGCCGAATCACTTATTCACATCCAGCGCTGTTAATCGCAAACAGTCTGTATCGGTTTTCTTTTCCCTAATTTTATCCAGCGGCGGGTCAGGCGCACTCGTGTCCGTCGGACTCCCGGGCCAATCGGTGCTCGTTAAATCGGCGGCTATTTAAATTCCTGCAAATTCGAAATCAGTATCTCTCGAGCAGGCGGCCAGTCGATTTACACTGGCAGCTTGCGAATAAACGGAAATAGGAGTCGGTGGTCGTTAGTGCGGGCGCAATTTACCGTTTTGGTCGTCGGGTGCAAACGCTCGAACCCCTCCGCCCTCGTCCAACCCCGCCCTCCCTTTCGTATCATTACGATACGCGCTATTGTGCCTGGTTACGTTCTGCGCGACGTTATGATTGTTATTACGAAACGAGAGAAAATGTTTCTGGTAGTAATCGATACTCGATATCCGGTAATAAGACGGCCGATAGCGTACGTAGCCCATACAACAGATATCAGCGGGGAATTTATCGGCGTATACACGTGCACGCTGGTGCCTGACTGTTGACCGTGCACAGGGAAACGTGTGCATTTCAATCGCGTGATTGAGAACGTGCACGGGGCCGAGCTCCCCCCTCGGGGAAGTTTCACGGGTCAGAAAATCATGGGGTGGTTTTACCACCTGGCCAGTGCCCACCCCCCGCGCTCCTCCCCCCTCCCCGTCGTTCGCCCTGCCAGAATGCATGTGCACACAGTCGCAGTTCCCCTCGCGGTTCGAGCCGTCTCCCTCGTCGTCTACTTTTCTCTTTCTAAAATAATGCACCAACCCGCTGCAGTTTGTCTGCATACCAGCCGAGCCACAATCACGCGATTCTGTCGCGGGTATCGGTCATTCGGTATGAAACGGAGCTTACCGTGAGGATGTTAAACGGCGTACTTGAACATTTGCGTTTGAGAAACTGTGAAATGACACAGCGAGAACCGCGGAGCCATTTCGCGATAGTGCGGGCTATTAAAGCAGGGCAGGGGTTTTATTTGACCCTAAAAATCATGCTCGCCAAGGGACGGTTCAGAATTATTCGGTGACTGAATTACGAAGGGAGGCCGTGCAGTCGTAGGGGCTCAAAGGAATAAGAGTTATTGTACGGTTGAAAAATGAAATGTATAAGATTTATTTTCAGCCTCAATGGCCTTGAAAAGGAACGTGGTTTTACAAATTTTCATTTGCTCTCCCACTCTGACATTCCTTCCAAATTATAAAACTAAAAATCTAACTCATCGTGAAGTAAATACCTGTATATGTATATTGATTTAAACTAGGTATGAGCGAACTGTTCTTATCCCTTTCCACTGCTCCCATTTCATTCCCAGGCATTTTGCAACTCTGCATCTATATTTGAAGCGTAAGGGGAAAACCGGGAATGTCCATTTTTCGCGATTTTGCGATTTATAGCATATTTTATAAAATTTATAAAGTTCAAATACCCCCGCAAGATAACGTTAAAGTTTTGGTACATACTGGTTAAAAGCAGGTAATGCCCACTCTGCACTGGAAGAAAATACGGAATGCCCCCACCCTTTGCCTAAGCACAGGCTTCTGTCGTCAAGATAAAGCAAGAAATTATTTAAGAAGAAGATTATATAAGAATCTTGTTTCTTCACTGATGGACTTCAGTATTAAAATTTTCTCAATTACGCTGTTTTGTGACATTCCCTGTTCTTCCCCTTATCCTTCATTTACCTAAGTAGACTTTCTTTCCTCAAGTGTTTCGTAACATAAATACAATAACTCACAAAATAAAATACAAAATAGAAAATGCAAAGTATAAAACCAAACAAACCCAAACGCATTACGGTAGGCAAGTTCAACTTCACCCCAAGTTAATAGCACTAATCAATATAATTATACGACCTACTTTACAGTCCTAATAAAAGAAAAAACAGAAAATCAAAAATTTCCAGTCAGTGATGTGTCGAGAAGTCTCGAGTAACCGAGGGCATCGAAACAGCCGCAGACTTCGGGTACCTACAATCGATGGGCCATCTAATTATTTCGGGAGAGATCGATAAGTCCGCCGCGGTTGCACGTGGGTTGTAAAGTTAACGTATTAATCTTGCGCAGCTTCGCAGCATCGCCGACGCACAATCTGCGATGCCCAGCCCTTCACGCGCGTCGGGAGGAATAATTCCCTTCGGAATGATAGCTCCGCGCACGGAAGGGACCGATCGGCGCGGGCAAATAAAGCACGCGCGGTTAATTGCACTCGTTCCAGATCGCACAGACGGGGGAAAGGGTTAGTGTATGCCCGCGACTGGATTTATTATCGCCCGGCAATGATCGACGCGGTATTGCGCTTGCGATCATTGTTTTCGGTGCGTGAGGCGTGTCGCGAGGCTCCCGTCAGGCGCCCTTCGTATATACCCCCGAGTGATTTTCGTAACGCGTAGAAATCGGGTAGATCCTACCTGGATAAGGTGGAAGGTTGCTCGTTGCCTGTTGGATTCCTGGGGCGCGTTAGATAATGGCCTTCGGACCTGGTCGAACAAGGTAGAGACGGTTCGTGACAAAGAGTGATGAGAGAGGGAAACAAAGGTTGGTCGAGCCTCCGGTGTCACTTCGGTGAACGCGCAGATCAGCGCGAGGAATTAACGTACGATTTCATTTCGTAATAATAAAACGGCCATCCGTGCTAGTTTAAGGGGCAACACACACCTGGGAAGCGAAAAGTAGGATGGATTTGAAGAATTTTTTTCCGGCGGAGAAATGTTTTTATCAATGAAACATTATGTACGTTAGAAAGGTCATACTTTGGTCTGTAAAATGTGAAATTTTCATTTAAAAAAGTCGAAGAAGAAACTGCGTGGTAGCTGTTTTCGTATAACGATTTTTTTTTTTAAAAGGCGTCTGCGACGACTATCATATCTTCGCTGTTTTTCATCTGAAACAACAGAGGAAAAATTATTCTTAATGTAGAGAAAACAATGTAGTACTTGTGGTAGCCGGTTTTGGCTTTCTCAATTTTTTGCAAAAGGGCCATTTGAACATAGAAGTTCACGATTTTGTGACCGAGAATGTGAGAAGTCACAGACTTCTTGTCGCGGCAATTAATTTTCTCGGTTTCGGAGGGTTTCCCTGTTAGCATTTATTATTAAGCACAGCTTGGGTCGAGAAAGACCCAGCCGAGGGTTGACGCACGGGCGACGGACAACGGTGGCGAGCGGGTAGCCAGTTAGAAAGGTGAAAGATCAACAGGAAAGTAGTAGATTTCTCGTGCCAGTCGATAGTATTAACCGTGCCGATCGCGAGGTCACCGAGCGAAAGATTCGTCAAGGTGATCGAGAAGTTTCCTCCGCGGAGGCTGTTGCTGTAGTAACGTCTCCGGCAATCAAATACACCGGTCGTGTCTACTTTATTGCCCCGCCAGATTGTCGACGTGCGATAGCAAAGTTTATTGGTCATGCATCGGTGAAATGTTTGCAAACGGTAGTGGGGTGATTCGAGAGCGTTGTCTATCTTTTCGTTTCGATGTAACAATAGTGATAAACAAAAGGCAGGACACTCTTAGGAATTAATGTTTCATTCAACTAGGGTAGATGCACCGTTTTTGGCCATTGCACTGTTTTTGGCCACGTGCATAATTATTTTATTTTTAAATTGCTTGCAGATATCATTATTATGTGGAGAATTTCACATGATAAATATTTTTTTAGTATACCGCCAGAAATATAAGGTTACACTTATTATTAAATATTATATTTTTTAAGAAGTGACCAAAACTGGTACAATACCTTAAAGTGGCCACGAATGGTGCGTCTACTCTACAGCATCGAGGAGAAATAACTGCGAAAGCTTATTTCTGCCAGTATGTACGCTGGCGAGTGTGGAAATCCTTTGATGTATGAATGAAGATTCAGTATCTTGAAAGCGGCGCATAATAACTGTGCGCGCAAATGAACCAACACTACCGCGTTCTGCAGATTTCTCTTCGCAGCTCATAGCTCGTTTAAAGAACTGTTTTCAAACTTTTAATCGATGCTATATGTCTTTGACGAGCGGGCGAATGAGTATAAGAGAAATTTTAGCCAAAGCAGGCTAGCTACGCTAACATTTTTTACATTGTCAATATCACTTCCTTACCGCTTTTTTTACCGGAGATTGTAACAGTATACCTATGTCAAAAATACAGTATAATGGCGGGAAAAATAATACATACATCTAAATCGAGTTATATCGATGAATACGACGAAGAAAATAATATCTCCCCTCAAGCTAAATAGTTTCTTTTTTGCGAATCGAAGTTAAAAACAGAAGTTTCAAACGAATTGCAAGTTAATACAAATTTTGTAATTTTTCTTCGAGTTGCAGTGTACTTTGAAAGTCCAATGGGACATGTGTTATCAGCTTGCACGTTCAGAATTTAAATGTTCCAAGTGTCTTCCTGCAAAACTAAGGATTCTCACTTGTTTGCCCGCCCACCGGAGACGCGTCCGGATCCTTATTTTCATAGAATAGGTATCTAATGAAGGTTAGCTTCGCTAAATGCACGCGTCGCGATTATCAGGCGGCCTTTAGACTGCTTTATCATTGCTTCACCTTTGACGATGATAATGCGCGAACGTGAAAGAAGGAGCGTGTCTACAGAGGCAGCTTAAAGAATAGAAAAAAGATGTGGAAAAGTGGAGTCGCGACAGAAACTCGATACGAATCGAAAGTAAGAGGCGTATAACGATGAGATGCGTGGTTGCCGTCCGAGGGGATGGTCAAAACCACCCCGCTAGCCTTGGCGCTATTTCCAGTAGTCCATTAGTTCGTTGAGTAGGCAAGGAAAAATGTAATAAACCGCGGACACGTCGCATCTGCCATAACGATATAGAACTCCGAACACCGGGGAAAGATTAAATTGCTGCGCCCCCTTTCCTCGCGCGTCCACTTTCCCTCCTTTCCTCCGTAATAAGTCAGGAAAGATGGCCGCGCTGTTCTGTAATCCCTGTCTCTAGGCGTTTCGCGAATCATTTCAATTCTCGTTGAAGCTGCTTGCCCCACAGGGCTGTTTCTGCTTGGAACCGGCAAGTACACGAGTATAACGTCGAGTAGGACACGCGTCTTCATCGTTTTTGCGTCCTGCAACCACCATTGACACAGTGCTCGCGTGCTGGATACACTTTGCATTTGTTACGAGCTCGTGATACGGATTACTAAACATTTCCCGTGATACCTAACGCGAGTGTCGCGTCAGGCGACATTTCATATTTCGTTTCGCGGTCAGCAGAAGCAAGTAGAGGGGCTCGAAATTCATCAGACATTCTCCCCTATTAACTGCGCGTCTCTTCGCAGTTTTTAATTAGACTCTATATTCGCCATTTCAACTTTGTTAATTCAGATTTCTGGCAGGGCTATAAAAAGCAACGGGGGAACTAAATTGCGATGTTCAATTATAGAAAAATAGTAGTTGTCATATTCTTCGTGATCTTAATTTCTTTATAATCTTTTTGAAAATTTTAATTTAGCCTGTATCTAGAGACAGCTGTGAGTAACTGAGTTTGTCATAGATTTACGTTTGTTTGCCTCTGTTTGCTATAGATTTAGGTACTCCTTTATTATTAAGGCCAGGTATAACAACAGCCTACTGGCTGCGCCTCGCCTTTTACGTAAGCATGTACGTACCTAGAATTCTCGGCATGGGCTATACATATAACCTGGATATGCTGAGTAATAAAGACGTTTAATACAAATAACACTGATTTCAAGCTCTCTTTTATTCCATTCTGCTTTCGTCACTGAATCGAAAAATACCCTTTTCCTTTGAATAAAACTGTCACCACCGATAAATACCGCGGGTCACCGGTGACCCACGTGGTAACGTCTTAAGGCCTTCGCGTATTTTGGCGGAGCGGAGCCAATTCGAAGAAACTAATATTAATTAATTAATTGTCGCTGCGCAATTGTTTATAAACTTTTCTCTTCGTATCGCCGCGCTTCGCTAAAATGCGCGACGGCCTTTAACCTACCCTTCGGTCCCGCGGACGTCTCGGTTTCCTTGTGTCGCGTCGCGCTACGTTGACCATTCCCACGGTATGGTCAAACGTATCGGGATCGTGACGAGTTCCACAAATCCAGTAGATTTTTACGCGCTCCTCACGACGGAGGGTAAGTGAAAGACGCTGGAAACGGGTTTTACAGTTACAGCGCTGTGTTTACGAGCGTCTGCGCTCCCCGCCCCTCGGGCATAAACGCTATTTGCGCGTGCAAGATCGCCCCCTACCGTTTCCCCCGGCTTTCCGCCCCTCTCTTCGCTGTTTGCGCTGCCGTCGTCATCGGTGGTGTGGCAGCGGCGACGCCCGGCGTCGACGTCGCCGTCGCCAGCGACGGCATCATTGTATTAACACGGTCGAATGGAAATTACACCGTCCTGGTCATCTCGACGTTTCGTGGGCGCGTTTACGACGTCGTTTCCTCGCTTTTAATGAACAATGAGCGCGACGAACGTTTTCCCCGCAGCCACGTTTTATCGCCGCTCTTCCGAATAGGCTGAGCGCGAGTAGAGCACATTCCCCTGCTCTTTTCGGTATCTCCTCTTTCAACCGTATTCCGAAAATTTCGGTCTGGGCAAATATGTATAAACGATTGCGTGACTTTTATTTTATTCGGTATGATTAATATGTGAGTTTGATATTTTTACTATTTTTCCAATTTTTCCTTTTTCTTCCGCAGTTACCTATTTACTGAACTATTGACAAGTTTGTGATTACTTAAAGGTTCGCTGTAGAGTTTATGATTACTTAATAGGTTCACTGCCTCGCGAGTCACTGGTGGCCCGCGATATTAATCACACTGTACCAAGTGTCCTTCGATTGGGTATCGAGATGAAATGAGGAGGAAAAGGAGCCGAGGCTGCGTAGAGTTCAATGTAAATTCAACTTCCTTTTCATTGAATATTGCCGACTTTCTGAGTAGCTTTTAAAGTACTTTCGAGAACCTTAAATACCCCTGTGGCAGTTAACGTGTTAATTATACAAGCACCTACGCTGTATGCCTCTCCCGTTTTAACTGTCCTATGTTCTCACAGGGATACTTTCTTTATGCCGCGATGATTTTTATCTACTCTGCCGTGGCACAGCTCTGAAGAATAACATTACATCGTTTCGTGTTGTAAATCAATCGTGGATGATATCCCGTAACACGTTCATTGGGTTCAAACTTTCCGCATTTTCCGAGAGCCTTGAGAGTGCGAACTAAGGCTGTAACGAATATTCGAAATAGTTATTCGAATAGTCGAATAATCAGGAGTACATATTCGAATAATTAGGAGTATGCGACTATTCGCTATAGTAACGGGGGAAGAAATAAAAATATAGTTCCTTAAAATCGTTTATGGGGTTTTTTGTTTCTAAAAAAAGTCTGCTTTTACTGTTTGTCACTTATGGCGGGACACTGGTGGGCCTAAAGAAAGGGGCCCTTGGCCGTTTCAGTTGGGGTTGTCCACTTATTATTATTAGAATAATAATACTAATAACTGATGGTTGATTTCGTTTCAAAATGTATAAATTTACCAAAGATTAATAAAGCTCCAAATTTATCGTTTGAAAGACAATTACTTGTAAAGGCCAATTGGAAAAGAATTTCACGATAAAGTGTGAACAAATATTTCATGTTCAGATTCCTATTCGGTACAATCTGAAATTCGGTCACTCTGAATAGGGGGACCGGGGCTAAAAGTTCCGGGGGTAAGTTGTTCCGACGGCTCTATCTTCAAAATAAAAAGAGCGTTGTGCTTTAAATTATTTTTTCCTTGTGAGTTGATCACGCCACTCTGTCGCCCACTTTAACAGCGTCCGCGACAGGCGAATTGTGTAGTTGTAAGCAAGGACTTATTAGTCGCGTACCAGATAAGTAAAAAAATTCTATCATTATTTTTTTATCTATTTCAATTATTTATCGAAATCGGAACTTTTAGCCCCGGTCTTCCCTATTCGAATAGGTAGATGCTCCTAATTGTTGGAATATTCGAATATTCGAAGAAATCATTCATATTCGAAATTATTCGTATTCGAATATTCGCATACTCTTAATTATTCGAATATTTGAATGCTTCTGATTATTCGAATAGTCGAATAATAAATTGCGGCTGTACCGTGAACCATTGCTTCTACCAGTCGTAACCATACAAAAATGGTTAAAGCAGTGTTCTAGAACTTTTAGGAATTACTGTTTGGAGTAAAAGATTTCCCTGCCACGCCGCAAATAATCTGATACGGGATGCGTGTCTTATACCGCATTGCACCTATCAAGAAGCTCCCATTCTTGGAGCGGAGGCATCTGAAATAAAATTCACGCAAGTATATTCTCGTCAAGGACCGATACGTTCCCACAGTCTGATATCAAGGAAACACAGTGCCGGATAAAAATAGCGAACCTCCGCTGTCGCGACCCGCGCGTCTTCGTGGCTCTTAATTAATTAAATCGAGGTTCCGTTTCTAAGCGAAGTTATAGTCACTTCCGTGATTCAGAGGTAGACGACGACGGTCGTTCTTGCTCACCGTGGAGGATCTCCGGCGAGGGGAAACTTTCTAAGTGCAGACTGCATAATCCATTGCGTGTCGGGCAACCAGCGAACGCGCGCGCGTGTAGGCGCAGGCTGCTGCATAAGATACCGTTCCACCAGCGAAGCACACGCCGTAAGCTAACAGTGTATGGTCAACTTTCAACCTCGA
Organism: Andrena cerasifolii; assembly: GCF_050908995.1. Lineage (NCBI taxonomy): Eukaryota > Metazoa > Arthropoda > Insecta > Hymenoptera > Andrenidae > Andrena > Andrena cerasifolii. The sequence goes on from NC_135123.1 coordinate 15,487,515, forward strand.
TGGAAATGTAACAGGTAGCCCGGCGTGGAAATGCAATGTAACGCCTGATGAATTTTTCCATTCACACGTGCAAACGAGCCACGCGGGCCCCGTTCAGGCCACGATGCCGAGTTCCGAAGGTCGTCTTTTAAAAGCGTCGCCTTAACAATATTAACCGTCGAACGAATTGTACGAAAGCTGGGCAGTCGAGGAGGCTCGCTTCAAGATGCACTTTGCATACGTTATCGCGTATCCCGGAATTGAAGCGAGATGTAACGCGGCAGATGGTGCAATTGTGCGCCAGATTATAGCTTACAATCTGCTCTGATAATGTCTCTTTCTTGGCTAATCCCCAAGGTGGACGTAACGTTACGTCAGCCCCGACCCGATACCGATTGTACAGCGTTACCACTGTTTTTCATTTTGCATACCGCGATTCCTGTACAGTGATCGATGCTCCGGGAATGCTGGTTCCTGTCCCTCGGACGAATAGAGATGGATCTGAGGCAGCTTGTACCTTATCGTGCGCGATGTTTCAGCGTGATGAACGGTCCGCCGTTCGTTCCCTCGCAACGTTTATTAATCGCGAATGATTCGGTCGTCCTGTACCTACGAATTCCACGAGGCTGCTCACCTATGCTTGGAACTGGCCCAAAGCAGCTGCGGTCGTAGTTAAAATCGCGAACCTTTTCGGTTATTACCACTGCACCCGCTCGTGGATCGTGGATGGACAGATGAGAAAACTCTTCGAGTAAATTCGAAAATTAATTTCAGGAGTTGAAGAATTTTATTGGCAAACTTCTATAATAGTCAACGAAGGAGTCGGTATCATCAGGGTCGGAGTAACACCTTCAGAGGCTCTGGGCACTGATAAATTGTTAAGATCCCCTTATTCAGGGTGATCGCTTCAACAATGTACGATTTCTTATGCGTTTCTGATAATTTGACTAAAAAGTGTTTCCAGCAAAAGATTTTAAAATTCAGAAAATTTCTATGGTCCCCTCTTTCTCCTAATGCCCTAAGCACGTGCTTATTTTGCTTCTTGGTTAATCGCAATGGGTTTCACACGCAGACTGAAAATAAATTTCTTCGGTGGAATTGGTTGGGAATTTGTGAGAAATGTTGATAATGGAGTAAACTCCCTGACGAATCTAAAGATTGATCGAGGTTGAGTACGTGATAGTTGTAGCTTAAATGACTCTTTGAAGTCTATAGTATCTTTACAGTAAGTCGAAAGGTTCAGTTAAATGGTAAAAACATTTGCAGATTTTTGTCCACTTGGAATAATCTCCTTCTGTTCCCGCTGTGCTGTTCTAACGAAGAAGCTCGTAATCGGACACCGGAACAGAGTGTCGCCTTTACGTATTATTATTGGTCTCCTGGCTAGATTAGATTAACGAAGCAGTCATTAACGAAGTTAGCGTCACGTCTGCGATGAGAAGTCTCATTGGTGTTCCCCTCCGTCTACTTGCTTCCCCCTTTCTTCCTCTGTCCCTTTCTCTTCTGCCCTCTCTTCTCGCATCCTGTTGGCTCGATGCTTGATTTGTCACAGTACCGTGCGTATAAACGCTCACTGTCATCATCCATCGGATTTACAAAGCTAAAACTGTCGATGGCATTGCCCATTTCACGATACATAACGCCGGTAGGTATCTACCACTGTAACCAGCATTACTTTCGCACGTTCCGTCAGTCTCTTCCTCAAATCGATTTAAATAATCCCGCGACTGTTTACTTCATCCACGCGAAGCTTGAACTTTCGTTTCTCCTACGTACTTGGTGTTCTCTACCAACAGATTCTTCCACTCCAATCCTCTGCGATGAAATTCATCCGATACCTCGCTTCTTCCACGCGGAACGCGTGGTAATTTCGAATCCAGAATTACTATGCTTTTAATCTTGCAAAATTAGCATTTGAAGCTCGAAGGGTCGACCAATTTTGACTTACTGAGCCGTGCTAAAAAATTTTATTCTCCTCCTTCTGGGCTTTATATAAACCCTGTCGAGGTTTGCGCTCTGTTATGTCTCATCGATTTCGTTGCGAGGCGGATAACGAACAGGTCGACGCAGAGCGATGTAATACACAGATGGGGTCCCTTATCCCGAAGAGAGTCGGCACGAGCGGTTTTCATTAGGACTCGAATTGGCCTCGGAGAAGCGTGGTTTGGTTGGATCTTGCACGGAGGGCCGTCTAAGTATATCCACGTTATTTCTGGCGAGAGCTGACGCACTGTTTCTCTCCTCATCGCTTCTCTCTTCTCTATTCGCGTCTTCCAAAGAATTATCCTCGTGTAAGCAAAGCACGATACACTTGGACCGAGATCATTCGCTTCTCGAAGATTCGACGAACGAGCACGCGCCCCGCCGTTTCGAACCCAGCAACGAATCGGCCAAACGATTTCTCGATAAACGCGCTGACGCGTCGAACCGGCTGCCTCCTGACGCCAGCCGAGCCTTCGTTCCGAACACGCGCGAACTGTAACGTGAAATTGCGAACATTTTAGATATAAGTCGCGGCGCAAAGAGTTGAGAGTAAATTAGAAAGAGGGGCTGAAATAGTTGCAGAGAAGAATGCGTTAAAATATATTTACGCAGATGAAATTAATTAATAGTGGGCCTAGAGTTGTGGAGAGCAGAGGAAACCCTTGGAAAAATTAGATTCGTATTAGCTTTCCAATTAGAGTTTATGTGTTTGGAGTTAAAATGTAATGGAAGAATTTCTATGTGGTATGTATTTATGAAACGATCTGTTTTCGTGGCTCCACAAAATTTTGCATTTGTTCCTTATGTTGTGTAATGTTAAAGAGAATATTGTTACGTGTATAGTATCCCCTGCTAGGGTAAAGAACCCAATTACTGTCACCCTAAGCTGTTTTACTTAAAATAACGAATAAACCTTGTGAATTCGTACTTAAAAAAAATTTAGCATTGAATTGCTCATTGCTGAATAGTTTAATTTTTTCTTCGTTAATTTTGATCAGATGATCAATAATTTTAATTCAACAAACTTATTAGCGAAAGAGAAAACAAGGCATTAAAGAAAATGCTATAATTGTAATATTTAAGCTATTAACATAAAATACAATGTTTTAGATAATATAAGCATCGTAGAAAGTAATAAGGATTGGAATTCAAAGATTAAGTTTTTTTATTTAATATTTGGGTCAAAACGACATAGGTAACCTTAAAATGACATAAACAGTATTTGGTTGGGTAGCAATAATTCCATCGACTACGTTTCAAGAGTGACAGTAATAGCTCCCGACATTTTTTTTAAATCACTGAATTTATAAATAAAAATAGAGGTTTCGAGAGTCACAAACATTGTTTCTTCAACTAAACATATTAAATAATAATAAATAAAAAGAAAAACTTACACTTTCGAGCAATAAATACAAAAACTATGCAATAACGTCAAAGTTGATTCTTCAGGTGACAGTAATTGGGTCCGTTACCCCTCAGACTCTTAAAATATCGTTCCAACAACGATAAACAATTATTCATAATGCATTGAGACTGGATTAGCTCTACAACTCGGGCCCCATGTGCCCAACGAATGAATACCAATTAATCCTGACAATATACACAAACACTTATTCGTATAATTTCCATTGAACGGGCCCAGGAGGGGGCACCTCCCCTTCCATACAGCGTGCTCCATTTTTAACCCCATTGCACAGTTTCGAACACCTCGGTGCAATTTGCATTCGAGTGTTACACACGTGGCGTGGTGTTCGACGACCAGTTTTTCGAAATCTAGCGCAAGTGCAGGTTGTCCTTGGCGGTGGTTTCGACGGTAGAACGGCGAGAGCAGCGTAATAACCGTGTAAAGGCCGAGGGAAATGAGCCTACGAGCCTCGTAGAGAAGAGAACCGGTGAACCGTAGTACAGCCAGCGTGTGTACGACGATCATGGGACCCCGCGACTCCGCGGCCCGTCCTGAATTATTCATTAGGGCCGTGGCAGCCGCTGGGCCTTCTGCACGCTTGATCCTTCCTCAGCCTCTATACTCTATACATACATATGTATACGACGCACCTACAATCGCATTCGCGAGCGTACGCGCTCGCACCCAGGCATCTTCTTCTTTCGACGCTTCCAATATTCTCCACCTTGGCAGTCTTATGCGCGAATCACAGGGTCCCCCCCAGAGTGTTTCTTTCGAAACACGCTGCTCCCTTCTTCTTTCGTCTGCTTCGTGTTTGATGAGGTCAACCCTTCGAGCAGGGAGGTCGAAACGCTTGGCGAACGCTGCCGTTGGTGAATAGTAGGACACCCACGCTGTGTGGAGTAATTGTGAGAAACGGTGCTCTAAGGAAGAACTCTGAGAAATTTTACCCTGTTTGGTATTTTAACCCTCCCTGGTCACATTTTATAATCAGAAATTGGTTACGTGTGGGGCTCACTGCACCCCAGTGTCATTTTGGAGTTACCGTTTTCGTATTTTGGAATCTTTCAACTATTCAGTGCTAATTGTACATTCGTAATATTCATACAATTATGTTCTAATAGTCTTTTTGCAGAAATGTAAATTTCGTTACATTGAAATTGTATTTGAAAAAATAGTTGTGGATAAAAGTGATTTTTTTGTGTCAAAATTTACCAAATTTTTATATTTTATTATTAGTACTCCACAACTCGTATTAATTAAGCACGTTGGCTGTTGCGCGATTGTCCGAATACTTTCCACCCATTCACACATATTCACCCTTATATTATCAAAAACAGGAAGATTTGTACGCGTCTAGAAGTTCACAAATATAAGTCTTCATGAAATTGCTTTAATCTGTCATCTAAGTAGTACCTAATTACCCAAACCAGAGAGATTTGCAATGAATTTAAAATTCCATACCGACGTAAAACTGCTTACAGTCGAATTAAATAATAGTTATAATGATTTGTCTCTAGTCTGTGCAATTTTCTCCTCTTTCCGTTACTAAATGGATCTTACCTGTTCAACGAACAAATAAATAAATAAACAAACTAATGTACCACTGAAATCTTCTAATTTTTGCGACGAAGCAGCTCGCTATACTCGCCAAATAAGAATTTACAAATCAACAGACAATAACGACCCCCGCAACAGTCAATCTGTTAAATACTATACTCGCCACGAAATTCTACTCGATCCACCATACTCCGTAACTAAATCTACTGTACTTTACAGCATTCGTAGCGTCAGGTATTTCCACAGACGTTACTTTTTTTGTCCTCATCTTGCATAACGTGGGCGGTGCGAGGAACACGTCATGCCAAACCAACGATTAACCTCGAACTTGCCACGGCCTCTGACGCCCGTTTACGCTTCCCATCTGACTAGTCGCCCCCCCATTCTCTGCAATTACTCAATGATTCATTTGCTTAACGATCGCGGATCGACCGCCGACACCCGTTTCCAGCGGGCCGGGCGTCGAATTGAAACATCGGTCCCCCCCTTCCGTCCCGCTCGCTGATTTTTATTCCGCGCGGGTATCGGCCGAACGTTCGATGAGAGGTCGCGGAGAATCACGGGAGCACTTGAGCCGGAAACTCGGAGCTCTCGTTTGGTGAATCGCGTGCAGCCCAGATGTTTAATGATCGCTCGAAAATTAGCCCGGTGCGAATCGGATAGGCGTACGCGGCGTGAGAAGCGAACGGAGGTAGAAAGAGGAGACGTTAACGGCGGCGATGAGGAGTAGCTTAGCGTCATCGAAAGGTCAACACTATCAAGTGCACACTTGTCGCCCCGGCTCGTTTACAATGCACGGTGCATCCCGGGCAACGAGCACGTCGCCTCCCTACCGTTCGTTCACCCCGCGCCGAAATTTCTTTCCAAAGTGTCGTGTTCGGCGCGAGGCAGGAAGAGCGCGCTCGGCAGACCCATTCTCCTTGAATAATGTATACTTGGCGTGTTTTATCCAACCGCGCGGTCTTACCATAATCATTCAATTATCCAGTCAAATATTAGTTGATTGTTGAATCTCACTCGGTATCATCTATGTAGGTATGTCTTCTTCGGGGTAGGAAAAGGTACCTGTATAATTATTATCTTAAAAAGTGCAGGGTGCTTTGGTTTGTCTAATGTAACACGAAGGGCGACGAAGTTGTCTGAGTAGTACCAGCTTCGGTTCGATTAAGGGGGAATTCTATTCTTTGTGCTAAACATAGCAAAGTTTGGGATTTTTTTTTTAAATAACTAGCGATTTGATTCAACTGAAATTTGGACCATATATTGATGCATTTTTGAGGAAGCAATAGTTTTTTTTTAATTAATTTTTAATCACAAATGTAGGAGTTAGACATGATCGACCAACACGCTGCGCCAAATACGTCGTCCGCTGGTGTGCATGATATTTATCTTCCTGGTAATCTAAAATAGAAAAATGAAACGGCGTTTCACTGCATACATATGTAGCCATAATTTGATGAGCCAGAAAAGAATACAAAATTTTTTTGTGGAGTGTGGAGAGTTTTCAAATTGAATGTTCGGAAACTTTAACTTTTGCTATACACTTTTGCGCCAATTTTCTTATGTAATCAAGGAAGTATATAACCTATTGGTATCCTGGTTCATCGAAGTATAAAGTAATGTTTGTTGGACATACAGGCCAAATTTGAAGGTAATCGGTTCAGTGGTTACAGAAAAATCGTGCACACCAGCGGACAACGGCGGCGTGATGGTCGATCATGCATAACTCCTAAATTTATTATTCAAAATTAATAAAAAGAAAACTATAACTCCTTCAAAGATGCATCAAAATTTGGTCCAAATTTCAGATTACTCGAATCGTTAGTTTCTTAAAAAAAATTTAAAATTTCGCTATGTTTTTAGCTCCAAAATCCCTTAATTCTCCTCTGAGGACCCCTTGAGCCTAGTTATGCAGGGAGCTACAACCCTAAAAATGACAAAAAATTAGTGTTTCCAAACACAGTGCCGACCCCATAATTTTGTGATCTTTATTTTACACAAAATTACAAGTAATAAAATTGCAATTATTAAAACTACCAAGCCATGGTTTATTTTAGACTTAAAAAACGAAAGCTACAGAAACTTTAAAATCTTAAATTACTACTCACTATTAAATAACCCATTGAAAAACATTCTGAAGCAATAACATGAAATAAAATATACCTACCTAAGAGAAATAAAGCTAGGTAATTATCTTTACAAATTAAAGTCGTCAAACTAAATTCACTCAGTTTCAGATCTTTGAGGGTTGGTAGGTTTCTACATAACTAGGCCCAATCGGGGTAGATCACGTGCCCTACTTCGCCGGAGGTAGAAGAGCAAACCCGAACAGCGTGGCGGTTTCTTTTTTTTTTTTAAATCGACTACTTTGCTAGCCGAATTCGTGTACACACATTCTGAAAGCAAAGCGATGTAGCCGATTCGTTGCGACATCTTGAAAAAGTTGTTTTCGCGATGGCGGAGCGACGATGTATCGGCGACGCGTTTCGCAGGTTCTCCGCTCGTCTCGTTTACATAATTCAAATTATCCTCCGCCCCTCTCCCTTTCTCTCATCATCATTCCTCCCGTGACTCCCCTCTTCCTCTTCGAATGCAATTTCGACGTCGCGTAGTTGCGTCTCGTCGCGACATTGCAGTCCAATTAAACCGGCCGGTCGAACGAATTCCCCATCGTCCATTTCCATTTTCACGTACGCGCGCCGCGCTGTATTTACGTGTCAATTTCCGTACATGTCGTATCCGACGACAGGATAAGGGATGGCGGTTCGGGGCGGGGGGCGGCTGACGCGGGGGCGGACTGGGATGGAGGTGAGATGGAAGGCATCATCGGGGGTATCTAGAATTCGAAGCTGGGCCGGTTCGTTTGGCGCTAAGCCAGGCCGACTTACCCAATTAGGTTTCATCACTGGGTCGGCAGCTTCCCTGGCTGCCAATATTTGCAATACCTAACTAAACTGATCCAATTATAACCAAACCGCTGCTCCATCACTCGTTCGACGTTCAGTTGCTCTGCACCGAATACATACGCGCCGCCGCGCTACACGAGCCCAAGCTGCACGCGCGCTGCTCCCATCGAATTTTCTATTAATCCGACGCCTCGATCTGGGCACCTGAATCCCCGTTTTATTCGATTACCGTGGATATAATGATTGCAGGTGTCGATCGATCGACGGAGGGTTTATCCACATAAATTGTGGATGAAAAATTAGGGGCCTCTTAAGATTTCTTGAAGTAGAAGATTTTTTTCGATGAGATAACAGAATATACAGGCTGCCTTTTTATCAGCAAATCGATTTTAAAGATATCGTGGATTCTCCGTGATCTTGGTGCAGATGTACCGCGTTTCTATAAGACATACGGAAATCATAAGTGAGGAATCGAAAGTGACGTTTTTCTTTTGTAATTGGTTTTTGAAAGTAATCAGGTTGGAACTTAAAATCGCGAGAGTGTGCCACGTAGAAAGTTCTAATTGAAGCAGGCGGACACCTGTGAGGAAACATTTTATTTGCATTTCCGAATGATGTAGTTTTTATTTTAGACCACGTATTTCGGGACATCCTGTACGAGATAGGATTGTGACGGGGCAGGGTAAATAAATAACTCTTTGCAAGGAACGAGATAATGATCGGATGTTGCTGTAACTGACAATGTTCTCATTTAAAATTCTTACAATTAGTGGCCAAATTAATGATTCGCGTATTCTTGGATACACTATAAATGTATCATCCAGGATGATCAGGGACTTGCTCTTCTTCGAACGGAAATGTTCGCTGAGATACCATCTAAATATATATACCGACCGATCGCATTATTAAAATATATAATCTCATGGTATCTCGACTTTGGTATCGCGTATTGTTATTTTCAATCAAATCTGCTGGAATCTGCGTGATAAATTATGCTTCACTTTCACCTAATTAATCTCGCATATTGTATTGATTATTCTCGTTAACGTATTATTAATAAATAAACAAATTCCTGCCGCGCAAATGAAGAGTGGAATAGGCTCTTTTTTTCTTTCATGCAGATCAGTCGATAGGTGGAGAGAGATACATTGATAAACAACCATTAAGGACCGAGATTTATTTCCTCGTGAAAGAGAATTTGTACAAAAATGCACAAGTAATAATCCTTATTAAGATAAATAGATGTGGATTGAATTATAGTTCCATGATTTTTACTGTATGTACAGTGGCGATCATATAGGTACTTATGTACACCCTATAACACAGAATAACTTTTTTAAAGTTGGTGCAAACAACTTGAAGTTTTTTGAGCAGGTAGAAGGATTACTTTACTGGTCGACCTGTTTCGGCGTTTTGAAAGAAAATTGCAATTGGTAGGGACAACGAAGAAAATAGTGAAGGTCGTTTTTTAAACTTTTTTATCTGAGCCTGTAATGAAAATTTATAATCCCGTTTGTAGATTTAAGTAAGTTGTACACAGTCTGTCTAACATGAGCGTGACCGCCATAAATTTTATCTGGATGTAATTACCGTGAAAATCCATGAACATGCAGGTACCTTGACTCTTCTGCTATAGCGCGTTGTAGAGAAAGTCGCAATTTCTTCCCGGCATTCGTAAGGAAACGACATTGTGACTATGAGTGTCGCGTAAGCGAAGGGATTCGAAGCCGTTTTTCACTGTGCACATCCGAAAGGACCAAAAATGTTTGGGGATATAATTGAAGGTGAAGCCTCGAGGAAAGTGTGTATGGACTGTGAAACAACTTGTCCGACACATTTGCTTAATATGGAGGGTCTTACCTCAAGAGTATGCAGTCAATTTAATCGGAAGCATGCCTAAAAGATGTGAGGCGATTATTAAGCAACGGCGATTGGACAGCATATTAATATAAAAGCGCTGTAATACTAAGTGGGTAGAATATGTATAATCTGAAAATTCATCAAAATCGGTTAACGTGGCTGAGCTACAAACAGTTAAATGCGGTGGAAATCACAGTTTTCGACAGTAGCCAGCCTACACCCTCTCCAAAGTTACACCCACCTGGTACAAAGTGGCCCGCTCATTGGCGCATACTCAAGAAGCTTTAAAAACGATCTCCTCCGACCCACGAAGACCGACATCTCCATTCTTCCAATGCTGCCAGGGCAAAATATCCCCAAGCTCGCTCCCCGAGGCCGCCGCTAATTTATACTTACACCCTCCCGATGGATCCTCGATCGTGGCCCGCGGCCGCCGCTACGTGCTCGCGCTCGTACGCGGGTTCATGCACACATTGCACACGCATGAATGCTTTCGAGGTCCGAGAAGAGAGTCCGCGCTAGTCCATTGGCATCGGCAGCCGGTCCAGCGGGAACCCATCTACCCGGGGAAAACGGGGTGTGTATAAAGAGGAGACGCGAGTACGGTGGAGAGAAAGGCTGATAGAGAAGGAGGGGGGAAGGGCGTAAAGCGGCAGGGGCGCTGGCGGGGAGGGGTGCGGGGAGAGAGCTAGGGGGAAGAAAAGAGATAGAAGGAGCCGTGGCCGCTCACCGCTATTCCAGGCATTCGATTTGGTATTTTTCTTTGTGTATCACGGATAGTTCGAATTGTTCTGCAAGCAGGGCATTGATATATCGTCCCGCGGGTCCTTTGAGCCGGCCGCGCGGCTCCGAATTATCGTTCGCGTACTCTCACGGAACCGAACGAGCCCAACCATCTCCTCCCGTACCCCCTTTTCGCCGAATGCACTCGCCGTCCTTCCCCCGCGCCCCTTTCGTCTTTTCTGACCCCTACCTACCCACCCTTCGCCCACCTCCTCCGTCTCCTCGCCCACCACCTCTTCCCCCGCCGCTTCCTCTATGGCTCCCTCGGCTACTGGTCAATTTATCCAGGGTTGTCCCTCTTTGCTTTATTTCGCCGGTATCACGAAATCTACCACTCGTACCCTTACGCCGACTGGCGCGTTCTAGAGAGCAGCGCTTTTTCGTTCTCCTCTCGTTCGGACGCCCCTCTTTTGTTTCCCTTTGCTAGTGACCCCGATGCAGCCGGGAACGTCAAGAGCTCGGGAATCTCCCCGAGACGTTCCCGGTGATGCGAGAAATCTCGTATCGTGAACGCGCGACATTCTAGGAACGTCCCGCTCGGATTTTCCTTTTGCTCTTTTCTATCCATTTTTAGTTTAGCCTTGGTTTGTTCCAAGTATTTTGGATGTGCGCCGCTGAGAGACGCGCGAGTGAGCCGCGGCGGATCCTGCGTGGAACACCTCCTTAAGCGGAGGTTCCGGTCTAAAAGTCGATTTTTTTTTTATTTCTTCTTCTTCGAATGTTCAACCTTTTAGGAATACGTGTTTAAAAGGATTTTTCGAAATTCGTAAAATTCCCGAAGTTATAGGCGTTTGAGTAGCGGCAAATGCATGGGTAACAACCGGCTACTTGGCGCTGACGTAAAACTTTAAACGCGTTTTTCTCGAAACAGTGTTCTCAAAACGGTGGGACCTGTATTTCCAAAAGTTATTATCCGTTTCGACTGAAACTTTTTTTATTTGGAAGAATATACTTCTGGCTAGGGGAATACTAAAATTAATTACAAAAAATTGAAAATTTATAATTTTCAAAGGCATTGAAAGAATGAAAAATATAGAGAAAAAATGATTTCACACTTCAAGTGTCGTTATTTTCTAAAAAAAGTAACGTTTTTGTAATTTTGTCTGGTTTTCCCCCTAGCCAGAAGTATATTCTTCAAAATAAAAAAAGTTTCAGTCGAATCGGATAATAAGTTTTGGAGATATAGGTCCCACCGATTTGAATCAATTTGTTGACGCCTCGACTTTAACGACTCTCCAGTGTCGTCTGCAATGATTAATTATAGAACAAAAAATATATTTCTGTAGCTTAAGGCATCCTTAATACAATGCAAAAAGTTCCATTGAATTATACACAGTAGTTTTCCTTTAATTAATTCCTAAAGATCACCTATTTTTGGGGTCCCTAGACCGGAACCTCCCCTTAATGGAACAGGGTTTTAATTAACGCATGACGCGCCGTCGAATTTATGCTAATATCCGTGCTTGCTTATGGATAAACAATGTAATCAGCCTTCGAATGCCGATTCTTTGATTTTTATTTGCTTCACTTATTTTAGGTACTGCCACTTTATCGCAGAAGGTGCAGTGTCCTAGATTCACGAATCATTTTAGGATACGCCTTAAATCCGCGAGCGCATTTTATTCATCGCTTCATCCTTCGGCTCTTTCACGTCGCCGTGCGTTTGATCTCCCTTCGGTGCGCGACAGTGGATCACGTCAGGACATTGCAGTTTTATTGAATTTTCTGTAGCCATTTTCTTCCACGAGTACCTACCCCGGTCTGGCCTTAGCCGCGCGCATCCACTCGGGATTCCCTATTTTGCTTCGCTTGAATTCTACTTAGTATTCCCATTTTCACCAATTATTCTCCACATCCTCTTGCGAATTCTTCTATTTCAAATCGGCTGCTAGTTTCAATTCCACAATCTTCGCTGGAAATCGTTCGCTTGGATGTGACGATAAAATAATTCCCTGAAGAGAGGTTCGCGATGGTTTTGCATCCACGGGGCGCGGTCAAACGTAAGCCGGAGATTGTTCCGCTGACCAGGGTACCGTTACATTTTCGATATTCATGCGTGTCTCTTACAATGTTCATCCAGTTGCCCGTACCGGTTTTCACCTGGCAGTCCACCTTGGATCGGAGTCAGGAAGAAAACCGCGGTTCCGTGGAATTTTCTCCGAGCCCCGCGCGCGGAAACGGTCCGCTCGACGAGAATCGCTCATTTTTATCTGCAACTTTCACGCGGCTTCCTACCGTTCGAAAGAACCTGCTACAGGCCGTCCCATCTTGAAACCACTGCGGTGGTTTTCTCCTCTCCTTTCTTTCTCTTTTTTCCTCTCCTCTCTTCATCTTCCGTCCCTCCATCCGCTTATAGCCGGGGTCCAAGCTTCCCTTTGTGTGTAACGGTGAATCACGAAAGAAGGACGGGGCAGATCGGCGGCAGGAAGGAAAGAAGAAGAGGAGGAAGAAGGAGGCGGCGGTGTGGTAGCGAGAGAACGGGTGGAAGGGTCTGAAGAGAGGCGTGGGAACAAAGGAAGGTGACCGGAGCGAAATGAGGAGGGATCGGGAGAAATAGAGAAAGAAAGAGGAGCCGCTTCGTCTCCCTTCCCGTCTGATCTTCCCGTCGTCCCTTTCTTTTCTCGTTCTCCCCGCCTCCTAGGGCAGGCTGTACCCCGCTATCCTTTTAAAGCGGGGAAAAAGGAATTACTCGGGGCGGGGGGTTATCGGTAAGCGTACAGGTCTAGGACGATTGCCATCGAATTAATTCCTAAATTACACGTTCCCGCGCGCATCTGTGCCCGGGCACTTTGCTACTGGAATGGCTGACGACGGGCGTATGACGGCGGGACGTATTTATTCGCCAGGCGGAGGCAGTTATACACCAGGAGGCAGCGTCCTTAATTAGGTATAGGTTCGATCGTATCGAGCAGGCCTGCGAGATTCTGAAAGTCAATTACCCCGGGGTTCTTTCATCTCTCGTCAAAGAGAAACTAGAGGATGGGGGAGAGGAGAGAAGGAGCAGAGTGACCTTTGATGCGCGTAGCCTAGAAAGGGGAGGAACGTAACGAGAAATTGACATCGAGAGTCGCGGAGGTCAGGCGGTGTCAAGTAGTGTATACCGTCCACCGACCGCCGCTCTCCACCATCCTCCTTTTCCGTTAATGCACGTTTTTAGCGAGTAAATAGCGCGCGCCGCTCGCTTCTGAGGCCTGGTCCGCTTCCCGCCGTACCTGTTTCACCTCCGCGGGACCGGCGGTAGGTGGAAGGCTGAAAGGGGCCCTGGTAGGGGGGAGTGTTCTACGACAGATGCGAGATGCGCCGCCGTTGCACCTTCTTGCGTGCAGCGCCACGTAAGACCCGTAACTGGCCCTCGCTAAGAAGGAGTCACTTTTCTTCGGTGCGCGCGTCCGAAAATCTGTAGACAGGTTACGAGCGAGGAAGCGTGATGTAGAGCGCAGGCATAAGTTTATGGAATTACCATTTTTTATTTGTCTTCTTTAAACCCTTAACTGGTATCCTGGGGTCGCTCATGACCCCAAGCACGCAAAGTTCCCTGCTAAATTTTTGGTTGTCTAAGTTTGTAAACTGAATTTCTAATTAATTTTATAATAATAGTTATAAAATTAATTTTATAATAATAGTTATAAAATTAATTTTATAATAATAGTTATAAAAACTGTCTATGTTCCTATTATTTTATACATTACCTAAGAACAAAATATTCATAGAGGTTGATCTAGTGTCGACTTTACAAATTTCTGTGTCCTTTTTTATTTGAGGTCTGCCACGGCCCAAGTATACCAGTCACGTTTGCCAAAAACAGTCTACCAGTTAAGGGTTAACACCGATGGTCACTGGTTTTGGAGCAAAAGCTTGAACCTGTTTCTAGCTCCTAAATGTTTCAATCTCATCGGTTTAGGGATATTGAATTATTACCACTGCGTAGTTACATCACTGCCTATCGTAATTTATTCATATAGATGACTTGGGAAATGTTTCTGAAGTACAGTAGTGCCTCGAAATATGGTGTTCACAAAATTCTGAAACTTTGCGGATATTTAGAGGACATATAGGTACGCATTACGCATTTTTCTTTGCGGCTCAAATTCACTCTACAGTGAATCTTTGTATTTTGGCTATTTTCTGATTTTGTGTTTTTACTCGCGACCTGTTAGAACTGTAAGTTACGAAATGATAGTGCCGAAAATAGCCGAATTTTCAGGGGCCAATTTCGCCCCCTCAGACTGAATTTGTGCAGCAAAAAATTGCGTAACACATACCTGTACATCCTCTAAGTACATCCTAAAGTTTCATATACTTTTGAATTTCTGTGGTGGGATCGTCTCTTGTTAGTGTCGAAACGATCATTTAGAACAGGGATGCACAGACTGATTAAGACCAAAGGCCACATAGATTCCACCAAAGGCCGCCAAAAAAGCATGAATGTTACCTAAAATATATTATTTGTTTTATTTATATTTATCATATATTGTGACTTGTCAAAATTAAAATAACACATGGTGAGCGGGCCGCCAGCAAATCAACGGAGGGCCGCTGTTTGTGCATCCCTGATTTAGAATAAGCCCTAAGTCCAAATGGATATGAGTCGATCCGAATGAACCACGATGTGGCGATTCTTTGGCCAACAAATCATTCCATACGCTCTACAATCTATTTTTCTGTAGACGCTCCATTATCCTCCGCATCGTGGCGTTCAGTTGATTTCCCGGACCCTGCCGGGGCACTCGTTTAATCCGACGTGCTTAATCGCTTTCGTCGCCGCGCGTTTCCTCGCCGTTCGGGCGGGAACGCGCTTTCGTCTCGCGTCATCTGCGTGCACATGCGCGTAATGACGCGTAAACACGTGTGCCGCCGCCTCGCGTACGAGTGCCTACGCTCGACGATGGAACACCCGTTGATGGAATAATGGCTCTTCGGGCGCGTGTCACTTGCCAGTCACGTTTTTTCCCCCGGCGCGCATCTTTTCATCGGCCAAGAACATTTTCGTCCAGCCTCGCTGGCCTTGTTTCTCTTCCTGTCTGTCTTTCGGTCTCCATCGTAAAGGAGACACGGGTTGGCGAGATGGTCCACCTACTGGCAATTGGGGATTTCAGGTTCGGGCTATTTGAGTAGCCGACACTCTGGGTCGAGTGAAACAGTGATTTAATTCATTCAAGGAAAGTCCGGGCAGCTCGATTAGTTCAGCGAGCTGCTTGAATTTGTTTCAACTGGAATAGTTGGGTTGATTGATCATTAGCGGGCATAGTGACACACAGTTAGGCACGAAAGCCCGCCCGGTCTATTAGTGTAACACATTTTATATTTACTTAAGTAGCTAATGTTAATGCTAAAATTATTAATTCTAATTTATATTAGTATAAACGCGATAAAGCTTGGTTATTGTGCTTTAAATTAGTACAAGTTTTATACCAATGTAAATTATAATTAATAATTCTGGCTTTAACATTAACTTAAATAAGTAAAATGTGGTATATTAATGCGCCGGGCGGATACTTTTATAACTAACTGTACATTTTAGGAGGACATTGATACTATTTGATACGCAACACAGTCATTGCTACATAATATAATTAGAGTTCTGGACTTTAGTAGTAGGAGTCTGTAATTGTAAATTACAGCGTTTGGCATTAACTGTATTTAATCCCATTATACTATTTCCTGAAAGGAACCCTACGAAATTGAACGTCACAATAAGGGGCCATGTAAATTATGTATATGTAAATGAATAGCAAGAGCCGGTTACTTGTGTTTTCTGTATTTATAATATTGAAAGTCACCTAAATCATTTTGATGAACACAAACAGGAATTTTTTTTATAAAATCCAGCTACTTCAAATTGTTTAAATTGCTACTTGTATTTATATTGTGAAATTGACCGAGGTCCGTCTTGGTAGACAATATACATTCATTTACAAATTGATGACATTTATTTCGCTACATACACAAGATAGAATTGAATTTCCTTAAAGCTTTTGAAATAAAATAGCCTTTACGCGCAGTAGGCAGAAATGTTAGAACATGGTGTCAGGTTCGTCCAATATTTCCAACTGTAATATTTCATCTAATTATTAGCATGCTCATTTATGATCCAAGTCACTTAAAAAATACGCCTACCTGTTGTTCTCTGATCGACAGATATCGACTGGCACAGATCTGTTCCGCAGAGTCCAGCAAAAGTTTATCCAGCCGTTTCCATACGTCAGCGCGGATCCTTTTTTGCGGGAGAAACTTTCACCCTCCGCAAAGGAAAGTTAGAGAACGGGCAACTATTTCGATAGAATCTTGGAGATTACTCGATTCCAGCTCTTCGCCCTACTAACGCGGAACGCCAGCTTATATAAATCATCGTCCACCTGAAAATCAGCTGATTCATGTGAGACGCGTTAAGCAAGCACAGCAAAATATCGATAGCACCGGGAAACGAACAGAAGTGTCCCGTCTGTCGACCATGCGAGCGACGGTGCCATTTATTCCGCTGTATAGCCTCTCATAGTCTAGTGGCAGAGTTTCGCAATAACTCCGCTGTAAGAGAATTCTCGTTGAAAGCGTCCGCGAGTAGGTAACAATTCTATCGAAAACCATCGTAATTATTTCTATCTAGAAACGACATTATATTCCCCGCCCTAAACGACAATTACGCCACCTAATACGTATCGCGAGGCTGAGCGACACTTTTTGGTCCGTGGGCGCGGAAATTATAAAGCCCAGCGAATTAAAGTATAATGCAGCCGTGGAGCCCTCGGTAAAAGCGTAATCTCCGGGAGAATCCTCTTTTTTTCGCGATAAAAAGTTACACTACACGTCGGGGCGCTCGAGTGGACGAGTGAGCAGCGCGGAGAAACGTCGGACGAGGCGAGTGGAATAAAAAGGTTTATGGTTGTTTCGGGTGCTCTATCTTTAGGACCCACATATCATGCCATGCTCTTGCTCCCTCTCTGCCCCGGCTCTCTCTCTCTTTCTCTCCTCTCTTTTTCTCTTTCCACTCGCCTCACGACCCTCCTGGCTGAACCCTCGACTGAGTTATTTCACGGTTAAAATAGTCGAGTATTCCTTCCGACTGAGAGGCTGCCGTTCGTGCAGTTTCACGCGAAGAAAATGCCCTCTGTCGAAGCTCGCCTCGGCTCCTGGTTCTATCCATTAATTTTTTTCTCGAATTTCCTCGGCCAGCCTCGCGGTGACGTTTCGCGAATGGCGCGCTGCAAACGGCGCGAGTTTCAGGAACAGCAAACTTCAGCTGCAACGCTGTACCATTGCTGTAAGATAGATTTCCCTAACTCTCGATTTTATATTCCAAAAGAAATTAAGAAGAGAAACGTTTCGAAAGGGATAGGGCAATTCACGGGTTTGCAAAAATTATTCTGTGATAGAAATAATATTATAGAAGGTAACTGTTAAAAAAGAGGATGCTTCAGAAGTTGCCGCTACTTTGTTTTATTAATATAAAATGCGACGAATTTTACTGCGCGAATGTGGAGATAAAATTCGTACGTAAGCGAACTGCAAGTCGCGGTACTGTGGCCAGGCGCTCGATGGCATTAAGTCATCATCCAGATTGATTTCTGGTGGAAAGCGTGGATTTACGCGTGGCACAGGCGTGCACCGCCAGCTGATATTTTTGTACGTTACGTCGACGCGGCGACCTAATAAACGCGCACCTGCCTACGTTCGCGCGCGAACCATGAATGAAGTTTCCACAATGGTGGGGACTTTGGCAAGTGGCTTAAGCCCAGCATCGACTCTGAATGCATTTTGCTTTCTACGCAAAGTCGGCCGTCTCGGCGCGGCTTCTTGGCTCGCGTGCAATTTCGATTATCTTGTTTCCGGTCGATCCTTGAACGGCTTAAAATCCGCTTCCCGATGGCTAGCGCGACTTCCAAGCCGCGAGGTCGTTCCCAAGCGATTTCGTATTTGAAACTAGAAGAATTTCAGTGAACTGCTTCCCCTCTTAACAGGGAAGCTGTACTTATTGGCTTGTTTCCCTTGGAACAGTACCTAAACAGGGGGAATCGTAGCCACGTAGGTTTATCTGACTTTTATTCGCTTGGCGAGAACAGCATGTTTTTTAAGTAAAATTCAAGAGCCCAGAGAAAAAGAGATTGGTTGCATTTGTTGAGTGTTCAGGTGAATTAATTAATTAGGTGGTCGACGCGTAAAGAACCTATCACCATCAGTGATGCACTCAGGATTTAAGGGTGTATCGGACGTACAATATTAGACAAAAGTACACATGAGATTTGAAATACTTGAATATCTACGTCTTACGCATAGTAAATCTAGATGTAAGGAACTCGAACGACAGTTGGAGTCTTATTTTTACTCCTAGAGAGGTAGTTTTTATTTTACAAATGCTTTTTCAAGCATTATTTGTTGAACTTCTGGCAGTGGAAATGCCCTGAGTTCACAAATTTCTCAAGTTATAATTTATTTCTTTAAAACGGTGTAGTGAAAACAATTGAAACTCGGCAGATATTTTCATCTATCCATATACTACATGTACAAAAAAACTGAAAACATTGGTAGCATTTCTTCAACACTTTTTCAGCGGTTTTATCTGTCAAGATCGTCTCTTTCCATAAGAGTACGTGTAAAATCAGTGAAAATTAAAATCGTTATAACGCAGCGACCGTTTAGTGAATTTGTTTAAAAATTTTGGAGCACATCAGGGAGATTAAAAAGAACAATCTCACAAATTTTCATCAACTTGGTGCCATTTTGAAGATAGGTCCGATACATCCTTATCCCTGGGGGAGTTGAAGGGATAAAATTATTTTGAATGTACATTCAATGAAATTCATTAGGTGATTATAAAAATTTATTCAAAGAATAAAATCCAGTTTTCTTTTCTCCTTACCAAGCTTCTTCTTTGGAGGGTGCTAGGGTCCCTTGGCCCCCTCTGGATGCGCCACAGATCACACTTAAATTTCTTTAACAAAGAAAATTGAAGGTTGCAAGGAAAATATAATTACCCTTACTCGGACACTACTGAATAATATATTCCTCAAATTTCACATGCCTCACTTGCAAAAGATTGTTTTGCAAACTTCCATTTTCATCAAAAATTTTAATCCTCTAAATTCTAATACAACTGCCACTTCCAAGATCACAGCTAATTCCTCAAACTTGCCTAAGTACATTGAATTCAATGTCCGTCCATTCAAATGTCACATAAAAATGACCTTTCCCGAAATTTAAAACCGAAAGATCTGCCGACGTAATATCGTCACGAAAATGTAGCGCAATACGTTCGTTACTTACCAAAGCAGTCGTCAAGCCGATCGAAAATTTTCAATTAATTATTCTCACCTCGGGAGTGGCGTCTGCCACGGCGCAGGCACGAATGGCGCTTTGATACAATTTTTGCGATCGTCCCCGCCGGTTTGTGGGAGGAGGATGATTCACAGTCGGTTGATTTTCCCAAGAGAGTTTACCTGCCGACGGGAATTATTACTCGAGCGAATAATGGCAGCGCAAGCTCTGCCGGCGTTTAAGCGGAGTTAAATATTTAAATCGCGGATAGGCCACGGGCCCACGCCTCACGCCTACCTCGCCGCATTGCAACCACCAAGGGAAAATACATATCTTCCCAGCTGTTGATTCGCGACCGTACGCCGCACAGACGTCGATCTTGAATAATCGCCTGGCCATTATTAGATTCGTCGATTACACATCGATCGATATAGTCCGTGTATTTTTGCGGCCTGATCTGTTACGCAACAACGCTGCAAAATTATTCATCGCGCGGACCCTGTGCGAACGATAATGCGCACCGCATCGATTGGTCCGCCGATCAATAAGAAACTGCCAATAATTGGACAATTATTACATCTATCCTACCGTTCAGCAATGTCATCGGCATTTTAAATTGATGACAAGCCCCTGGCTAATTTCTCTCGCTCTTTCTCTAGAAATTTAGCGGGCAATGTTGCCGTTTAGAGTAATTGTAATGTCAGTACGGACGAGTCGACTAAAATGTCACGTAACTATCGTTATTTAAGCTGCTTTTCTGTCAGCGGTACCATCGGTTCTGTAATGTTAGCTGATGAAAGCGGAGGGAATAATGAGGATATTTGTAGTCGCAGCTGAGACGCGTAATTAAATTATTTGCTCGGCATCCAAGCGATCCGGGCCATTTATTAGCGGAGCGTTCGCGAGGAAAAGGAAAAAGGCGGAGGAGGAAACCGTGTGATTATTTTCGATTCTTGAGAAATCAGGGTCCCGGGTGTTGGCCAGCGGCCAGCCATTCGCGATTACGAGAAATAACGAAAAGCCGTGTGCCACGTCCCTTGAAATTGACGGTTCCTTTCGTTAACTCTGCTCGTGGAACAGATATCACTCGGACTTGGCGTGCGAAACGCCGAGCTTGCCTAATCTACTACAATTTGTCTTAACACGAATATCATACTCTGTTAAGATATATAATAATTCGACTTTTTATCTAATATCTAATCTATATCACGAATGAAAAAAAAATATTTTGATGACTGTTGCACGATTTTTATGTCATTTTAAAATATTAAGCACTTCCGATTTTTATTCGTTAACTTTCTTACAAATGTATGGAAATACATTTACAGAAGCTTGTAGAAAATATGAGCAATTTAGTGTTGAATGAATAAATGAATAAATAAAATAAAATGAAACGTGACACGACTACGGAATTAATTGTTCATCTTTCTTTGTTGCAGGTAAGTTTTCGAATCAACCAGTCTATTCGGCCGCCCTATACACTACCGAGAGGCACTGTTATGCGTCCAATACATGCAATGCCAGGTTACGTATACATAATAATTGAGTTCACCCTTATTCCACTCTCTCCCGCGTTTGCACCAAGCCTCCCCTAAAATTACGCGTTTGCATTTTTCTCACGTTAGACCTCAGCCGAGTGATCCCACTCGAGCATTCGCATTTCAAAAACTCTCGAAGCTGTTTCGTTCGGTGCAAGCAGATTTCGATTCTTCGTTTTACGTTATGCAAGAAACATTTTCGCGTGTAACTACCTACGCGCTTCTTTTTGGCGCGCGCTATCGATCGCTACACGAAACGGACGGTCTGGCAAAAATTCTCGATCGGTCCGGTTCCGAGTGAATATCAGATCCCGAAACATTCGCCAAATCGTTTTTCCGCGATGCTGTTCCAGTGCGTACGATTTGATTTATCGCGAAGCACTTTTACTTGTCCGTGTCATTACTGTATGAATCGTGACCGCGCGCAAAAATCTTGTAAAATGTAGCTAGGCACCGAGAGACAGGCAGGCATTTCTTAGCCACCCACGCGATCCGTCGACATGATTTATGACGATTCGAGAAGATTGTGCAAGACGCATTGCACGGAAATCCTGGAAGATCGAAGAGATAATTTTTGAGTTCAGAGATGATGCACGATACCCCATCGAATGAGAAATTGAACAATGCCCAGCGAGAAATCTAGACGCAGCAACTGCCCTTTCCTAAGTGTCGCTTATATTAACAGAGCAGAAGTGAAACTGATCCCTGTCTAATCTTGGGAGACTTAGAAATTCAATGCTTTGGTAGTTATTATACTTTTGAAATGTTATTCAGTGTTCCCATTACTTCTCAAAGTTCCCATTTCTCTGCGAAAAGTGAAAAATAAATAGATGTATCTAAGCAATACAGTTTACAGTTTCAAGCTGGACAATTGCTTTTTGCTTTATCTATTGTCGATTTTATTAACAAGTTCAATAAATATAAAAGCTGCTGATGGTACTTTTATAATTCCTTGAGTAATATATTTTTATTATCACTGTAAACTACTTAACAATTAAAAGAGTTTTCGTTATTAAAAATTGCTGTTACATCAGTACATTAATAGTTTAATTTCAATGCACTTTTCTGCAACTGGAAGGGCTGTTATTTGAAGTCGTCATTTCATGATTTTATTCGATCAGCCGGACTCGCTTTTTCAAACAATTATGGCAGACGTAACGCCGCGACGAAGAACCGTTTCGCGCGAAACCAGACATCCTACTTTTTCCTGGAAGACGTGGTTCAATAAAATCACCTTGATCGTCGTACACTCTCTTCATTGAAACTCCAAGCAACAAAAAAAGCCTTTGCTGAGTAAAGGCTGGTCCACACTATCCGTCCATCGAAACGTTCTCTGATTGGTTTCTCGAGTGAAATGATCTTCGCTGCTACGTCACTTACAAAGGATAATATACACTGGAGAAATTTATTGCAAATCCACGTAATGGGCTGAATTTTATATCTAAATAGGTAATTAACGATCACGAAATATTTTCGATAAATATTCGTGTGGTGCAGTAAATAATTGGTCGGAGCAAACGTTCCATCGCTTCATTCAACCAAAGTCTTTGTTAATAGTACAAATATATTAGCTGCAAGTTTTTTTAATCAAAGTATTTTCCTTTGCTGTCCATAATCTTTTGCCACTTTTCTGATAAAAGTGCAAGTAGGTGTACTGAAAAAAAGACATCTCCATACACCTAACAGTGACCGAAGGAACTTTTGCACCGACCTAATATTTCCAGCAGCGTTTGATTGTCGTTTGACCACAAGTAGGTCTAGTTATGCAGAAAGCTACCACCCTCAATAATCTGTTTTCGAGTAAATTGAGTTTGAAGATTTCAACTGTTAAGGAAAAGTAGCTTAGAGTATATTGTATTTCTTGTTACTGTTTTATAATGCTTTCTCATGGGTTATTTAATAATGTAATTAACAGTAATATAATAAATAATTAATAGTTGTTTAACGTAGTATTTAATAGTAATATAATTAATATTAATTTAAATTCTCTGCAGTTTTTGTTTTTTAAGCATAAAATGGAGCTATGGCTTGGTAGTTTTAATCATTACAATTTTATTATTTCTAATCTTTTGCAAAATATAGATCACAAGTGTTTAACTAATTTTTGTCATTTTGAGGGTTGGTAGCTTTCTCCATAACTCGGCCCATATATAAAAGACGAGCTTCATCAAAGAATCCTTACTGCCATTAAACCTCTGATTGAAAACGTCGTCCCTACTTCTTCAGGACTAGTATTCCAGATCACTTTGCAAAGACATTGCTACGTACTTTAAAAGCAACAGAATACAGAACGTGTTACTGTATTCAAACTCCCAGTCACGACCCACATTTTAAGCGTCTCCTACGAAAGGACCCTAGCAGACTTGCGTAAAAGTCGAACATCGCCGAACCCGTCGAAGATCGTTTCGATCGACTGGCGGTTGACCGCCGCCAGCTAAACGAGCACCAAGAATCGGGCTTTAAAACCATGAGACTGCGCGACGAGCGGAGTGGAATTTTATAGAATTCTTAAGAGAGTTGACTCATGCATGAGAACCGGTCTCCAGCATGACGAACGTCGATTGTCGACGTGCAATCTCAGTATTAATTGCCACGATTTTCTGCCGATACATTTACCTCGATCGCGCGGCATTTCGAGCAGCGGGGAAAGAGAAGGGAGAAGAGGGAAGACACCGCTCGACCCCTGACTCGCATACAGCATTACCTCGCCCGTCCTCGAAATTGGCCGTTGCATTGATAAATCTTTCGGCGGGAGGATTTATTCGCGAATAGCATCGGCAGTTTCTGCGTTCTTTCGATGGCACCCAGTAACCTTTTCAAATATAAATTAGCCACGATAAGACGCCTTTGTCGGCTCGCTTTGCGTGCCGCAGTTACGATCAGCGTTTTCCAACGTAACCCCCAGGTACGCAGCTCCCTCCGCGCTCGTTACATGTGTAACAACGTCGCCGCGACCGCGAAATCCTCCTACCTCGCGAATTCGTAATTTCCAGCTTGCGATTGCCGACCGGCCATCGGAGAAATAAACTTCGACCCGCGGCTACGGTTCCCCCTTTGCGAGCCTGCTCGATTTCGGTCCGAGGGAAAGCGCCGCACTGTATTTAAATAAATAAAATTTCTTGTGCGGACAGACTACTTTGGTATTATCTCGCGATCTTCTTCAATTCTCTTCTCCTATCGGTGGTTAATATATTCCTATCCCAAGCAGCAATTTCAAGAGCTCCATTCGCACATAGAATCCTCCTGGAGTCTAACACATTGAGCACGGGCGGATTTGGCGATTTGACGCCCCTAGCCTAACAAGCGTCTGCCGCTCTTTCCGCGAAATATCTTCAAATATTTTAATTTAGAATAGTCGAGACAATTTCAAAGTTAATTTAATATTGTTACTCACATATGAGTTATTGCTAATCCGCTATAAAACAACGAAGTGAATTGTTTTTATTTGTTTAAACCTTTCCAAATTTCTTTCGTTCAAAATTTGCCGCTCCGTAAAATTTACCGCCCCAGGCTGCAACCTACTTAGCTTTGAGTGGCGCTAAGGGTAGTTATTTACTTTAGCGGTTTCTCACCGATTTTGATGAAATTTGGATATGTTGTAAAACTCCACATTTTGAGTAACTTTTTCCTATACATGTTACCGTTTCTCGGCCTTAGTTTCCGAGATATTTGCGAAAAACTTCTGTTGACTTATTACGACACAATGCATTCCACTTTCCAACTTGTCCCGGATATTAGTATAGGTTGGGGTTAGATTAGTGCGGGGGCGCGTAAAGCGTGGTGGCGAATGGATGCAAGTTTGGAGATTTCAACCAGAAACTTGCGGATGTCCGTCAACCCCGACTCTGTTCGGCGGCGCTGCCGGATATTAGGATGCCTCTGGTTCTAAAACATAATTTTTTCGCTAGGAAGAGGGTGCTTTCGAGGGCACCTATTGGATGTGTGGGGGCTCCCGTCAACACCCCGACTTACGTCGGTTCGCCACCGTGCTTTACGCCCCCCGCACTAATCTAGCCCCAACCAATACTAATCCCCGAGACAAGTTGCAAAGTGGAACGCGTTGTGTCGGAATAAGTCAATCGAAGTTTCTCGCAAATATCTCGGAAACGAAGGCTCGAGCGGCGGTAACATGTGTAGGAAAAAGTTTCTCAGAATGTGGAGTTTTGCAACGTATCCAAATTTCATCGGAATCGGTGAGGAATCGCTAAAGTACTTAGATAATTACCCGGGGATTTTCGGCAACACTTTCGATGCTCGATGCCCCAGAAAACATCGGCGCGCGAACACGTGAGCGCCAGTCGGATTGTTAATTTGTCGTTTATTTGGCGGGCAGGGTGCGTTTCCAACGGAAAGCGATACACAGCGGAGTTACTCAAATTTTCTTCTATTATTGTTCCCCTGAATGCCCGATTAAACCGAGTTCCGTCGTTCCGCTTTTGCTTTCTAGAGCAGCCGTGCCGGATTTCAATGATATCCCATTAAGCTGCGCAGTATTCGCAGCGCCCTCGCGGCCGTCGCTATTGAACAATAATTTCAGTATCATTTCTAGTATTAATTTACGTAACTAGGCGGAAAATAGCCGCGACAGTCGATTTGCTCGTATTTCGTCGGCACTGCAGGTTGCGGTCACTGTGGAAAGAGCGACGTTCGAGGCTGAGTTATTATGGTGATACATAGGGGACGAATCTGTGTGGGTTATGTGGCATCGTGCACACGCGGCCCGACGTATGCCCGTAACACGTATTTATACGGTCCCTCTATGCATTCACGTGTGCGCCGCGCACTCGTGTCCGTTCGTGCAACTGCATTTTACGTATGGATGCAACGCTGAGAGTCGACCAATCGCCGCTGTCGGACGATAAACCTGGAATTGATCCACGTATTTGTAAACCTGCATCGAAGTGCAGCGCGTCCCGCTCCGGCGGAGCCTCGTAAACCGCAGCTTCGTTTTACGACTCATTTCGGGATCTAATTTATCGGTCTGCGACTCGACGCTGCGCGACAACTATGGATACGTCGCGATTCAGCCCCCTTTCGATCGCGAGCTTTTCCGCCTTCTTTCCTGTTTCCTGCATTCGATCGCGATCGGGTAGAGATCAGTGCCAATTGAGCGCAAGAGAGTTGCGTGCCGAGTCGAAAGGAGCACGTACGTCTTCGAGAAAATCGGTAACACGCGCGGGAAACGGAGACACTGTGGTTGCACTAAAGACAGCATTACCGAAGTGGAAGAAGCAGCTTCTTACGGGAGGGCGCGTGAGTTTTGACTACTCGGTTGCGAAGGAGCGTTCAAGCTTTGGTTACAGATTACTTGAGCGAAGTAAGGGGTTGCTGGAGGCTTCGAATTATAAGCGCCAGGGAAATTCATACGAAGAAATCGTGCGAACATACCCTTGCGCTGTATTATCTCAAGTCTCCCTCATAAAACACTCCGCAACTCCACCAAAATCACTCAACACATTAGGTGGGTTTTAGGCGTTTTGACGGGAAAGGGGTTTGAATGACTTTGACTCGGTGAGTCGTAACGAAGGGGTGAGACGAGGTCTCGAATTAAGATGTTTTGGGACGAGGGACTTGTTTGAATTTAGATATTAGGGAGGATTTCGCGCCTCATAGGGCGAATAGTCGAGGGAGATTTGTAACTGATCATCTTGAAATGGGGACCGGTAAGGTACATTGCCAAGGCGGTCAGTGATTGGGGAATAAAAGGGGTAAGACCTGAGTTGAGGGATTTTGGTGGAGTTGCGGAGTGGTTTACGAGGGAGACTTGAGATAATACAGCGCGAAAATTTAGTGGGTCATCACAAAAGTATATTTCTAGTAGAAATCCCCGCTCGTTTCCTCCGTTTCCTCGAGTGTCACGCAAACCGATCCCCGTTACTTTGATTACAGAGACGCATAGTGTCCGTTCCGAGCGGTATAAAGCTCGAGAAGACTATGCTTTACCTTTCCCGCGTGGAAATTGATTAACGTAACACGTGGAATATCGCGCCGGAATCGGTAAGCAAGACGCGACTCCTCGACTTCGGCCGACGTTCAACGAGCGATCGTTATTTATTCCATTTTTAATTTCTCTTTGTTCGCGGAGGGGTAGAATGTTCGATGAAGCAACAGAGCTTCCACTCAAGGCCTTTTCTAACGAGATCGTGCCCGCCTCTGGTTTAATGACATTTGAAAGGGCCAAGAAAAAGGTCAAGATGCATCGATGCAGCCCCGTGCACTCGGCAGATTCGTGCCCGCTTCGCGAGATGAGCATGAGCGCTCTCTCTACCGCCTCTCCTTGCCGTCGGATCGGTAAACCGGTGCAAAAGGTAGCAAGAAGTGAAACCGCGCGGCGAGCGGCGGCGATTTGTTGGCAAACAATAGAAGGTCAATGCATTTCAGAACGCCGGCACGACAATGTAGTGTTACGGGAGTTTATGCAACGGGGATGCAATGCGCCGAACGAAAGATCGCTTAGGTAGAGGGAAAAGGGGATTTTCCTTAAAGCAATTGACGTTAAACGCTACCGTATCGCGGATTTATTGATCACCGGGGCGACGCAGGTGATGCGATGAGTATCCGCGAGTCACGTGACGGGCGACGTGGCGCGATGCACGCCGTGGATTGTTCTTTCGTTGCATTACACGTGTATTCTATTAGAGTTTCACCCGCAATCAACGATTGCTCAATCTGTCGGCACGAGTCAGCCAGCGTTACCTCTAATAAAAAGGAGGCTAATGGAATTGCAAAACCGCATAACTAAATACGAGGCTGTAGGAAACATTGAGTCGGGTGGAACAGCTGGGGCCTCTTCACCAGTGCAGTTACGTTTCGAAGTTACTATTGTTTGTCCAACTATTATTTTTCAACAGTAGCTTCACGATTTCACTGTTAATGTTCTGGCATTATATATGACTAGCTTTACTACTCGGCTTCGCCCGAAATTTTTTATTCTGATTTTATACAATTTTTTTTAGTTTTTTTTTGTGAAAATAGTCATATTCGTCTGGATTAGGCAGGCATAATGAGCTGAGGCTCATTTCGTGGTCCCAGAGTTTATCGTTCAAAAGTTTTTAGGCGACAGATAAACACACAAACATATAGAAGCTTTCTGGTTTATAGATTAAGATATCATACGATTTACTCATTGAGCCTTGGAGAATTTAAACTCCATTGTTTAGGAAAGGGGGAAGCAGTTTCAGGCCGTTGTTGAAAAAATGCCTACGCCACACAGGTGGCAGGTGAAAATGATATTTTCCGGAGTGAAAAGACGGTGGTCACGTCGTCAAGTATAAATCGAAACTTTCCAAAGCATGAGGCGCAAACTTCTGTCGAAATGGAATTCGTAATTAAGGGTACACTCCCATTAAAGTTTTCCAAAAAATCGATTTCTTAAATATATATTTTGGTAGTACATCATCTGAAGAATGTCCAAATTTGGCGTCAAAATTCGTAGCGATGTAGAGTCTACAGGAATAAAATTGACGTGTTCCTATCAACAGCAGTTAAACGCGTTTTTCTCGAATCACAAGTTCTAAAAACTGCGCAAGTCCTAACAAAAAAAAATAATCGACCGATTTGAAAAATTCTTGCGGTATTTCGTTGATTACTAAATTCTCCGTGGAGGCATCTACGATGGTAACTGTGCGACCAATCGTTTCCTTTTTATTAACATTTTCATGCGTAAAATTGTTTGCGGTTCAATCGTGTGCCAACATACGAGATTATATTATTTTCCTATGACCGTAGATGATTTCACGAACAATTCTATCAACTTTAAGAATATTCGTGGTTTGTTGATTTTGCATAATTCTACGAGGCGTAAAAAATTCCGCAGATGAGGAACTTTTTTTTTGTATCACCCGGACAGTCAGTAGTATTAGATAAAATTTCCAAAAAATTCTCTTCTTATATTTAAAGATGTACAAATACAGTCCAAAAAGTATTTCGACCCCGCGACGTTTACTTTTTTTAAAAATAATTTCTGGAGTGATTTGATGGTAGAGTACCCTTAAAGGAAACCGCGGGGTAGATCGCTGTTGGCGGATTAATCGGAAGAAGGGTATGCAACGTCGATCACCCAATCAAGAAGTCTGGCCGTTCGAATACTCTTGCGTCACTGGATACGATCTAGAAGAACCCTATAACTTGTAGTAAGACGATCCCAGAATATCGTCTACCTGAGGACGTCCCGCAGGATTTATTGCTGCGGCTGAAAGTCGACGTCTCTCGTTCTGAGTAACACGCACCTGGATATATAATAGGTGCCCCGTCCATTAAGGATCAGGAAAGAGATCCGACGGCTGTGTTAGGAAGAGGGTTAGCAGCCGACCGTTGAGGGAGGTTAGGAGCTTTAGTCGGGCAAACGATGACGTGAACTGTGAGCGATTCAGCTTTCACAATCTGCGGTACGTGACGGTCCATATCGCCGAAACGGTAATGACCATAAAGGACGAAGTTCCTGTTGGAGGAAGGGTCCCTTATAACGATCCTTTTTTCTCCCACGCCGGTGCGAAAATGCGTGGAGACCAGTCGCGAAGATGCGAGTAACGTTTTCTATAATTCCGAGAGCTTCTACCATTTTTTTAAAAATTAAATACTATCACAAATTCTCAAGCTACAGATAAAATAATTAGTTAATCACATTTATCGCGTTATTCATTCTTCACGGCGATAAGATAGTCCACATATTAACGCGATGATTATTTTTTATTTATCATTGATAATTCATCGATACCTAGTAAGTAATCGCTGGTAGTATCTCTGCCTTATTATCATCGTGGCGTGACCCAGATCAATCGCACGAGACGCGAGAGGATCCCCGTCAATTGTGGCCTTCTCGAAAACGGTACCCTTCGTCTTCGGACACCCGGTGTGTAAACAGTGCCACCCGTTCGCCAGTGCTGTTCAACCTAAACTCCGAAGCTTAGGTACCTTCCCCCACTCGGCCCCCGTGGCCATGCGCAGAGCGCTGGTGACGTCTCGTCGCGTGTGCACGTGTAGCGCAAAATATGGCTTACAGAGGGGGACAAAGGCGAGCGAGGGGCCCCGCCTGGAGCAGCGTAAGTACGCAGAGTGACAAAGTGACGATTGACGATGCAGAGATCCACCTTTAGTCCCACTATCGGGCGACGCGACGCGGCGCGGCGGAGAGGTAGCCCGGCAGGGGGAAATGCGGGGAAGTGCTGACTGCTCGAAGAAAAGGAGCGAGAGTGTGGGGCGAGGGTTGGGGGGGGGGGAGAAAGAGTGACAGAACTCTGTGGCGAGGATTGGAAGTGGCGCGGAGAGGCGAGTGGTGGAGGGAAAAGGCTTATAGCCGTGGCGAACCGGTTTTCCGTATCTCCGATGACTCATCCTCCGCGACGACGCTGCGTCAAGTGCATTTCCTGGCCTGGCTGGCGCATCCTAACCTAAACCCTCCCCACCCACCCACCTATGCCCCCAGGCACTTCTCCGTCCTCTCTGTTGCATCCGTTCGGCCGCCTCTGTCTTTCTTTTAAGGTGGTCATCAGTGGTGCTCATGAGCGGGAGTTTCGCCATGGCACCTGGTTAAACTTCACCTTATGAGATCATCTATAGCTTGGACCCTTAACCGTGAAACTGTACTTCATCCGAACCGCAACGCACGTTACACGCACACTGGAGTTGTGCATATGTGTGGACCATTTTGTAGGTTTATGGTGCATTTAGAAATCTGAAAACCTGCTCTTTGTTTTCGATTCTTTTCACCCGGCAGCGGTGTATACTTCTTTATTTCCATTCTGTCTCGATAGGCAAGATACAAAAGGGTAGATTAACGCCTTCGTAGGTACCGTATGATCGCGAGAACATTCATTTATAATATTTGTCGAGTTGGCACGGGATAAGTAGAAATAGTAGTTATTAACAAAATTAGGAACCTGCGTTTTTATTAGCTTTGGAGGGGATTTGGAGCCTTCTCAATTGCTACCGCGTCTTTCAGCTTGACGCCTTTAGATTCGTTTTTTTAAAAAATATTTCTGATATCAAAAAAATCGAACAACGCGAGGAATATATTCGCGTAAAATGATCTTATACCCATGCAACACAATTTCCAAACGTTAAGATTTAATGCGCAGGTTTCTAGCAAACGGTACTTCGCTTCTTAATGTGCATTCCTGAGTTAATGATACCTGTTCAGATGACAACGGTGTAATTAAAATCTGTAAATATCGTTACACCGAGAACTACAGGCGTTTAGTGTCACTCGAGGCTTCCTCGTCCTCGAATCACGCTGCAAATTAATTATTCCCGTACTCCCCCGAGGGACATTTTTCCCTTTGATTCGTGTAGTTCCGTATTATTGGTAACGTTATAAAGCGGGGCAAAGGAACAATGGCATAGGTGGCGGTTCTACGCGAATCTCTCGTGCAACGCGAACACGTTAATTGGTTAATGTCAATGAATTTGTGACGCGAAGAGTGGAAATAAGCGAAGGGAACGTTCGCGCCGCGATGGGGAGACGTAGATTTATTTTTCACGATGCGGTTGATCGTAAATAAAAAAACGAACCGTCGCGGATCATTTGCCACGGGATGAAGGAGCTGCCGGGGGAAACTTCCTGTAGGAGAGGCTAGGTGAAACGCTCTGGCAGTTTGATTTATGGCCGACGTACCGAGTTATCGCTTTGCCAATAGTGGAAATCGAGGAGAAGAGCACTGTGAAGTCGGGGGTAAAAGAAAAAGTGTTTCAGAGATGAATCGATGAACGGGAACGTTTGCTCTGCTACCTGTATCGTTCTTAATCAATGCCCCCCCTTAATGCACGTGCTCGCGGATATTATGCGCATTCAACGCGAAGAAACAATTTGCTTGAGCAGTTTCTTTATCGACTGTTATTATTTCGTGTCTTTAGCGTAAAATCATTTTGCTCGAACTGCGCCTCGCTACCATTTATTACCGTTTATCCCTTTTGCGGAAGAAAATTATTTTCTGAGGTTTCACGAAGCGTAATAATAACATATCATTCTTAGAAACACGAGATCAATGTTAAGATATTCTATGAACGCAGGAAGGGGAATTTTTAGTCTCTCAGTCCAGAAATTTAGCCCTGAGCTTTTTAATAAGAATGACCATAACGGTAATTAAATAATCAGTGACAGAATGGGCCGCGTTATCGTGGATTTGATTAAACGCAAAGTGAACTAATTAAAGGGCAGTTTGGTACTATTCATTGAAGAATCGTCGTTGTGGCACGCACAAACAGGGTCGAAGATTGCTTCGTAAATTCTTTTAATACTCGACCTTCTGTTCGGTAAAAGGGCAGCTCCGAAGGGGTGACTTTACGGATCAAGAGTGCCAAGCAACAAGTGTGATTCTGTAGGGGGTGCTCGAGGGTTGTCACACAGCAGTGCTCATTGTGGATTTATCGATTTACCGCGTTCAAATGGCATTCATATTTAAATAAAGACGATTCTTCCTATTTTCTTCGCGCACAAACATCTTTTTCTTTCGCGCCTAATGCGAGAATAAATTATTCCAAGGCAAAGGGATTTGCATTATAAATCACGTTGCTCTAAAAAATGTCTCTTTCCTTTCGAATCTTCTTTCAGCAAACATTTTGGTAACAGTTCGATCTACTGTAATTAATTCTGCTAAATTAAACCACGGTAAAACAGTTAGAATTTTCAAAAGCACGACATCTGATTATGCGCGTCTTCGTCAATATTAATATTGCGTAAAGGAAAATTCTTTACGTCAAATTTTAGCAAGTTTCCACCCTTGTGGTTGCTATCGTCTACTTCGCGGTCCCATTTGTTTGCAAGAAAGTGACGAAACGGGGACGACTGCAGGCGTTGCCATTATGGGGAAATTTGCTCGTGGTATGTGCTTATATATCCCCATAAATCGACGGGGACCTGAACGAGGTACACAATCGTTCGCAATAAACTCATGGTCTTCGCAATAAGGGCTGCAAACGTCCCCATCAAAAGAGGAGCACTGTCGAGGGTGAAGGGTCGTAATCTATTGCGCCACCTCGTACAGGGTGTTTCGGTGTTAGCAGGCATTTGGGGGTAAATTCGGTACAGCAGAATAACACACAAAGAGGGTGATGGAAATATAAGTCCTGCCTGATCTTCCTCCCAACTTGACTAATGTAAAATGTAACAGACCTAACACTACGAAATTACTCACGTCTAACATTTCATCATTAGATACCTATTTGTAATAAATACTATTACTCCCACAAATTTTAATTCCACTTGCACTGCTGCCCAAGCTGCTCGCTTTAAGTGATTTCTTTGAAAACAGATTCTCCTGGCGATAAAACACATGAAAGCATGGAACTCAGAAACAAAGTAAATGATGGGATCATTATTTAAGGGAGAACTAAATAATAATTGTCTAATTGTAATTGGGTAATTGTCTGAAAATTAAATGTATCTTTGGGAATTTATTAAAAGAAAACTGCTTAATGAAGCTTTTTGAAACTTTCAGGAATTTTGATTGGATATTTAAGTTATACTTACGATGTTTCTTTAAATTATTTAAAGTAAACTTTAATAACAAAATGGCGAGGTTAATTTCCTAACAAAGTTTCACCATTTTCTTCAGAGGTTCGCCAGTTTGTTAATTTTCAAAATTTCCAAAATCCCACCTGCCGCGCCATAGCCACGCGCATACAGTTTCTAAAACTTTTTGCTTCTTTGATTTTAGAGCACCGTTTTGTCGAAAACCGGTCAACCAGATTTTTTGCAGCGCTAAGTTACTGATCCTGTACAGTTTATAAATCTGCTCTAAAGAAATTTAATAAAAAAAATCGTATAACTTAAATATCCAATAAAAACTCCTTAAAATTTCAAACAGATCCATTAAGTAGTTTGCTTTTAATAAATTCCCAAAGATACCTTTACTTTTCGGGCCATTATCCTGTTGCCCCCCCTTAAATCAATCTTTCTGCTATTTTAGTGCGTCGAATTCGCCCGCGATATATTTAGTACGCGTTTAGTAACGAAAGATTCTGCGTTATCGAGGGTGATACGCGTGCGATTCTATTATTTATCGAACCCTTCTCGCTCTTCGTTTCCACCGCGTTACCAATTCAATCCGCCATTAAAATGGCTCGCAGCTTTTTCTGTAACCGTATCTTTAGGCGGCACACGGACATTCAGAGTGTAGACGATGTGATTCAACAGGCTCCCTGAATCTTATCGCACCTTCAGAACGTTTAAGGCTATTGTTCCTTATAATTTACTACTTCCCGCGGCTTTACTCCGTACGCCACGAACGATACCCTCGCAACTTTTATCCGATTCTTGGTATCTATCGAGAGGATTTCCTTTATTTATTTATTACGCATTGTAGGCCAGCCAACAGCGCGCGAATTCCGAGAAACATTTCGAACACCGTGCGCCCACGCTGAAGTTACCGTTTGCTCGGAAGCTGCGTTCGGGATTCCGTCGAAACTTCCACTCCACGATTCTCTTCGGGTCTGTTTGATAAAAAAAAAAAACAACACCTACACGTTTTTTACTTACAGTTAGAAGTTCCAACGAGGAAGTTGCTTCATAAATTTCGTGGCTAAGCAGTAATTGAGAATTAATTTAAGAACAAGCTGAATAACAGTCCGGGTGGGTTTGTATTTGAACTTTCGAAGGAGCAATTGGGGAGCAAAAGCACAAAACAGAGTGGAACGATATTTGCTAAACCACGTGCGATATTATTACAAAATAGTTTTCGAACTCGACGAAATTCCCTTCGCGTTAATTACATAATATGCTAATAGTGTTTCTCGATGCAGCTTTCCGTTGCGTCGGTTTGTTAAAAATTGGAGAGTAGGTGTCAGCCAGTGGCGATGAATTTCGTTGAGTTGACAGGAACGGGTTAATCGTGTCGCGGCCGTTGAAAATCTCGCCCGTCACGATATTAATTAAGGTGTGAAGAATATCGTAGATAGGAAGCGCCTTCGGCCGCCTCTCGCGACCACTCTCTTCTATGCCCGTCAGCGTCGAAGGAATTTTCAAATATTTCCGGGCAGACGCCCGATAAATTCTCGGAGCTGGAAAATATTTCCGATAGCCGACCGACAATCTGCTCACCTTGCGGACTTCCCACGCGAGGATAGCTCCCTGGCAAAAGACGGAAACGGACGGCGGCAACCCTCGTCTATAGCGGGGGCCCCTCCGATTGGATTTAAATTTCACCGTGAATAAGATAAACCGCGACACCGTGGATTTTCCACCCGAAGAAGCTCGCCAAAGAAGCTCGCCAAAGAAAGAGAGAGAGATAAAAAGGAGAGGAACACACCTCGGTAGGAAAAGAACCGTCGTAAGTGCGTGCTTATATGTGTGGCTAAGTAGACGCTTTCACGCGACAGTGTCCAAAGAATCAGGGGAGCTTCCTTTGATCTGCGATTCTGCCCTTCCGTTCGAAGGGCCTTCATCCCCGACCTTTGAGCTGCTCGCTCGTCCCTCGTTCCTTATCAGCGCCACCCTCTACCTAAGTGTGTTAGTATTTAAATAAATAACAAGCTTCCTTACGTCGAGGGCGGCGCGAAACACGGCTGGCGGGAAAACTCGAGGGAATTTTCTAGTTCTTAAATTATACGAGATTGCTATCTGAATCTGCTTAGAGACGCGATCATTTAGTCGTTCTGAGCATCGTATTTGCAGGCTCGTTTGAGCGGTTCCGGTTGGATGGGCCACCCTGTATAAATGGGCGCTTACTATGGCCGAGGAAGCTCGAGCCGCGCCGCCTCGTTTATGAAGTGGAAGATAAAATCTCTCGGGCAACTTCCGCTTCTATTGCAATGGCTGTGTACCGTTATACGAGACGCGATAGAGGTCTCTGCCGCGTTTATCGGCGCCAGTAATTCAGCCGATTTTGTGCTTGAATTTGATTCGATCATTTATCGGGAATTTTACTGTCTCGATCCCCCTTCGGGGAATAGACCTAACGCGACGCGCGGGCATGCGAAATTTCGCGATTATATCGCGGACCTAGCAGTCGCGCGATAACAAACAGATTATTCTATTCATCTGCGATGGACGCGGCTCGGCCGCGTTGGTTCGCGAAACAGCTTAAATTAGATTTTCCAGTAATTTTACTTTGTATATATGCGGTACCATTTGGTTGTTTAATTTTTGTACCGTTTGCTTTTTTTTAGACACTTTCGTATTCTGAATTCCATGATACAAAAGCTCTGCCACTTTGGGATTTGATAAAATGCCCGTTCAAAAAATCTTCTGAGATTTGTCACTTCAATAGCGGAGTGAAGTGGGGAATAAGTCAGGGAAAATCAAGTGTTTTTATTCAATGCGAGCTCATAAAAGTATGCTATTAATTTTTTGTGAAAACAGTTAACAAAGAGACTTTAATTTCGGAATATCTAAAATTGAAAAGAGCTAATACGCTAAAAACTGGATGAAATTGTAGGAAAAGAACGAAACAATTTATTGGTGCTCTGATTGAATGAAAATTTCACTCTGCCTCTATCACTTTGCCCCCTGTTCGGTGAAAGAGAAACGTATGAATTTCACGTACAATTTATGAGCTGCAGTGGTTATTAATATACTGAAATAAAATTAATTTTAACTTACTTTCGTATAATCTGAGTGATAATATGCTAACTAAATAACAAATTACGTTATTTACCTGATTTTAGAAATAACAATTCCACGCATGAAATTTACGAAATTTATAATTGAAACTCTAAACACTTTGCGTCACCAACAAGCAGTCTCACAAAGATAATATGGCATCCTTTTGTCACAACACCTACTAGAATACCCACTACATAGCGCTACTATAGTAGCATGTACAAAACAATATTTCACTTTGCCTCACCATTTCGCTTCTCCATGTTTCCCCTATTTTATTACGAGGGCAAGTCGGTAAATCATATTCTCCGGTATTTATGATTTTTTAATATGATCAAGTTAAAGTGAATCGTTTACATAATTCTCTATTTTTCAACATAATCACCCCCATTGTCGAGATACTTGTCTAAACGATAGAAATCCACGGAAATCATCCAGGGGAATAAAGCAGGATACCATTTTTATTACCTGCCCCTCATTGATTTATATTATCGGTGTAGCTATACAATCTTCGTAGCGTTCCACTCAACGTAATCGTTTCCTTTTTCATGTTACTGTTAGCATTGTTTTCCGAGCTGCAATTTATCATCTTGCGTTACACACCCCCCCCCCCAACAGCCAACCGATTATCGTTCCAGCATGTAGCTTGTATGCATGAATATGACGTGTTAACTTAATAATCACGCTCGGAAGAATGAAGCTACAGAAATTGCTGCACACCAGCACATTGTGTT
Organism: Andrena cerasifolii; assembly: GCF_050908995.1. Taxonomy (NCBI): domain Eukaryota; kingdom Metazoa; phylum Arthropoda; class Insecta; order Hymenoptera; family Andrenidae; genus Andrena; species Andrena cerasifolii. The sequence goes on from NC_135123.1 coordinate 15,525,047, forward strand.
CGCACATTTTTATCCACAACTAACGATAACGGAATTGTAAATCGCTGCCATGTACTTAAATCACTGCACAAACTTTCCTCGCTTACTTGGCCTGCTGGGGGGGGGGGAGGGGTGTAAATATTTTCGCAATCATAGCGTCCATTTGTTTTTATATTCAGTTTTAAGCGCTGGCGCAAAACCAGAATGAAATCCAACGCAAAGCGCTTTGAAGCCATGAATTGCGCGGTCCGCTCTGACATCTATCCTATTTCATTAATCCTCCGTTGACGCATCACTTTTTTGTCATCAACTCTGACATACTGGGTGGCTCACACCCGCAGCAATATTTGAACGACTGCCCATTCTCATCTAAGGAATCCTAACCAATCGTTATGAAAAAAATCATGGGTCAATTTCGAGGTCTCCGAAATGTATTGCAATAGTTTTTTTTATTCAAAATTTATCACAGTTTGCGTAAAAAAATTCTAGATCCCCATATGTCGAGAGAAAACGAGAAGAATCTTTAAAAAATTGTAGCCGTCGTAATTTTCAATATTAGAAGCTGAAAATCTACAGAGTTCTTCTTCAGGTATAATATTTCCTGCAGAAAAAAAATAGTTTGTAAGTCGGCTTCGGAAAAAAGGTATTTATTTTGCATGTAGAAGCTAGGCTATTTCGGTAATTGAAAAAACAGAGATATTCTACGTAGAGTCTGCGTACGTATTGGAAAAGGTGCAGAGCGTCGAAATCAGCTGATGGGTGGCTCACACCCAGGGTGTCGACGAAGGGTTAAAAAGAGAAGAAATGCTGGCGGCTATTCACGAAACTGATTTCACTCGTCAATGAGCCTCTGTCTACCCGTTTGGGAAACGCCGATCCGGCAGATATGGTTGCTCTCAGTTTATTTAAATACGTACAGGATAATTGCAAGGGTCTGGGGCGACAGAACGTCGTTGTAGGGCTTCTCGGAAGCGAGAAAATTATTCTCGAGAGAAGCGCTTCCGAGACCAACATTTGGCCTGGCTCTGTCGCGCGAAGACGCCCCGCGGCTCCACAAATTCAGCCGCGTAAAGCCGCTTCGAGGGCGTGATTCACGGGTTAGGCAACTTCACGCACGTGTTCCTGGCACACGTCTTTCTTTCCCTGGCCGCCGGCCAAGTTCCGAAACAGGGGCCTGGCGTCTTTAACGGCGCTTCGCCTTAATTATCGAGGCCCGATGCGACGACGCAAATTTACGAGGCCATGCCGCTTTCTGCGATCGTGAAAACCGAAAGGTTCATTGTCGTACCTCGGGACGTCGTACCCCGTGAGCCGCGCTCTTTGATCTCTGCTCCCGATACCTGTTAAACGCGGTATAGTCGGTTCAATGAACCGAGGCGCACGCATTTGTTTCGCGTCGGACAGAGTGCAGGCTGATTTGTTGCTTGAATGAAAACTTTGCGATTCATTCGATGGAAGCTGCTTATTTCGAGACGTAGAGGGCCAGGTTACACATTCTTTTAGTTAGGGTAAAGGTACCAGTAGTTGACCAATGTATCAGTAGTGGACAAGTTTTCAGAGAAACGTGAAAAATAAGGTTTTCAGAAGTGGCGAACTGTGGGTATTAGGAGCCGCGGCGCGCTGTTCAAAAGAGATAGTTGCACTTCTAAAAACCTTATTTTTCACGTTTTTCTGAGAAGTTGTCAACTACTGATACAGTGGACCAACTACTGGCACCTTCACCCTAATTGTCCAACTGTACATTTGTACTTTTGAGTGAATCAGTGTCCGAATATAACAGTGTTTTCAAATTGGCGTTCCGTAGCATCCCGCGGAAAGTTACCTCATAACGAAATTTAAATATTAAAGAAATCTTAATTACGCCAAATTTGAAACGGCGCGGCTTCGTCGGCGCACTGTATTAACAAAAAGAAAACCCTGCCGAGGATGTGGGTTTTGCGAAATTTTAGTGAGTTTGGAAGGTCTGTGAATTTGGCACCCCCAAGTGCAAATTCTTTATAAAAGAATCAGGCTTCCTTTGTCCACGTTTGTCCAACCAAAGTTTTCGTCTGTCCACCCTTGAAAACAGGATTATATCCAAATAAAAAAATTGCCATCAGCAGCCCCATGAACATTTTTTATTGATTTTGAAGTGGAACGAAAATTCTGCTTGGACAGACGTGGACAAACGAAGCCGGTTTCTGTTTTATTAAAATTTGCACTTGGGGGTGCCGGCTGCACAGCCCCGAGTTTGGAAGGTTTCCGTGGGAAAATTGAATTGAGTAACGTTGCTGTAGAAATGGGCGTATGTATTTTCGAAGCGTACTCGCTATTTATAATTAAACACGCGCCTACGTTCGAAGCCTCGTTCCGAAGCCAATGCCATTTACTGAACAAACGTCAGGGCGCTGTTGCAATCGCGGAATTTTAAACGCCCGTTACGGAGATGTCCGCGCATAATGGCGTGAATGAATTCGAACGAGCTGCAAGTAACGAACGAGGGGTTCATCAGAGACGGGACAGGTCACACGGTTAACTGGCGATCGGACGGGCGTTTAGCGATGGAAAGACAGCCGCGCGGAGGACGGGTGTGTAACGTAGGTACACGCGGCGGGGACGCGCGAAACCGAGTGGGTGTGTGCGGGAAATGGGAAAAGATAGAAGGGCGCAATGGACACGGCCGACAAATAGAGGGAATTAAAAGTAATCACGCGCATATTTACGCGGACGATGAACAGAATGGTGGCGTCAACCGCAAAAATGTAACTGCACGCGAGCTGCAGGTGTGCGCACTCGACTGTCGAGTGTGCAACGGCGGCGGGGGTGTGCACGGAGCTGGGGGAACGGTCTCTCTCGGCGGTCCTGACGTGTTCGCAACATACACGAGCGCTGGCGAAGAGGCAGAGGGATGTCGGGAGCGGGGCGAGAGACAGAGAACGGCGAGCGAGGGGGTGGGCGGTGAAGGGGGAGCGAGGAGGACGAGGTATTCCAGGCGAGAGGGATGCGCATACACAGGTAGCTTTGCAGTCGAAATTTCCCGAGCCCGCACGTGCAGCGCGCCGGATGCCGGGGATGCAATTCGTAACGTTAACAGTTATTTCGAGGGAAATCCGTTTTTGGGGGTGGGACCAGGATCGCCGAACGGAATTTTACGGCGCGCTATCGTGCACCCTCGCCCACTTACCTCTGAGCTAATTGCGCGCGTCAATGTTCTTTCGGGCCTCCGCGCTCGTTTCCTTCGTTAAACGGCCACTGTTTGCCACGCCGCAGATTTCCTCGAATGGCACGCAGCGCTATCCGCGTCGGGTCCCGATGCGCGCGAACTGTATCACCTTAGCGGAAGGTAGTAGATCGGGCGACGTCGACTTACAGTGGCGTGCAAAAGTATTCGGCCACCCTTTAACGCGGAATAACTTGTTTAAAACTGGTACAAACGACTCGAGTGGTTTTGAGAAGCTAGAAGGATTAATTTGCTAAGTGACGTGTTTCGTCGGTTTGAAAAAAATTGCAATTAGTGGCAATAGCGAAAAAAATGACAGTTAGTATTTTTTGCGCTATTCCAATTGCAATTTTTTTCAAAACGACGAAATACGTCAATTAGCAGACTAATCCTTCTAGCTTCTCAGAAACACTCAAGTCGTTCGGACCAATTTTAAATATGTTATATTGTTTTAAAGGGTGGCCGAATATTTTTGCACGCCACTGTACCTATGTTACGTTTGTAAAAGGTGACGCAAAAGTCAGCATCCGATTTTCTTAGGATAATTTTCGGTTTAAATGAAACAACGTGGCGTTTCTTTTTTTGCGGTACAATTTATTGGGACTTATAAATTTTATGACATCGAGTTTCAAAGATAATACCCAACAAATGACCACCATTCGAATTGATGCAAATTTGGGCACTCTTTATTGCATTTTACATGGTATTAGGAAGAATTTGTGGGGTTAGATTTTCGATTTCGTGTTGGAAGTCCTTTAATGACTGTCCTTTAATTGTTGCAAAAGGTTTTTCAAGTAAATTAATGCCTTCAAATAGCCTCAAAGAAAGGAGTCTTTAAACATTCTTCTTTTACGTTGTATTATGGCCACCGACGAATTATTACGTAAAAACGTCGATACAATTTTTCTGCGTTCTTGGAGGGTATTCTTATTCATCTTTATGGACAATAAACTTCGCGAGTCTCTTCTACTGAAATGTCAAGACATCACTGACACGTACCAGAAATTAAAAAAAAAATGAGCTATTAACATCGAAGATGACTTTTACGCCACCTGTTACGAATTGTTACGATAGGTACTTACACAATCGTGTTCCGTGAGGTTTTCGCTATCTTTCGAGTCATTTGCGGATTGCGTTAATCTGAAAGCTTTTGTTTTGATTGTGACTAACGAATGATAAGGGAACAACATGAGGTTCGAATTCGTTAGATGAATATATGGAGGGTTCAGAAGCCAATCAGTGTAAGTCCCTTAGCATTAAAACCGAGATTTACACTCTTTGCCCTCTGAATAATTTTGCCTAGTACACTTTGATAGGTGCAGCTGAACTGAAACATAGCGTCTAGCACTCAATAACCAGCATTAAAGGCATTAAAAATATATTAGCAGCCGTTAATTCACCTTGTACTAAGAACCAATGGGAACATCTCATGAATCTTATTAGAGGTGTCGGAACAAACCTTTTCATCCTACTGTACTTACCCAACGACCCCCAAGTTTTCTACCCTGCCCTTCACCAATTACAAGTCCCAAACACATTTTTTAAAAAATTAGGAGCTATGTATGCGCGTCAAACGATGACATTTTTTAAAGCTGATTCTCAGAATAAAAGTGCTCCCCATCAGTTTCTAATTTCCTACATACGAGAGGTTTTCGAAGCAGCGCGCAGCAACCAGGCAACGCTCTTTGGTCGCAAATCACCCTATAGACTTAACGTGCCCCTTTCAACTTTAATTTATTGTTTAATGCTGACGCGCGATCGGGTCATTATTAAACTCTAATTAGCGGCGGTACGTACCCGTTCGAACAGGGAGTATCGTTGAAACTACAACAGTGGCGAAAATTAGGGGTTGTTGAGCACCGGGAGTTACATTGTGTTGCGTCGATCGCGAACGCGCGTGTTAAATGACACAGGCGAGCTTCCCCTTGTTCTACAACGACTTCTGGCTAGTGTTTGCTCGTGCTGTAACACACACACGCACCCATACAGACACATACGGGCAATGCACGTACGCAGGCGGCCACGCGTGCACGCACGCGCCCGCTTACGTGTGCCTGCGCGAGCCCGCGGGAGTTTCGCGATTACGTGTCATTATTCCGCGTGGTTGCTCCAGCTCCAACCCCGAGCTATGTTTGCAACTAGATTACCGTTTGCAACGCGTCTCTCTCTTCCCTACGCGCGGCTCTACCCCGGGGCCCTTCGCCTCGCTTTGCTTCTGTTTCTCCCTTTTGTACCAGACCCTGGCCTGTCTTTCTCGCTTTTCCTCCCCGCACGCAGCTCGCTTACACTTGCCGCCTCTGATTATTCGCTGCATAAAGGCGAACCTGCTCCTGTCGCGCCTCACAAGCGCGGTGCAATTGTGCTTCTTGGTGACCAAGCGATGGGCGAGATGCCTCGCGGGGCCCGGATTTGAATTCAGCGCGTCAAAATCTGTAGGAAATGATGCATAACAAATCAAAGAAAAACTTCAGCCGCACATTATAATTTAGATTTTCAAGGTCAACACTGGTTTGTCATACTTTTTCAATATTTTTACCTTATTCTGCAGCATCTTAGCTTTAACCTCCAAAAAGATTCACCTGTCTATTTTATTTCTATCAAAAGCTCTACGATTTTGACACTAAAAGTGCAGTTTGTCCCACTCTGTGACGTTGGGGGAATTGGTAACGCGGCTGCCCCAGTACGCACAGCGCCCGCAGCTCTTGGGTTCGAGTGCCATCGCCCGGGTTCCCTTTTTCACGTACAATTTCGCCCCCATCTGAATAAGAAAGCATATTTAATCGCGACGCGCCCTTCAACGCGATTTAAATCACAGATTGCCGTAGCTTTGCTCTTCCTCTGGGTGCTCGACAACACCGCCGCAAAATCTATCCGCAGTTCTAGGCTTCAGGATTCGACTGATACCCCCTCGAAACAGCCTCCTTCCGTTTGGCTACCATGGCAATGACACCGCGGCATCGCAGAAAGCCTTGGTCGCTAAACGTCACTAAGGGACTACAGTTACATTCGAAAAAGGACCACCCGCCATTGCAACGTAACGCTTAATGCTTACCCTATTTAGAGCAACGAGAGACCCCTCGCGTGACCGCTCTCCACGCTACGCGGACCATTTCCGTTTCATCCGTGTCCAAGTGTTCCCAGGTATTTGGTAGCCGAGCCTCCCTCGTCCGCCCGAGTTTCGTTTATCTGTTTCTTTCGAAGCCGATGGGACTTTCTCGCGGGGGCAGACGACGCGGATGGCCGCGATCACCGTGGGCATAGCAAACTCGTTAGGCCGCTGACGGGTGGATCGGCGCTGGCCGTGCGGAAGTAAAAGCGGTCTCAACAATGTTACCGTCGGGCGACGTGCCTTTGGCATTGGAGGTCGAAGTCGCCACTATTAGATTGAGGTTCGGCGGTGGGCACGGCCGCCGCCGTCGCATCGGTTTACAATATCGTAAATCGCTTGCTAACCAGTTGGCCCCGCGGTATGCTAGGAATTCGGCTGCTACTCCTCTCGTCTCTCTCCCTCTCTCTTTCTCTGCCTCTAGACCTCTCTCTATCTCTCCCTATCTCTTGTTACCTCTCTCTCTCTCACCCTCCCTCCCCCTAAACCTCCAACCCCCGTCGTTCTGTCCGCATATACATGTGATTGAATAGGAAGATATAGAGAAGAGAGGGGTTCCGAGGGGGCAAGGGTTGGATAGGGAATACTCTTGAGTCCGTGCAGCCGAACGTTGTCATGCATCGTTTACAAGCCGAGCATCTCCGTTCTTGCGGCCAAACGGCCAAATTCACTTGCCGCTGTTATGCACCCTTGAATGGACCACGAGATATTCGTAACTGCGAATGCTTTCGCGATCTTCCTCGAACGATCGCCTCCCTTCTAATTTCGCCCCACCCTCCCCATCGCTACCCCCCTTCGCGTAACGTAACCGGGTCTGCGATGCTGGAATATCAGCCGCGAGACATGCCTCGGGTAATTAACATAATTGCATGATTCCACCGAGTCATAGGATTTCTGCTGTGTCTCGTGGTGTCCTGTGACTTGGGCGTAATGCACTTGCAAGTTTCTGTGTTAGTCTTCGCTGTCGATCACTGTTCTTCGAGCCTGTAGATTCGAGAAGCGACAGTCTGGGCAGCTGAGTTGTGGGATAACGCAAGTAGTTGATTATTCCTTCTGCATCCTCTAAGTTCGGTTAAGTGCAAAGAAGGATCTAAGGTGACGTTACGTTCTAGGCGCAACATGATGGTAGGGTCCAATAGCTGGGCCTGGCCTAAGGTCAGTTCTAGGAATTGCTCCTCTGGCTGACGCAGCATTATATCTGTGAAAATCACATAGTCGATGCGACTGTTTCCACGAACATCTACCAGTGAACTTTCCTCAGCAGCGCCAGTTATGGATTGTTCTTTAGACGGGCTCCGTGGAAGTGCTTCCAAGCTCATAAGCTTTAGGAGACTTTACTAGTAGTCAGTAAGAACTTTGACCACAAAACTAGATTTTAAAAGTAATTCCTCCAGCACCTATTGTACAAAAAGTATTATTCTCAGACAAAATACATCTTCAAGTAGGCAGTTAAAGCTATCCAAGGCACTTTGTCTGAGAATTCACTCCATCTGACCGTACATGCTACAGAGTCGCAGCGAGTAGTTAACCTCTGCCTACCCAAGAATCTTTTAAAGATTAGCGATTAGAAGGCGAAAACGTTTGAAGATCGAACTTGTGCTTTGCGTTATTTGTTCCTGAACTAGCCGATTCCTTTTTATTATGCGAATGTCTGATTAGAAAAAAGGGGCCATGAGTAATTGATCTCTGTAGCAATCAAACCGTTCCATCAAAGTGCCTTTTATCGCCACGCTTTGTTGCAGGCGTCGTTCCCCACTCGCGTGGAACGAACGAAAAGCGAGCGTAGTGTTGCCTCGACTGCCGAGGCTCTGGCCGTGTGCACGCGTAGCGGGAGATTTGAATGCTCGACAACAGACGGAACCGGGAACGTGTTCTTTTTGTTTGCCCGCCGCGGCGAGAGCACGCAGCGTTCTATCGCATGCATCTCGATTTCAATGGGGATGATAAGGTGAATTTCATTTATCCTGCAACAGCGGCTAATATTTTCAATGCTCGTTTCGGGAAGGAAGAACTTGTGGACGACTCGCACCGCATAATACGTCATTCGCCACGCGATTGCCCCACGTTTCTTGAGTATCCACTCACGGTCATTCAAATTGCGTATCAGAAATAAGAATGTTTCGCGGTTTAATGATGTTATTACTCTACGCCACAGAGCAGCAAATTTGGGGGCGGCAGAATTGGTGGAAAGTGAAAATTAAAATCAATAAAAGGGTTTACGTTGTTCTTTTATCGATTTTTCAATATATTTTACAAGACTTGCTCTTTTGAGATTTAATAAATAGGTAGGTGCCTATGTACCTCCTACCTATAGATATATTTGATTTTATGTAACTGTCTTTTTTTTATGAATATTAAATTTTGTATAAAATAAAAGGCTTCTGTCATTCAACAAATACCTGCAAAAAATTTCACTCACTGTCAAAAATTACATTTTAAAATAATTATTTATAATTAAACATAAAGGGAGAGCCAGATCGGGTCGTGCTACGTCTTTCCTAACGACAGTGATGTACACAGGTCGGAAGTTTACAGATCTAAGGACTTGTTTATTGTGAACGTTCTTAGGAAAAATGCTGGGTTCAAGATGGTATAGCGCATGGTGTTAATTAGAGCAGTGGAGGCAACTTTATCTGCGCGTGCCAAAAATTTATAAATAATATTTATCGAATTGCTGACGTGCCGGGCAGTTTTTAAAAGGGGGAAAAATTAGTAGAAAATTAATCATCGCAGAATTTTATTCAGACAAGTTTAAAAATTAACATAGAATTTCATAAGAATGAACTCGTAGCTTGACCTATAGGTATATCTAACCACGTAATAATTATTTTAGATTAATATACAGATATTAACGATATCACCTGTAGGATCATGGACGTGCCAGCAATTTTTTCGTGCGTGTCATAGGTTCGCCATGCCTGAATAATTAAAGTAGACATTGAGTACCTAAATGAAAGATTTGATTTCGAATCCTGATTGCACAATTTCATTAGACAACTATTTTTCTTTATACTGTTCCCATTACCCACAGAAGTGGAAAATGCCCTCGTACCTTCGCAAATCGCGTCTAATTTAGAAAACTCACCCTCGCATTTGCATCACCCGGCCCCCCGAAGATAATTTAATTTATCGTTGTTTAAATTAATCATGATAATTATTAGCCACCAAAGCAATGTTACGGATCACGGGGAATTATTGTTCGTTGCATTACGAACGGCTATTTATATGTAATCACGCTCGAGCGCAATGATTGCTCGCAGCATTAAAATGTTAATCCCCCGCGTTGCATCCAAAAGCGACACTGCGCCAATTAATACTACCATAAACCTGTTTTCGTTCAGCGGCACACCTTGTAACAGTTTATTCAATTACCCACGTACGGCCCTGCTGCCGGCGAATTCTCACAGCGATAGTAGCATTATCAAAATTACGCGCGTGTGGAGGGACTCCGCGCAATTACGAGGATGCGGCGGTATGTTATCGTCCGAGTGATGCTTAGTCACGCGTGGAACTTTCAACACTCGATTTATGAATTCGACGGGGCGCGGTAACCCAGTTCCTCTGTATTTTCCATCCGGTTAAGGAGCAATCAAACTTCTTTCGTCGAATCGAGTTGGACGTGAAACAGAATTAGGCGGCGAGCAAGTGGGAGAGAAAGGGCGATGCGGAGGGGCGGGCAGACGCGCAAAGGGCGAGAGGGTAACGAACGCCAGCATTTTCAAAGCGATGGGACCGGAGCAAAATTACTGGCTTTGTTTCGAACAATTTATATTAAAATGAAAAGCAATCTGCATTTGCAAATTAAATGCGGCCTTTCCATCTGCGCGGCGCTGCCGGGGAGGAAGCAGGGGGATTATCGTGATGAAGTGGCGAACCGGCAAGCTCGTCAAGGTGGGCAGGGGGTGGTTGGTTACCTGCAGGGTGGGATCGCGTAAAATCAAACGGATATCTCAGCCATGTTAATTGTGTACTGGTAATCCATTGTCATTCATCTCGTATCAACATCATTTCATCCGAGCTGTTTAAATTATAGAAAACGAGTAATAATGTTTTATTGTACGATCCGCTCGGAAGAATTATCGGAGTGCGAGGGCACGGTGGATTTTATACGCTATTGAGTTTCGAGGGTGATATGGTATTTGTAATGTAGATATTAATTTGCAGTGTTTAACTTTTTCGTAAGTAATTTCTGCTGGCGAGGTTGCCATTAAATTCCGAGGTTTACTTCGCTCTTCTTTTACACCCTACTGGTAATTATTTGGCTTCTGATAAATTTTTATGGTAATTTGAGAAGTGTCTGTAATTTTGGAGTAACGTTTAACGAAGAAAATAATTTTATAAAATAATTTCACCTAGCGATTCGTTGCTTTAAGATCGTCTAACAAGATATCTGTAATTCATAATGTTTATACTAAGGCATTCGTCGTTTTAAATATTGTCAGTGCATTATCTGCATTTGTAAGCCTCTCCAATGCATTTCAGGTGAATTGTTAAATTCTTACTATTGGATTTTGTTAGTTTTTTAAACCATCCTTGACACAGGCTTGCACTAATAAATAATATGTTCGTATACCTGAGATCTGTTTTTAACCACTACAGTTGCATTATTTCCTTTATCAAACTCATGTAACATAAGATACCGAATATGCTCTTTCGTCACGTCCATTTCAAACGTTTGTATTAACTGCAATATTCGATAAACACTCGTGAACTTTTCATACAACATTCTCCGAAGGTTCCTCTTTCTACGTTAGTACAATATACCAAACAGATAAGTGACGATCGCAACGAGTTTCACTGTTTTAAACACAACGCTCAGAAACACTGCATTACTTTATGAGATAACATAATAATTATTTGAGCCATTCTTAAAGCAACCTACGAAACTTTGCACAATTTTTTATTGGTGTAATCTAAGAACTTTGCCACATTTAGTTGCTACTACTATCGTACTAAGGGGGAAACCACCTCGTTTATTTATACAGTAGAGCGTCAATTATTCTAATCTCGATTAACCGAACCAGTGCTGGTACTTCTTCGAACCAGTGTAGCGGTACCGATTGATTGATTGACTTTTGCGTAATATAAATTTCAGGTGTAATTCCTATAGTTTTAAACTGTGTAAAGTACATGCATACTTCATTCTCCGAACTGTTCGATTATCCGAACAATTCGAATTTCCGAACCACCTCGGTCCCAAGCAGTTCGGATAATTGACGCCCTACTCTACGCTTACAGCTCGTAAATTCCAAAAGATATCGAGGAAAGATTTAAATGAATGACGCACCGTTCCTGAAGGCCTACATACCTGTATGTAAAATTGCCAAAGAAATAATTTCTTTTATGCAAATTCAATATCCCTTCTTCTTCCACAAATGTTTATTTCCTTTCATACGAATAGAAAATCGTAAAAAAAATTCAATACATTCTTCCTACAGGATCTACATACCTATATAGGCCTCCAGAAACGTTACAACATTTATTTAAATAAAAGAGGCGACTCGGATAAAAGGTGCGGTTTCTCCTGTGACGCGCAAAAGTGGTAGCAACCAAATCGGCGCGAGTCAGTTGCCGATCGTCCCTTGTCAGTTCTTAATGACAGAATAATTATCAGTAATATTTAACTATTCGCGTTGCTCGTCAATTTACACGCAACACTCGTCGCCGAGTCGGTGCAACGCTCGTACAAGGACTTGGGAGGAAATTGCAGCCGTGGCCCGTCAGGTTGCAGGCCTGTAGCGCTTCGGGATCGAAAGGTCGCGGAGGAGGAAGCAAAAAGGGCGAACAGAGCCCATCGCGTACTGCTCGTTCACCGAAGTCAACCAATTAGCACGCTGATCAAGAAGGCTAATGGAGGTCGTGTTCAAGCAGCGTAACGCTTCTCGACTTCTGCGCTGGTAGCGCATTGAGAGACGTTTGAATTACACCGCGTGCAACGAGTGTTCGCATCTCTCGCGGACATACGTACAAGCGTACACACGGCCCGACGCGAAAGCGCATTCTGGAATCAGTCGGATGTAACATTTATAGCCACGATTCATCGAGTACCTTCATTATTTTGATGGCCTTTCGGTTCTCAACAAATAGCCTGAGATGCTTGTTACGTGCATAGCTCGTGGCGCAGGATCAAGTTGACATCGATAAAAGAGATACGAAGTACGTAAGGTACCTCGCCTGTCCGAACGGGCAAGGAAAGGCACTTGCGCTAATAATTAATTGGCAGCTTGATATCAGTTGATTAAACGAAAATCGCCTTTGCAATGGAAATCCAACTGCGACGTTGCTAGGGACTTGGAAATTTAATTAATGCCAGTAGTAATTATCCAGAAAATGGTAATTCAATTTAGGAATAATTGAGTATACCCAATTCGAAAATAAAACTAGATACCTACCTATAATTTTGTAAGGACCATCGCGGACTTCCAACGTCAGTTTTATAATATAAAAATCTCCTCAAAATTGAATCCTTCGCGTAACTGAAATTCGTCGTTAACTGAAGCCTAGTTTGAACTCCCTTTTGTTTTATTTTTTAGTTGAAATTGAAATCCACGCGAGTCATTAAATTCAGACAACCTCGCTGCAGGTGGATTAAAGAGGTTTGCATCTGTGGTGGCTATGATTTAGAATTCAGAGGACGGGGCTCTTAAGGCGGTCGTAACGCGGGGATAATAAATTGTAATGTTTCTGCGTTGCTGCAATTTCCCGCGAGTCTTATCTAGATTCACCTTTGCGAGTAGATCACGCCGGTGTACGCGCAGCTTCCTGATGCCCGGGGCATCGTTCTCGATGTCTCGATGATGCCCGAGGCTCGGTTCACCCTCGAGATTCCTTTCCGCATAGAGAAGAGCGTTCCTCGGGACTTGGCATTCTTTCGCGGATACTCAGCTTTATACCGGGAAGCTCGCCTTGTCGATGATTTTTTTAGCAGATAAAAAAGAGATGGGGCAAAAGGACACATACCTACGGCTGTAGGCGAAATAAAATAGAAAACGCGGGATAGTTATCCGTTAGCATCCTGTATTACTCCTTTTACAAGGCTCCTACATTTTTAACATCGTCGGCACTGCGCTTCTGTTAGAGCTACCGTTTTTGTTCATAAATCGCGACGCGCGAATACTTCGTGCGAACGGGAAACGCGTGGCCGTGTTCGGGGGAGGGGTTTTTCAGTTTTAAATACTTACAGAGGCGCGTAACAGATTTCGAATTCGCAAAACAATATCAGGCGCGCTGAAATAATAACTGGGGAGGGTATAAAAAAATTTTAACGATTCAATGTACGCTGTGTGCCGTACGAATGCGTTTTATGCGTGGAATGTTTTTTATAGGATTTTTAGGACCGGGTGAAAACAAACCTCTCGCGTCGGAATACCGTGCTGAAAGTTTTCAGTTTTAATTCGCCTGCCCGATCAGCGATTTTATTAACATCGTGAAAATAGCATTCCGGAAGGTTCACAGAAATTCGTGCGCAAACGACTAAGCTGTGGATAATTTTACAATTTGATAAATAGAGTTCTCTGCTGAAACGATTGTTCCTGCTACTTTCGTCTCGCGCGGACGAGGGATTTTCTTTATTCACTTATATCCACGCTTTGTATCATCGTACTTGCGTATAACTTCTCTCCGGCTCGATAAATTGCGCGGCTCCTGACAGCTTCTAGAAAGCAATGGCGCGACGGCTTTTACACGCGGACGGACCTCTGAAAATACGAAAGATGTCTCGGTGTATTTTTAAATTCCGCGACACATGCCAGGCTCTCCTGTGCTCTTCGGTTTTACTAGCTTGAAAATTGTTTTGCACTCTCCTCGTTCCGTCATTCGAGGCAACTATGTGTCGCCGGTATCTGAAAATCACGGAGAAACGAATCGCCCCGGACTTACGTAACTCGGGTTAGCCTCAACAGAACTCGATTGAAGCGTTACAATACAGCTCGGGATTTACAATTAGAATAACAGAGTATCTCAGTGGTAAGCTACTCAAAAAATTGTTAAGCAGCCTACAACTTAAACGACAAAAACTAGCAAATGAGTGATAAAGATGATATTATACCATAGGGTAAAGGACCCAATTACTGACATTTAACCAATTACTGTCGCCTTAAGTTATTTTACTTAAAATAACGAATAAATAAACTATAGTATATAATCTATAGTATAGATTATAGGTTGAATTACATAATTCTTTTTGTGAATGACTTTACAACGTTTATTTATTCGTTATTTTAAGTAAAATAGTTTAAGATGACAGTAATTGGTTAGGTGTCAGTAATTGGGTCCTTTTCCCTACTCCAATTTTCAAGGCAGTGAAGAATATTGAATAATGATCAGATATCATAAAGCATCGCAGCTTTGGCATAATGTAAACAATTTCATACAGATATCTGACAGCTTAATATACGATAAGGCCGTTTGATAAAGTTTAGCCCCATGGCACACTGCGTTCAGAATTATTTTGTAATTTTGTAACAGATTATTTACATTAATTACTAATAAAAGATGATTTATATCACAAAGAACTGCTCTTTACTTAAAAAAGAAAACGTATTTGGTTACTTTCCTCTGCTGTACGATTTTTCCTTATATCTTGGAAACGAAAAGTGTCCCCAACGTGCGATTTAAACCACCGAAAAGGGCATTAAATAAAGTATCAAATAAACCGTTTTCAATTTTTTTAAAAATAAATAAATAAATCTAATAAATTTTACATTATACATAATTAGAAAGTGTCGCTATCAGCACCGAAGAATCCGCTCCGCTCCCGCGAAACAGAAGTGAATAATTTTATCCTATTTTTTGGCGCAAACACTCCGATATCTTTTCTAATTCACACAAATGCCCACAGCGCAGCGGCCCCCACGCGATAGTTTCAGAAACTGGCAGGAAAGGGTTAAATTTAAAGCACTTTCAAAGTCCATCCGTTCAATCAAAGATTATTCCACATGTACAGGGTGGCTAGCCGCAGCGTCGTTCCTATTAATTACTCTCGATATTGCGCGTTTTAAGGCCAGAAAACGGCGGCGGTTCGAATCGCTCGTTACGTAACCCGAGCTCGATATGGAAAAACCAAGTGTGCACGTTACATTTGCGATAGCATAACGTGTTTGTTTCGCGTACGTACGCCTGCTCGCTCGTCTCCACGCTTTCCGAAGATGCTCGTGAGCGTAACCGAGCCCGCGGGTCGCCTGCCCCGCGGATTCGAGCGCGGCGATTTCACCGCGCCCCGCCGCAGTGTGAAAGTCAGGACGTCCGGTCCTTTCCAGCGAACGCGAGAAGAACTCGCTCCCTGCGGGTGCGCGGTTCTTGTTACATTGTGCTATCTATGCCAGGCTCCCTGTAATTTCTTGCGTTCAGATTGCGAGCGGTATCGGGGCTGTCGAATAACCGCCGGTTACTTGCGCAACCGCAGAGAGACACGCACTGCGTTTGCAGCCAGGTAGCCGTTGGGACTGATCGAAAGCATAAAAGGTTACCAGCTAACTTCACGCTCGCCTGCTGTGGCTATTATTACGATTATTTTATTGCTAGTTGAAATTATGGAAAATGTAGATCGTGCAATGTCGTCGAAAACCTTCCTGGCGGGTGCGGGGCCCATTTGGGCCCGTCCGAAAGTATTTGGTCGGTGCAAAAGTTCGCTTGAAAGAAAGACTAAACCAAAGTGTTTATTAAAAGTACAAATACAGGTATTACCTACATGGTTTTTTCATGAAAATATTTTTCGCGGCAATCTATACTGCCCTCCTTAATTAAGATGTCCTATCTAGTATTTTTACATTTTTCAAGATATTTTGAAATATTTGAAGTTCCACACATCTTTCACCTTCTAAGTAAAGTTAGTAAACCCTACGTGCCCCGTAGAGATCTAGAAAAAGTCTAATTTATTAATTTTTCTTACAAGAACCGCAGAAAGAAAATGATATAACTTCAGTTTCCTCGGACATTTCGAAATGCTGCATAGGACATTTTATCTAAGGAGGGCAGTATAGCCGCTTGCCATTTTTCTGGTAAAGAAGACATTTCCATACACTTAACATTCTTAACAGTGAGGGAACGAATTTTTGCACTGACCTAAGTACTTCTGTTGCTCGTTATTTATTAATGTCTTAAGAAGATATGAATATTAGATTGTCACCAGATGAAAATTTAATGTAAAAGCTTATTTTGAGAACAATGCGAAACGGGATTCGTATTATGGGTCGAAATGAACCCCGTCCCCGTCATCGATTCCCTAGCTATATCCGCCATTGGAGGATTAACTAAGTAGTTTCTATACCAAAATCGTAGTACTCCTTAATTAGCCAATACTCAACGATTGCCCGATTAATCTGAATGTTCACGGTTTTCTACATGTGTGATCTCACTGTCTGCATTATAGGTGCACCCACGTCGCCGTCATCCTGACCTGCCCGAGAAATCCTCATGAAAGACTGGGAACTCAGTACTCAGAATAGCATCGGTATCGTAGCCATTTCTTTTTTTATTTTTCTCCCCTTCTTTTTTTTTTTTTAAACAAGAAATAGCCAGCCATCGATCGCTGGCTATTCGAATCTGTTTCTCTTCTTTGCTATCTATTTTGCATCTTGACTTTTCTTTTTTGATCGCTTCGGTCCGGTGGTGGTGGTGGTGGTGGTGCTGTTACGACGAAGGATGAAACGAATCAATGCGGAACTATTTATCGGCACGCTAAAAAACAACTGCCTCGAACTTTTATTAACCTGCGTTATAATAGTCTCCCTCGCGCCAAGTATTATTAATTGCTTTCGTTATATTTTCTTTCTCGTGACTTTCTATTCGCGTAACGTTATGCTTTTACGTTGCCGATATTGAATTGTATTTACATAACGCGCTGCCGAGAATTGCGCAACGTTTACGGCGTAATTAGCGGCGGACGATGGGTCCCTAGGATCCTGGACGAGCGTCGATTTCAGGATCGTCAACTTCGTCCGACGAATGTTTTCCGAAATGCTATTCGCACGAGGTAGGTCTCCCGTAGTATCTGATATCGGTGGCTGGCGTTCTGAAGGGTCGACGAGCTGATTAACGCTCGCGGCGAATCATTTGAGTTTATAACTTTGAGACACAAACTTTTCGGGCGATTGACACCGAGTTACCTATGCGTGCACTCCATTCTGAGCGCTGCGCTACCTGTACAAAACCGTCCGTAGCTCCCAGAATTTTTCGACCTCCACTTTGAAATTGTGCAGGTATATGTTTGACACCCCAAATATTGTGAAAATGCATTAAAAAGAAAAATCAGGAAAAAAAATTCACAGTGGCTGCACCCTTAATTTTTTTTCTAATACACCTTGTTGGTGCATACGACTCAATAAGTTCCAGTAGCGGCTGACAGCTAATTTGCCCATTAATTATGTTGAGTAAGAAATAAGTACCATTCATAATTCTACGCTCCGTCAAGGTAATCGCTCCGATCTCTGAATATGCGAGCGTAGAGATGGTACGAATATGGCCTAATATGCAATTTGGATTCTGCATTTGATAAAAATGCGCTGTACTCGCTCTCTCCATGTTGTACATTATATTTAGAGGCACTAGGAGACCAGATCACAGAAGCATACCGTAAACTACTTAGGGGAACATTGGCATGTTTTTGTAACACTCTGCTATATAATATAAAAATTAAAATTTTTACATTTGCTTTAGGTATCCTATTGTAACACCGAATCGTTTGTAATTGTAGTACAAGTGTGAAAATGCATAAGTTTTTTTACCTCTTCCTTCATTAATACTTGTTAAGTAACTGTTAATGTTCCCTCAGTTTACCGTACTCTACATGCGGCCTGACTAAAGATATGTAGGTATAGACATGCAGAAGCTTTACGGTATTAACTCTACAGTGCACACGTGGGGCCCGACAGTCCCAAGTGAACAGTTCTCACGATATTGACAAAGATTCAGATAACGATAACTCGTAGTGTTCAGGAGATATTTGTTCAATATTTCATTTTCTTATTAAATATTTTTCTTAATAAAGATCGAGTGTAATAGATTACGTGCAGCCTGATTTTTTTCTAAAAATATCTATGCATTTCTACATTTTCAGATATGGGCCTGTGAAGCCCAACTTTTGCAATGGTGGAATTTTAATTTAGTTGAGCACTGTACGGTGAATATTTACAAAGTCGACCGAGAAACGTTTCATAAACCCGAAATTAATATCCCCGATTGTTAAAAGACAATCGAACCCGCACTAATAATTTTCAGAAGCTCGTTCAATTCAACGAGACACAGAACCAACGAATTCAGTAGTTGGTAAAGAGAGTTCTAACCCAAATTTGAGTTTTGCTGAGATTTTCTTCAATACACGTTCATAGTGGTACGATAGACGTTCAATACACGTTCAAAGTGGTACGATAGACGTTCAAAACACCTATGGCGCCAGTACCACTCTGAACGTGTATCGAGCGTCTATCGTACCACTCTGAACGCGTATTGAACGTCTATCGCACCACTCTGAACGTGTATTGAACGCAAAACTTAAATTTGGGTTAGAACTCTCTTTTCTATACTACTGAATTCATTCCTGAAACTGTAAACCGTAGCTATGTATCTATATACCACACGACTCCGAACATCCAGCGGGGGTAGTCGTGCTCGCTACTACTTGAATCGTGAAATCGAAATACAACCAGTCGCCGATCGATTTCGTTCCGCGGGACACGACTGCCGCGGCGTCACGCGTGGAACCCAGCCAAGAAGCCTTCCACCACAATCGATTCAATTAAAATATCGCGGTACATCGCCCTCCCCCAAACTTTCCCAAAGAGTCGTCAAGGGTCTCCCCGAGATTCCAGTCTCCGCAAATAAAGCGATCGCCCCCGCCCGACTCTTAACACGGGCCTCCGTGGAGGGTGCGCACGATAATTGTCCTCGTGGTGTCCCCCCTTTCCGATTCTTCGTCGAATCGATTGCCGCACGAAACACAGGGGGGTCAAAATGAGCCACGACGCGGCCGTCCTTTCCTGGAATCCGCGACGGATCCTCTACCCCCATTTCCCTCTCGCTCCCCCTCTCTCCCTGTTTCTCTACCCCTCGGTCCACTTCATCCCTCTCCCCTCCCGTCGCTCCGCTCTGCCTCTCTGTTTTTCCCCTCTGTGTGTCACTGTCCCACTCGCGTCGAGCTCAGAGTGGCCGCAACCGCGAATTACTTCGCAATTTCCCGAAATTGCGCAATCCGTGCAGGCTAATGGCCACCGGGCCGTTCCTGGTCGGCCGACAGCGGCGGAGGGGCTGTGTGGGGCGTGCGGCCGAGGGGCGCCGAGAGGAGGGGGGTGGCAGCGACGGGGGTGGCGGCGGTAATTCGGTGCGTTCGAAGGGATGGACCCCCGGCCGAGGGGGAGGCGAGGAGGTGACCATTAATTAAGCAAAATCATAAACCCGCCGGGCGAGCCGCGGCCACATTGAAAAATATATACGCGCGGGCCCGTTACTTTCACGAACGAGATATCCCGCTCTTTACCGCGCCGCAATGCACTGTTCTCTCCGGGACTGCATCGCGCTGCAGTTTGCGTCAGGAGGGATTTTATCATTGACACCGTTGGCGCAGCGATTGCGGTGTTCCATACACTGTGCGCTATCCGCTTTTCCCCTCCTCTTTCTTTTTTTTTTTTTGCGCGCGCATTTTTGCCCAAAGGCCGATCAAAATTGACCGACACCGCCATTCTTTTCATTGTTGTACTTCATTGTTTGTTTGCTCTCCTCCCCCAGGCACCATCCGCTTGCGCCGCTCGTTAGCGGATCGGCCGATTTTTCGACGATCCCCAGCGCGTTATTAATGAAATTCGTCGTTTATAGCCAGCCAGCAGCGGCAGCTTGCAGATTTATTAAATTGTTTTGAAATGTTTCGGCGGTCGCCGGGCGTGTGCGAGCCGCGTCAAATGTGCCCTGTACGGTTAATAGCCTTTGGATCGCGTATCGGTTTCGCGCGTGCAGGCACATGCATGCATACGAGTCGACTAATGTCGGTGCCTCGTGCGGCAGTTTGCTAACTCAACTGAAGTGCAGGTATCGTTTCTAGAGTTTACCTGGGAAACGCGAACTTCATCGCGTGTGCCTGAATATTTATAGATCCGAAGAATAGTGTGACGTACGTTATGCGGAGAGCTCTCGAAATAAAAGAAACGCCCCAGCCACACAGAAAACAATTCTGCGTGAAACGGTACTCTAAGATTTTATTCCAACTTTAGTTTTCGATAGAAAAATCACTTAAAATTTTTTTTACAGCTGTTTAAAAATTTATATTTGATTTTTTCGACTTTTCTTCAGCTAAAACAAGGTGTGGGGAAGGTTGTATCGAAACTATTGATATAATTCTAGTTCCGGCTATAGGTACACGTTCACTTCGAATGTGTGTCAAATTTTAGCTCAATCGGTCCAGTAGTTTTTGAGAAAAATGTGCGCCCGATCTAAAAAAATTGTTTCGAGAAAAGCGCGTTTAAAGTTTGTCACGCAGTACGACCTATACGACTGAAGTTGCGGCAGATAACAACTAATTTCTGTAACTTATCCCTAATCTGGTGTACCAGGACCGTAGAGGAAACCTTCCTGAGCTTCAAAAAAATCATATTGGGCAGCTCTCTCTTCTCTGCTGGCAGTCATAGCCTCTTTAGATACAAGGGTCGAGGGAACGGCCACGCTGCGGCCTTAAACCCCTATAACTCTGGGAGTTTCTCGAATTTCACCTTAATATTTTAGAGACATATTTTCGAAACCCTAAAATATTTGAAAATCAACAAAAAAAAATAGAATTTTCGGGTAGAATACCCCCTTAAGTACGAGAGCTCAGAACCAGTATATCGCGGCCCTCGCACGCGAGCTGCAAAGTTGTTTCAGCGACACGCGAAACGGGAGAAGAGGCGCGTAACGCCGTGCAAATAACGGGGTCTAACGTCTCGAGAGGCAGGCATCAAAGATTTCCGCGTGGCCGTCGACTCCATAGCGAAACAGTCGGCGCGGCCGCCAAGAAAAATATTTGGACACCGATTCTGGCTCGGCAGTCCTCTCGCCTGTTGTTTTTTAACCAGACGACGCGAGCGCGGTAATTATCAGCCGGGCTAATTGTCCGAGGCTGCTTCTTGCGACAACTTCATCAGCGTCGATCGGGCTCAATTACGATCCCGCGAGCGCGGCCGTGGCGTTCCGCCCTCGGCGACACGTATCTGTCTGCGCCAACCGGCGAAGGGAAACAAAAATCAACCGGAGGTAAAAATTCCCCCCGCTGGGAACCGTAGCGGCCGCCAGCTTACTAAAAATGCTGGCTCGGTGTATATTCTTAACTGCGCGGGGTGTTACGACGTAGTTCCGAGGCCGAGTATTAAAATAACCGATAGATTGTCTGGGCTATAAATCGGGCCGTGTATTGCAGTAGAACGCCAACTATGCGGATATCGGTTATCCGGATTTCCAATGATACGAACGTCGACCGTGTCAGATTCTCGGTCGTTCGAACGCGGGGTATTTCTGGCTCTAACAGAGACCTCATCTACCATTTTCAACTTGAAACTCTCATCGGGCCGCGCATCGCCGACTTATCCGACTATTTAAAGTGGGCCCCGCTTCCCTATCTAATCGACGCTCCACCCCGTCGCCGTTGAAGCTTGAGCGCGGTCGAGGGACGCGCGCTGAGGAGGCTTAAAAGTAGCTTCCAGCGTCGAGGTCGCCGCGGAGGCAAAAGGGCATCCAAGCGACGGTGTCGCGGGTACGTTCCAGCTAAGAAAAATTTATTCGCAATTCCTGGAGTTCCGTGGCTCGCGCGGCGCAAGACCGCGAAAGAGAGAACACGATGGAGAACCAACCGGCGGTGGCGCGTGTGTCGCAATGTCCCTTAACGGCTGACGGCTGTTGGAGAACCGGTCGACCTCGATACACCTCGGCTTGCCTCTCAGCTACGTACCCGCGCTAATATATGTATTCTTGATACATATGTATCGTGTGCACGGGCTGGATTTTGCACAATCGTCGGCGCTGCCGCTCCGCGAGCGTTCGCTTTGTGGAAAATCCTCCTGGCGTTATCCCACGTTTTTCCAGTGCCTCCGCGGCTCCCTCTGCCGCTTAGCGTCTCCTTATCACGGCTCCCTATCGCCGAGCTGCTGAAGCGCGTGCACGAATGGAAAACAATCGCCGCGATTGTACGCCATTCCAGTTTCCCTCGCGTTTAATTGCACTTTCTCACAGCGCGCGCAACAGTGGCGACGCGTGCACGGGGAATCATGTTCCACGCGCGCTCGGTTTCGTTGGACCCAGCCTCGGAATAGATCGCTGGTAATTGGAGAACAAATGTAGCGTGCTCGGGTCGGCGGGAGTTTTGTCTTGTGTATGAATTTCGCAGCACGCGGTAAAAGTAGTTATGGGAACTTGCCGTTTGGCTTGCGAATTGTGGTCAGTGGGATTTTAACTTTGCCAACGGGGCTAGTATCTACTGGTAGTTCGAATAGTTTAGGACTTAGGTGGTTGGAGCGGGTTTCTTGGAGATCGAGCTCAGGTTCGAAAGCAAATCCTGGGAACTGTTTCAATGCGCCTTTTCACTTATGATTCCTACTTGAGTGTACTGGTAGGTTAGTAGTTTTATTCGCAGAGAGCTTGATCTGCTGTTTCCTTGCGTAAGCTCCAAATCAACAGGGGGAAGAGAAGTTGTCGCTGATGGATCAGATTCAGTTTCGTACCTGTTGACAACTCGTCCAGGGATGATTATGCATTTTGGATCTTCCGAGCGATGGATTTGTTTTGCAACGACGCGCTCTGCGATTAGAATGGATCGCGAATGGGATCGGGCAACCATTCGTAGCCGTTCGGCGTAAAGGGGCCTGCAGACGCTGATACATGTTGCGGTGAAACATTGATCCTACATGCATCATGATACAGGTTGCATGAAACTTGCATCTTGCTCACCAGCTGGCGTGTGAGCAAGATGCCGGTTCCACTTCTGATGCTGAAACACGCAAACCGATCTACAGACGTAGCAACATGTATCATGAAACCTGTGTCACGAAGCAAGTATCAACGTTTCGTGCGACATGCATCAACGTCTGGAGGGCCCTTTGCGGTAGTTTGGGTATTTGTAGAGTTCGGAGAACGAGTCCCATCGGAGAGTCGGCGTTGGGGAATCGGTAACGCGGCTGGCTGGTACGCAGAGGACCGGCAGATCTTGGGTTCGAGTCTCATTGCCCGAGGAGGCCTTTTTTCGCCTAAACGTTGTATTAGAAGTTTGTAAATTAAATCGCTCGTGTTTGTCTTCAAACGTCCACTATCTGTGTTCACACTTGTTAAAAACAGAACGGTCCTGCGCGAATCACTGTGTTGAATAAATTATTAATAAGGTGAATGTCCTAATTTCTGCTCGTGTCCCCATTTCTGCGCATTTCGTATTTTCCTTATTATTATATGCGTTACGTTTGTACTACAGTTGCAAGAAACTAAAAAATAAGGACATTTAGGGCATTATATATTTAATTACAAATTACTAGTAGTTAAACATCTTGAAATATATTTCTTAAATAGTTTTTCAATTGGTTGATTTATTATTAAAGAATTAATCAATTACTCTGCAAATTTTCACCGCAAACAAATTTTTCACACCTTCTTTATGACGAGTTACCTCTTAAATGAGCAGAAATTGGGACATTCACCTTACTCCTCAACTACTGCTCACAGCCTGGACATATTATGATCGAATTTCGAGCTGCGGTGTAACCACGGCAGACATAATAATATACAGTGCATTATAACGATCATATCGCACCGCTAAATTTAATAGTGTCGCAGCACCGTTGTTGGGGATGAATTAGAAAATAGTTGTTGAAACGCATAGGATCGATACGAAGAGTAACGTTTCAAATACAGTTTGTTGTTAGGGTGCCTTGTACTGCATATTAGTCTTGTCCTATTTTTCCTAATTCTATTTTGATAAATTGCTGTGTCAATGCATTTTAATTCAATTTAAGTGAGGGGGCGGGATGTACATGGTATACTGTGATATATGTGCCATTATTAAAATCTTGTAAACATTATTATCATTGTCTTTATTGTACAGTACAAAATTATGAATAAGAAGGAAGGAGAAAGAAAAAAAATAGCGCAAAGGTGAGGTTCAGTTGTAATTTTACATGAGACTTTTCTATCGCGTAAAACAAAACTCAGTGACAACAAAATGTAAATAATGGAAATGAAAGAATAATAGGGTACCTAATACTGGCGATTAAAGTCTCATGCGAGACACGATATTTTAGTCTAATCCTGGATTCGCACTTTGAGACAATATCATCTGATATTCGCAGGCTATGTAACAGTTTCATTTTCCCGCAACGCGCTATCACAACGAAAGAATTGTAACTTTTCAAGCACAATCAAATTCTCCGTTGAATCAAACAGAGTTGGGCATCATCCGAATAAATTTTCATTCGAATTTTTTATTCGAATAATTTCGGACAAGAATAGCGAATAATATGAAGTTATTCTCGAATAACGACTAACTTCTTATTCGAATAATACCCAACCCTGGAATCAGAGCCTAATTTCCCGTACAGCATCAATTCTAATATACTTCACGCCCTATTACTTTCCAATAGATCGTCACTAATCCATCCCAGATATTAAAAGAACCTCTCGATACCGACCCTGTCGCATTGGCAGCCTGCGATACGGCGGCAAAGTCGGATCAGCGCGAAACAGGTGCCGGCGCCTTAACATCCGCTCGTCCGGACAAATTAAACTCGAAATCAGCGGGGCAAGATTGGCTGTCGTCGGGTTGTACTTACATCTGTTGTCGCCGCATCAGCTACAACCATCGGTTAACTTAATATCGTGCATTCTGATCACGAGCGTTTGTCACTTGCCCGGCCGTACGTGCCGCGGGCGATGGTGTCGAACGGTAAAAACGCCGGGGAGAAGAGAGGAGGGGTGGAGAGGGCGAGTGGCGGGTATCGGTATAATTTTGTAATCAAACAACCGAGTGGATGCTGTTTAAGGTTCGAGACAGGGTTCGAGAGTGCGCGACGGTGATTCTCGTCGCAGGGCCCCCTGGAAAATCCGGTCGAACCGGACAGCGGAGGGACGGTGCATGTCGGCGCATCGTTCTCCCGTTGAGATCAAAGGCAGGGAATCGCGACAAAGAAACCAATTGAGGGCGGCGAGGGGGTTTTGAGGGCAGGGAGGAGGGTGCGGGAGGGGGAACGGCATCGTCGATCCTTCTCCCTCCGTCGCTGGAATCACGCGAAGGTGTACCGATGATCGTTAAGACGATCGAGCTTCTCGGGGCTACAAAAAGGGAAAGTCGTTTGTTTGCCAAGACTCTTAATGGCCGTCTTCGAGCGAGTTCGTAATTGGCGCGTCTGCGCGCGGTCTCCGTTGCTCCCTCGGCTCCCTTTCTTTCTCCCTCCCGCTCCTCCTCGATGACCGGCCCCGCTCGGCATCGCCTTGCGCTGCACTTGTCACCCTACCGTTTCCAGTCGTTGCACTTCTCGACCCTTTTCTTTTCCCGTCGCGCGACTTTCGTGCCACCTCGTTCGTTTGCCCCGCGTTACGCCTCCGTTTGCTCGTTCGTTTGTTCAGTCACTTACTCCTCGTGAATACTTCAGTGGAAACGGTCTGCGATTCCGCGAGGAAACCGCCCCACCCCTCTAAGGCTCGTTCGAATGCCGCTCCGCTGCCGTCGATTCGAACACGTTTCTTTTGCGCCACCACTTTTCCACGATCGCTGCGGGCACGCTCGCTTCTGCTGTCCGCGCCGCGAATCATCGCTATTAGTTTTATCCGTCTTGTTGCCATCTTGTCGCGGGGGATGAAGAAACGGAACGGGGGATCGTAGGGGCCGTTATCGTTGGTGGGCCGTTGGGTGGAATTTATTATTTCAAATGAGAGTTTGGGTTATCCAGTGACTATAGAGAACCTTTCTGATTACTGTGGATAGTGGCAGGGAAGGATTTTATGTTTTATGTATATACACGGTGCTATAAATTGATTGGACAAGCCGAAGTGTACGAATTTCTTCTAAGAAATTCGCGACCCCATTCGACAAAGCCTCGTGTAATTTAAGGACTACCCCTAGGCAAACTTGCGTCTATCCTAATTTCGACGTGTCACACGATCTTAGAGCATCCTAGTTATTTATTTTGAAATAATCGAATTCTAACTATTCGCGGTTCCTCCGCGCCGACATGAAATCGACGGAATGTGTAACAAAGTTGACAAGTAGGGATATTTCAATGCGACTCACTTCTGTAACTCGCACCTGGTATTCCGAATATGTTTATTTAGTAGAGATAGCAGTTATTTAACGAAGATAAATATGGATAGACAGTGGCGCAGCCAGAGGAGGGCGGGGCCCTGTCACACCCCCAAAATAAATTATTAAATTTCGTTAAATAATATTTTTATATAATATTAAAAATATATTTATGCGTTCAACTCGGCAGCCCTCAAAATTAATCCTGAATGCGCCACCGGGGATAGAAATGTCACGTGCAATGGGGCCCTAATGCCCACGGGACCATCAGTTGGCTCGCGAGATCCGCGCTGCGTCGCAACATCACCCCTCGAGCAAAGCTTCCGTCGACACGCATCGACTTTTTGCGCAGCGGGAAGCCCTACTATGTACGTCTTCGTTGCTAACTTCGTGAAACGGCTTTTGCGGGCACGTTACTACGTGCACGCTGGTGCGTAACTCGTAACTTATGTTGTCGCTTGCTAACGCTTTTGCAAACGACGCGGGAGCTGCTGCGCTCATGTGTGGGCGTCGCCCGTCCACTGTTACACCGTAACAAAACTTTCCACCCCCGCCAGACACGCTAGCCAACCGCGCGCCAACCCCTCGGTGGCGTTCTGCCCTGAAATATTCTCAATGAAATTAGCGGCGGCCGGGAGTTAGTCGAGCTCACGCGACAAACGATCTTTCGTACCTACCGTTTCATCTTCGCGGTGTTTAACGAACATGTCCACGATAATAGAGCGACGCACAAAGGGAGCGCAGGTTACTTTCTCGGGGCTGGAATATACAAGGGGGCTCCTTATTCGCGACACACTCGCGGGGGATGATTATTTATAACGTAAGAATTTGAAAATTTAGTATAACATCTTTTGATTTCAAGCATCGTTTTCGAAAACGAGTTTGAGTACTCCTCAAGTACGAGCGCCGAACTGGAATAGTTTATATCATCTGAATTAACCCTTCGTGGTCACACTGGGTCCAATAGACCCGCTTTTTAACTTTGGAGCTTGATACCGGTAAGTTTCTGACTTTCCTTTCCGATTTTTTTTTGGTACATGTTGTCATTTCATTTCTTACTAAAACACGATTATTTCATATTCTACAATGTTCAGAGTGTGTATTATAATTTTTTAAAAATCGGCTGGGTCAGTCGGACCCAGTGTGACCACCGCGGAACTTTACAGAAGTGTGACCACCACAGGTTAAAAAATGTTATTGGGCATTTTACTATAAAACGTGATAACATTATACGTAACATGTTTTTAATAACTTCTGCTTATAATGCTTGCGAGTCCGTGTATTAGAAAATTCGGTGGATTTCAAATTCTGAAACTCTCAAGCAGAACTCCCTGAAAAGTAACAACGATCTACTACAGTGCATTAGCTGTCATTAAATATTATAACTCTTGATGTTCTCAGAAATTTTAAGTAGGTTGCCGTATGAGATTATTATTATCTCTTTAACACCCAGGCACCCCAAAAAAGTTTCCAAAATCTTTAACGAAGTAGGCAGAGTAGATGCACCATTTGTTGCCACCTTAAGGTACGAGTTTTGGCCACTTCTTAAAAAATGTAATATTTTTTCGTGGAAGCAATAAATATAACCTTATATTTCTGGGGGTATACTAAACAAAATATTTATCATGTGAAATTCTCCACATAATAATGATCTGCAAGCAGTTTAAAAATAAGATAATTATGCACATGGCCACAAACGGTACGCCTACCCTATCAATTTTATTTATACCGTTGAAAATGATGTGACCTATACGTCACGCTGGGCGCTGAAGGGTTACACATTAGCATGGATCAACTATGCGCAAGACTTTAGTCGAACGAGTGGAACTTCCTTGAGAATATTCGTACGTTTAAATGGTCGGCGATCGGTGGAGTTGGAGACGAAACCGTGGAAAGTCGCGTGATTAGAGGATGTGGGTAAGCGGGTCGTGAGGTGTGCACCGGCGCTGATGGAAGATGACCTTAATGAATCGGCTGCTCGGGGGAAATCACGGTTCGAGAAGCCTGAGGACTTTGTACCCCGGCCGCAAGTCACGATTCGGTCGCGTAGTCACGCTCGAGAGGCTCTTTCACCGCGGGAATCGTTCGATTCCCCGTGTCTTCGTCTAATTCGAGGCATTTAGCGCGGGGCGGCTCGACGAGCGTATGAATATTTAATTAACCCGTTGGGTATCTTAATTTATTCAATTTTCAAAGACGGCCTGAACGTTGCTCGTCGAAACATGCCTGCTTCCATCCATGGAATTTAGAGAACGGTCGCGAACCACAGCTGGCAGTTATTCGAATCACTTTGAACAGGTACTAGACGAGTATAAGAATTTTCTGATTAAGTATCCGTCGTCGTTAGCAGGGTGCATAATGCATCCATACGCCCAATAGTTCCTTAGCTTGTAAATTATTCGGAGGATGCTTCGAGTAATTGTTCATGGTCTTTGAGTTCTTATATAATTATATGGCAATTATATCCTGTGTATATTTTGTGTAGCAGGATGTATCAATGGTGGTCGATACACATAAGCCCCTATTAAATAAAAATAACATTACTAATAACAGAAGATACGAAGAATATTTTATGGCTCAATTATTTTCTTTGAGAGCTTGCTCTTGTACGATACTTTATTTACTCCTCCAGGAAAATGGCGCGGAAGGACTTCAAAGAAAATTATGGTTTTAACCAAAAACTATATTTGTTTTCCGTAGTACTAAACTTAGCCTGTTTTTAGTAAACTACCTCTTCAGTTTCCTGCAAAAATGGGCCCCTCAGAGCGTTTGCCACCTGGGCCTTTCCCCTTAAATCCGCCACTGTTCAGCGATATCTTAAACTTATCGAAAAACATTGGCATTCGGCCGAATGTGCTAAAAAGAAACGGGAGAAAAGCGCGAGGAAGTCAGAAAATGCCGAGTATTCGTGTTAACTGTTAACCTGTTCAAAGTGAAGAGGACATTTCATCGACGGGGTGAAAAAAAAATGTGTAGTTACGCGTTCCACGCATCCATACAAGTGCTGTTAACTATTTGCGGTTTAGTGGTTTCGTAATAGGCACGATATCCTTCTAGACAAGGATCCCTACGTACGCTTCCTCATTATTGCGGTGAATCAACAGGCCACGTATCGGCGCGTCTCCGTTTTCAACTCCTTCGCATTCTTTCCCAATGGTCTTCCTCTATGCTACCACATCCACGAGAAAAAACTGCTCTTTTCTGTTCTTTGTTTTTTTTTTTACGAACTGCGTTTCTTTCTCTCGGCATTGCAAACATTTGCTCGCTGCTCTCAAAGTTATGCAGCGGCAGCAACACAGGATGCTTCTTTACTCGGGGCGGTGAGAAAGATCAGTTTCAAAATCGAGAAATGTTTATGTAAATACACAGTTCCATTAATTTGTCGATATCATAGTGGTACTACTTGTTTGCCTTGTGCATTCACAAGTTATATCTATAGTTCAATTATTTATTAAGTAAGCAAGTATTATTTATAGTTAAAGCCACATTTTTCTTTTATCTAGAATATGAAACGAAGGAATAGAACTTTCATATTACAGAAATATTATGGAAAACTTGATGAAGGAAAGGATTAAATAGATGGGCTATCTTAACAAGTATTAAGTTCTTATATAGTGTTCGAATATATTAAATTTGGAATGTGAAAATTACGTGTTATTCTATTTGAATCTGATATTCCACCATAAGCTGCACGAACATGACGTCAAATGTTAGAATTAGCATAGGCAGGAGGTAGTTCTGGGCAGATGTAAATTGTTGATAAGCACCTTAAATTAATTATTCCGTGTAATGTTGCAATGCATGTCGGGCTTGGTTCCAATAAATATCTCCACTGTCAAGGTCATTTGGTTTTGCCACCAGCCAGAACACTGTGTAAATAAGAAATATTTGATTCCATTTAAAAAAAAATAATTTTCAAAAGCATTCCACAATATATAAAACTTAAGACTGTGTAAATAAGAGATATTTGATTCTATTTAAAAAAAAAAATTCAAAAGCATTTCACAATATATAAAACTTAACACTGTGTAAATAAGAGATATTTGATTCAATTTAAAAAAAAAAATCAAAAGCATTCCACAATATATAAAACTTAAGACTGTGTAAATAAGAAATATTTGATTCCATTTAAAAAAAAATAATTTTCGAAAGCATTCCACAATATATAAAACTTAACACTGTGTAAATTAGAAATATTTGATTCCATTTAAAAAAAAAATCAAAAGCATTCCACAATATATAAAACTTAAGACTGTGTAAATAAGAGATATTTGATTCAATTTAAAAAAAAAAATCAAAAGCATTCCACAATATATAAAACTTAACACTGTGTAAATAAGAAATATTTGATTCCATTTAAAAAAAAATAATTTTCAAAAGCGTTCCACAATATATAAAACTTCTCCTTTCCCATATCACCGAAAACAGCAGAAATACAATTTCACAGAGGTGACTTTAAATATTAAATGGGACATACTCTACCGTTGTGAATAATATACCAATATGCATAGCAATAAATTTAGTAGCACCGCGACATTAAAATATTAATTAGAGCAGCTCCGCATCTGCTCCTTTTGATACACCTGTAATCCCTTCTGTGTTTCACCACTGATTCCCCGAAGGAAATCATCTGTGGCTTTCTAAAACACGAAGATAGCAGAGCCGTAACGATAGACAGCTAAGTGTAGGTATCAGTAATCCAATTACACGAGTCCGCGCGAACGTCATACCGTTACAATTTGATTAATTGTTAACGATAACAGAAATTGGAGCAGCGCCGTTCGTCCTGAAGCTGTTGTTCCCCAAAACGGCCAGATAAACTTAATCGTGCCGATAATCTCGTGCTCCAATGGCTCCGTTATTCTGGCGCGGCAAGAATGTATTGCAGCACTCGTTGCCCAATTATTAGCAATAACAAGCAAAAGGCGAGTAACAGCGTTCGCCCGGCACTTTCTAAAACGAGCGGATGATTCGACCGGAACAATAAACTCGGGGGCCCAGGTACATCGATGGTGGTTTAAGCTATTCTAGCGCCACGGGACCGCCGGACAAAAACGAAATATGTAGCACCGGTTGCGTCAGGGGAGGAAAAGGTAGGCGCGACTTTCGAGGCCTCGCCGGTAGAGGACCGTAAGGGGCAGCGAGCGCGCGTTCCCCGTTGGATTTACGCAAGTCGAGCGAGCGATATTCCTGGCTTTACGCGAGCGCCGCTCGAGCGAGACGAATCTCTTTCCGCGTATGAATCATCATTACGTTTCTACGAACGCGCAGTAAATTACAAATTGCATTTCCTCGCGGTCGACAGGCTGAAAGCGGCTGCCGGCGTGCGGCCGCACGAAATCTCGGCTGAACGTTAACGTGCGCACGCGGCCTGGCTGGTTGGCTGGCTTGGGTAGCTGAGAAAGGAAAAGGTCGAATTATCCTGTCGGAAGGACGCCGGAGGCTCGTCATTTCGCTCGGCGTACCGTGTCTCTCCTCTGCTCCTTCTCTCGCCACCTGTGAACGTAACTTAATGAATCGTAACCACGTTACCGTATTATGCAACCACGCGTGGACTACCACAATGTGTCTCTGAGGTGACTATGGTTGGGAGAGGGTTGGGGGGTAATGGATCATCACCGATCAAACTTTTTCTCACGAATCTGGGGCGATGGTGAATATAAGAGTATGGAAAAGAATTACTGAATTTTACTCACACGAAGTAAGTAAAAGATTATTACCTAGCTTGAGTTCGCTTGGACGGGATAAGGTTCGGTAAAAATTGCGCGATATTTTCACCGAAATTATCGACAGCTGTAATTATTAGTGCGTTGGAAATAGGAAAGCGCACTGACCCATCTGGGTATCAACTGTGCTTTCCACGACGAGTGGGTAGCGACGGAGCCACCGCGAGCTCAACCGTTAATTGAGTGCGTAGCATACCTTTGTATAGCAAGGACGTTCGTTAAGTGTATTGAGAACTGTAGCTAATATACGTTGTAATAAGTGTAACTACGCGACATTCGCTTAAATAATCCAACATAGTGTTTGAAATATCGGTATGTGGATAGGCAAATACCGATATATACAGTTGTCCATGAATATCGCGCATCACTAGCGCGCGAGAGAACTTGGAAAGAGTACCTGCACCAGGCGGAGGAGAATCTCGCGTGTCTCCGCGGTTTCCGCGTTGCGCGTGAAATTTTCCCCCGCCCGGCGCGCGAGGCCTGGACACGTGAGCATAGTCGGCCCGTTTCGATGGGAGATAAGCAATCGGAGGATAATCAACCTCGTTCTCACTCTTACTTAATAACGCGGGGAGATTAATTAGCGTAATCGTAATTAGCGGCTACAAGTTACACGCAACTGTCGCTGGATTATAATGAACCAGCGCGAGTAGATAGCACAGTTCTCTTTTTATTTCCCGCTGCAGCAGCTCGGTGGCGTTGCGGCTACGAACTTTCGGCGTATCGTATTGCGAGCCAATTTCGAGGTGTCTTCTTAGCAGCGACGGGCGCGGCGGGTGCGAAAGGAAGAGTCGCCTAGAGTGCGTCCGTAATGGGCATTCGGGGGACTCGCGGAACGAAAGGGAGAAAGCGAGGAGAGGAGAAATGGCCGGGAAGGAGGGGGTGGAATATTAATAGAAGATTTCTGTCCTGACTAATTTACCGCTTCCGTTAGCTCGTCGCAGACAGTAGGCTGTTCCTTTCACGTTATCCTCGCGAACGGGGTGAGAATAGCAGTAGGGATCGGAAAAGTGAAAGAGGTGCTCCTGCGAAGAATTCGAGCCCCCTTCGATCAATT
This sequence comes from Andrena cerasifolii, assembly GCF_050908995.1. Lineage (NCBI taxonomy): Eukaryota > Metazoa > Arthropoda > Insecta > Hymenoptera > Andrenidae > Andrena > Andrena cerasifolii. Next base: position 15,558,344 of record NC_135123.1, read on the forward strand.
TGCATCGGGGTCTTCCAAGTTATTACTTCGTTCAATTTTGAAGCGCGTCTTATCTTTCGGAATCTCCATTTATTGTTCATATGTATTGCGGTATTAAAATTTTGATGACCAGAGATTTCAGAGCAAAAAATAATGCCACTGCGAGCTTTTGTTATTGATTTTTAGTAATTGATTGCGTTAAAATTTCTAGTTGGAGGAGCTAAATTTTTTGTAAATTTTGTTGAAATTAACTTCTATTTTAATTGATTACGTTAGAATTTCTGGGTGGAGGAGCTGAATTTTTCGTAAAATTAGTTGGAATTAACTTCTATTTTAATTGATTGTTAAAGTTTCGCTCGTTCGTTTCGATATCTTGACACGAAATGTTTTTTCCGCGTTTTCGCAGCGAAACACTTTAGAATTCTGAATTACACACGTTGAAGATGTGTGAATTGGTATAAATGACTTACAAGCTGCTTTTGAAAGTGTAGTAACGAACGATAATAAGGAAACACGAATGTAGACATAATGATTAGGTACTTAACTGAAGCTTAAATAAGCATGAGGGAATTTAAGTGATTTGCGATACAGCGATTGAAAGATTAAAGTCAATGTGTTAATGAATGCTAATACAGATTATAAAATCTTCGTGGTTTCTCATATCAGACGATTAGCGATCAGAAACATTTATACAAACCAAATTTTTTTTAATAAATTTTACTGGTTTCATGGTTTAATATGCCTATGCATGTACCTACTTCTAAATAATTCGTAAATATTTCACATTTTGACAGACGTATCTTAAAATCTTTCAAAAATTCAACAATTTCTGTGTATTGTCTACAAGCCAATGAACGTGTACATAAATATGTACAATTTCAGAACAATCCACCCAGTAGTTTATACTCCATAGGTACGTAAAAAGATATACCTACGTTTTTCGGACCTTCGAACGAGCAACTCTCCCATAAAGGTTTACAGTTTTTATTGACATCAGAATGATTAATTGATATCGCGGGCTAAACAGTTCGAACTAAAAAGGCGGCCCGCGCGTAGTGTTCGCCAGCGAAAAACGAATCACGTCGCTCTGGTCGGCGCGTAATTGCGCGTCGCATTATTCAAACGATCCGCGTGCGCACTGCCGCGGTGTTTACACGCGTTTGCGCATACGCACTTACGCACGACGCGGTGCGTGCAGGCGTATATGCCGTGAGTAATGGGCCTGCAATGGCGTAGACGCGCTGGAGAAATTCAACATCCATACGTCATTGCATTGGTTTTTCGAGCAATTCGTGGGAAATTTGTAGATAAAAGAATTCTGGCATCCTACTGTACGCGGTATTAATGTAAAATACTTAAGCGATTAATTCTAAATTCTAGCGTAACGCAAGTCGATGCGAACGCTGTCGAAACGATTGGCTACGGGTGTATCGAGCATGGGACCGTTTTTGTTTGTCCTCCGAAGTGTAGATTTCATTCGCTTATTCGCGGAGTGATACGGCGGAAGCGCGGAATTACGCCGGTGATAAAACGCGGGCGAAATTACAGCGGCACGACGCGGCTGATAATATTTTCCAGCGAAATGTATGAATCGGTAAATGTCGGGCAGAAATGCGGCGAGCATTATTTAAACAGGTGTATTACTTTATCTGCTAACCACCGATAACGAGTGGAACGTGCTCGTTATTGTAGTGACGAGTGTCTGTGTGAAAAGTGCCGTGCCGCTGGGGACGACTGCTGTGTGTGACACACTGCTCATTTGCTTATCTGAGGCACGCATTTTCATTCGCCGGTTTCTACTTATTTCTTGATTGCGCACGTCTCCAGCTTCTGATAATTGGACGAGCGCACGCAGCGGTGCGTTATCGGTCGAATAACCGTGCGAATATCCAACTGCGCAGGGTGATCTGAACGAGAAACGGTCCAGGGATTTATGTGTTCGTTATAAAGGTGGGAAGGGTATCTTTCGATTGAGGTAGGCTCGCTAATCGATCTCAACGAAAAATAGGGACAAATTATTTCGCGAAGCAGCGGCTTATTTTCCACGCGGTTAGACAATATTTAAAGAAGACAGTCGATGAGTAGCTCGAGGAGGTCCGGTTGAATGTTTCTTACAGCCTCTAGACCTAAATACTTTAGATCTCCTTCCATACAGTTGCGTGAAAAAATTTGTACACTCGTCTGGAACAATCCGAGTAATTCTAAATTTGAATTCGCAACGAGAAACGGGGACGCGGGTCGTATTTAAATGAAATCAGAATTCCTAATAGCAATTTGTACAACATTTCCCGCAACTCCATTATTTTCTGTGCGGTCAATCATGATTCAACGAAATTATTACGAAATTATTACTGCAATTAAAATAAACGCCCACCGCGACTGGCCCGCTCTCTTTCGATCTTTATATAGAGTCGCGGTGCATGCACTCCGCACTGTTACCTCGTCGAAGATCACTGCCTAATTGGGGAAGGAGCCGCGAAGTCTGGAATGGCCAAAAATATTCGTCGGGTTCGAGAGTGCTTAATGGTCGTTTATATGGGGAGCTCGTTTATTCCGAAGGTTCTTTGTCCGAGCGTCCTTTATCGCTGTCCAGCATTTTTCGCGCAAAGTACTCGGTCGCAGATTTCTAGGCACACGTGGCTACGGACGCGGCTGCCAGTAATTTATTATGCGCGAGACGCGGTAGTGCGCGAACCGAGCATAAAGACGAGCCAGCATCGCTTTATTTCGTTTTACGGCCACCCTTTTGCCGGTTGCAACTTTATTGCGGAATTCATTTACGCGGCAGCCCGGCCCGGCTGAAAAGCCCTTAGACTCCCTAAAAGGGAATAAAAGCCATAATAATTGAAGTCGTGGCGAAGTGCGGCCCTATTAACGTCCCCCTCGGTCAGGTTTATTAGGGGGCATCAGTGATGCCGAAGACGTGTCATCGATACGGGAATATATTTCCATTGCTGCGGTACACGTTCGTTTCAACTTTCGCGTGCCGAATGCAGAATCCATTTAGATAGTTCCTAGAAATCAAAGCCACATGCGTTATTATGTTACTGATTATTCAGCAGTATTACTTCTTTAACAAAATTGGGAGCCTTGGATCATGACAAGATCGAGATTTAATAAAGCTTATTCTGAGATGTGTATGAGTGAAATTATGTTATGGGTCAAAATGGGCCAGGTGCCGTTCAAGGGTTAAAAGCCAGCCTACATTATACAATGAGACTGCCTCGAGAGTATTTCGTGGTGACAGGGTGAAGAGAAGGAGAGAGAGAGGCATGACTCGATGCAAGTCTACTCGCGTAGGGCAGGCTTTACAGGCATAGGGAAATATTGTTTAAACCATTCAAAATACGTGAAAGTGTTTGGCACCGAAGGGAATCGAATACCTTCTTCGAAGAGTAGTTGAGGAGATTTCAAGTGTACATATAACTGCAGGCGAAAAAGAGAGCAATGGGACTCGAACCCAAGATCGGTGGGTCCTCTGCGTTATTAGCCAGTAACCAGTTGCGTTAGGTATCAATTCCCCCAACGCCGGCTCTCCGATGGGACTCTCTTCCAAACCAGAGCGTTGCAGCGGAGCTGAAAGCTGGGGCGCGGAGCAATGGGGTTTTTTCCGGAGCACAGAAAATTTTTACTGCTCCACTGCTCCAAATTTTTATTTATTATTTGAATTTCCTTTCATTTTACAAGAGCAGAGGAATGAAGTGTTTTTAATAAATACCAATTCTCAATTTTTCATCATTAAAAAAATATTATATCGCAGGGCCGCGCAACCCGGTGTTAAGGAGGCATAGTACATACTTTCTTTGCCCGAAAATTAAGCATTCTTTACGATTTTTTTTCTACATGAAAATGAAAAGCTAGAAAGGTGGGGTTTGTTGCAAATGAAAGATCACAGTTGGAAAGTATTAACAGAATTTTTATTTAAAAAAATAAAGTAGCTGGAGCGGAGTAGGAGCAAGTATTTTGATGTCAGGGCGGAGCAAATAAAAAATTGGTCTGCTCCAATCCCGTGTTCCGAACTCTACAAATATCCAAACTAACGGAGCGCCACATATGTGCCAATCGCACCATGGACCGTTCCCAAACGTCGAATGCCTGCGATACTTCCAGTGATACTGAATCGCACTTTTTGATTATCGTTTCCCAACATATCGATAGCTTAGTGCACAAATATTGTATGGCCACTTTTTGTGAAATTTCAGCTTTCATATGCAACCATTTGTATTTCGTGTAGGTGATTAATTAATATAAGTCTTTCACTACTACAATCTAAAACTGTAATTAAGGGGAGGTTCTGGTCTAGAGCCCCAAAAAATAGGTGATATTTAGGAATTAATTAAAGGAAAACTACTATATATAATTTAATGGGACTTGTTGCATTGTATTAAGGATGTCTTATGTTATAGAAATATATTTTTTGTTTTATAATTAATCAGTGCAAACAGCCCTGGGGAGTCGTTAAAGTTAAGGCGTCAAAAAATTGATCCAAATCGGTGGGACCTGTATCTCTAAAAGTTATTATCCGATTCGACTGAAACCTTTTTTATTTTGAAGATTATTCTTTTTTCTAGGGGGGGGGGGGGGAACTAAAAAAAAATTACAAAAATTACATTTTTTTTAGAAAATAACGACACTTCACGTTTGAAATCACTTTTCCCTGTATTTTTCGTCCTTTCAACGCCTTTAAAAATTATAAATTTTCAACTTTTTGTAATTTTTTTTAGTTCCCCCCCCCCCTAGCCAGAAGTATATTCTTCAAAATAAAAAAAGTTTCAGTCGTATCGGATAATAACTTTTGAAGATACAGGTCCCACCGTTTTGAAAACACTGTCTCGAGAAAAACGCGTTTGAAGTTTTACGTGAGCGCCGAGTGGCCGGGTTTTTCCCATGCATTTGCCGCTACTCAAATGCCTATAACTTCGTGAATTTTACGAATTTCAACAAATCCTTTTAAACACGTATTCCTAAAAGGTTGAATATTCGAAAAATGAAATAAAAAAAAAATCGACATTTAGACCAGAACCTCCCCTTAAGAAAGAGCTTGGAATCTGTAACAGACAAGTCACTACAAATGAATGGCCCCACCGAGAGCCAAGAAAAGAATATCGGTGCCCACTCGGCTTAATCAGAAAAGGAACATCTTTCCTTCACTAAACAATAAACCATAATCGCAGTATCACCTCTTAAAGCGTTGATTCAATTTTGCCCTTTACATTCCATCACGCACTCACGGCAGCCGCGAAATATCCAACAGCAACAAATAGTTCTTGACTGTTTCTTCATGCTATATAAAAATCAAATTTATATCTACTCCATAAATTTGTCAAAAATAATATTTTGATTCATTGTATGTGCCTGAATCTTATACATGTACCATTGTACGTTTAAACCTGTTTGTCTCGAAAACACTAAAAGTGGACATACAATATTTGTGCAATACAAGCAATCAACATGTTCCTTGGCGCCTGTATCTGCTAATCGTCCAGCAATCTCCCACTTGCCGGTTCGTAGATGGGACCAAGCTGAAAACGCAGGGACCCTCCAGGGCACAAGACTAAAAGCGTTCGCCAGCGGTTATAATATACGCGCAGGCATACACGGCGCGAAACGCGACCCGAACCGCACCCCCTCCCCTCCGTAAACGTGGGTCCGGGCGGCGGCGGGGCGCCGAGCGGTATCGAGCCTCCCTCCGCCTTTCGTTCCGTATCCACTAACTGAATTAACCGGTCGCCGCTATACCGTTGCGGCGTGTACATAACGCGCACGTAGAAACACGCCCGCAGAGCTCGCGGCTCGCAGATCTACGCGAGCCCCGCGTATCCTGCATATGAGCCGCGCGCGGCCCTCCGGCCGCAATATATTACCGAGCGCGATGTCTCGTGCAATTTACGTACGATTATGCAGATGTGCCCGAAGCGCGCCCACGCGCGCCTCTCTCTGACTGCGAGCAGAAAGAGAATGGGAGAGAGGGCCGGAGAAATGGAGAGGTTATGGTTCGGGGATCAACAGACGATACGACCGGCAGGCACAGTGGCGCGGAGCTACCGCCTGGCTTTTGTTTTTGCTCGCGTCGCTTTATGGCTAGTGCTCCGCTGCGCTGTGAGCAATTTTGATCCCGGCGATAAGACCACCTAGGAAGTCATTCCCGGCTGGCCTATACTTGACGGATTATAGTCTAACTTTGGTTGTTGGTTTTCGCGACGGCAGTGAGCGGCGCAGGCTTCGGTGTTACCTAACATGATCGCCGCGCCACCGTGCGTTTGGGAAACCGCCTGCCACAGACCGCGTTACATCTTAAGTTGGCTTGTTTAATACAGTGCGCCTTGCCGAGATACAGAGGCTAACCTGAGACCCACTCGGGTGGCGTGTAAAACGATATCTCTGAGGGTACTATCGCCCACCAAATGTGTTCCTCGTCACCTATCACAGGGCTGCGCTTATTTAGTTGTATCCCTGGACACCTGAGGGCTCCCTACTAGTCTGAAAAGTGTTGTAGGTAGGTGGCTACGCCAAATCAGGTTTGTTTCGTCCACGTAAAATAGGAAATTCGCGATGTCAGATGCGCGAGGGTGTAGGGTAGTTGGCAAAACGGTATGAACTTCGAAGGTGTACAGGTTAAGAAGAGACGGTGGAATTCGCGGAGCCTTTTTTCTACTTTAGTACGTGCATTGGAGTCTAGGGTGGCAAATTTTCGGGGGTGGTAAATTTGGGGCGAGGGAAATTGAGAATGGTTTAAACACAGAAGCTTGAGGCTAGTGGCGCACTCAGGATTTAATCTAGGGGAAGCCGAGTTTAAGGGATACAAATATTTTTAATGCAAATTCGATAAAATTCATTAGGTGATTATAAACATTTATTTATAGGATACCATACAATTTTCTTTTTACAAAGCTCTTGAATTACTTCAGTCACGGTTACATTAATCTCCTGTTTCATTTTTCTTTGAGGGGTGCCAGGGCCCCTCTGGGCGCGCCACTGCTTGAGACAACCTTAAAAACAATTCACTTTTCTTTCGCCTAGCAAATTAGCAACAACTCATACGCGGGTTCTCGCATTGAATTAATTTTAAAATTGTCACAACTCTTTTAAATTGAAATATTCGATGATACTTCAGGGTGGCAGATACTTGCTACCCTGTAGACGCCAGATCTCCAAATCCATCCCCGTTTACAGCTGAATATATCCTCATTACCTTTGAAGTGGCGGAAAAGTAGAAGAAACGAAAGTTACTCGGTTCGCGAGAATAAATAAGACAATACAAAGACAAGTTTTATCTGGGGTCACTCGATTTATAGCCAGCAGCTCGTTTACGAATTTGAAAGAGGCAAGCCAGCTACGATTAGGGAGGGCTGTCATATTTAGAGACGCTAGAGACGCCGGTTGCGCAAGCGGCAGAAACTCGAGCGGCATGGAATCACTTTTGCCAGGGCGAAACTTGCCTTTCGGCGTAGAAACGCGTTTGTAATGCTTTGCGATAACAGGAAGGGAGCTTGGGGGGGGAAAATACGAGCGGCAGATAACGCCCGGCTACGTACACGTGTATAAGCGTGCAGCCCATTAATCCGAGCGTGTCGCATTGATCTATCATTGTCCTGTAGGCAACGGTGATATACACATCTGAGGTTGATACATAATAGATCGCAAACGCAGCCTGGCACGACGCAAATAGCGGCTGCAAGCCGCGGATACAAGCTCGCACGGTGCGTGCGACGTATATATTGTTATATATCGTGTTGCAAGGATACTCTAAATGCGCCTATAGAAAAGTCCAGTAACCCAGTTTCGCTGTACCTTCGGTAATGGTGTGCCGACCGCCGAGTAGAAGGATATAGTAACGTCTACCGGGTGTCCTGTACGTACGCTACCATGTGTCGCCCATACAAGGGGAGTTCGTAAGTTTCGTGTGATTAATATGGCAAAAATCTTGCATACAGCTACTTACGATTAGTTTCTGTTATGTATAATAATGCGCTGTGTGCATAGAGAGTTCGTTAAGAACGCAAATTCGAAGTTTTGTTGCTCCAAGCCGTGTAGGTAAGTACGTGAATCTGTACGTGGAGATTTGAATATCGAATTGTATACATAATTCGGGATTAGTAAAAATGTATGTATGTACACTTGGTATTGCTACGTGGGTTACAGCGGAGCCTGGGTTACAGCTGTAACGAATATTCGATTAATCTAAAAATTATTCGCGTTCGAAATTAATCTGAGAATTATTCGAATGTCGGAGAATTCAAATAATTTCTTCGAATATTCTAATATCACAGGTTTTGGAATAATTTTCGTATTTTCGGCCTTTATAAGTATTTGGTTTTCAAACAATAAAATTGGAACTTTATTAATCTTTGGTAAATTTATAAATTTTTAAACGAAAACAATTTTTGAATAGTCTAAGAAATTATTCGTACTCGAATTTATTCGGATGTTAGAATATTACGCGTGAGTGTATACAGGGTGTCCCACTGTTGGTGGTGTAACCAAGGGGGAAGTGGTTTTACATGATTACATAAGTCGAAAATATAGAATAATTTTTTTTTATTTAAGGCTTTATTCTTGTTTATTTAATTTATAAACCCACTGCAAGCAGCGGAGCTAGATAGTAGCACGTAACATTGATAAGGAATCAACATTACGTATGATATTAATGCTATTTGTAAACGACACGGTAGGTGCACGTGCTAAGTGCACAGGTACTCGAGAATTATTCAGTCGAGTTTCTCGAAAACAAAGCCCCAAATGAAAAAAACTTATTCTATATTTTACCATCAATACTGGAACACCCTGTATGTATAGAGGTTCTGGAAAAGACTAAAATTTAACTTTGAACAGCATTTTCTCGGAAACTTTCAAGTAGTACGCCTCGCGCGTTGAATATGTTATTGTAGATGTTGCACACTAACTATATTCAAAAGTTGAACAAAACGGCGACCCGAAGCTTCTGGCTGCGATTTATTTTGTTCTATCGATTAGAATTATCAGGGGAAAATAGTTTGCTCGTCGTTGAAGCGTGTCTATTTTATTAAATAAAATTTCGAATAACGTATAAAAGTTAAGAAATTTATTCGTCATGTGTCGAATAAAGCTGGCCCGGGTTAATTTTATTCGACGAATAAAATTAATTTCTTTAACCTTTATTCGTTAGTCGAAATTCTATTTAAATACCAATTTTACCGATCTCTGATATCAAGTTCTCTGACCTTCTTCTTCAGATTTTACCCAATATCTGATATTCAAATCCCTGTGAAATTCACTATAAATTATACTCGGAAGAAAGAGAATGCACGTATCTCGCGTTAAGATGAAAGAGAAACTCGTGATGAGGTGAAGTTTCGAGCTGTAATATCGAGTTTATCGGCATCGATATTTTCGCCTCTAGTCAAACAACAAAATTTTGTTCTTCTCGCACCTGAATTGCGGACTTTGCAGCCAGAGGGGTGCAGCTGTATCTTAACCAACTTCGGGTAAATTAGAAAAAGACTGTTTATGAAATTATTGCTTTGCCTTAATATTAAAACGAGAACACTAATTGAAAAATATATATTTTCACACAATAAGTAGTAGTTATTCAGTTGATAAGTCTTTATTTCTATTTTTGACTAAAAATATTCTATAAAAAATATTAATATCATTATTAATATTACAAATATAATAGTAAGATTAGTTATAATTAATAAAACAAATATTAACATTAATATTTCTATTTCCAATAAATCGCTCATTTGTTACCCAATTTGCACCAAACGTGCACCAAACGACGTAGAATTTTTTACGCATATTACCTAGATTTCATAACTCAAGATGCCAAAAATGGAGCTGCACCCCTTACGCTGCAAAGTTCTCAATTACCCCATTGACTACAGCTATTAGTGCATCAAAGGACAGCCAGTAATCCGGATCGCGCAGTCCGGTTATGTAGTTACAATCACGCTGATTTTTCGCTATTTCTATTCTACGCGTTTCTCTGCCCCCTCATCGCTCGCGACTCTGCACGCGTGTATACGCAGCCTTACGTGCCTGACGCACGCGTAGCGCCCTGCGTGCTCGGAGAACCAGCGGTTTGTGGCGTCGCGACCTGTTCTTGAATGAGGCTGCGAATGAACTTAGACATCGTTTACAAAACTCGAATCCCACAGCGGCCTGACGTGCACGAGAGTCTTATTACAGGTCAGAAATGGAGTCGAAGATATCTTCATCTTAACGTGCCGCGAAATCGGCTTCCATTACTGGCTGCGGCTTCTCGTCTTTCTCATTGAAACGCATTTATATGGCGCAATGTATTGTACTAGGGAATAAGCCGGGTAATAATGTAGGAGAGTATATTTTAGAGGTAACTGAGCACTGTTACCGTGTGTAATACATCAACCCCTCAAGCTCCGTTCTTCGCCGGCTCATGAAAATTCATTAGCAGCTAATATCGATCTAACGTGTCAGAATCACATTTCTGTGTCCATAAACGAAACCTCGTTGCCGGTCCAACGTCACGGATCGTTCAAAAGGGGTAGAGTTTCGAAGATCACCCATGCTCCAGTCGAGCCGGCATATTTAATCCGCCCTATATTTCATCCCCTGCGAATCTGCAGACTGTGGGAGAAATTTTTGTAATCGAGTGGTCGAACGAGATGTTTTTGATACGTATCGATAGGCGGGATATCGAATCTCACGGAAGGGCGAGATTTGCGAACGAATTTGCCAGAGGAAAAAGAAAGAGGGGCTCGCTTGAGTTGTCGGATCTCCGTGGAATTAAATCACTCTTGATTTTAATGGTAGGCGAAGTTCGCAGCTCGCTGAGTTTGAAGTTCCAGGTAACTCGATTAACGGATACTCGGTTTGCACCGGATTACTCGCGGCCGTGTAATTGAGTCCAATTCACACCGAAAACTCGTGACTAATGATACAGCTAACTCGATGAAATTTAACGGCACACTTCGCAGCTTCTTATTTCACGTTAATCAGTCATCGATCGTGAAGTGTTCTAACAGCCAAATGAATTCCCCTACCCTTCGTGTCAATTGAGTTAATCTTATTATACTCGCCACATTTGCAGCTGCTTTTTACAAGGCGAGGCGATCGGTAGAGAAAATTGTGTGAATTATAGGCTACGTGCTTAATGTCAAACTATCGAATGATTTTTGTTATTTACGTGCCTCGAGTAGGTATTATTGATAATGCATTTATGTCGATGTTAGCTGGGTAACAAAGCAGTTGCACCTAGAATGGCATATTCTCTTCAGCCTCGTTAGATCCTTACTAATATAAAAAAATTAAACGTTGTCTGTTTGTTTGTCCTTCTTTCACGCCTAAACGGCTGAACGGATTTCAATGACATTTTGATTATACATTACATACGTCCTAGATTAGATTATAGGCTATTTATTTTTTTTTGTTTAGGCTTTTTTGTTTTGGAAACATCATAAATAATTCCCGGGTGAATCTGAGCAACGTATTTTTTCTTTTTAATTTTTTTTATTGTAACTAGCATGCAGTGCAATGTAACTACCTTATCACGAAGGATGCATATCCTAGTTTCTAAACATTTACATAGATTCACGAATAATTATAATCATAAGTAGTTAAAATAATAATTATAATTATTACTTTTTTCTTTTACTTTTGCATAATGTTTCATATCTGCAACATTACATAACCTTCCTTTTTAATAAATTCCATAAACACCATTTTTTTTATTATTTTTCCATTATCACTTGTATGAGTCCAAAAATGTATTTTTTTCAAAGTCCAAGAAGTTATGCAACGAAGGGTTAAAGGAATATAAAAATATCTGTTAAGAAGTATTTCTTGTGTATGGGGAAGATAATGATTTTTCAATACTTCTCTCGCAATATTTAGAAGTTGTTTAAAAAGTTTTTTGTCGACACTGTGCACTTGTGCATATCGATGATTGTTTCGATCGAATTTGAAACGAATGTTTGCAGGCCCAAAGAGCATATAATTACCTGTGATTTTTCTATTTTTCAACGATGACGAGGTTTCTGTATAATTTTCGAAAATTCACTTCTGAAAGGCCTACGGTGCATAGCCCTCGATGTTACAGCAAGACTTTTTGCGATTTGCTGCATGGATATCATTGTCTTTGACGTTTCTCCATTGTACTCCTTCGCACACGTGTAACCGCATAAAACATAACACCCTGAGGTTATCGTTACTAAATCTTGTTCTTTCTAACCACTGCGAGGTAAAACGAAACCCCGATCTATCGTAACCACAACCACGCGAGAGTCCTCTCGGTTAGAATCTTTGCGTTCGCTTATTCCAGTTTAATATTCTCGTTGACATCGAGTGAAAATCTTTACAAATTACCGGGTTTATTCAAAGTTCAATTCTTAATAACTGAGAATGAAGAGTTACTGCAGTTGAACTACTACAGCAACTTAATCGTGCCTTTATGTTTATGAAGGTACCTACAGTGGCGCACTCAGGATTTAATTTTGGGGGGAGCCGCGTTGAATGGATAAAAATATTTGTACGAAAAATTTATTTAATGCAATTTCGGTTAATGCAAATTTAATAAAATTCATTAGGTGGTTATAAAAATTGATTTAAAAAACAATCCTATATCGAGGGTCTGGAAAAGGCAACATTTTAAGCCTGATCTCCTTGCAAATTTTTAAGCAATGCTCCCTATGCGTTTCATATATTGCTACAGATATTCTGTATTAACTATTCATAAAATTTAAAGCAAATCAGTCGTCAGAACCTTGTACACCCTCTTCGCAAGTAGCAATGTGACTAAATTATCTTGCTGATTATGAGACTGGCATAAGTCATGTATTAGGTTGATCAGGAAGTTCTGTCTTTTCTTTGAAAGAAGAGGAATCAATTTTTTTATTTCTTAACTGAAATTTTTATTTGTTCTACTATTGCTGACTAAACCGACTTCCATGGAAACTTCAAGTGTTGTTAAGTGTGGATCTGCTTTCAAATTCATCATCTAGATTAAAATCCTTCGATCAATATTTTTGACACCAGCTTTGCATTGTACGCGTGGAAACAGCATTCGGCCCAAAACACAACACAAATTTTCAGCTGCCTCCGTTGCAAATTTCTCCATCTGATAAGCGTACAAAATGCAATGCCTAAACTGTACTTTACCACAGGACATACTGACCCAATTTTCAACAGCAAATACGGTGCGGTTTCGGCTGTTGAAATAACTATAGTCGAACTACCTGCGATTTATAGAAGTCCCGAAATAAGGCTACAAACGTAGCAGGTAAAATCTAGCGACACATTTCCCGAGCAAAGCAATATTTCATTTTCAGATATTTCAATCGCCGCGTTTGCGTGTATTAAACAACCCGAAAGAAGCAATAAATTTTATTCTTCGCAGGCACTCTCCTCAGGCCAATTTCATAATTACTGTGACAAATAAATGCAACCCGGTAGCAAGTGGCCCACTACTGCACACTCCCTCTCCGACAATATTGCTTTATACGCCACTCGAGCGGCTATCAGGTTAGTCGCTACATCTCTGCAAGTCACAGTACGCGGAGCGTGTACCGCGTCGCGCTTGTGAGAATGCAGCCTTAGGAGTTAAACGGACTGAGAACGGCAATTATCTCTATCAGGGTGTAAGTTCCAGTACATAAAGCGTGGAACGCGTTCATCGTTTCTGCATTTTCAAGTGATTCCCCTGCCGCTTCGCGGAAACGATCACGCGCGGTCTAAAAGAAATCGCGGCGCCGCGCGAGTCGCTGCAACCCCGAACGGAGCCGTGCGGGCGCGTATCGTTCCTCCCTCGGTGGATTTCGAGGAACGAACGTGTGCATACGAGCGCCTGCGTATCGCGGGCTAGTCGCCGTGCATCGGGACGAATTAACGTCACTCATTCGGTGGCAAAAAAAACGACGAGGATAGCGGGAAGAGGAGAGAAAAGAACGGGCTGGTTCTGAGAATCGTTGCGTGAAAGATATATGTTTGCATAACTCGAGATAGGGGTATCGCTAAAAGAGGTTTCGGTTTAATCGACGTGCACCTGTTTTGTTATTCAAACCGGTGAATTGCGCACGTGCACGTTAAAATAGATGACTATCGTACTGCGCTGCCTTCTTAGAAACGAGGAAGAGGATACTTGGTGGTGCTAAAATTATGTCCGAGTAAAACGTCCCTGCGACGTCGTAGCGGAGGTTTAAATAAAATTAATTCTTAGTCACCAGTCGTGTTACTTTATAGCTGTTTAACAGCTATTTTGCATTTCAACTTCTGGAGCCATTAATGGTGTTATTAGCGTCCACCTCTCAGGTGAATTCTAGCTCTGTAATAGTAAAGTAAAATTTGTATTGTTAGATACGATATAGAAAGCTTGCTGCGATACTTCTTGCAGTATGTGCGCGCAGAGTGTTTCAACCTTTCGGTTGTAAGCGTCTTTCACGAATGTGCTCATAAAGTTGGAGTAATTTGATTTTCCAGAATTATTCAACCCTTAAAGAATTCGTTTTTTTTTCTTATGTGTTAATCAATTTTTATATCTTTATTTATTTATTTATAAGCGGGAAAGTCCCATTGGTGGACAAAGAATATAAGCAATAGTGGCAAAAAATGCCGCGAACGAGTAGGAAAAACGAAAAATACCGACGTGTACCTCTACTTATAATTAATATACTTACGAAGCTGTGGTAAATCGCAGTAAGTTTGCTTGAAACAATTTTGTAAGTGAAACTCATAGTGAAGCAGAAGGTAAAATATAGAACGAAGTAATTGATCTATGTATAATTTGTGCGATCAGAGTGCAAGAAAGAAGCGAGGCGCAAGAGCGCAAGGGGATTCGGACTGTCCATGGTCAGCCACACTTTGCGGACCAATACGCCTGGAATTATACGTGGCTCTAACATTTCAATCGTGCATTATTTTAGAAATTGTTTCCAGTAAAAATTGTTCAGAATAATAAGGACTTTAAAAGTTCGTACAAATTTAACCAAACTTATACCATTGTTTATCATTTTAAGAGGCGTAAAAACTTTTCTTTGCTACATAGCCTTTCTACATTCAATGTTACGTCCACGTGAGATTTGCATGGATATGGGTGGGCGCCACTTTAAAACGAGGCACTGAGAGCAAAACGGACTAACCCACATTGAAAAGAAATTAGTACAGCCTATTGTAATCCATTATTGCTACTAACCAGTGGCGGCTGATGAACAGTTGCCGCCTGGGTCCCTGCCCAGAAGGACCCCCGGGGACCCATCTCCCCAAAAAATTATGACTAGGTATAGGTACCCAATCACTACATTTATTTTCTTACAACTACACTTGCTCCGTGTTTAGTAAACTTCCTATTCATTTTCCGGAAACAATGGGCCCCTCAAAACGTTTGCCACCTGGGCCATTTTTCCTAAATCCGCCACTGCTACTGATTCAATTTCGTAAAAAATGTGGGTTAGTCCGTATTTGGTCTCAACGCCTCAAATTGAAGAAAAGGTACCGGGTTTCCATCACATTTTATACTCATAAATTATAACCCTTTATTACAACATTTACGGTCCTACGTTTACATAACCTTTCCGTTGAATTATTAGTCATAGAACATTCTGGCAAAGGTTACATGGAAACCTGTCAGACAGCCTATCTGCCAGACGCTGTGTAAATAGGGACATCTTCCACCAATATATTACCCAAAAAACGCCTTCACATTTGAACTTCTCGAACGAGAAAATCACCAGCCTTACTATCAAACTAAATAGATTTCCTCGAGCGTTAAAATTGTCGCAGCAGGGCGACCCGAACTGCACAGATTTCGCCGAGGGGATCGCCGATGCTCGCGCCTGGCTGCAGCGGCGCGTCATTCATCGCGGACCGTCAGCCGCCCCCCGGAATCGTCGATATAACGCGAAGAAACGGGCCGAGGAGCGCGAGCGGCGGGTAAAACGCGGACAGAAATAGCTTAATTAAAGTAAAATAGTTATTAAAGCGGGCGAGTTGTCACCGGTATCGTTTAAAGTGCTCCCTGGGGGGGGGGGGCGGTAGCTGCGAAACTTCCTCATTAACGCGCTTATTAAGATCGCTCGACGATTAATTTCAAGCTCTGCGAGTTATTCACGGTAGAAAGACAACAGAATTTCTCGTAGCCGGGGCTCGTGCTTGGTAATAATTTCTCACGGATATTGCGTGCACCCGCGCGCGCGTGTGTGTGTGCGAGCGTGCCCGCGCGCACGCGTTACCTGCGCCATGCTCGGCCCACGCGAAACGCTTTTGCCACCCAATATGTACGAGCCATTGTCTCGGGAATCATTATTGTTGTGCAGTGTTGAAATTACGGGCGGATCCTTCGCTTTGTGCGCGATACGACTCTCACGAGAGAGACTGAGAGGGGAGGGAAGGGTTGGAGGGAGGGTTCAACGCGTTCCTCGACCATCCGCGTCGACAATTGGCAAATTGTTTATCGCCTGGATAACGAGTCCTTCGCTGGAGGAGTATAAATTGATCGTAAGATGATCCAAAGTCGAGTAGGGGTAAGGTTCCCCCGAGTACAGGGTCAGACAGGGCTGTGTATACGGTACAGGCTCTCTTTTAATACAATTTCAAACTCTGAGCGTTATAACAGATGCAAGGCTCTTTCGCCGTTTTGCGAAGGTCCCGATTCCTCAGTCGCGGATTTATCACCCACTTTTCGCGAGCTTAAGCAATCGATTGGATTTGGTGTTTAACATTGACGAAACTATACTACTCGAAGAGTTATACGCTGTTTTGAATAGTTGGAAAAAAAAAATTGAGAGCCGTCCGCAGTGAATTTCAGTTTGCCCCCAAAAGGCGCGGCCGTGAACGTGTTATAAAAGCGGAATTAATCCAACGGCTGGACAACTGCTAGGAAATCCGAGGTATTTTAATACCCATCGCTGTGAATCGCGTGGGTCGCGTGATTCACGCGCACCGCGGCATTAATGAGTCGTGCGACAATACGACGCATAAACCGTCTCTAAATAGACACGCGAGAACCGCTCTCTAGCGTTATCTATTTCTGGTGAGCCTTCGCGCAGCGCGAGCCAGATCCTGGAAGTGGCAGACAGATCTGACGGCCACCTCGCGGGCCTGGGTCAGGCCTGGAAATTCACGCGGGGCGGGATTTACCGGGCTGTCAATTCGCGGGGCATAAACGTCCCGCGGAAAAATCAGACGCTGATCCTTGGTCGCGATTCATTAACGACGATACATTACGCCTGCCGTGCCGCGGGACCGCATTACTGACATTTCTATGCGGGGAGAAAGGTATCGATGTCGGCATAAATCTCCGCGCGAAGCACGCGCATAAACATAGCCGCGCGATCGCGCCGCCGGCAGAAAAATCCCTCCCCGTCTGTTTCCCTCGGTCCTTCTATCAATCCGCGTCAGCCCACGTGAAGCCCTTCTGTTTCTTCGGGAGAGATGCATGGGAGACTCGGAGACTCCTGAAGAGCCGTTTCGTAACGCGCGCCCCCGTTCGCCCGTTGCCGTCCTATGATTAATCTCTCGCGGGAATATCAATTTCGCGAGTACGGATTATTGACGTTGCCTCGCTAGGCAGTATTAAAGCGCGGCGCGGTTCGGACACGGTACCATTCATGATTAGTCGAAGGAAGCCACGCGTGCAGATTCTCAGGATTCCCGTGGTGCACCTACGATTGCCAGCGTTTCTTATGGAATGGTAACGGTAGGAATATGTAGGGTAGATGTACCGTTCGTGGCCGTTGCACTGTTTTTGGCCGCGCGCATAATTATCTTATTTTTAAATTGTTTGCGGACCATTGTTATGTGGGGAATTTCGCATGGTAAATATTGTGTTTAGTAGACCGTCAGAAATATAAGGTTGCATTTATTGCCTACACGGAAAAATATTATATTTTTTAAGAAGCGGTACAGTACCTTAAAGTGGCCACAAATGGTGCATCCACCCTAGGTAGGATGTAATCCTGTTTTTGGAAGAGGCAAGCGGGGTGTCAGTGAGTGGAAGACTCACAGTAGGGAAGAGTAGGGGAATTGCGAACGTGGGGCAATCCAGAATGCGCGATTTTCGCTGGTTGCGCTTGTCCTGTCCTCCCGCGATATTTTGCATGGTGTAATTAGCTATGTTTGGTAGCTACTAGGGAAACTGTCACGTCGGAAGGCTCCACGCAACCACGCAGATAAGGGTCGTGAAGTGTTTTCGTAGCTTTTCTTATAATTTTACGCTCGAGTATTTTGAGTCTACGTGCATTAAAACTATACCTACTATCTCAACAAAGCATAATTTTTTCGTAGTTCGGTTAGTTAATGTTAAATAAAATCACGGGATTACTTTGTATAGGTATATACATTTTCGTATTTGTTTTATTTGAAATTTCTTAATTTTCTAGTTAAGTTTCTACTTATAAGGGAAGATCCCGAACCAGAAAATTCAAAACATTCTGAAAGTTTGTGAATATGTAGGGAATTTCCTCCTGATTATAACGCAATTTTTGTTAGCTGCCCAAATTTAATTCTAGGGGGTGTAATTGACCCCCGAAAATCCGGTTATTTTCCGATTTTGTGTTTCAACCCGTGATCTGTAAAATAAATTCTTCGCCAAATGATAGATCTAATTAAAAGAAGTAACTTTTGACTTGAAACTTTTATTCTATCTTTTACAGTTCGCGAGTTATAAGACAAAATCGGAAAATAGCCGAATTTTCAGGGGTTAATCACACCCCCTTAGAGTTAATTTGGGCAGCAAACAAAAATTGCGTTGTAATCAGGGGGAAATTCCCTACATATTCACGATGTTTCAGAATTTTCTGAATTTCCGGGTTCGGGATCTTCCCTTGTTAGTTAAGTTTCTGGGGCATTTACCCTTTTCTTTTAACATTTCCAAGTTTTTTATTTGTCAAGTACCCCGGAATTATATTAGGAAGAATTTACGTACATGTTCCATGAAAAATCTTGAGATACCCGTGAAAGAGGTTAAAGATAACAGATTTTCAACCCAGCAGGCAGCAAATTAATATTCAATCCCACGAGCAATCAAAATTCGATCAAACCAGGAGAAAGACTGCCAGACCCACAGCGTGTAAGAAAACCAGTGTTTTCCACAACCAAGAGATCTTTAAGCAACCGTTCGCATTTACCCCGCTAGCTACGGGTAATTACGTACAGAAAGAGTTTTGTTTTTATTTCAAAATATGATTTGTTTATAAAAGTATCTATAATTCTTTGTACTGTCTTTGTAGATAATTAACCAAAGTTCATTTATCTCTAAAGTAAATCTGACTAGCGACAATACTTTTGTTTCAATTTAACTTTTCCCTTAAGTGTTCGTAATTCCCCTACTCTCCCTTATTGGTTATAATTCCGTAGTTGAAATGGTAAACGCCCCAGCTCCAACCTAGGGTGGATGTACCAGTAAATGAACACGTACCAGTGAATGGACATTGTTTATTAAAATGAGTAAAATAAGTTACTAAAAGAAGCAACTAATTAATTAGAGACTTCTTGTAATTTCTTGCTTCAGACCCAAACAATTTTTGCAGCAAGTGGAGTTAATCGCGCTGCGAACATAATTTTATAATAGTGTTCATTCATTAGCCTTAAGTGTTCATTTATTGGTGCGTTTACCCTATGTGCTAGAATAATTTACTTTAATATTTACTTCAAAAAATTATTCAAATAATGCCCAACGATAATGTCTGCATCGAAGGATACCTACCTACCTATCAGATGCTGCACAGAATTCCGATCACCTCGCAAAGGAAGCTCACCCTCGAACGTTGCACCGCCCGTTCACTCGAAGCATTCGATCGACAGCATCCAGCGAACGGTCGCGCGCGTGCAGATCTTGCACGGATCGATTCGAAATGGCAGACGGTTGGTAAGCTCTGTGGGTGTCCTGCGCGAATAGAGGCAGCGTTTGGTAACGGGTGTCGTTCCCGAGATAGGTTAATAAACCGTCCCGTTAATATCAAGGAAACACGTACGTCCGGCAACTTTGACAACAATAACTGACAATAACGACGCCGGCCAGCGACGTTTAACGACACATCCACCGAAGGGACACGCTGCTCGGCCGAGTTACGGGCCGTCCTAATTACCTGATTTAATTGCCGCGACGGAATTACCGGTCGTTTCCGTGCCGGCCGGCGCAATCGTGACACCCGTTAGATATCTACGACGCCGTAACCGAACGCGAAATTGAGCCTCCGCGAGTCGACAACCGATCAATTACGATTTCTCTCCGTGCACACCCGCGACCCCCTCTCGCTGTTGCTGCTCGTCACCTCGCCCCACCCCCTTCGCATCTTTATTTCTCGCCCACCGTCCCTCGTCCCGCGGCCGATGAGGCGCGCGATAACCATCGCGCCTCCATTGTTTAAATAATGGCGCACCGTGGGGCTCGGGCGTGTCCCGCGTTTATTGCGCGGAATGGAGCGCGTAAGGTTTTCACCTGGCGATTCGAGCGGCGCGCGGGTATCACGCGTGAAGTTCGAACAGTTGCGCAAGCGGGGCCGGGGTGGGGGAAGATTACGAGGGTGCCACTATTCTAAATCATGCTTCTGTCGCATTAAACTTGTACTGGGAACTGAACGAGAGACTCCAAGATCGGTTGTAAAGCGGCTATATATTTCGGGATCAGGTTTTTACTAGTGATCTTTACGCCGGGGTAAACGGGTGTAGGTCCGTAGGTGTACCAAGCAGTAGCGAGGTCTCTGAATGCGCGTGCTCGAATCGGAGGAAGCTTTGTATCACGAGCTTTGTCGGGTTAGCGATCGCTTGAGGTTTGGCAGCCCCTCTAGTGCTGAAGAATCACTATTATGGCGCGTTTAGATCAAAAGAACGAACGTTCGTTTGCACCCCACCAGTGGCGGATTTAAGAAAAAAGGCCCGGGTGGCAAACGTTCTGAGGGGCCCATTTTTTCGTGAAAATGAAGAGGTAGTTTACTAGAAACAGACTAAGTGTAGTAGTACGAAAAAAATGTAGTGTTTAGATACTCATACCTAATCATAATTTTTTTTGGTGATAGGGCCCCCGGGGGGCCTTTTGGGCCGGGGGCCAGGCGGCAACTGCTCATCATCCGCCCTGTTAAATCCACCACTGTCCCCCACTTCGACAGAATTCGAGTTCATTTAGTGTAAACGTCAATGTTCAGTTGCAATTCTTCGTCATTTAAATTTATTAGTGGGGGGGGGGGGGCATTTGTTCGTTTGGTATAAACGCACATTTAAGGTGCAAATCCACGGTGAGGCAAAAATATCGTGTCTCGCGTGAGACTTTAACGTCATGAGACAGTTATTTTATTATTTTTTTAATTATTTTGTCATCAGTTTCGTGAGACAAGCTTCGTGATATATTTTCAAAAATCTCATCTCTCGCGACTGTTTTCATAATTCACATTTAGTCGTGGCTGAGATTTTTGTCTCGTGATAGAAAAGTCTCGTGTAAAATCTCATCGTGGATTCGCACCTTTAGATGTCACCCAACAGCTCTCATGGATTCGTTACTTCACCACTCCCTTCTCGTAACTCCTACAGACCTCACTACTGCGTGGTATATGCTTTTAATAGTATTGGAATAGAATTTTTATTAAAATTAGTAAAGCATTCTGCATAATGCTAATATACGTCAATTATAATCTTCATCGCGCTGTATCCATCAATTAACTTCGTTAAACAAATATTCAGGTACCAGCTACAGGATCACTCGTAGCTGAATCCAATTGAGAAATTGAGAAGTGGTAGATGATGTAAGTGCGAGAAGTGAAAATTTTCAGTAGGTATCCTTTTTCATTCCAGCGAAGCGACGTTGGTACTTACGATCTTACCTGTATCTTGCGACAGCGCTAGAAGCTGAAATAACTTATTCTAGCACTCACAGCGCTTGCCATCGTATTCACATGGAATTCGCGTCCTCTTCCACTCGGAGAATGATTTTCGATTTCTTTGGCACTTATGTACATCGTCCTCCACTCCAACTCCTCAATTGTCAAAGGTTCTACTGTTCCGATCCCTCCTATCGCACAGTGTTCAATAAGAGTGTCGGGCCGTAATCCAGAAATTGACACTGACGTGAATCTCTATCCGCCGCGTTTGCGGGAAGAGAATCGGCGACGTTAGCAGCGGTAAAACAAACATCTTCTTTTACTCGGCACATCCTTTGAGACATCCTTAAGATCAGTTGCGCCTGGTCGTTGCCGCGTGCGATCAGGCACTGATTCGCGTGGCCGCCAATGTTTTTCTCGCCACTTATGGCCAATAAATTGGAGGTTGGCCACCCTCGTTTGAGGCGCGGCGGTAAATGCAGATATGCAGATGCATGCGCGTTGGCTGAAGGTGCAGCGAGCGGTTGCAGCCGACGGTGAGTCACCGTATGACATTTGACCCCCACCAAGTGCAGCAGTCACCTCGCGGTGCATCGAGTGGTTCTCAAATCGCTTTTTTCGCCTCGGATTCCTTCGACAACCTGCGACCAATTTCGATTCATTTACTGTGCCCTAATTGACAGAAACGAGGTCTTCACTTGCACGCGTGTCGATGTTTTCTCTGTTTATTCAGCTTCAAATATACTATAACGCTTTAGTGAATCGTTGCCTTCTGCCTAAACAAAAGGCAGATTAATTTCCAGTTATCTTGCCTCAAAATAATCAATTTTCACACCGGCAACAATTCCAATTGATCCGTTTTAATTCCACTCTCTTATCTCCGTTAAATCGCAATGTTCGAAGTGAAATGAATGGTGGCATCGGCGTGCGTAACGGTAAGCGTTTCTGCGCCCAGCGGCTCTGATTATCGTGTTAATCTTTATAAGGGAAACGCAGGAATATTATCGAGCAAGTACCACGGAAATACGGGATTCTGTTTAAAATCCCTCATCCCGCGAATGATTTCCCTCACATTTTACGCGTAAGAGGATAAAGTCCCGTGCAGTTGAGTATTATGTAATCGTATTAAGCACGACAGCGCGCGTATGCTCGCGACTGGAGAGGAGGGATCATCAGCAGAAGAACGGTAGGAAAGGCCTGGGTATTTCGGAGGCCCCGCTAGCGTTTCCACGAAGCGGATTCTAATTACGACCAAAGATGATACATGGTTTTCTCCGCTTTTACTCGCCCCGAGCTTTCCTCCTCGCGCCTGCTCCTTCATCCTCCTCGGCTCCGTTCAATCTCTTCCCTCCCCCCCCGGCTCGGTTCCTTCGCGACGCGGACCAAATCCCTCGCTCTATGCCCCTCTTTCCCTCCGCCACACCCGCCCTTTTCACTTTCTTCCGCGGCACGAGCTCCACGGATAGATGATTAAGCTCCAGCTGATTACGTCTTTATTTTCTTCTTTCCTTCGTGCCTCACAGAAATTCACTTTTGCTTCTATTTTTCTTCCCCTCGCGCTGAATGCGACCCCCCTCCCTTTCATTCGCGCGCGTTGCGCTTAAAGGGGGAAGAATCGAGGATAAAGTATTATAAGAGCGGCTTATTTTATACGACTCGTTACTTTGGAATTGGTAAACTTGTGAATTGAACTGTGTTCTCGACGATGAAGAGGACACAGTTGTCTGTAAGAATTTCCCCTCAAAATCAGTTAGACTGATTAACCTCGAATTCTCATGAGGTCTCTTAGGGCCTTAGATTAAATTCACATACGTTGCTGACTACTTAGGGTGAAGCTCATTTTCCAACTGCGAAAATATGATCCTCTTACAATTTCAAGTTGCTTCTTTCTGTGAAAAATAAAATCGAGCAAAGTATAAGCACAATTATTGATCTGTATTTAGGGGTAGCTCAATGATGGTGAAATTTCCAATGTACATACATGATAATTATATCGAAGGGCATGGAGCACTAGAATTTTGTTCAAACGCATTCATTTGTTCATTAAGAAAAATAGAAACTGAGAAAAGGTATCATTGCGCCCCATCTGACGTATAATTAAGCAAAACAATTAGCAGATTGCATCCTGGCAGCAGGAAACAGACACTGTCTGATGTCTGACCATCTGTGAGTAATGAATTTAACAAATTATCAAATGTAAACGTATCAATTAAAATATGGCCACGGTAATTTCTATAATCTTTCACTCACTTGAGCTACCCCTAAACATACGACTGTATTGCTCAAAGTGTTTATACGTAGCGTTTGTATATTTAAAGGAACAAATCAGGGTGGTAAGACTTATAAAAAAATATTCAATGTTTATTTACTCTAT
Source organism: Andrena cerasifolii (assembly GCF_050908995.1). NCBI lineage: Eukaryota > Metazoa > Arthropoda > Insecta > Hymenoptera > Andrenidae > Andrena > Andrena cerasifolii. The sequence goes on from NC_135123.1 coordinate 15,582,455, forward strand.
AAGATCTAACGTCCATAAGATACCAAGTCATTGCTAATTAATTTTTCCACCAACAACAGTAATCTTACAATTGCTTGAGAGCAGACAATGCAAAGCACGGCGTCTGCACTTGTTGCTGGTGTCCCATTCGAACAAGTTACGCTGCGAGTTCAACAGAGAAATAAAAACAGAGATGAAACTTTACCGAGCCTCAGATTCGTCCGAGAAACGTCTAAAGAAAGATTCCCCGTGGTACGGTTTTCCTCTGTGCCCTTTACGCGGCATTTCCCCGCGTCCCTGCCCGCTTATCGCGCGACCCGCGCGAGTACACCGCGGCGAGGACTAATAGCTGGGCAGAATCCAATTTATTTTCGTTCGGCCAATCAGGCTTGGAAGACGGCGAGAAAATAGGAATATGGGGCGGCCCTGAGGAGGCACCGAGCGGCTGAGAGATTTATTCGCAAGTTTGTCCGTTTTCACTTGGGTGCGAAGACTAGAAACAAGAGAACGGGGAGAACAGGCGAGAGGATACGTCGTAAGGCGGGGGTGCTTGTAGGTTGAACGTCCGCTACATTGAATATAAATAGCAGTCGGCGACGTTCGTCCGCCCCGTCTTTCTCGTCTCACCCTGCTGTCCCTTGCTTCTCCTTTTTTTTCTCTCCTCTCCTTCTGCTTCCTTCTGCTTTTCACCCGAGGCCGAGCCCCGTCGATTCTTACAAACAGCCTCGGAAACTCCACGAGGCATAAATTTAATTAGCGCGCGATCTGTTCTCCCCCCGCGGGATTAATTTCAACGAAATTATAACCTGGCTGACGAGCGACGCGGTGCTCCCCGTTTCCTCAACACCCATGAACGAAATTCTTGCCCCAGGTTTTTGCTCAGTTCAGTAGAACGAATTTTTGGGGGCTACGGGGATTCCTTCCGTCCGTGCGAACAGAGTGATGAGTTGCGTCTTCCGAGGGGTTGGTTCAATTAGGGATATAGACTGATTTGGGTTTAGTTAAAAGCTAGTTCAAGGGGCTATAGAACGAAAGGCTTTTCAGCCCATGAAGAATTTTGATCCAGAGATAAATGGGTTGCGTTTCGAGATTATTCTGGAAGAAAAGTATACGACATATCGCAGTGAAGCTTTGCTGTTAATTAGTAGAGTTGAGAAGCTAGGACCCGGGATTTTATATTTAATTTACTCTAATAATACATGAGTTATTAATAGTGTGCCTTATTAATAGAGTTCACGACTTCATAAAAATAAAATAACAAAATTAGCTTGCTTTGTAGCGAAACAGTAACTTTCGTCAATTCTTTTTACGCTAGAAAATTTTTTTTTAATACATTACGTTGATTTTTATACAGATACGTTGCGTATAGGCAACATTTTTAAGTGGATTAGGTAAATAATTTATGATATATCAAAAAATGTTATTCGAAAAAAATATACCCTAAGCGGGGGTGACTTTGTGACGAATGGGGATAGTTTGTATTTCTTTATTTCCCTGTGTCATTCATACGGTAAAACATACTGTCACTAAGTCGCCCCCTCAATACTCAATGCGAGCTCGCTTTGTGACAACTTCAAATTTTATTTCTCACTTAACTAAAAAACTCCCTTAACTTAAAAGTCATTAATTTGCCTTAAACTGGTGTATTGGTTCGGGATTATAATGTGCATAGTTTTCGCGTGATATTTGAAAAACATCAAAAAGTGACGCAGCCCCCCTTACGGTACGAATTTTTGATTTCCACAAATTTTACGAATCTTACGGTACCATAATAACATTTAGTAAACGAACGATCATTACGTTCTACTCAAAACCCCATAGCTTCGCCGCGTTCCTTGAATTTTATCGTAAAATGTTAAAGCTATTTATTTTATTTCGATATTTACTTATTGGTAAGATGCACCTTTAAGACCCTAATCATTAAAAACGGAACAGAAAACTCCCTTTTCATACCCCAGACACGAAATAGCACCCTTAATCAATTTTAAATTAAAAATCAATTTTGTTGGAGATTTTTTTATGGTCAACTTTATTCTCTATACGAAGCATAGTTCTGTAAAACTGGGTGGTGGCATCACTGAAACACGTGCGTGAAAACTTCTCCAGCTCCCCTTCACGGAACATTCGCAGCCGCCAGTCGAAGCCTCTTCCGTATTCGGTCGACTTGAATCGTAACGATCTTCAGTGATCCGAGGGGCTAACAGGGCTTTATAGGCGGCTAGGAAAACACGTGTTCGTAAACCAGAACTCACCCCTCGATTGGTCAGGGTGATTTACATCGAATCCTGACGGGACCTCTGCGAACCCTTAATTGAATAGACGCCACATTACCGAACGAAGCACTGAAGAAACTTCTTCAAATCTATTTCATTGATCGTATCCTTGCAACCTTTAGCGAGAAACCTTGAAGATCAATTATACTTAGACAATAGAATATCTTTTGATAAAGACAACGTGGCGCGAATTAAGCATTAAGCGACTGGAGTATGGAACCGTGTGAAGCGACGATTTGGATTGAGCCTCTACTCCGCGCTAGCTCTGATTCTAATACTGATTACCTGCCTCTGCTTCGGCAGCTTTCGATACTCCGATGGAATGGAACAGTTGTACGAGTTTGGACCGAACCTGAAATGCTACCTCGACGTGTAGTTTTCTGTGCTCTACGTACCTATGTTAAGCAATTAAACAACTACATTGCACTGTTTTTTTTATTAAAATTGCATCTCCACAATTTTTTTATATCTACTATATTTTTCAAGGCACACACGAAAATAGGAAAACGCAGATTAACCTTTAAGGGGTGCTTTCGCCCCAAAGAACCAAAAATTAGCGGAAAATAAAAATAGCCCGATACTTTCATTGAAGTCACCTCCAAGCCTGCAAAGTTTACAAAAAAAATCGGAATTCTTGGGTCACCGAAGTTCCCTTGTTATTGATCAAAGAAATCCTAACAGGAAACTGACCACCCCAACTATATCGATGCTTCGAAAACAATCTAATTTCGTCAATTTTTATACGTCGACGAGGAAAGCGCTCGTGCGTCATTGAAAATGATAAACAAAGAGCATGTTTCTCTTGTTCGCGGTGGACGAGATTGATACGCATGCGGGAGCTTATGCCGAGCTACCGAGTTGGAATACTAGCGTGGCGAGGTAAACACAAGAAGCGCAACCAATTTTTTAAGTGGAACACGGTTCTGGAATCGGGACAGCCTGGCTGCGAAAGCTCCGCAGCTGCGAGCCCCGCGTCGATGAAGTTTTCAAGTGGGCGATTTAAGCGGCATCAGGCAGCGGCACCGACTCGCCGGATTATCGCTACGAAAGCGCAAGCAGCTTGTCTGGTATGCCAAAATCGATAAAGTACATCCACCGCTGGCTCCTCGCCTCTCATCCACCGTGGAAATTCGTTTGACGTAAAACAGAGACGAAGACGTACAGCCTTTATCGCGGTTTCCAAGCTGAACTTATCCTGACGCTGGCGAACTTATATTCCCCCGTAACAACTCGCGGCAAGTGCACGCCACGGAAAATTCCGTTCACGGTACCGAAAACTTTCGCTGCGGCGCGTGTGTGCGAGGCTACGCGGCGACAATGTTTTAGTCGATCAAGCAAAAAAAAAAAAATAGGGGAAGAAAAAGGAAGAAAGAGGAGGGAAGATGGCGAACGTGGAATCTGCTCGCGGAGACAGCGGTTTAACCTTTAGAGGGCCGGGCTGGTCAGTAAAATGGCCACGTAAAAACTTGGATACTTTGCCGAACATGTTGGTGGTATATATGCATGAATTTTAAGTGAATAAAATTTACAATTTCACTGAAAAAATGCCGGCCCTCTAAAGGTTAAGGACGAGCTTCCGGCACGGAATGTCGCGTGTGTCTATCCGCGATATCGGAAACTGGGTTAACCGGCGTGGAATCGATGCAGTGGCTGGTAATTAAATCGACATCAGGGGCTTGGAATACGAATTTGGTTGAGTTTTTTTTTGTAGCGTTCCGGGCCCTTTGCTGTTTTATTTACCGTTTTCCAAGGGACTGCTGAGCTGTTAAAGATACTCTGTGATCTGGGATATCGAGATATATTAAGGAAAAGGGGATAGATGACGAGAGACAGCTGATTTTCACGAAGTAACGCAAAGGGCAGTTTCGCGTGGGTGTGAAAATAATAATACAGTGCAGAATCGATGTAGTGACTGGTAAATAATTAAATCGGCATCAGAAGATTGGAAAAAGGAAGTTAGTTGGGTTTTCAGTGGAAATTATATTCGGGCACCTTGGTTCTCTATTTTTCTTCTTCAGAGAAAGTGTGTAACCATTGAAGACTCTTAGTGATCTCAGACATTGAGATATAATAGAAGAAAGTTGAGCGATGACAGTTCTTTGCGAAGTAAAGGGCGGGGAGGTTAGACTCTCGAGTAGCTCTGGTGCTCTATAAAAATAAGTAAAAATAATTCCAATGGGTTAACATATGTGAAATCACTATAATGGTCGGTAATTGAAAATAAATTAATTGAAATCACGTAATAGCATTTTGAGCGGCAACTCCAGTTTTCTTCTCCAAAGATACCATGTAACTATTAGAGGAACTTAGAAAAACGGGTGACAGCTGAGTGACAGCAGTTTTTGAGGTAGCTGAAGGGAATAAAAAATATACATGCGGGGGTCAGTAAAGACACCAGCGTCGGTGGTGTTTAGTTAAAATCCGAGCACCACAAAATCCTAGAAAGTTCTTTCCTCGCAGAGGTAGGTAACTGCGACAGATGCGCGAGGAACACGGATACGCGTTTGATGCTGTTCTTCTCTGTCCAACTTTCAGAAGACTCACAATCAGTTTTCAAGGGGCACAGAGGCAGGGACCCAAGGGTAGGGGATCGTCTTCCGTTCCGTTCCTCTCCGTCTTTTCTTCCTTTGATTCGACTCCTCGTCGATTGATGGGGTGAGCGCAACAGATCGTGGCTCTCAAGTCTCGAGTAGGCAGTTGCAGTTCACTTTTCAAAGGCCAGCATTCCTCCTTCTTGTGCTCCCTTACCTGGCGGAAACAGATTTCGTATTTGTTACCGTTTTCGTTAATATCGCGTCCTCCTCGCAGTGGCGGCGGCTGCTTACCTAATTTCCAGCCCCCTTTAATGTTCCGAGCTTCCCCTTCGATTCGACCGATGCGCTGAGCATCGGGAAGTTTTAGGAAGCTCTTTGAGCGACTATCTTCGGCTCTAAAAATTAGATCCCCTAAATTGGCGCGAGATTAGCGCGAAAAGACTGCCAGGGGAAAAATTTGGAGTCTTGAAAGATTTACAGAGTTTTGCAGCTACCCTGTAGCAGCCTTCGTCAGAAGTTCTCATTAAATCGCTCACAACTGTGTACATCGATGTTTCTCGTGATCGCGTAAACGCCACTGTCGCTGGCGTAGGAGTGGGTGCGTGAAAGTGTTAGAAGAGAGGCAGAGTATCGTTTTATCGGCAGGAAAAGCTGTCGCGTCATTTCGCTAATTGACAGATCATCGTCGAAAGCAGGGATGGCAGGGGGCACTGTGGCCTCGTGTATTTCCCCAGCTGGGTCGCGTGTACATCATCGCGGACGGTGGGGCTGCAAGTGGGAGCGCGCAGGGTGGGTGGAGAAGAAAGGGGAGACGGGAGAGATGGGACAGGAAGGGAAAGGGGGAAAGGATAGAGGAACGAGAGGCTCCCGGTTCAGCTGCATTAATTAAACTAGCGAAGGACAATGAGCCTGTCTGCCGGCTCGCTTGCCTCGCTGTGTAATTCACGCCTCTCACGGGAGAGCCACCCTTCGACTTTGCTTTCCAGTTTGAACCTTCCTATGGATAATTACCTACGCCCTTCGCCTCCTCTCGCTGTCTCTCTCTCTCTCCCTCTTCCTCTCTCTTTTCCTGTCGGCCCCATGCACTCTTCCCTTTTCTTCCTTTTTCTCAGGGTTCCTCGTTCTTTCGCGACGCGCGTCGTGCTTTCGAGCGTGCAACTGCACGGCGACGGCCCCGTCGCTTTGGTTAATTTAACAGATCGGAACGGGGGGAGCGCTCTTTGCTGATCCATACGTCGAGAACCTCGCCTGTGCGAAGCGTAGGTATTGAATGCCGTGGAAAAGATCGACGAGCATTTATCTGTAGCTGCATTGAAGCGGGGATGAGAGGAAGGCGGGGTTAGTGAGTTGATAAATTCAGAAAAGATTTGAATGGACGTTTTAAGTTCAAAGGGGCTTTTCTACTTACCCCGAAAAGACGCCGTCGATTTTTCGTCACTGAACGTGTTCATTACAGGCGACGCTCGCGTACGCGCCTAGTAGGTCTCGTTATTTCGAGCAGAGTTCGCCTTTTGCGAGGCCTCTCGCAACTGCGGCGTAAAGTCAAGCGAATGGTTACAAATTGAAGACGCTAATTTACACACGGTTTCGCACTCAAGCTCGCTTGACTCCGCCGACCTGCTTGCTTGCTTCTGCTTATTAACTCGCGCAAGTTTACGAGCCAACTTCCAACGGCTAACAAGGTAAACAATGTTTGGCAATTATCTCGGTTAAATGATCCTCGTGAGACGCGACTGCTGGATGCAACAGCCAGGTAAGAGAAACGATGGAGACAGCTTCGTGCGCACCGCTGGAAAGTTCTACGGCTGTCTTTCGTTCGAGCGGCGATCTTTCAGATTGCAAATATGATCGTCAGCCCTATTGTGAATATCCCCATTAAAGTTTTCCTTTCAACGCTAATGCTCCTTTGAACGGCCTTGCTTGTAGGTGTATAAATTTTCATATTTATTGAAGGGAGGTGTGAGCTTCCTTTCAGATGTAGAATAAGGATCTAATAAGATTTAACGAGGGGAGCAGGGACGATTCGGGCCGCCGAGCTGGCTAAACTCTTGCCTAAATCGAATCCATGCTAATTACGATAATAAGTGCGATAAATATATAGGGCGTAGAACTCTAAACATGTTAAAACAACAAAGTCTAAAGTTTAAAGATCTTTGCGCGTGAATGAGATCGGTTTGAATAACTAATTCTGAAAAAAATTAAAAAGAATCTGCACGCGTGTCACTTTCTATGTAGATTACAGATAATACTGTAAGTGCCAAAAATAAAATTCTTTAGATACCCTAGCATTACCATTGACACGTGGAACATTTCGAATAACATTTTTTTTTAATTTTGGCACTTTCACTGTTTTCTGCAAGGACTCCTCAATTTTCAACTCCATTTCCTCGAAAGCTTTTGAGATCTGCAACCCATGCGTTTAACCCTTAACTGGTATACTGTCTTTTCAAACGTAACTGTTATACAGGGGTCGTGGCAGACTCGAAATAAAAACAGACACAGAAATTTGTAAAGTCGACATTAGATCAACCTCTATGAATACCCATTTTGTTCGCAGGTAATGTATAAAATAATAGATACGTAGAAAATTAAACTATTATGATCAAAATAATTAGAAATTCAGTTTACAAACCAAATATTTTGCAGCGAACCTTGCGTGCTTGGGGTCATGACTGACCCCAGGATACCAGTTAAGGGTTAACTCTGGATTACACATGTCATTGAGAATCGAATCAAACCGGTGACCCGAACCTTTTGCCAGAAGATTTCGAATCTCGAGCATCGCGAGGGTAATCGAGACAGGCCCAGCTATGCCTCGACCATCGAACCCCGTTTACGTCATTCGACTTAATGTTGCTGTCATTCGTTCGACTCGACTTCGCGATAGCCGATCGTGTCGGCGCGGTCGCGTTTCCTGTTTTCCTTGCTGGATCGTTGCCGCGTAATGCGCGCCCGCGTAATTACATGAATTATGCCTCGAGAGCAGCTCCTCTACCTTCGATGCTCCCGCCCTTCCTCTCCTTCTTTTCGCCGGCCTTCGGGACTGGTTCCTTCTTCGACTCTGAGACACGCACACACTGGCGCAAACTCCACTCCCGTCTTATGCAAATCGATTAACGGTGCATCCACGCGCCTCGCTCCTTGCCGTCGATATTGGCTGATAAATATTCACCGCGCTCCATCCCCTCCCCCCGGCCGATTATCCTCGATGATTTTCCAAATTGCTGCCGGCTCGAGAACCTTCTAACCGACAGGCGAATATTGGCTAAGTCATCAGCACCGGGTTAGGGCGCTTATATCATTTATTTGAGATCGAGTATAGGTAACCACGGTTCAGTGCGATCTAATTTCTCGTGGGTGTAGCTTTTGTACGCCCGCGCTGATTCAGCTGCAAACTTTTACGCGCAACCGCAAACTATTCATCTCCGCGTCAGGATTTTTATAAAGCCTTCCAGATTTCAGGGTTATTGGTGATTGATATAGTTCGTGTACTAATGCTGGTGAGCCTGAAAGGCAATTTAGTCCGATTTGGATGTGAAGCAAATAAGGTGCTGGAAATGTTTGTAGCATCGCACGAATAAACACGTTAGCAGTTAGTACTAGGGAAACATTATTGCAAAAATTAAATTAAAAATTAAAAACACCTTGACACGAAGAGAACGGTTTATTAAATGAAAATGTAAGCTACGAGAAGTTTAAAAAGTATGAAATAACTTATTATATGATATTATTTATTTCTCTGTTTTAGGTAGTATATTGCCAAAATATTATAAGTACCTAATGAACTTCTACGGTTGAAACTCATCTATTCTATATTCATTATCTCGAATTCTGATAATATTCGATAATGCGTTGGGGACTGCTGTGAAATGTTGGCATAAAAATTAGGAAGATACATACGTAGGTATCTCCTTTTTACGTAGGGGGTTAAAAATGTGCGGCTCACTATCTTGGCCAGAATAAGTTGGATACGAATCATTCTATCAATGAAAATTCTGAGTACTAGGTAAACTTGAGAGCGGTGCAATAAATATTTCCAGTAACTACTGTACATACGTATTCATACCTACTGAACAAATTTTTCAGAGGAGTTATTTTTTTCAAAAGCTGAGAATGTATTGCTGAGGCTGTTCGCGAGCGGCAGATAACCTTATGCTACCTAAACCTTGCGGTAAAATTGTTCCCCGAATCTGAGCAGAGACTGCACAATGTCATAAGTCCTTGAGTGAAAGGACTGCCTATGAAGCATTCGGTACTTGTCCCAGAGCTACGAAACAGCTAGCTTGCCTCGCTTTTCAAGCTCCAAGTTTCGCAGCACGCGAAATGAAGTTCTTATGCATCCAGCACCGAGAAATAACGCGAAAAAAGTGGACACAACTCTCTCGAGCGACCGGCGAAATCGGAGATCGGCCATAGTTGAATCAGTCCCTGAAATCGGGGACGATAGGTGCCGACAGTCGCTTTGTCGAGACTTTCTTCCGCGATGCGTCGACACCGGGACCGGCCGCTAGAACCAGGCTGAACGCGAGAACAGAGGAAGACGATGGGAAAAGAAAGAAAAGAAGGAGAAACCGGTTGCTGCCATTCCAGCTGCTGTCCTCTAAGCCAGTCTCGAGAAAGATCGAGCAGGCGAAGAAACGTTCTAGGGTCGATCGACGATGTACCGTGGGCTCGACCGTAGTGATGGGACCGAGTGCATTGTGGGTAGTATCGAAATCTGATGCGCTCGAGCCCTGCGTGGAGGCTTCGGGGAGCAAACACCAGTGCAAGTACAATGGAAGCATGATGGGCCGGGTTCGAAACTTATGCGAATGCCTCGGAAAGGAAAACAGCATTTACAAATGTAATCGAACACTGATAGGATATTTTTGTATGAGTACATACCTCTGATTCTCGTATTCCTCAATTATTTTCTCATGCACGCGATATAGGTACGTTTATAAGGTATTATTTTAAATTCGAGGGACTTAGAACTGCGCACGTTTTCGAAGTTCGAACGTATCTACTTGCTGTGGCTTTCAAACACAGCTGAATGGTACCAATTACGTCACAGGTGCATGGAATTAGTAGACTGCGGCTGTTTATGAAAATATATATTTATATAGAAAAGGACTAAACAAGGAAACTTTGATAGAAATATGTTTCGTCATTAGAGGGTTTCTAAAATATATTTTTTATTTTAAAGAATCTTATGTTTATTTGCTTCTAGCATATACAGAAGCTTACTTAGCTTGGCTATAGTAGCGGCCATGATACAGTGTATTCGATTTTCTTGCAATAGAGAGGTCGTAATTAGTGTAATAAGTATCGTACTTGCGTAAACTTCCGCGGTATAGAAATTAGGCACTCGTTTCTCTGAGTGCTACTCGATTCCAACGAAGTGAGCCTTTAGAGAATCTGTCGTCGTTTAGAGACACTTTTGTGGCTCACAGTTAATATTGCAAATGTACACAAAGTGGAGGAATTGTGTGATTACTTACATTAGAAATACCCATTGTCAGCTACAAAGATGTCCCGTGTTAAAAGCTCCTTGGCTATTGTTTCGATTGATAATTCACGACTATGTATATCCAACTTTGTATAATCAGTTTTTTTTTTGTAAAAAGCCCAGCCTTTTTACAAAAGTTTTATCTCAATCGTAGCCTTTTGTAATACCACTAGAGACCTCCAGCCTTAATGTACCTAATGGAAACATTGAAAAACAAAAGGTATTGGTACCTATTATACATTAATATATATACAGTGGCTCGCATTAATATTCGGACACTATTTAAAATCGCATAACTTTCTTAGAATTGGTCCAAACGACTTGAGTTTTTTTGAGAAGCTAGAAGGATTAGTTTGCTAAATGACGTATTTGGTCGTTTTGAAAAAAAAAATGTATTTCGTCGGAATAGCGAAAAAAATCGACCTTTACTATTCTTTTCGCTATTCCAACCAAATACATTTTTTTTCAAAACGACGAAACGCGTCAGTTAGCAAACTAATCCTTCTAGCTTCTCAAAAAAACTCAAGTTGTTTGGACCAATTCTAAAAAAGCTATGCGATTTTAAAATCTGTCCGAATATTAATGCGAGTCACTGTAAATGAAAGTATTATAGGAAGACTTGTGAATCTACAGTCTAACCGAGGTAAAAACCCTTTGTCTTTTTCGGCAAAAAGGCAGGTTTGACAATTGTCCTGCGACGTGTACTTACACATCGATCTTGGTTTCACCACTACTCGCACAGCTTGTCCCTTAAGGCCGGGAGCCTACGGTTTCGTTACCCTTGCCACTTTCACGCCTCCTCCTCCTGTTTCATCGTCTTATTGCGCTCGTGTATCTTTCTGCGGTGTGTTCTACCGTGTCACACGTAAGCAGACACCGCGGATAACGTTTCCTCGGGCCCGTGGAAATCAGCTGTTCGACGGAATGGGCCGCAAAAAGGCGAGCGGCCGGGATCACCTGTCGAGCGGGGTTATAAAAATTGATCGTCGCCTGGCGTCGCGGATCGTCGGGCCGCGGCCGGGAAGTCGTCGGGACTCTGCCACCGACGATCGATCTTCGCCAATCTAATTTGGAAATACCTCGTTCCGCGAGCTGAACGAAACGCGGCACCGGAAGCTGCTGGGAAGTTGAGGGCGAAACGAAGTTGAAGCCTCGCTCGAAACGAGGTTTCCCTTATTTCGCCAGGCAATTCGGGATTTTGTTGGATACTCGCTGGGCGGGCACGGGGAAAAGGCTGTTTTACTCGCGTTCCGGTTCGGTATAGCGTTGTCGATGATTGATCGAGGAATCAACGATTCGGTTTTGCTTTGTACGCGTCAATAGAGACCCGCTACACTGTTCCGGGCAGAGTTGAGCATTATCTCGAATAAATTCTTATTCGAAGATTATTTTAAAGTTTCGAATAAAATGAAGTTAATCGAGAATAACGGAGAAATTTAATCGAATAAAAAATTTGTATTTGTACTTGTATTTTTGTTTTTCCTGTGTGTTTACACAGGATGGCGTTTCAAGCATTTTGCTTACATTGCCCAACGAACAAAATTATTATTGATATTGAAAATGGGACCAAAAGCGAAGAGAGTAGTAGCTTCTAAGGAGAATATAGGTATGACTTGACAACCCACTAGGATTAGACAACTAAGTAGAGCGTAGGTCGATGGATGTTAATTAATAATAGGTGATGGATAATCATTAACAGAAGACTTATGGATTTCCTATTTTCCACATCCCTCTTGCTTGTTATTTCAGACACCTGTGATCTCTTCTTGGCTCCTACTGCCATCGTCTCTAGCTCGTATCCTCGTTTCCTGCATCGCAGCCCCTGCCGCGCACTTTGAAACTTACTCGCATACCATCCGCCCTTTTATCGTTTTCGAGTACCCGTACAATCACTCTTCCTCCACGCGTCTTGGGACCTCGTTGCATGAGCGATGCCGTCTCCGCGGTCTTTGTTGGCAGCTTGGAAGATTGCATTATTCGCCATTAAAATGATATTAGCTCGCGCAGCGGCGTGCAGTTCACTCTCGCGTATGTACAAAGTGGATGATATTAAAATCAAATTTCCAGCGCTAGGCGAGGCTGCGGCTGTGTTCCGCGTATGATGCAAAACGCTTCGCGCACGGGCTGCTTAATTGCGAGTGCCACGGATAACATAATAATTATTCTCGGGGAATCATTCTGATAATATCGCGCATCCGCGGAGCACAATTTAAACGTAACTGAAAATATCGATTCCATGAAAGTAACGAGCTCTTCGTTGCGTCCAGAAACACATTCTCCGAATGTCCCCAACCTGTTCACCTGGGGAGACGAGTTAAGGGGTTGCATTACATTGCATTCTAAAAAATAGCTGCTATCTTTAAGATTTCTTTGGAGGAAAATCATAAAGAAAATGACAGATCTATAACTAAGCATTTATTATACAACTATTGAAGTGCGCGAAAAAATTTTTTGTTACTTTCATTCGAACAAAATGGCGTCCCTGTGACTGGTCCAGGTAAGCTTCTTTTTTTCGGACGCGCCAAATTCTGTGTGCAAGCTAACTGCAAGGCAGTTAGACCTAGAGCAATAAACCCAACATTTTGATTTTCTACACGATATTTACTAAAGAAATATGTAGCGGTTTTGCGATATATTACAAAACTGACCTTGCTACGGACACTTATACTCAATTCTTAGGTAAAAAATGACATCTTTTTAATGAAATGACATGCTTTAAAAAATCCCTTCCAGTTGCTTTAAGCGACCACGAATTTTATATGATAACGAAATCATAATCGAATTGAACACCTGCTTCGACCATTTGCAGACGTACGTTTTAAAATATATTATATTTTAAAATATAAAAAGTTTATGTTATGTTATGTTTTTGTTATCTATTATTATCTCATCTTAATTTATCTTTGTTATTTTATTTTATATTATATTATATTATTTTATTTTACGTTATTATTTTATATATATTTTTTATTTCTTTCTCTTATTTTTATCTTTCTATGTAGTAATGGTAATAATTTTGTATCTCTGTACACTAAAAGGTTTCCCGTTAATAATAATAATAATAATAATAATAATAATAATAATAATAATAATAATAATTAGACACGAAGGGAAAGCCAGCGAAATCGTGAACAGAGTACTTATGTTTCAGAGGATAAAACTATTGGTTCGCAGGTGGCCCATCATGCTCGCGAGATGCTATAAATAATGTATCATGCGTTCTGGCAAAGTTCTGCGGTGCGATTAATTCTCCATTCACGAAGCTACGAGCCGCACTCTCATTTTCCACGAATATAATACGGTTAATACTTTTTAGTGGAGCGGCGGGATCGAGGATCGGCGCCCGAAGGGTGGGGGGGGGGTCTCTCTCTCTTTCCTTATTCTCGAGGAGCATTCAATTATTGACTTCAATTTAAAGCCGACGCATTAGCATACCCTGAATAATTCATGCGCGAACGGTTAATCCAGCGATATGTAAATTAATCCCACTAATTGCGAGCAACAATACGAACGTTGCGACGCGAGTCGCCGAGCGATTTATGTACATATTCCGCGGGAGCGGGCGGCTTTAACGACGCGACGCGACAATTTCGCGGTTCGAGGGCTGATCGGAGGCGGGAAGTGGGAGCGCGGAAAGAAGCCCCAGACATCGAAACCGCGAATTATTTTAACGGTAATTGCTACCGGAGCGATTTGGGAAGCGTCGGGGAGAGAGCGCGCTCGGCCGCCGTGATCGACCCGCCGTGATGATTTAATGAAAAGCTGCGCGAGCGACGCGCGAAATCTACGCGGACCCAATTGAGAAGGAAATACGAATTGTTGCGACAGACGGCGGTGCAAAAGAACGGGGGTAATTAACGCTTGAAACGCGAACGAATCGCTCCGCGTGCGAATCAAAAGATTTAGGCCGAAAGCACAGTGTGTTTCGTGCATTAAAATAATCTCCCTCTGCGTCTGTGGAGGTCAGTTTTCTGTATCTGGATAAAATGTGTGGGCGCGAGTGGCCGTTCACTTTTTCCAGATTATAAATGAATTTCTTTGAGATCGGCCTAAGCGTTAATTGGACTTTGCTCCTCCGTTTTCGCTGCTCATTTGGAGCGGCTTCAAAGCTTGATAAGTTGCACAGTTTCCTCGGGGCCGCGCGACCCGGACGTATGAATGCGTCGCTCGTATTCATCCGGGAGGCAGCGCGAAGCGGATCGGGGGGGGGGAAATCGGGCGCAGCGGAGACAAGAATCCCCGTCAAAGGCGCGTAATTAACTGGCGGGCCCGTGTTAAAATCGTCCAGCGGGATTCAGTTGAGAGTGGTGATCCGAAAAACAACACGGAGGCGAGCGATAAAGTCGACGGGGTCGCGTGACGGCGATGAATGGCTGGCTTTAGGCGTAATGGGGGGCGGGTAGGAGCTAAGCAGATGTTTCGCGGTGGCGGAAAAACTGTGGCGAGTTCTCAAGCACGCATAATTAATCCTCGGTTAATCCGCGGGGATCCTTTTTAGCCGGGGGAACGGTTGAACGAATTATTTCGTTCTAATTTAGCCCCGAACGCGTAACGAACTGGCGGGCGGGCGACGCGGCCGAGTAAATTGCTCGGTGGCTGCCGCTAATCGCTTTCTTGCGGCTGCAAATCTCGCGTTAAAAGAGCAGTGTCATTGCTAGAGTTCAACGCTGCCAGCGGGACGACGCGCGCGCTTGTCCTCCCGCGCGGGCCCGTTCTTTTTTCTCCTTATGCAACGGTGACTCTATTCACCTGGTCGTTAACGGGGAAGAAGAGACTGCCCGGAGAATAAAAGTATCAACGATACACCGTCATCGGGGGCTCGCCGTGCTCTGCTGGGGAACGGGCGGGGGATCCGCTAATTGAAGAGCTCCTTTCACCGAGATAGCGGGGCACTCGCGATTTTCACAGCCCGCGCATCCGCGCCCTCTCTCGCCCCCTACGTCACCCGCACATTCTGTCACTTCGCTTTTCTTCTCGTGAAATTGCAATTAAGAATTGAGAAAATACGCGCGAATGCGCTGACGGATGCGAAGGTGGGAAAAGGAACGGGGTGGTTGGCTAGCTGTAATCGCGACACAAGCTCGTTTCGCTCGCTTCCCGCGGCCTTTGTTTCCTCCCTCGAAGCTGCTTAATCCGCGACACCTGGCTGTGTCGATTGATAACCGCCTTTTTCGTCGCGCGCTTTTCCAGCGCGGTTTCACGGTGCGGGCTCGAAATGAAGTTGAAGGAGGCTGCGATTGAGAATACGGGGGCTGCTTCGTTTTGCGAGCACTGCAGGTGGAGGGAGAGGGTCGTTCAATGAGGGAAAGACGAAATTTTGGTGGCCACAAAGTTGCTGGTTCGGCAATTCGGAACTTCAAAAGAGTTTGAAAGTGGTGCTAATAACGTAACCGTTTTTTGCTGCACAGTAAAACGGTCCTAGGTATGAAAACAGCCCCTCAAGGAGATTGTGAGTTTTCATATCATCGCGATTATCTGTGCAACGATAAAAGATATAAAAGAATTTATTCTTGAAAAAAGGCTGGTGGGGATAATTTTTGAAAAGATTAATTTTCTTTCGAGAATTCTCGATTACCACATTGTAAAGATATACCGAAAAGAATTCTTGTAAAAAAAGTGGTGGGGATGAATTTGAAAAAGGTTAATTTTCTATCGAAAATTCTCGATTAACCACATTGTACAGATATATCGAAAAGAATTCTTGTAAAAAAGTGGTGGGAATAAATTTGGAAAAGGTTAATTTTATTCGAAAATTCTTTGTCCCCATATTGCGGGATATCAAAAACCATAAAAGTCTAAATTAATTTTTTTCGTAGGTCTTGACGATAATATAGAAACTCGCAATTTCTTTGAATGTCTTTACCCCTAGGAATCGTTTCATTTTTGGAAAAAATGGTCACGTTAGCAAGTGTCTTACACTGTGCACATCCGCATCGCTATGGTTAGGTACTCGCGCAGGTAATTAAATAACCCTAAACCCTCGCAGAATAGCGTCGCAGTCTGAAAGGTCTCGTACTTTTCCATCGGAAAACTAAAACAGTCGTTCGATCAGCTCAAGTGCCTTTTGAACGGTCCGAGTAATTCCACGCTGCGAGGGAGCGTCGTCCCCAAACGAAACTTGAGAATTCAGCGGAAAACACCGCGGCAGAAATCCGCATCGCGAGCGTCCCGATTGTTGGATCCGTGAAAAGGAAACAGAGAAGAGGCGACAAGGAGGCGCGCATTTCTCTCCCGCCCTCGTATACGCGCGTCGCCCCCCCCCCCCTTTCGATCGGGGGATTTCACCCTGTGCACCCCCGCCTCGACCTACCGTAAGCCTGATACTCGAGGTGTATTCCCGTGGAAAGATTCAAGTGCGTCTATTATTTTTCCCCGGTGGCGTCGGTGATGCACGCGCGTTCCTGTCTCTCCCTTGCGCTTCTGCCATCCCCCCTCCCCCAAGATGAATCACAGTTGAAGCTCACGTGGCCGCGTACAAGCGGATATACGCGAGGAAACGAGGCGCGAATTGGGCTTGATTTTTTTCCAGGGGCGAAACGAAAAAGGGTGGCAAAGAGGGTGGGGGGGAGGAGAGAGGCGAAGGATTGGGGAGGGAAAGGTGGAGAGAGAAAGGGAAAAAGGGGAAGGGAGATTAATTACTGTCATGCACTGAATGGATGCACCTGTGGCCGCGAAGCAAGCTTTTTTCTATCTGGTGCTTCAGGAAATTAACCTTCCCTGCTTGCCAGTTGAATTCTCGAGTTTTTATGGCTCTTCGTGCGTCGCTTCCAATCTCTTTCTATCTATATGTCTCTCTCTCTCTCTCTCTCTCTCTCTCTCTCTGTCTCTCTGTCTCTCTCTCTTTCTGTCTCTCTCGCTCGCTGTGTTAGCAGTAAAGTAGACACTTCGTATTGAGCTTAATATTCTTCTAATTGCACCGTGCCCTTACTGCTTACCATTAGGGGTTCCGCGAACTGAGCTTTATGCTTAGGAGGTGCTGATCGCAAGCAATTGCACGTTTCACGTGCTGTTCAGAAGTTTGAGGTTGTACCTGGTTCTAATTAAAATTACTCGAGGAGGATTGACAAGGGGACTCTGCGGAGTTGGTCCCCTGGGGATTTTGACGAAAGTTTGATCAAGTTTAGTGGAGCGAATCCGAAGGTCGAGTGATTGCATCCTGTGGAATATTTCGTGCCAATGCTCACTCCTTTTTTTTTTATTCTCGGTGGCAAAAATTATCGTTAGGAAAAGAATATTCGTTATTATTTTATTATTCCTCCTATTCGACCACGTTTTATCCAGATTTCGGCATTAAGTATACGATCATTTAAATAACGGATCGAATAAATGTCACTTTAATTTTAGAGTATTTCAGAAATAAAGCTAATCTTTTTATTCGACGAGAATTTATTCGACACGTGAGGAATAATTTTTCTATTAACTTTTATTCGATATTGGCAATTTTATTTTTCGCCCATCTCTGGTTTTATCGAATCATTGCACGCACCTATACTGAATTATCGAGCCGGAGAATGATCGTGCAAGCACCTCGCACTGGGCAAGAAAAAATTCGTGGCAAAACGAAACAGTGGGAAGAATTTTTTATTTCCATTGTCGCAAGAAGTTAGCGATTCGTTAGTTTCGCTCGTTTATCGGACGAGAATGTTATTCGCGTTTATCCCCCGGCACTTTAACTTCCGAGCACACGCGGATGATAAAAATTCTCACTTTACACAAAGTCCTGGAGGAAGATCGTTTACTTTGTAAAGTCCCTCGAACGGCGTACGTGCTACGTACGAGAGGCACCCTTCGTCTTCTTCTTTTTGAACGATGTCTTGTCAAAGCGGAAAACATTCTTTTGCCCCTGTGCCACGCGAGCCGTAAACCGTATACCTTGGGCACGACACCTTATTACTCTTCAATAATTCGAAGATAAGCGTCGTTAGAGCGTCTCGAGCATCTACGCTACTTAACGCGGTGTTTTATCTAGCCTTGCGTGAAAGGGGGTCGCGATAAACCTTTTTACAGGCCAATAAAACGATGTAATATGCTAAGAAAAGTGCACGTCGCTTTACGTTCAAAGTTCTTTCTGTTTCCTGGAAGAGAATTCTAATAAAAAAAGAGAAGCATGAAATTTGTGCAGATGAGAACGTTCGCACAAACGTTCTTCAACTTGGAGGGGAGCATGAGATTTGAGACACCAACTTGGTTCAAATTTTCTACACACACAGTTTCTGCACAACTTGTATAACAATGCTTGCATAACACGCCACTGAAAAATTCGCGAGAAAAACGAATTCAGAATTTCGAGCTTCCCAGGCGATCGATTTATCAGCACCTTGGATGAAATGTTAGCCAATCTCATTTATTTGATCAATACCGGTGGCTTCTTGATATCGGAAAAGAGAAAGTATAAAGCAAACATCGGTCGTAACTAAAAATACTCATGTGCTAAGTGCTCGCTGTCTTATAATTAGAGCTAGCTTCTTAAGATGAGACGCGGTATTGAGGAGTGGGCTTTCAGCTAAAGCACATGAAAAGATTCCACGTCAACGACTCTTAACTTCTGCGGACTGAAAAATAGCCGCGTCATTACTCGCGAAAGTGTTAATTACTATTCGGTGGACTTTAAAACACGGAACGCGTGGTCTGAGATTATAGTCCTCGTGGCAAGATCTCGCTTTACCTTGCAACAACTTTTTTGGCAGCGACTTGTCAAACACCGCGTGACATTTCTTCTTTTTTTAATTCGCAAGAAAGTTTTCAAGGATCTTCAAGTGAAACGTAATTGGTTAAAGGGTAGTTTCTCCTTGGTTCTTAATAATTTGCCGATGTAGCAGCGATTTGATAAGAACAAATATTCTATTTTCTCTGTTATCAAACGTACGTTCAGCAAGTGCTCGCTGAAATCTCACGTGGTGTGTGAAAGGTCAGAGAATTCATGAATACATCATATAGAAAGCATCGATAATATTTGAAGAAAGAGTCACTTCAGAGCTGATTAGAATCTTTAATGACTCGTATAAATTGTGGATATGACCCAACGCGGACCCCAGCTAGTGTCCTCTCTTAATACATTTTATTGCACGGTAGCTTGCAACGTGTCGCATTAAGATAATAATTTCCCGAAGTATTTACCGACGAGAATATCCCTTTATATGGGTTAAACGTAGATTTAATTAAAATTAAATTATTATATTAAAACTACTATGTGCCTTTAGTATCGCCGTCATTATATGTCGTGAATGGTAATTTAATTCCCCTCACAAAGGCATGAAAATTATAATATCCGTTGATGCTTCACCACTCTCCTCCTGCCCGCCTCCCCCACCATTGATATAGCGTTTCAACGTGGAGTCTCGTTTCGTTGACGTTTCCATGCTTTAATAGCTTATTCGAGGAAAGTTCTCTGCAAAACAGAATAACTAATTTAAAATTGCTCCAACCAACTCGAGTCCTTGTGAGAAGGATTAGTTTACTAGGTGACGTGTTTCGTCGTTTTGAAAGAAACTGCAATTAGTCGGAGTAGCGAAGGAAATAGCGAAGGCCGGTAACTCAGCTTTTTTATCCGAGCCTGTAATGAAAATTTAAAAATCCCCTTTGTAGATTTCAGTAAGTTGCATCCCCATAGAAAAACTTGAAAAAAGTAAAGAAATTACGCCAAGTACATGAAATCAAATAAATCACAAAAGGATAGAAGATAATAATAATTAGAATATAAACAAAAGATGTGAAATGAAATTGAGCTGCAAGTACATAAAGGTGCTTTGCACAACTACATATCCACAGCTAAAATGCTGTGTTCATACATTCCATTACTCGTATTGCGGACATTTTAATTAACCAATCAAAAAGAATCGCATTTAAAAACATTGTCGTAACTTAATAGCTTTACAAAATGAACGATATACAAAAATTGCGCCAATTATAACAATGGCTACTTATAAAAAGAACAAACTGTATTAAATAACATTAAGCAGATATATTTTTATACAAATAAATATTTTAATACGAATAAATATTTTATTCAAAATACTTGGCGCTGCTCACCGAATTGGTGTTGCTAAACTGAATTAATAAATTGCATTAATCTTTTTCTTTCTTTGCTGTGCGTGCGTGCGTTCGTGAATGTCTGTATAGGTGCGTTTTGCATATGCTACGTATGATATTAGAGTTAAATATATTCAGGTTAGGTTGAATTAGCCGTTTCTCGAGTAAATGATAGCGGTAGCGACAGTCGACATATACAGGGTGTCTATCCTGTACTTTCTTTCCTGTACTTGGCGTCGAGACGCTACCGCGTCTCTAGATACACGCTGAAAATTTAGCAAGATAAAGCAATCGCGTAGACCAAAATCCATGCTGGTGAAAGTCATCCCAAATTGAATCGCAAGTGATTTTAGCTATACACTTTCCAAGCCTGTAGCCTTGTCAGAGTTACTTTTCACGTGACAATAAAGGAGAGAGAGAGAGGGTCAGAGAAACGATTTAACACTTGGGGCTGATTTGAAGCGAAGCTAATATAAACTCGCCCTAACGTCCAACCACCAGTGTCCAAGGCACAAGTCTGCTAGACGGTCTAACCTACGAGTTCGCCAGTGGATCTGGAGCTCGGCTCTTTCCCGTCCTCACTTTTCCGAACCTCGAACCTCTTTCACCCGTTGAAGGCTCCTGCATGGTACAGTCTACTATAGATGGGCGCGGGGCCCTCCGTTGCCTCGCAACGGTGCCAGCCCGTGTGTTTTGGTTGACTCCAGACATCTTCGAACGCAAATAGACGCCGCGGGAGAAAGAATTCGCCGCCTTTTGGGACGTGTGCCGGGCAAACTACGCGAACGAGTCAATGTCGCCAAAGGGTCGTAGGTAGATCGTCGGTGTGTTTGTACGTGTTATAGCGTGCGGTACGGGCAACGTAGGGACAAGAGAGGCGATATATAATGTTCCGCGATATTAAACGGGACGCATTCCACCGAAGCCACCCTCTGGTCCCTGCTATGAATGCTTCTACGACCCCCGTCTCCTGTCTCACCCTACTACGCCCCCCTCCAGACCCCTCCCCACAGGCCAACCACCCACGGGAGCTGGGAGACCTGGCCTCCTCGACCAGGGCTACCCCCGAATGGTTATACGCCAAATTTACAGCTTAGCCAGAGCCACCACTACCCACGAACACGCCATTTACTACACCCCCGGGGACTGCGAGCCAGATACGCCGCTGTATGACGCGTTTGCTCAAGGATAAAGCTGCTTCGAACGATTTACGGATGTCACCGATACGCGCGAGGCACCGTTTCGGTTACTCGGTTTTTAACGGAACCGTTTAAAGGGGATGTTTCGACCTTAACTGGTGCTTTGGGTTGTCAACCCCTGTCGATTGTAGATTTGCTACTTGTTAATGTGCAATGCAGTTAAGAGGAAGTTGATTGTAGAGACCTTAAGGAAGATTGGCTGTATTGTTAGTAGAACATGGGTTGAGTGATGTCTTTTTTTTTTAAGTATGTTTATATCCAACGCTGCTGAAACGCATACCTTGGCGACAGCTTGCTTAGATTTTTCTCAAAGTTGCAGGAGTCCTTAAAGAAAAGAAAACCTGGGGGTGAAATGGGTCTGAGGAGACTACGTAGTAGGGTTACAGGAATGTGGACACGGTTGAATGAAAAAAGATTTTTAGCAGGGCATGTAAACAATTACTTGCAGTGAAGAGTCTACAGTTATTTTACTTTGCAGTTGAAATAGCGAGTTGTAACGCAAAATCGGAAAATAGCCGAATTTTCAGGGGTTAATTTCACCTCCTTCGAGTGAATTTGGGCAGCAAACAAAAATTGCGTTGTAATCAGAAGGAAATCCCCTACATATTCACAAAGTTTTAGAATTTTTTGAATTTTCGGGTTCAGGATCTTCCCTTGTTAGTTTCTTCGTCCATTCTCTTTCGGGGTTACCTGAGATGTGGGACGAATATAGAAAGGCTGCCAAATACGTCCCTACAGAATGTTACAACGCAATCGTCACGCAACTGCCACGGACTTCTCCAGATTATGCTTATTCTCAAAACCAGGCACCACCTAATTTTACCAAAGGCTCATATCCTGCACCTTGCTGAAAGGAACCTCCCTCGCCAACGGAAATTAAATCACAGAAGAATCTACGCGGCCTGAGGCGAGATGCCACCAGAACCCCACAGTGTCAGTGGGTGTGTTAAGTCCGATATTTAAGAACACCGAGCGCTCATCCCCGTGAACTTGCCGCAACAACGCGAAACGGGAAGCAAGTTTCGCATTTCCAGCGAGGTATCCCCGGCTCTCGTCATGCTGTCCCCCTGGCAGACGTCCGGGACCGTTTCGTTCGAAGTTAAAAGGAGACAAGAAATTTCGCAATGTCGGGGCAAGCGGTGCCGTGGACAAGGACGTTCCGGTCTCTCCCATGACCGGGAGTAGCCACGACATTCCAAAATGCTTTCCACCCCCCGACCGCTCCCTCCTCTGGCTGCACCCTATCACGGCTGACCCGGCTATTCCCTATCCTTCATCCGCGCATTTCCATCCCTCCGCTGGGCAACCCCCGTCGAGCGGCGGCCACACCGAATGCAACCATGCGTCATCCGCCATGATCTATGCTTTCTGCCGCGCTGGCATTACCCTCGGCGTGCACACGCGAGCGCGCGATACCTATGTGCGCGCACGGCCCCGCCGAAACAGGTACAGGCGCATTTACATAAGGACGTACACCAGCTTGGCCAGCGGGAGAGATATATGAATCCCCGATGGTCGGTGTGCGCGGGTCGGCCAGCGACGTGTCGCACGCGTGTGCGTGCCTCTGGCCGGGCTCGCGTCTCTATTAAAGCTCCGCTCATTTTCAGCGGCCTGCATATTGTTGCCCGCGCTCGCACCACCCCCGCCCGCCTTTGCCACACGCGAATATTCACCGACCACGCGGCCCACCGCCGAGCCCTTCTTCCGCTCGCCCTGTCCACTCTCGTATATACCCTTTCTTTCTTTATTTCCTCCCTTCCTCTCTCCCACCCTTTCGCTTTCTTCGATTTTTTTCATCCGCCGCCGTCGTGGGCGTCCGTTACCGTCCGCGGTCCGGCAGAAACTCGTTTGGACTTCGCCGATACTGACTGTCTGTAATGACTCTCGAAGGCCCACCGTTGGCGAGGGAAAGGTAGTGGCAGCTTGATTTTCTGGTTTATTAAGAGCCAATGATCGACCACTTGCGTAATAGTAATGACTCAGGCGCATGGCGGAGTGCAATGCACGTAGAATTTTATAGCTGCTGGAACAGGAAAGGCACCTATACAGATGTAGATTACTTAGATGGTCTCTAAAGTGATACCCTTGAGGGTGAAAGCCAGCAGATTGATGTTTTTTGCCACTCGTTACAGAACCTTGCACTGGAGATTATAAACCCAATGCACTTCCCAGGCTTGCTGCAGCCCTGAGGCCTTAAATTATTGATGCTCAAACATTATGCTGAACACGACCCTGGGTTGGTGATCCTCGTCTGGGGGATAGAGGGTCCACCTGGATTCATCTACCATTTCAATTTACTTATGCCGTCTTTTAGTAATATCGCGTAGCGTGCTCTTTGAACACCCATTTATACACGTTGCTTTATTAATCGTTTGTTAATGATTGGTTTCGTTACATGTCTACCGATGTCCCAATAATTTGTAATGTTTAGTAATTCAAGTTTTCAATTCAGTTCTTTTGGTGCTCCTCTATTTTCTATCGAGGATTGAATTATGAATATCCGTTTTTGCTCTCAATACCTCAATTGATATGTTAATCACTAGTGATTTGTATTATATATAATATATATATATATATAATACAAATCACTAGTTAAACATATATATATATAATACAAATCACTAGTTAAATATATATATATAATACAAATCACTAGTGATTAACATGTTAATTGAGGTATTGAGAGCAAAAACGGATATTCATAATTGAATCCTCGATAGAAAATAGAGGAGCACCAAACGAACTGAACTGAAAAGTTGAATCACTAAACATTACAAATTATTGGGACATTGGTAGACATGTAACAAAGCCAATCATTAACAAACGCCCTCTATGAATGCACATATCCCCTACCCCTTCACGACCACTCCAAACGCTCATTCTCCAAGCCTGCAAACGCGCCAGCAGAGCCTCTTACAAACGCGCACCCCGTTGTCCTCAAAGTATTAAGACAAGTCCTACGCTCGGGGCTAAAGAAACGTTAAATTAAACGCCCTCTACCAGAAACAACCACGTGTCGCAGCCCGGAGACTCCAAATTCGCGCGATCAACCGCCACGAGTTTCAGCTAGTGTCGCGAGCGAGCGGCTTGGCGAAGGGGCCGTGTAGAAGAGGGCGAAATCGTTCGATGGAGTATCTCGTCACGTTCCCGTTAAAGGAGCATAAAAGGGTGGTGTGACCCGAGATTGGAGGATCGCGTGGAACGCGACAGGATGCAGTTTCTCCTGCTTTCAACAGGGGGGTTCGTTCCCGCGAAACGGAGATCCGGTATTGCGGTCGGCGCCGCGGGGGCAGAGAGGGGGAAGGCTTTTCCGGGGGCTTAACATACACACTCCACCCCCGGTAGGCGGAGTGTACCGCCTACGAGCGGCCCCCACCGCTAGCTACGGCACTGATACGCGATATCAGTGAACACTTGTTGCTCCGGCGTATAGAGATTCTGGCCTGTGCCGCGCCAACGAGCCGCCGCTCCGTGGCCGCCGCGATTTTTCACGTGCTGATTTTTCCACCCACCCAAACTCCGTCCACCCTCTCCGCTCGCCCTGTCCCACCCGTCGCTGTTCGCCGCGCGGAGACTGGCACGGCGGGTGGATTTTCGCGCGCGCGGCCCCCTATCGGCCGTCTGACGGGCGACGACGATATTCCGGGCTCGAGAACGAGCCCGGCCGCGGGATTCCGTCACGCCGGACCCCAGCCGCCACTCGGAGAAATGGAGCTGCAACCCTGTAAATCTTCCATGCTTATCGGCTCTCTCGCCTCGCGAGGCGACCCGGTATGACACGGCTACCCCGTTACGCGACGCGGCAACTCGGCCCGCCTTGGTACCAACCCGGGAACTCTCTCTATAATTGTACACGCTTTTATCCTGAGCTCTGCCTCTGAATTTTTCATTGTTGTAGCGACGTTGGGTGTCCGATGGTGGTGCACGTATGCTAATGGATTGCGTACATTTGATTGTTGCAGGCAGTGCGGTGGCTGCAGCCGACACCATTTCCGCGCCGTGGACTCCCGCGAGTTCCGGGCCGCCGCCCGACGCGAACGGCTCCGGCTCGGATACCAAGAATCTCGACGTTGGCGAAATTAGCGATGTAAGTTGAACATCCCTCGCTCTGTCTGGCCTTGGGCCGCTGACAGGTAGTCCCAGGGCCAAGCGTGGCGCGTGGAACAGGTATGGCGATTAACTGGGGGGCACGTTTAGGTGGTGAAGCGACACTCTTCAGGGTATGAGCGTAGAGGCCTCTCGCCACGAGCTGTACAGGACCATAGTGGATGTCCATTTTTATCGAGCTTCGCGGAGATATAGGGGTGTAAATGGGACGGGGGTTAAAGTCAGTCATGATCTCAGGGATGCTTTGGATACACTTTTCCAACATTAGTACACTTTGAGAAACGGGCTAATGAGTGTAGCCCTATAGTTGACGAGGAGGAATTCATTTGGTGGTTTGTATCCTCGCTATATCTCTGCAGGGCACTGTGTCCGCGAGGTTAGACTCTTGATTTCCTATGATCGAGTGTGCTGTCACCTTTCTTTACTACTTTCATGACGTCGCTGTTCCAGTTCCATTCGTTGTTTCCCTAAATCGTCGTTCGTCTTGAAGACTTCACTGTATCGAAATTTCGCGTGCCATCGTTGATCGATATAGCTTAGGGTGGTCCACAGCCTCGTGGGATTTTTTTTTGTATTCTTTGATACTTTCCACTTGACTGTTTTGCTGATTTGCAGTATTATTTTACACATTTAAGTGTATATTATCCTTATAAAGTTATTTTTCTGTCAGGTATAAAAATGGCTTTCATTAGTACCCCCTAATCTACGAGGACGTCAGCTGGAGAGTCGTTAATTGGAAAACATACTTGAAAAGATGGACCACCCTAATATAGCTATTATACTATTCTCCCTATGATCTTTGCATAACTTGCCAGTTGCAACATTAATATTTATTTCACGCTTATAAGTTATACAGTATCGTACTTATAAGGTATACAGTATTGTTTTGCATACACCTTTTGCGGGTAGATATATTTGCGTTCAGAAATTTCGAAAAGGAGAAGTGAAACTTCAAGTTGTACATTTTAAACTAGGGAAGCCTACTCAATGGGATTTTCCATGCCTAAAAAAGCCCAACTTCCCCATAGGCATATTTACGATTACCTGCAGTTCTCCACATCCCTCGGGTCGTCGCTGTCAAAATTTAGCTCCGTGCAAAATTATCGAATTTATTTCCGCAAATAATATGTACATCTCTTTTTGCAACGCGAAATCTTATAAGGGAAGATCCCCAACCCGGAAATACAAAAAATGATGAAACTTTGGGGATATGTATCACTCAATTTTTTTTGCTGTCCGAATTCACTCAGGGGGGCGAAATTAACTTCTGAAAATCCAGCTATTTTCCGATTTTCTGTTATAACTCGCAAACTGTAAGAACTATAAATTAACAAATGATAGTCCCAATTAAAAGAAGTAACTCCTTTGTCTATATCTTACAGTTCGCCAGTTATAATGCAAAATCGGAAAATAGCCAGATTTGCAGAGATCAATTTCACTCCTCAGACTGAATTTTGGTACCAAAAATGTGTGATACACACCCATATATCCTCTGATTATTCTCAAAGTTTCAGAATTTTTTTTTTAGAATTTTATGCATATCTTCCCTTGTTAGAGGCTTTCCTCAGTCGAACGAGTCCTTAGTTCTGGATTATGCGCCAGCCAACATTATATCGGCGGAACGAACGTGACCGGAATTCTTACGGGAAGACTTTCCTTTTTCCTGACGATCGTTTCACTGTCTACCTTTCCGTGCTCGACTTCTAACGCGCGAAGTAATCGCTCGCTTCCCGCTCGTTCGTGCAGCACGGACGTCGTCTCCGATTCGGTGAATTCCAAGTTCGACCGTATCTTCGGTTCAACATCCATGTTCGCAGACACGCATGAGAAAAAAAGAGCGGGACACGCGTCGCGCGAGGCAACTAAAACGAAATTGGCGGGAGGATTTCTGGGACGGGCGCGGGAAGATCGACTGATGGGACCGACTCGTCTACGTGCCGGACATGATTTCGTTAGGAGCGCTCGGTCTTGGTACAGGGATCATTTTTAGGCTACGGTTGAACAGGAGTTTAACCTTAGATCTGTTCAGACACTGCGGAATTGTATAGCAAGTAGGTGACGTGTAGGAGGAAAAATCTCAAAGTCCAATTGTTGCAATTTAATTCTCAGTTGATTTAATTCTCAATTGGAATAGGCTTGAGTGATTTTGGAAAAAAAAAAATCTTTTAGGGCTTACTGAAAGTTTCTAATTTTTGCATGATATGTTACGAGTAATGTCCATGTTTCTTATAGTATGTTCTGGCACTAAAAGCAGTAACCAATTAAGCCTGTACTTCACAATGACAATGAAGCTGAAATCTACTGCTATACTTTATTTCCTAAAGCACAGTTTATTTATACAACTATCAATAGATAGCTAACAGAAGGGTTTATTTAGTAGCATTCAATTACAACATCACTGTAGCAACTCAGTCTTATTCAAAGCTTTCCACCGTCAAGTAGTTAATTAATCAGGAAAATGATCAGGAAAGTAGAAAAGGCTAGGTAAATTAGAAATTTTCCCAACACTTCTGTGACAAAAACAGAACGCAGGAAATAACTAATAAGAGAACAGAATAGAAAAAAAAACAAAATACGTTAAAAGACAGAGCAAGGTCGTATTACGAAATTTAATTAGAAAATACGGGAGCAATAATTATATGATCCAATTGCAAAGGCGCAAACGTCGGTTCCGACTTGCGGTGATCCAAATTAATTCGCCGAGTGATTTTTATTGCGCGCGGAGATTTACCGCCGGCGAAAAATGGGGACGTTATTTACGAGGGTAGGGATATTCAAGCGTCGGGGTTCGAATTATCGATGAATCGGTGTGTTCGTGTTTTCCAGGACGAGAAGGACTTATCGGCAGCGGACGCGGAGGGTGTATGGTCGCCGGATATCGAGCAGAGCTTCCAGGAAGCTCTCACTATATATCCGCCATGCGGCCGACGCAAAATCATTCTGTCCGACGAAGGGAAGATGTACGGTGAGTCGAGCAATTTCCGCCAAATCTGCTTTTCGGGGGGAGGGAAAAAGGAATGGCATCCCTACAGGGTGCCTGAAAAGTATCAGGTTTATTTCAGGTGTCTTTATGTATGAGTCTATAGCAAATGGGAAGAATTAAATTTAATTATCATTGTAATCCTCTACTTTTTTAATCACTTTCTTTTATTGTACCTACGGTGGACTGGCACGAAAAGAACAGACATGTTTAATACGTTGTAATTTGTTTGTACGATAAGAGTTTTGAAAGGACATGATGTTTGCAAAGGGTATGAACCCATTGCGAATGGTAGTTATGCTTTTTGTGGAGCTGCATTATTTGTTATGCTATTTAGTACGTGAAGGAAAGAAGATAAACGAAGTTATATAGCTATTTACTTTATGGGACCATTTATCGTTGGGGAAATGATCCTATAAACTTATGTGGAAGCAAATACACTAAGGGCCTCGTTATAAGAGACACTTTCGTAGCTCGAGATAAATGTTTCAGATGTACATATTTCCTATCTACTTCTGTTTCCTTATTATTACCTATTTATACATATTCTCTTTTAGTCTCTGTTCGCAATTCCTACCTTTTTACACCTTTTTCGAATCTGCGCTATCTCTGACATGAAAATATCTGCACTGCCAGTTTTAAGTCGCATCGGAGTTTCATTTGAAACGGACACTTTCGACAGAAAAGAATCCGAGCACTTATATTGGGTAGGGGGAACCTGTGCGAAGTGAAACAATTAAGATTTAACAACTCACAGAAGCACAAAAATAACAGAAAGGGGCATATTTTTTTAACATATTCTGTTACACACTCTTGTTTTCTAAAATCCATAATAGAAAAGCTTTGTTACTTTAGAATTTGATGAAATATTTATTAAAAAATCTGCATTCTTTTGATCCACTGGTGGGGTAGAGTGAAAAATAAGTCACAAAGTAAAGAAGTCAGAGAATTTCAAGTAGGTTTATTGAATATGAGCTTATAAAAAATATGTTAAACTTGTCTGTAAAAAAAGATTTTAAAATTGAGAAAAAATTAAAATACATTTAAAATACACAAAAATAAATAATATGCAAAAAACTAAATAAAGTTATAGGAAAAGAACAGAAAACAATTTATTATATGTGCTCTGATTGGTGTTACGTATGTGGATTTTTCCCCATACGCCGCTCTCAACCACTTTTCGAGCTCGCGTCTACGAAGGGAAAACGCCCTAAAAATCCTTTTGCTTATCACATACCACTAAGGGGGGTCATGATCTCGACCATCTGGATCACGACCATGGGAACGGGAGTGACACGACGACGACCCCGAAGAATTTCCTTATATGGAAATTTCAAATGCATCCCCACTCATTTTTGGGACTATATAAACCCTTTGGTTTCTACCCTCTGCGGTTAAAAGCAGTACAGTTACGCGTAGAGTAACGTTGTGTCACGCTCGTACCGAGTCGGTTGAATTCAGTAAGATCGAGCTAAAGTCTCTGTCGGAATCACAGTTGACCCCATAGAATCCGCGAGTTCGGTTTACATTCTATTGGGCACTTTGTAATAGCCGCTCGTACGCCCCGCATCGCCAGTGCGTCAACACCGAGCAAATTAGTGGTAATTTTCACACATTTATTACACTATTTAATCGCGACATTCACATTTGTACCAACTAATCTTGAATACACGAATGGTGTTCACTTCTAAATCGAGTTGATTCGTTAAAACCCATCTTTTACCCAGCGATCCTTATAAACTTAGTAGCGCTCACCCACTGATACAACTTTACCGCTCGAGTTGTATCAAATAAAAATTAAGAGTTACGAGGCATTAATAACATTTCCCGCGACTCCCTGATCTAGCATCAGGTTAGTTAGCAACCTTTCATCCAAATAAAGGAATTTTACCAACCTAGTGGCTCCCCGATTTCGCATCGGGTTCGTCCACGTGTAACCCTCCTACGGCTCCCTGATTTCGCATCAGGTTCGTCCGTATCCTACAGCTCCCTGGTTTCGCACCAGGTTCGTCTGTAAGTCTACCAACCTCCGAACAGCTCCCTGGTTTCGCACCAGGTTCGTCTGTGAATAATCCAACCTCCTAACAGCTCCTCGACTTCGCGTCGAGTTCGTCTGTGAACATCATCCTAGTGACACCCCGATTTCGCATCGGGTTCGTTCACGACGTTTCACCCTCCTGCGGCTCCCTGATTTCAAATCAGGTTCGTCCGCGCTTGACTCCATTCCTAGAGGCTCCCTGATTTCGCATCAGGTTCGTCCTCGCCGTCAATAATCCAAGCGGCTCCCTGATTTCGCATCAGGTTCGTCCGCGCACCTTACTAACAAATTCGTTAACCATATTCCTTGGGAAATACCCTTCTCGCCGGCCTCTCGCGTTGCCGCAGCCCCGGCTCGTAACATTGGTTTCACTCTGCCCCATCCACTTTGCCCCCCGATTCAGTGGAACAGAAATGTCTGAATTTCATGTACAATTTATAGGTCACAATGGTAATCGCATAATATGTTGAAATGAAGCCAATTTAAAACACTTCCATATAACCTGACTGATAAACAAAATGAATAACACCTATACAAATAAGACACCACCAACCTGACTTTAAAAATAACAATTTCTCTCATAAAATTAAAAAATTTGAATAGAAACCCTAAACATTCCACCAACAAGCGGTCTCACAAATGATAGTGATTGTTTCTGACTGACTGAACCATTATTTCACTTTGCCTCACCATTTCGCCGTTCTCCTGTTTCCCCTAGGTCTCTCGCGTGTAAAAAAATGATTATCCTACATCCTTGACGTCCTCTTTAACAAGGAACCACTGTATAAGTTTTCATCCTACCAATTTGTTTCTAATATCATCGAATGGCACCTGAAACGATCTCGAAGGACACTCCGTTCGCAAATAATATCGCGACGGAGAAAAATGTCCTTAAACGAAGGACTCACGGGTTCCCTATGCTTCACGTGTATGTACGCGATGGTAGAAACGTCCGGGCGGGCGTCGTTATTGCTCGATGCTGAGGTCAGTCTACGTGACCGACCAGATATTGCCTGCTACGACCACGGCTACCACCGTAGTCACCACCATTAACCGCCATGAGCTCACCACTGAGGCAATAATGCCACGCCTCGAAAGATACCCCCCTTGACCAGCATCTTTGTACCAATATAGTTTGCCATTTTCAACCATATTTTTTCCCTCGCCACTTACGTGCTTCCACTTGCCTCTTAAGCGAAAGGCAGTCCCCTTTTTCCCGATAGTAGGGGTACACTTCTTCCGTTGAACGATAAGAGAATCGCGACGGAGCTTACTGTGCGCGTACAATCAATTCTGATGTTTAGGCGAGTTCTATTCAAGCTTTGTTGTCGTTGTTAATCCTTCGACACTTAATGGGTTCGCTGGGGACACTGTTCAAGGTTCAGAAGTTACCATAACAATATCGTTGTTGGTTCATGATGGAAGTAATGCTTAGTTTGCCGAGGCATCGGTCTGCTACTCGGCCGAGGGAAAATCTTCCCCGCCGGATTACTCGGCCGAGCACTAGAATATGCGTTCAGACTGGGCGAGTGCTCGGCCCAGTGGGCTCACTCAGGTGTAAACTAAACACAGGAACATTACTCGTGTATAATCATTAAAAATGAGTAGCGTGGGGGTAAACAAATATTGAGCGCGATTCGAATGTTCCTTAGCTGCGAACTTTTCATATACAAAATAGGAAGCTTGAGAGGCATTCGTGTCTGCGTGTTTCGCGTTTGTTCCACTACTTGGTACATTCGTTGCGCGGAACCGAAGGGTGAGAGTGGCCTTTTTTCCCAGCCATAGTCGCAACCCTTTTCGATTCTTGGATGCCCCGCGCTTTTCGACCAGATGTAGGCTTGAATCCCATTCGTTAAGGCACAATGTCGCTTAATTTTCGAAAGCACTCCGCAGGAAAAGCCTGGCGGGTGGCAATTCAATCTTGGGCCCGCGGCGGTTCTATGAAAACGAAGCTTAATTCGCTGCCGCCTCGCTGACAGAGTCAGGTCGCGATGAAAACAAGAAGGCGGACAATCGGCAGAGCTATGCGTCCCGCGAGCCCCGTCTCTTTGCGCTGTGAATTAAGGAAAAATTAATTTTACGGCCACCCCAACTGATTGCCCTTGAGCTGCGACATCGATTGTCCACAATAGCCTCGCGGCAAAAGGGGTTGCCCTCGACGAACCATTGTGAGTTCTCCAACCCCAACTGTTGAATCCGTTTCGTATAACGTAGCAATTGACATGGGGAAAATTTGTACTTAGACGGATGAACGATAGGTCCCTTTCCTGTGATTACCTAGCAGTCCCTTCTATCGCAGGAGCGAAACCTATAAATAAGAAAGTAAGAGAAATTCATGAAACGTTGAATAAAGCAGAATTCCAAATTCCTCCTTCGACTAAGCTAACAAGGAGAGTATTTTAGGTGTCCGCCTCCGATCATTTTGATTTTTGGATATGTTATAGAGGACCGAAAAATAAGAAATACGTGTTTTTTTATTTCCCCCCGTTTTCATATTTGGGGGGTGAAAGCTGCGTTCAAAGTTAGGGTTGAAAAATCATTTTTGTGGACTTTTGAAAATCTGGCGAGTCAGTCATATTTCGTATTCAAAGACACAAAACTCGTCCATCGACATGTGAAGCAAACGTTTTGGAAATGTTACGTTTGTCTCCGCTCTCGCTTACTTATCTGCAGTTGCAATCAAATTCAAATGTACTTGCACCTATTATTTCACTAGGGGATATCAAGAGACCCTAAACTAACGGCACTGAATCTTCTTTTATGTCTCGTTTGGCCGTCTGACGATCGCGTCTCGTTCACCCCCTTCGACCACAGAGAGCTTCGAAATTTCCAGGGCTCCGCGTCCAGACAGATTTTCCCCGGGAAAATCATAAACTCGAGGAGAATTTCATCCCCCGATAATTCGCTTCTGGGTGGAAGAGCGCGGACTCGCTGGTCCTCGGCAAGAACGAGACGCGATATAAGATCGGTCTGGACGTCCGAGGGACGAGGGAGCGTCGAAGTCGGGCGTCGACGTCGGCGTCCGTCCACCGGATGGAAACAAAGGATAACGAGGCGCGAAAATCGCTTAACGCGATTGGCCATCGATCCTATGGGAAACTTATCTTGCCCGTTGCTCACTCGCCGAGCCAATAAAGGATCCCTCGGCCTTTCCACGGGATTAAATATCTCGGGGCAATTTACCTCCTTCGACCTCCTCTCTTCCTACGCCCCCCGCCCGCCCTCCCGCTCCTTCCTTCCGCCTTGCCGTCTCCTCTCTTCTTCTCCTCGCTCTTCTTTTCCCGTCAGAACGTCGACGCCCACGCCGAGATTTCTCCGCCGAAAGACCGATCGTTTCCGCAGCGGGAGAACGTAAAAGAGGAGCCGCTCGAAAAGGAGAGTCCCGCTCCCTTCTTGAGACGTTACTGCGCGTCGGTTCGCCTCCTTTATTGTTTCTTATTTCCGATCAGCCTGATTTTCTTTCAGCCCCGCGACCCTCGCGTGCTCCTTCTTCCTTTTATCTTCTTTCTTGGCACGCTGCTTGTCGCAGTTTAAGGATTAGCTTGTTAGCAAAGCGGCAGGGGTTGTTGCTCGAAATACGCAAGTTTTTGTGCGAGGAATGGGGAGCCTGTGGATCTTCTCAGAAGCCGCATTAAATATGCAGCAGCGCAACGTAAGGAATTCGGCGAGAGAGGCTCTGCCAGTAGTTTCTGTACCGCTGTTACATTTGTACAGGTCAGTAATTCATTACTTGGACTACTTAGCCGCGCAGCAACACCACTTTGATTTGTAATAAGGAGAACAGTGTGGAGTGCCGTTTTTCACGATATTTAAAGGACATTTTAAATACTGTGAAATCAAAGGAACACAGTTTGGGTAGAATCTAGATTGTAGCGCGATCTGTTTAGGAGATTTCACTTTCAGTGACTTCGTCAGGGAATTGATATGAGAATTCATAGTAGATTCAACAGAAATACGAAAATGGTAACTCAAAAATGACGCTGGAAGGTGTGACCGCGGAGGGTTAAGGTACCCAGTATTTAATAAAGAAACATTTTAACACTTTCACAGTAAATTTAAGCTCATTGCTGACCCTTTTCAATTTCCCGAATATTCACAGATTCTTGAAAGTCCTCACGATTATATCTTGTAAGTAGAAACAAAATCCTTCCAATCAGATTCTTAATCTCACGCGCGATAGTGGATGAAAATTGTGAACTACATACTGCATACGTTCAAGCTGCAGATCACGCGTTACAGGAATGTCTGCGACAATCCAAGGCTGCAGCAATCCAGACGTTTGCGAACGTGTGAAGGAATCGGTGTAGCAGTCGACTGGACCTTTAATCGATTTTAAGAGACAATATATAGAGCGTGCACGCGATGCTCGTCAAAGGATATCGCAAAAAGTGCTCGATCTCCCAGATTGGTGGAACATCCTTTTTGCCCAGTCTTTCGAGGGGCCTGTTCCTCGGCAAAGCGAAAAGAAGCCGCGTCTCTTCGTTCTAGCATCCAATAAACCGGCAGAAATAGAAGGATGTATGCTCTCTGGAGCATGGAGGAGCGCTTAGAGAAGCGTTTTAGGTTCTTGCTGGTGTGCCAGGAAAGAAAAACCCCTTAGCTGCGGTCGTAGAACGTTTTCGTGCTTCCACTCCGCCGTGTAACTTCTTCCGCGCTGGGTCAATGTTCCCCAACGAGTCCCGTAAATATCGCTTCTTGCAAATTTCTCTCGAGCTTCTTCGGCGCGCGGCGTTTCCTTTCCCACTGCCTCCTGGAAGGTGTCTCTTACAATTGACTGTTCGCCAACCAAATTTTGCCTCGCAGTCGATAGACAGGATCGCACGATTCGGAGCGGTATATCCTTGCGCAGGCAAATAGGTTGAGATTGTGGGGTGGGTGTAAAAATATTTAGGGCAAGATTTGTGGAAGAACTGAACTTGTATCCCTTTTTAATTTTTTTTCAACACTCCACTGTGACACGAGCAAAATTTTTGGGAGTTAATACTTTTGTAAACACGAAGCGTAGGAAAAAGAGGAACATTTATTTATTCGCTAAAATCCCTTTAACATAAAAAACATCTCGTAGGTGCATTATGTTTACAACTGATGGATAAA
The DNA here is from genome assembly GCF_050908995.1 of Andrena cerasifolii. NCBI lineage: Eukaryota > Metazoa > Arthropoda > Insecta > Hymenoptera > Andrenidae > Andrena > Andrena cerasifolii. Next base: position 15,618,176 of record NC_135123.1, read on the forward strand.
AGGTTGGTTTGAATCAGTTCATGAGTTCCTAGCGAGTGATCTTCATCTGGTGGGAAATGAATAGGGAGATATCTGTAATATACTCGTGTAACAATGGAATCGTTAAAGAGGTTCTGCGTTAATCGCGCGCGTGAACGTAACGCCAGGTAAATAAAGTAGCGAAGGTAGGAAACGGTTTCACAGCTGGCTTATTTGAAACTTCCGCGCGCAATCGAGGTGAGGTGACCGAGCACAAAAGATCAGGTAGCGCGCCGTTTAAACACGGACGGGCGTGTACCGCCTCGGGACGTATTTAAACACATAAATCGTGCGCTCGCGGAACCACCTGATCTTTGCAGGTAGCTGGTAAAACCTCTCGAGCGCTCTGTACGCTCGGTTCTTCTTCGTGTCCGTGGTGATGAAAATTAAAGGAAACGCGACGGCGGGTGTGCAGACGCGATCAACTGCAACGCATCCGCAAACACCTGCATTTTTGTCGCAAAACTTGTCGTAATTCTTACGATTATAACTCTGCCACTACAAAACAAGGACTGTATACTATCTTTCATACAGGAGCAGTGACTTAATGTTGCGAAACTGGATATACTTGTTTATCCCGAGGTTTTTGTCATTTTTTGTAATTTTATATACTCTGCAAATAAGATTTTATCCATATCACGTGCATTGATATACGTACTGAAAATACTTGAGTGCTTCGTTCCGAAGAAAAAGTCAAAATTTTGCTGTCTAAATAGAAATAAAAATTGGGGTATCTCAGCGGGGTCGGCCACAGGAAGGAGGGTGGAGTGGGTGCAAGGCACCCCCCTCCTCAAAAAAGTAAAATGAAGAAAAGAGAAAATAAAAAAAATGGGAACGATCATTTTTTATTTGATTAAAATTAAGAAAAAATCAACTTAGAACATAATTTCTAATATAATAATATAATAATCTACTATTATTACAGATATGGCAATAAAAAGTCACATTTCAATATGTTAATGTTTATTTCTTTCATTTTATTTTCTTCATTATTGCCATTATCACCCTTTTTTTTCGTGATTTCATTCTGTGAACAGGTGTAATGTTTTTTTACCGTTGAGAAATATTTTGGGGCCCCAAAAATATTTCTACCACCTCCGGGTCTCTTTCTAGAGAAAGCCGGCCCTGTATGTCGGAGCCCACTTCACCAGTTAAATAACAAACTTTCCACCTCACCACTTGAGCGTTAAAATATCTCAACATATACACGACGCATCTTATAAATCTTAATCAAAATAAAAAGCATACCCCATATTTGGTTCGACGAGGGTGTAGCGCAAAAATAGTTTCAGAAATCCTGAAATTCTTGCAGCTGTACGTAAAACATTCTGACATCAAGTACAGCTGGGAAATGCAACTAAATAGCCCGGACAAAGATAATAATTCAGATGAACAACAAATTCCTTGGACCCACATTGGACTCGAAGTAACTCAAAACTGTTCGCAGATCAGACGCAACTCAGAGACTTCTTAACGAACGTCAGTGCCTGTTGCACCGTTAAACCTGTTAATCACTGCATCACTTTGACCGAAAGTTCGCAGCACGCGGCAGCTCCCCGTTTATAGGCACGCGCGAATGAGCGCTGCCGCTGATTCTGCCGCCAGAAACACGTAGAGATGTGCGTTACGAGCTTGCTCGCTCGCTCAAGTTTGCAGGGTTTCGCGTACTCGTGAAGCTACCTGCGCATCCTGGTTTATGAGTCATCCAGTTGATCCACTCCACGATATCGCACCGCGCGCCTGGATACTATGGATCATGGCCCGCGAATCGGTTCCCACGCGTTCTGACTCGCTGGGCTCGTTCTTGAATGGTTATTAACAGATCCCGAGCCCTTTGTCACGGGATATCGCTGTAACGGCACACCTGGAAATCGTGTTGTGCTATGTAAACGATCCCTGGTTCACGGTAACGTTTGGAAACTACTGTATCTGGGCGCGTGTCAGTTGCTCGGCCCTCTTGCCCGGGCTTGTCTGCAAAAATACAAGCGTCCAATTGACCCAGACCTAACCCAGACCTTGTAGCAACAGAGGTGCAGTTCCATCTGTATACAGTTCGAGTAAATTAGAGAAAACTGTTTAGAGAATTATCACTTTGACTTGACATTAAAAAGGTACCACTAATTGAAAAACATACATCTTCGCACAATAAGTAATATTTATTGAGTTGATAAGTTTTTGTTTCTATTTTTGGCAAAAAAATATTCTATAATAAAAATATTAATATTAATATTTCTATTGTTCTTTACTTGCAAACGATGGAGAATTTTTTGTTTACGTATATTACACGTCGTAACTCAAAGACTGTCAAAAATGCAGTTGCAACCCTCTTGATGCAAGGTTCTCAATTCAGAGCTCCGCCTTTTCTGTCGCTAGATTTTATCTGTACGTTTACAAGCTTGTTAAAGGATTTCCACCAATCGCACACAATTCAAGTGTACCTATACTCATTTCAGTCGTCGAGATGTGAGCTATAAAATTGCAGTGTAATATTGCTGGGGAAAGTATTTGCTGTTCAGAGTTTGCTCAGTAAACATGTCCTGTGATAAAGCGCGAAGGGCCACTTTGCACGAATGCTAGATGGAGAAATTCGAAACGGAGGCAGATGGAAATGCAAAGATGAAAATGAGCGCAGTGCAAAGATGGTTTAAAAAATTTTGATCAAAGGATCGTAACGCTGATGGCGTTATTCAAGGCAATTTGGCAGCAGGTCGATTATTAACAACACACGAACTTTCCACGGAACTGGATATGTGGCACAGTCAACGACAGTGGAACAAATGAAAATTTCAGTCAAACAAACTGATTTCTCATCTCTCTGTAACAAAAAGACAGATTTTGCCGACCAACCTAATAGAATACGCACGGATTTCGATGTTAGGGGGAGTTGGATAATATAATTTACATTGCGAGTGGTTTTCTTCCGATATGACAAGATCGTATTTCACCGTGCTGAATTTCCCTTAAACGGCGCGGAGAAAAACAGGGAGGCGAAGGGGAGGAGGAAGGAAGAGCCAGAACGAGGAACCACGAATGTGGTATGGAACGAGGTTGTGTCGGAGGGTGGAAAAGGCAATGTCCAGTTATTGACCGGCGGAAGGAGAGTGTCTCATCCACCTCCGACGCTTTTCCTCGCTATTCTGGAGCCATCCTCTTCCGTGAATCCGTCAGGCAAACGAACTTTTAAAACCTTCTAGGACAGCTGTGGCTGGAAACGGCACCAACTTGCAGTTGGTGTTTCTATTACAGGGACACCAAAAATTGCATTCGTAACTGTTCTTCTTCGTAGCTCTACTCCATCTGTTGCTCGTCGAATTTTCAACGTATTCTTCTGGAACTAGGTGTGTAGAAAAAAAATTGCGAATGCATAAACCTTTCGTTCCTTTTGCAACGTCCCAGTGAAAGTGTCACGAAGATGTAAAAATTGTAGAGCATCGGGTGACGCGTGGAGAAAGCATTTTCGAGGATTTATAAGAATTACATTTTCGTCTTTTTACGCCTTTCGTTTTTCGCAAAGCGACGATCAGTGGCTCGGCAACACCCCCAATGAAAGTGCCATTATTATGCAAAGGCTGTTGCCTAGAGAGCGCCAGTTGACTCCAGCCAAGGAAGTAACACGCCAAGAAAAGAATTTCGAGGCTTAAAACGGTTTGGAAAGCCTTCCTCTCGCAATTTCGATCGGTCTTTCATGTTTCCGAGGCGATGACCAGTGGTCCCCCAGGGCCTTCGCCCTGTCGTAAGGACGTCCGCTGTGCTCCTCTTGAAGCAGGACAACGATTGCCGGGAGTCTTCCTTGATATCCGATCCAATAATCCGATGCCGAGACGTCGTTGAAGCGTGAAATTATGGGCATTGACACGGTACCATGGATTCTTCTCCAGGGGGATCGGATGCAGCGTTGAGGCTGAAAGGAAGCGAAACAAGTCGCGAAAGGATGAAACTGTCTCGGAAGGATCGTAACCCCGGACGGTTTCCTTTTCGTCTTATCGGGGATTTCGTTGAGCAGCGTCTAAACGCGTTGAAAAATATCTTGAAGCATATTAACAGCGCTGATGGACAGCATTGCCTTTTCATATCTTTATTAAATACATATGCTGTAAAATTAATAGCCCTGTGAGATAATATTTCATTTCAAACCGGGACATTGCGTGATCAAATTAATTTCGTTTTAAATTAACTATTGTGACGTTTTAAATAACATGTACTTTCGAATTCGTGGATAGTAAAATAGCCAGATACGATTAAGTTTGCGAGGAGAGTATTTATTTATATTCTTGATGCTTCTGGGACCAAAGACTTCGTATGTTCAGGGTGTCCCAGTATAAGTGGGAAATATTTTAGGGGTGACTTCAGCGCATCGAAACGATAAAAAAAGTTCATGTAAACGTAGGTCCCGTTTGACTTTGCTTTCGAGTTATAGCGAATTTTGTATCGCAATAATTGTTTCGTTAGATGGGCATAATTCTGTAAACACTACCCGAAAACAAAACAAAAATCAAATAGGATTTTTTTACTATTTAGATGTGCTGAAGTCACCCCTAAAATATTTGCCAGCTATTTGGCACATCCTTTTTACGAAGGTAGTTGCAGTGCAAACAAAGCCTCAAAGTAGTTTTCAGATGAATATACGATATATTCAGAAACCTTTAAAAAAGAACCCCTACTAATACAATCCATCATAACAAATTGAACGACATCCGTCCGTGAATACTTCCACAGTGCCACGAGAAGTTACCTAACCAAGTTAACGCATACCGACTGTTTCGCGTTAAACTTTTCTTTGGCGAAATCGACATCAAGAGATCGCGACCAAAAGCGATTTTTACAATTTAATTAAATCGTCCAGCGTACTTGGTTCGCAGCGATAAATAGTTGAAGGCAGTAGAAATGACATAAGAATCTCAAGACTTTCAGAAATCTCATAAGAAGAACATAATTCAGTTGCACTTCTTATTATCAAACGTCAGAGGACAGCTAATGCGTTAAATGAAATAAAAGAGGGTGGCGACGAATACGTAGGAAAATGCGTATACGTCGTCCAATGGAAGCCAACGAACGCGTAGAGATAGAGAATCAGGCCCACACACACACACACACACACGGTTGGGGGCAAGGAGAACAGGACACGACGACGGGGGATGTAATAATCTGCGTCCGCATTGTCCGTCTTGCCGGCATGGCCGAGTCCTTTGACATCTCACGGAGTTTAATTAAACTCGAGCGTATAATAGCTGCCCGTCGAGAAGGCGACCCGAGGTCCAACGTCGTTGTCCGACGCCCTGCTACCGAACGCAGCATCGCGTCTAACATTTCGCCGCCACCTTCGTTGTTTTGTCCCCCTCGTCTAGTCCACGACGTCCGTCGAACGTAGGGGCTGCTTCGACGCCGTTATTGTATTATCCTTGAGGATATATCCTGCCAATCTCGGCGTCGCGAGCTGGCGACGTTGCTGGACGCTCTTAACGCGGGGTTGACTGTTCAGCTTGGACGTTGCGCTTCGAACATTCCTGATGACCACTGATCTCGATATTTGCCTGATTTTTGGGGGACTCATCAGATATATAGCTAATATCTTGACGATGCAAAGTGGTAGAGAAGGAAACAATGCATTTAAGTACTGTCAGGTGTATATGCACTGTCCTTTGTTTGCACAAAGTGTGATATTAATTGTTAGTACAGATCGAATATTTCTCACTGCTTTTAATTTAAAATACCAAATGCAGTTACAGTTCTTCGATAAATTTGCCACGTTTTTCGTCGTTACTTCACGCAGGGTAGGTGTCCTAATATGTTACCAACCGCAGTGGACGAGGTATCAATCCTAGAACACAAATGTTATTCAATATTCTTCTAGCACAAACGTTCGCAAAATTTACCACTGAATTCGGGTTCTAATTTTTAGTACACAATGTTGCAAATTTTATCTTCGCTTCACAGTTTTATTAGCGCCCTATGTTCCCCGCGAAATGCTTTGTTGCAAGCAACGCAAAAAGTAGTCCTCATCCTGCCCAAAGCTTTGTCAATCGTGGCCATTGTTTTTGAAAGTACAAAATGCTTAGTGCGTTTTTCATTCTGCGTCGCGAGTGGTTTGCTTCTGTACTCGTGTAGGATTTGAACGTGATGGAGGTTTAAAGAAAGGGCACCATTGGAAACAAACTGTTAGAGTAGGTATATTAACAATTGCAAACAAAATACGTCAATTTGCTTTGAATATACACACACGACTGATGTCTTCTTACACGTTTACTATACATCCACCATAACCATCTTGCTCATTTCATTTTCTCTCAAATAATCGATCATACTTGCTCGTGGTTAAAGTGGTCACGTTTCGTGACGAACAACCATCACTTATTGCTAGGAGGAGGGTAGCCTCCGACTGAAAGGGACGGACCATAAACTCGATTAATCAATTAAAGTTTTCGAGGCCACGGCGAATTTACCAAACAAGAAAGCATTACTCCTGGAATTAAACATTATCCGAACAGTTGTGAGTCCGCGGCACCTACTGCAACCGTTTAATTTCATTAGGCGTATCTGCTCGGCGGTCGAACTACATAGAGATTATTCGAAGAGGCGACGAGGGTGGCCACTCGCCTTCGTGTTTTCCTCTTTCAATCAAAATATACGAAGCAGCCAAGGTGGTCGCAATAAAATGGAACGCTTGAAATGCTCGAAATGCCCCGATGGAAATGTCTTTACCGGGCATTTTTCGCAGCGGCATCAGTTTCCAGGGAAGTAGCGGCGAAAGAAAAGGGACGAGACGAATTTCGTTCAGCCAAGAAAGGCGGCCAGGTATTTTAATTAGCGCAACTACGTCGTTTCATATTTGTACAAGCCGGAGCAGCCAGCTTTGGCGTTCCGCGAGGTAATGAATATTAATTCGTGGCAGTTGCCTCGCGCCCCCTTACATCCCCAGAAACCCTCGGATGGGTTGCCTTATATCTCCTTTCGAAGCCAGCCCATCCAGGCTTTTCTTGTCCCGCTTCTTTCACCGCGGGCGCCTCTCTTTTCTTCCGCCGCACGCTAATTTCGGTTGCTACGGGTATTTTGCAAGTTGCAATCTTTCGTTTATCTTGTTCCCTGCCGGAGAAACGAGAAAGCGGATCAAAAGATTGTAGGAAAGACGGGAACATTCAGCGGATTCGTGTACGTCAAGGTTTCACTTAAATTGTGCAGTTTAAAGAAGGCTCTCCTTCGGGGTAGACCTTTCAAAAGACGTGGGAAAGGAAAACGAAAAATACGGGAAAGTAAGGTGGAGGTTTTATAAATATACAGGAGATGAAGTAGTCCTCGTGCAAAGTTTTCTTCGAAGTATATTGCAGACGTAAAATTAGTTTGAGTTCATTAAATACGTGTATATGATATGAGAAATTAACTATCTTAAGTTAGTATATGAGTCATTTCGCGCCAAATCGATCACTTTTTCCCTTCGATATCTAGGATTTTGTTTAAACTAAAATATGCTGTAGTCCTCGTGAAAGTAGGGGGAGGGGATAAATTCATTAATTAGCCGATTTCGAATTTGTTTAAAAACTACAGAGCCTTGAATTTTGCGATTTTTACCTATTCTCGTGAAAATGGGTTGCACTTATTAATTTTTATCTCGGAAACTATTTGTCGGATTTAGTTGATTCCTTCTTTATTTTAATTCAGAAGGATCGGCCTACCTGAATTATTTTTTTATTCTGTTTTATATCTGTTTATATTTTTGCAATTATAGGCTCTAAGATTGACGGACGTTAATTTTTTAATTCTTATTTGGTAGTGGAATACACAGTCTTGTCTAATTAGCTGTGCCACCGATACATGGCAAGATAATCTGGAACACGCAAGGCGAGGAGCAGATTGAATAAAGCAACTCCGCTGTATCGGTACGCGACAAACACTGTGCATTATATTTTCAAGGTTAACGAAAAAGTCTGCGCAGAATCCTTTTCGAATTAAAAGCAACCGCCTGCGCTTTGCATTTATAATCGAGGTCTCGAAACAATAAAATCGTTTCCCGCACCTTTTATTTTTGTCGCTGGAAATCATTTCACCTCAGCTGTATCTGGAATTCCGCGACGGTGAAGTAACGTTCAGGAACAAGAGGGCGTGGAAATGATCAATTTCGTGATTATCGCGAGAAAAAGATGAACTGTGAATAGCGATGAGAAAGGAAATGAAGAGGAAGCGGAGCGCCGGGGATGAAAAACGTCGCGACGTTCGAGGCTTCGAGGGAAGCGTCAGCAACGGAATCAAAGGCGACAGGAGGGGTTGAGATAGAGAGGAATAGCTAGCCTTACGCAAACTATGCGCTTACTCGAAAGATCGTTTCAAGGTTTACGGAAGGCGTATAATCCCGTTTATCGTCCTCGTAAATCCGAGGATATACACTCCTTGGTTTTCGCCCTTCCTTTAGCTTCGACCACCCTTCGCGCGCCGAGAAACCCGGCTGGCGCTTTAATCCCTTTTCATTTTACGAGCACCTTTTACGAGCCGTCTTACTCGACCGCTTGCACCGATCTGCAATCAGGTTTTGGAAACGAGCGAACCAACCCCGAAGGAGCTTTGCACACCGGAGGGCTGTTCCGAAACATGCAATATCCTCGTAGAAAGTAAAACAACAGGGACAAGTGTCACGCGTGACGAGAAACCGAACATCGACCTGGTATTGCTCTTACAACTTACAACTAGTGCCTTTCGAATAGTTGCCGTTAAGAATTCAAATTTCATTTCATTTACGAACGAGAAACGTGTCAATGAGGGATAAACGAAAGTGTGCAAATGTAATGAGTTATTATAGAGATTTTATATATGGAACACTTCTGACTCATAACTATTTCTAATATTCACTTGGCAGAGGTTATGATAGCTTTAAATAAAAATCTGAAAAATGGTGGAAGTACTGGGAGGGAAAGATTTTTATATACTCAGATTCGTCTTTTTTCCTGATATTTAATGACGGTAGCGATAAAGGGTTCGTTGGAAGATTTACGTGTAGGGAAAAATCAAAGTTTGTTGACTAGTGATGTTATTAATTGTTGGAGTTATCTTCTTCGAAATTTGGTTTTACAAACAGTGTGGCAATAAACAGCAGATAAAAGGACATAGGATGTTCGCCGCAGTAGTTGCTGCAATATTTTATTCTGATAGCTTGTGGGAGAAAAGTTCTAAACACAATTTGAAACAACTGCTTCGAAATTACTCCTTATGTAACAAAGAATTGAGGTCATTTTGTTTATTTTTAAATGGGACCATGAAGGTTTGTTGTATATTTATTGTTCTGCTTATTATTATAGGGCGTCATGTTTCAACTCTCCTTGTTTGTTTTTGCATTTTTGTGAAGATTAGAATGAACACGTGATTTGACATAAAAAAACATATACCAAAATGTAGGTATTCCACAGTTATCTCTTACCTGCTAGCATTCTGACTGCCCTATCAGTTATTACGAACAGCAACTGCTTCACAAATTGACGAGTTTAAATGTTAAATGATGTAACTACCAGAAGTGAAAATTTTCAGTATTTTCTTTTCAACTATAACGACGTTGGTACTTACGATCTCAGATCTATCTTGCAATATCCCTAGAAACTAAAATAAAAATTCTAGCACCTACAGCGTTTACCACCGAATTCAGCATGGAATTTAAATCCTTTTTCACAAAAGAATATTTGTTTCATTTGGCAGTTGCATCGTTTATCATTCCAACTCTTTGATTAAAAAATAGAATATCCATTACACTGTTACTTTCCGAGTAATACTTGTACTATAATAGTTATATACTGTAGTACTTTTCGAATGCTAATACTAAACAAGGTGGATGTGTACGCACCCCAAATATTCGACCGACGTAATAAATACTTCCAGCACTGTGTATGCATACGTACGAATTATAGAGGAAGTATCGTTTAAACGTCACAGGAAATTCTATCGAATTTTCGATCTTATTCCACCGTATTACGAGTGGACGAGAATTTTATAAAGCAATGCGCATCGGGGAATGTCGTCGGTTTAATCCACGAAAACGCGGAAGCTTTCACGATCGCCGCGTCGTCGGTGGCTTGCCATCTCGCAGACGATCAGAAATTGAATGGAGGGTCGTGGAAAGGCAAAGGCGTCTGGATAAGTTGTGGCCGTAACCGGAAAATAAATTTTCTCTCGGTAAAGCTTGCTGACGCGAGGGTAGACACGTTCGCTTGTCGTAGAATCAGCACGCGCGAGCACTTTCTCACGTATAGACCCATAAAAGTTCCCGTACGAATTCGGAAGTGGTACACATGTATCCCGACCCTTCTCCCTTAACGATATACCTGTTTCCAGGTTTTTCTTTCGATGCCCATTTACGTTCAAACGCGGAAAATTAATTACAAAATAGCAGTATTCGTTTTAACATGTAATTTCGATGCGACGAAATAATAAAATAGTCGATTAGTAGGTATATCCTCTTCATCCCCCATCATCTAAACCCGGTTCCTTAATTTTATTCATTCTCACCCCCCACATCTGCTCAACAAGTAGAATTTGAAGGAAGCAATTATAATTCCGCACGAAACATTAAAAACACCGTTTTCGCAACTATTTGCTCATCAGTATTTAACAGAAGAAAACAATGAAACCGTTCCATTGTAAATAGACCCGTAGGTATCCAGTTTCATTCGAGATGGCATTATTACAAACAGCGTCACTCCTCCGTTTTAATTTCAAATAAAATTTCCTTAGTTTCGCGACACATCCCCCAAGGTTCCCACGAAAATCGTCCGCTCGTGTACCTGTCGCCCTCGCTCCTACCCTGCCTCCCTATCCACCCCTCGAGCCTCCCCCAGTTCTCTCTTTCGCGGACGTAAACGCTCACTCGAGTTCGCGACACGAAACACACAGGCCCTCACGAACACACGCGTGATTTCCGGGAAGCGTGGACTCACTGAGTTAGCGGCACAAAAGTATGGGGGATGCTTGAACGAGGGTGGCAGTGTCGGCCGGAGGAAGAGAAAAGTGGAATGAGCGAGAAGGATACGCGGCGCGATATAGTAGATAGTATGAACACACGAGGGCGAGCGAGGGAAGAAGAAGGAGGGCGAGAAAGGGTGGGAAAGGGAGAGGCGAAGATAGAAGCCGGAGAGGGCATAGAGCAGAGCGAGGCGGAGGAGGAGGAGGAGGAGTGCGACGGGGAGGAGTAGAGGGGAAACGAGGGGCGGCGGAGGGTGGTCGTGTGTCTAGGGCTTACAATCCCCCTTCGCCGTCCGTCCTTGCCGTGGATGGGGGAGTTGGCAGGGGCGGAGGGTGGCGAAACTATGCGAAGAATGTGCAATTAGTGAACAGAGCACGAGGTGGAGGCGCGGGTTTTGGGGGACGGGGGTGGCGCACGGGTCCCGGAAAGGGAGCGAGCACGGGGGGAGGTTTCTGGTATGGTGTGCCATGACGGTAGGAACCTAGGTGGTGTTGGTGGCGATGCGGAGAAGTGGGTGGTAGTGGTGTAGCGTCGATGGTGGCGGCGTCGGTGGTGGTGGTACCATAGCACCGAAGAAAATGGAAAGAAAGGAAGATGGATGGAATGGCGGGCAGGGATGATAAGAAGAAGAGAAGGACCGGCTTGGTAGGGGTTCGCCAAGGCTTTTGCGAGGGGTTTGTGCAGCTCGCCGGGGGTGTGGGGGGGTCACCGTGTCAAGATGCTAGAGGATCCTCCTTCTGGCGCAAGGACACTTATCGACTTCTATCTTCTCTCCCCTCGTCTTTCGCTCGAGTATACACGCCCATGGAGGAGGAAGCGAGAAAGGAAACCGAGAAGCTTTTGGTATATCAAAGCTTTTGAAGCTTTGCGTTAGTACCGCGGCATTTCTTGCTGAAACGGTCTTACTGGATCAGCTGGTTGACGATTCACTCGATGTCCGAATGCTGCTTTGTTTCGCCCTCTTCGACGTGTCCGTCCTCTCCGATGGCCCCGGCTATTACTGAAATTCCCTTCGAACCGCACCCGGGTCAGGCATTTCATCCGCGCTCTCGTCGAAAATCTAACGACTCGTCGCCGGATGACTCTTCCCGCCTGCTGTTGGCTTCGGATTTCGATTACTCAACGTTTCACGGAGATCGCTCGCAAAATGTATCATACGTTCGCACTCCGCTCCCCGTGTCTCGGGACACGCGAATCGAACGCACCGAGTAAAATCGTCTTCGAGAAGTGGCCGTGGCGCGGGACATTGTGAAAGGAGCTTTAAGCCTCGCTTTTCGAGTATCCCTCGACTCGATCGGATTGCTCGACGATTACTAATTGACTAAACGAGCTTAAACGCACTTCGGGACTTGGAGAACCGGCGTGGGGAGGGCACTGTTTGCGAAGCATCGATTAACGACGGTACTTGGTGGTAAAGTCCAGAATACCCTGAGGACCACTGCAACGCGGGATCCTCAGCATGTCAAAAGCGATCCCTTCCGTCAACGTCGGCTAAGTACCAAGACTGTTGATCCGTGTGCTTTTAGCAGTGGCGTACACGACACTGCGCTTGGTGGTTCTCCTAGAGGGCCGAATAATTGAAAATGGACTGCCGAGATGGCACGTAGTACACTGGCCCTAATTAATTACTCTTAAAGTGTTCCCCCATTCACTTATTACTCCATGAAGCAGCCTACCATTCGGACGTCAATGTTTTGCCAGCCTATCGGACTTGAAGAGTCGATTACAAATGGCTTCATTGGCCTGGCGATTATAAACTCCTAAAATTAGGAGACGTGAAAGCCTGGAATGTTTGAAAATTTAACTACCACTTTACTTCTCTATCTTATTGCTAACTAGCTTTACTACTCAGCTTCGCCTGAAATTTAGATTCTGATTTTACTTTTTAATTTTTTTTTTTGTGAAAATAGTCGCATTTATCTGGATTAGTAAGACATAATGAGCTGAGGCTCATTTCGTGATCCCAGAATTTATCGTTCACAAGTTTTTAGGCGACAGACAAACACACAAACATATAAAAGCTTTCTGCTTTACATATTATTAAGATTAAGATTGAGGAGCTGAAGTAGTAAATGATGCAAGTGCCAGAAGTGAAATTTCTCAGTAGTTTCTTTTCAACTGCAGCGACGTAGGTGCTTGTGTAAATAAATTATTCCAGCGCTTACGAATTTACATAATTTTCCCTTAAAAAAAGGAGTTTTCATTTCCTTCACACTTACATCGTTTAGGTGCCACTTCGACTCCTCAATTATTGTACAATCTATTTGGAACGTCAGTGAAGTGAGTTGGCGAGCAGGATCTTTTAACGCAACGCATCTGTCGTTAAAAATTAAAATGACGTACGTCAAGCTCGCATAGGCAGCCAGTTGTTTGAAGACATTTATGGGGCCAGTGTTTACGACTTTTGGCTCAAAGGATCGCTTTTCTGCTTGGGCTACCATGAAGATCAAAGTGAGACCATTGGGTTTCGAGTTTATGTGGATAGAGTATTTCATGGCTAGTGAACTTCTCCGCGGATGTATGACCGAGGACCATCTTTCGTTAGCGCGTTGATGGCGAACAGATGGAGAACGAGGAGGAGAGTCCCGTTTCTCGTTCTTCCACTCGCTTTTTATCCGCCTCCTTCGATCGCCATCGTTCTCGGCCCCTCTGCAGTTAACTCGCAGTTAAGTTACCTTGCACACGGGGGCGTATCGGGTTCCACGGGCGTCATTGTGGCGAAGGAGAAAAAGGGTGGCTACGAGCGCAAGCTGCCCACCATTATTCGCGCATGCATCTTTCGATAGGAATCGTTCGAGCAGGTTTGAGTGATTCGAACATGAGCGCAAATTAATAATTGACACGCATAAGAGGGTAATAAAGTTTTAGAGATCTATGGAGAACAAATGATTTCAGACGAGATAATTTTGCGAACGAGTTAAGAACGATATCTTCGAACAAATTACAGTTTGCTTCAAATGATATCTTCAATTAGGTAAATGCAGCTAATTTTTTATTGCAAATCAGAAATAACGAACTACCAAAAGTTATGCGCTTGACGATTGCTATTCGCAGCAACACTTGTGGCATCGACAAATAGGCTCTGTTTGCATGACGTTATTTCTTAATAAGATGATTCCACATTTCACAGCACCTGACACACTGTGATGGCCATCGATACCCTTATCAAGCTCAGCTTTGAATAGTCAGTTCCTTTCGGTCCACGATTAATAGCAAGAGGAACTCATTCGAAGTGATACCGTTAATTTAAGCGTTGCGAATTGACAATAGTGTACGTACACCTACATCTGTTTGTCTTTCATAGGTGGCTTTTCAAATCCTCATGGTACGACGAGTCTCTTCGTCCCGGCTTGTCCCATAATCGTGGAACAGCCTGTATGTAAATTGAGCATGCGGTAAAAGTAGCGACGAGCGAATTTACGGTGCTTCTTCTATCTCTGACTTCAATCTATTCCGTAGTATTTGCTCGGAGACATGATCCCCTAGTTGTTTTGAGCAATTTACACGGGCCTTCTTGCAATAAACACTAGTTTGCACGGCGCTGTCGGTGGATTTCTGTGAACTGGCTCGCAACGGGCAAGCGGGTGACCAGAGGGGAAGGGAGAAAGCGCTCTTGTGCTCGTTACTTCGAGTTCGAGATCATAATGGCCCTTCTTGTTAAATTGTGCATCAGCCAAGTAATTTACGTTGATTGCTCGTCGCGACGCGTATTCAGCTCTCCCTCTCTCTCTCTCTCTCTCTCTCTCTCTCTCCGGCTCTCTATCGCTTTCCTTCGTCCCTTTCTACTTTTCTCCTGCACGCTCTCTCACCGTACACGTAACTTTTCCCGTCAGAGTCATGTACGCGCGGTTTATCGATCGTCGATCTTTTTGATCACACCTACATCCTCGGATAGCGATCGGTCTTCGTTTCGAACCAAGCTGTATCCCGAGGGAGAACCTCCCCTTTACGCTTCCCCTTCCGCCACTTTCGTCGCACGATTCGAACTTGGACTTTCTTGATTTAATTCGGTGCATTGTGTCGCACCCTTTAGTCACGTTCAATCTACACCATCGGCAGGCTTATCGCGATTCAGTTTATTTCGTTGATCTGTTGACCGGGGATGATGTAGCCAGTTTATTTGGAAATATGTCCCCTTCGGATAAATCGAGTTAATGCATTAATACATTTCCTATGTTTAAAACGCGATAATTTCCCTCTTCTTTTAAATTCCCCCGTTGTTTTTTTTTAAATGCACAGGGGTGGTCTCTAGTCGACCGATAACTCACTTACAGATTGATTACAGAACCACGTGGGGTGCGTTGGGAATGAATCGGAAATGACAGGTTCCAGTCCGGCATGAATTTTTAAACAAGGAGTGTAATCGATAAATAAAGAGAAGAAGAGGGAAGAATTAAATTGCGGAGTTGTACAGAGGCGTCATTCTCGATCCCGCGTATAAACTGTTAACGATGCGTAGGATGATTTCAGACTTTTAAATGCATCGTAAATATCGGAAAAGTGTAATTTGAAAATAACTCAGTGATACCTACATGATATGGGCGTGCAATTTCAAAGTTAATAATTAATGCCGTGGACCAATCAAGTAACAGCTGCTGTACGATATCCATTTAGCAAATGTTTTATAAAAATGGGGAAATCAGGTTCTCGGACACCAATTAGCTAAGCTCGGTTAACTTTTTTTTTCTCCTGAATTGTGAACAATTTGTAATAACGCATATTCGCTACTCCACGCGTGTACCAGCTGAATCTTACATCCTATTCAGCGTGCAAGTCCAGGAAAAGCTGTTTCACGAATGCCGTAATCGTTCCCATTCTATAAACGGAGCTTCATCGCGCTCATCCTTCGCTTAACCAGACTTCGGGAAGAAAAGCGATGGTTTCGAATATCTTGTTGCAAGCGGGAAGAGTCAAATGAAGCAGGAATAAGTTCTTTGTAACAGCCTTTCCCGCGCGCAGCTAAGTCGGCAGAACCAACCCCCTGCGAAGAATGTTCGGCCTTCAAAAACAGAGAAGGAACGCGACCAGTACTGGCGCGTGGTTCATAGCGGGCCATTTAACGGTCTTTGCAAAATTGAGTCATCACGTGGTTCGCCTGGAATCTCGAATATTTTCCTCCCGATGCTTCAGAGTTCTCCGCACCTCCCCCTTCCTTTTTCCTCCCTCGTCATCCCTCTACCCTCTCTCACTCTCTCCGCCTCTGCTCTCTCCCCCCGTCTCCTTCAGTCGTCGTTGCAGCGTGCTATTCGCGCACAACCACCCCCGCCTGTTCCGAGAAGCCTCGAGGATCTTCGAGTTTGCCCCGAGAAATCGTAAACGAAACCGAACACCCCTGCTGCTTAAAAGTGTTTCGCCCTCGCGCGAATTCGATACGAGCTAGATATTAAATGGATGGTCGTGACTATTTAACATAGCTTCTCTGTAATATAGAATCTTCAAGGATTGGCATAATTCAGTGGTGGATAGATTTAGGGTTCAAGTAATGTGTGAAGCTGTCATAAGCGAAGGGGGAAAACTGGCAATGTCCATTTTTTGCGATTTTGTGATTTAGAGCACGTTCTGTTGGTGGCAACTGGGACTACAAAACTGTCGAATTACAATGGGTTATAAAGTTCAAATACTCCACAGTAAAATTAGAAATTATTTAAGAAGAAAGTTATATAAGAAAATTGAATTCATCGAACCTTATTTCTTTACTGGTGGACTAAACTAGTCAAACTTAATTTTCTCGATAAAGCTGTTTTGTGACATTCCCTGTTTCTTCCCCTTACTCTCCAAGTTATTTGGCTAAACTTTACCAGCGTATTTCACTAATTATGTTGCTAAAATAGCGTCGTGTAAACAGGGATTTGTGAATGCTTGCTTTTTGAGTCATAGCATTTTGATGTCGTACGTTAGGACCTTTTCACGCGAGACAATGTTGTGCTTGGTGATTTGTAGTTTGAATATATTCACATGGTAAAGAAAAGCTCGTGTAAAAAAAAAGTGGAGCAAACTAGGATATATGTAAGTATGTTCTAAATACCAATCTCTCGTTTTTTGGATTCCAAAACTCCCTGGATTTGATATATCAAGTCATAACTTATCCCGAGAATTTCGAGAATTGTTAAAAACGTAAATTACCTTATGAACAACTGAAAAATATAAAAATGGAATCCAAAAAACAGCCGGGATCCCGGGATTGAATTCCCTAATCGCGAATCACACAGCTGTTTCATATGAAAGGGTCCTCAGTGGAAAGAGAACAGTGGTGTCGATAGCGTAACGTAACAGTCGTAATAGTGTTTTCATTAGACACTCTTCTTAACATCTTGATATCATGGGTGAACGCTACTTAAGTTGTGACGCGATAGATGTGTACTTCGTGGGCGAGCGAATGGAAGTAGTAGAGGAGCTCAACGTATGCGTCGACAGATTTTTCCACTCCGACTTTGTCCAGCAGAATGTGCATTGGCAGCAGTTTGTATATCCTTTGCTAAGAATACATCCTCTTTTACAGCTTACACTATGCAGCTCGAGTATAGTTCAAACACGACGCACCTTAAAATACTACCTAAAACTAAAATACTGCTCAAAAGCTCGCTTTGAACACATCCTCTAACGTGCAACTTACAAAGCTTCAACTCTGCTTAAAAATTTGCAACTTCGCTTAAAAATGTCTGGCAATAGCTCCGTCAGGTAGAGCCATTGACTTTTATCGCCATTTTCTTTTATAAGAAATCACGCACGACGTATGGAAACTTTTTTACCCACTTGTACATCGGAGTGGCTTGATTCTGATTACCAAACGTTATTTCTATTACGACACGTCTGATGTCGTTTGGCGCCGGTTTTACGGGCACGGTCGTAAAGTCTTAACAGCTATGAAATCTAAACGACGATAAGCTGCCACATAGAATGCCATTTGCTCGATTCAATCGGCTAGAAATCAATTCATCGTTCCCCCCTCTCTCTCTCTTCCTTTCTCCTTTTCCTTAGTTCCTACTCCTTAGATTATATTCGCGATTGAATGTCGCTTGTCATTTCCTGTTGGATTGTACCTGTTGAGATCGCATCTGCCTCGAGTATTTTTCATCCATCCAACCGCATCGAGCCGCCTTCGACCAGGGGCAACTTTACAGTCTTCTTAAACGACGGAATAAATCGTTAAAAGTCGCAATGGCCCCAGTTTGGCTGCTGTTCAAAATCGTTGATCCTAAATAAAATTCCCTTGGCGAGAAATGTGCATACTTGTACATCTATCCTGTGAATTTTCATTAATCTTCACCAACTGAGAGTAGAAGTGTTTGAAATTGACCTTTCATGATTTGGTTGAGCTTTGGAATTACTTAGGTGGACCTCTTGCCATGGAAATTGTCTTTTAGAGCTACTTGTTACATTTTCCGCGAGGGAAATTTTGAAACGACTTCCCTGCCTCTATATTTTGTACAAGTCTCTCATGGATGTTGCCGTGGAAGGATATCAAAAATAAAAATACAAGACTACAATAAATAAAGTTAGAATTATATTGTATCATCTTATATCCTACTGATTCTATCAAACCAACTGCTCCGGGATAACGATCAGCTGTTTTTTGTCCTGGAAACGTTTTAAACCTTTATACCTCATTCCTGTTTGATTACACTGTTTGAAATATTCCAATTTCGATGGTAGTAGATAAAAACTACTTACAAGGGAAGATCCCTAACTCGAAAACTCAAAAAATTCTGAAACATTGTGAATACGTAGCGATTTCCTCCTGATTACAACGCAATTTTTGTGTGCTGCCCAAATTCACTCGAAGGGGGTTAAATTAACCCCTGAAAATTCGGCTATTTTCCGATTTTGTCTTATAACTCGCGAACTGTAAGAGATAGAAAAAAAGTTTCAAGACAAAAGTTACTTCTTTTAATTCGATCTAGCATTTGGTAAAAAAATTTTACAGTTCACGATTTATAACACAAAATCAGAAAATAACCGGATTTTCAGGGGTCAATTTACACACCCTTAGAGTGAGTTTGGGCAGTAAACAAAAATTGCGTTGTAATCAGGAAGGTAATTCCCTACATATTCACAAAGTTTTAGAATCTTTTTAATTTTCGGCTTCGGGATGTTCCCTTGTTAGACTTTTCGAGGACCATGGCCATTTTGGTTCCCACAAAAGGCCAAACTGCAAGAAAGACAGTCAATAAATATCACTGAACCCCTTTTGTAGGATAATTCTATCCAGCACGAAGCGTAATTATAAAACTACATTTTCGTAGTGACCGAGAATCACATTGAGCGGTGCGAGCAGGATCGATGCTTCCGAAGAAGTTGAAAAAGCATATAATTGTTCCGAACGCATGCTCGCCGGTGGTGCGTAGGCGAAAATTTGTCAAAAGCTCCACCGCCATAGAGTACACATTCCGCTGCATAATAACGCGAACATGAAGCGTTTTCGCGGGGTAGAGAGAGAGAGAGGAAAAAAAAGAGGAAGTTCGCCCGCGGTGAAACAGCGCGCAAATGAAATCCTCCGCACAAAAGGCGCGGTCGAAATATGTGAAATTGTTTAATCACAGATTTATGTTTCCGGCAGGTCGACGGATTTTTTTTCGACGTTCCGGGCACGGCTCGATAGCCCTGCAACAACACCATTGTACATCCAGAGAAGAGCGCGAAGCGCCGCTCGATTCGGCCGGCCGATTGCCATTACGGGGTGGGGTTGGAAAAAGCGGTGTTCGGTCGACTTGCGTTATTAAATAAAAATCGGCCGAGCGAGCAAATGGAACGTGCTCATTGTCGGGCGGAGGCCCTCGCACATTTTCATCGGCCATCGAAAATTGAATGCACCGCGCGCTCGAATTAACTCAAGCTCGCGTGCCCCGTCACGCTCTTCGCCCCCTTCAAATTCAGCTCGATCGTCGAGCGACCGCGGTATTTTACATCTCTGTGACCGCCACAAGCCGGGCCATCTCCGACCCTTCTGTTTCTCCTTTCCACAGGTGTAGGTACATATTGTTGAAGGATAAAAGCTTTGCTCGTGTTCACAGGTGGGAGCACGAATTTAGAATATAACTGATCCATATTATGTATAGTACTGTGTTCAACGTGCCAACTACTCAAAGTTTTCTGAGAGATCGAGTTTAAACTTTTGTTATTCGTCACAGCTGGTAGTTGGGTCTGAGTGTCAGAATAAGGTCCATTTAGATAATTAGTGGTGGAAATGATTAAATTAGTAAGTGTGTGCACGTGCGTGGAATTACTTCATTTTCGTCACGGTTTCATTTTTACCTTTGCGAGCACGTATCGCGGGTTTGGCGAAAGCAAACCGCGAACTTAGTTTTCTGGAAAACTTTTCAGCTCCGCACCCTATGCATTTAACACGCGATTATACACGAGCTGTAGTAGTTGTACGATAAATTTAAAGCAAATTCATGCTCCGAACTTTGCGCACTTCCCGTGAGACTCATCGAAGGGTTTGCACGAGTGTCGTCTAATAGCTATATATTTTCAAAATGTGCTATTCGTCAGCTTACTCACTTTTCTTTCAATGCCATTTGACTGAGAACAAATTTGGGGATGAGGGTAAACCGTGGAGGCAATTATAAATTCCCAAATTTACGTGCAGCAAGGAAGTATTCGGAGTTACTCATAAGGGAAGCTCCCCAACCAGGCAATTCGAAAAATTATGAAACTTTGGGGATATGTAGAGAATGTATAGGGAATTTATGAAATTCACTCTAAGAGGGTGAAATTGACGCCTGAAAATCCGGCTATTTTCCGATTTTCTGTTGTAACTCGCGAAGCGTAAGTTATTTCTTTTAATTAGGACTATCATTTGGTGACTTATAGTTCTTACAGTTCGTAAATTATAACAGAAAATCGGATAATAGCCGGATTTTCAGGCGTCAATTCCACCCCTTTAGAGTGAACTTGGACAGCGGAAAAAATTGCGTAATACGTATCTATATATCCTTTACATATCCCCAAAGTTTCATAATTTTTTGAATTTCTGGGTTGGAGATCTTCGCTTGTTAGTTGCTTCAAGGGTAGGTACCTACTTAATTTTCTAACTTTGGAGCGCAACGATGAATCGTCTCTACTGGAATAAGACCGAGGCTATTAATTATACCCCATGGATGATTGGTTTGAAATGATTCATCAGCCCCTTCGAAGAAATGCGGGGAGTCTATTTTGCCAGTGGTGTCGAAAGTTTGTTTGAGCTCGACCGGTCTGCTTCTCGTCAAGTGGAAGTTGCACAGGATAGCAAAGATGTTGGAATCTCCAGGCAGGGGATTGAATATTGTCTCCAGGTGATTCTACGCCACTGCTAGAGGCGTCATGTTTGCTTTGGTTCGCGTTTATAGACACGCAATTTATTGGGACAGTACAGAGGATGGACAAGAAACACGCAGTGTTTGGAAAATGAAGACTGGGAGCGGATCTTGAAGCGCGTCAGACTTACCCATCGTGTTCTGCTAAAGCTCACCAACATTACTGCCCAGTCTTTGACCTTCGCAATTATACATAGATTGAGCCCGCAATTTAGCTGGACGTTTCTAATCTCGTTTCAAATAAGAGAAGCTACTTTTGGGTCGGACTTAGTATGCGCATAGTTATATGGAACAGACGATACGTAAAATAATGTGTTAAACGCATGCAGCGCGTTTATTAAAAAGTTGGTGAAAACAGTTCTCAAAAGAAGTTGCGACAGTATTTGTAAATGTTTGTTATTTTCTCCACATCTGGTTTAACCCGATCAAGCCCCACGAAGGGACGAATTGTATTCTGTACGAATTTCTGTAAAATTCTTATTGTAATTTCTGTAAAATTCTTATTGTAATTTCTGTAAAATTCTTATTGTAATTTCTGTAAAATTCTTATTGTAATTTCTGTAAAATTCTTATTGTAATTTCTGTAAAATTCTTATTGTAATTTCTGTAAAATTCTTATTGTAATTTCTGTAAAATCCTTATTGTAATTTCTGTAAAATTCTTATTGTAATTTCTGTAAAATTCTTATTGTAATTTCTATAAAAATTTTATTACAATAATTCTTATTACAGTAATTCTTATTACAATAATTCTTATTACAATAATTCCTATTACAATAATTCTTATTACGATAATTCTTATTACAATAATTCTTATTACAATAATTCTTATTACAATAAGAATTTTACAGAAATTCGTACGGAATAAAATTCGTCCCTTCGTGGGGTTAATCGGGTTAAACCAGATGTGGAGAAAATAACAAACATTTACAAATACTGTCGCAAAGTCTTTTGAGAACTTTTTTCACCAATTTGTTAATAAACGCGCTGCATGTGTTTAACACATTATTTCACGTATCGTGTGTTCTATACAACTATGCGGTGTTGTACATAACTCTCCCTACAGGGAGAATGATGAGAAAAAAGTAAAAAAAAAAAGTCAAGACCCAGCGAAATATTTTAATTGAATTGACGACTCACTTCGCGCACTTCGCTTGTAAGTCGAGCTCAGAATACCGGTGTCAGTTTCATCAGGTGTCTTCGAGACAAACAGTAGAATATTAGCTTAATCAAGCTTGACCGCTTACGAACGAATACTATCGGATATAAATTCTATAAAACATGTCAGTGCCGCGGAACTAAATACGTAGATCTCTAAAATTATTGACACCGCTCAGGGTTCCCCGCTTTTATTTAGCGCGATGCATGGATCCATCGGCGAGCAATACCTTCGAGTTACTGAAACGGACGTGATTTCTACTGTTACAGGCCGTAACGAGCTGATTGCCCGTTACATCAAACTGAGGACAGGCAAAACGAGAACGCGAAAGCAGGTCTCTTCGCACATACAAGTCCTCGCTAGGAGAAAACTTCGTGAAATCCAAGCGAAACTCAAAGTGGTGAGTATCCCCGCGTATTCTTCTTCGCTGTCTTTAGCGGAACGCGTTTATTCTTCTACGTTCACGTCTGCGAGCTTAAATAATAGCCAACTGCAAATAAACGGCGAGGTTTGGAAACGATAAAAGAAAATAAAAATCATCATCTGGTGTCAGTGCCGGTGATATAACTTGGGATTGAGTTTAATGAAAGAGAAATATGGCCGTTCGACGTACGCGATATTTTCGCTCTTTCTCTTTTGTCCTCGAATATTTTTTGTTTTTTAATTCTCCCCCCCGCGAATTCCGAATTGCCCGGGATTTAATTGTCAAAAGAGAATTCGTTCGATGAAGAGCGACGCGGGGAGGTTTGTAACGGAATAAATCACGCGTAAAAATGAACCCGGGCCCCGTTTAATCAACAGCTGAATTATTAAAGCGATTTGGGAACAATTGCGTGGCTGTTAATAAATCACAGCACGGTGCATTCACCGCCGCGCCGATGCGAGCCGACATAGAGGCAGACGGAAAACGAGGGTGCATTGTTTATACAAGCTCGGCCAATAGTCGGCCCCTGGAAATAAAAAGAAGCAAAACGAGCGCGCGAATTAAGCAGTCCAAGAGTGCTTCGTGTAATTAATAAATATTCACGCGTTACGAATCACCATGCTGGTCTATTTCCCATTCCCACGGACAATTTTGCAACGATACAACGATGTTTAAAATTCAGGGGAACTCATAGGGAATGTAGATTCGTGGTAACTATTTTTCTAAAATAGCGAGAGTCCCTTCAAATCAATCTAACATTAATCCTTTGAGTGGACTTCACGTACCCAATGATTCCATCCTTTTCTCCCGCATTTTTTTTTTCACTTTCACGCCGAGGTGGCACAGACTGTCCACGACCAATTAGAACGTAGATTTCATCAGCTTATAGGTGAATTTATAACATCTCCAGAAACAAGATAATTCTACTTGCACGAAATATTGGTACTCTTCACTTTATGATAGGAGATACATCAGACAATAGTTTTCCTGCAAGTAGCAAATGCACGACAAGGTTTACCAGAATTCAGAAGGTACTCCGAAGTCCCCATTGTCAGGGAAATAGTTTAAATAAAAAAACGAAATTCGTAGTGGTTTCTAAATGAAGGAGAAAATTTTGGAACCCAGAAAGTAATATTTCCATTCTCCTTGATAACTGTTCGATGTTGGCACAAACTAGTCCCGACTACTTAATGCAGTCAGATTTTTGAAACTTTTTACTTATGAAATGAAAGCTAAAGACTGTATTTTCCTATAAATATAGTTTACAAAACAAAAGTTGAAATCTTTTCTAAAATATACAGAAAAATTTGCAATTGTGGCGCAAAATGGCCCCGGGTGACGATACCTACATCTTATTTCCGCGGAACCAATAAAAACTAAAATTAAAACAGAATTATTAAATTGGTGGCCCAAAAAGACGGCGATTATTTCAAGAAAATTCGGTCGTGTCTGTGCGCTACTAAAAATCCGCGACTTTTTAATTTTTTGTATGAAAATCTCGAATATTTTCGGACCATATCAGAGGTTTATCAGGAGATGGCACATGTTTTACATATCCTGTAATTTTTTCAAGTCGATCTGATCCTCCGTTCATTCGCAACTAGCCGAAAACCAAGAGAAAAAAGGAATAAAAAAAAACACATTTAAAGTTTCCGGGCAAACGCAACGCTATAAGTTACTGCTTGACCTTTCTAGCTGCCAAATCAACAATTTTGCGAATTTTAATACAAACCAAGCGGCATTTTATTCAGAAAAGATAGTACTTTCGAAAAATGCAATAAAAAATCGGTTTTTCGACTGCCTAGTCCCCTTACGCGTCTTCTGTGCCAGAGCGTTCTATTAGGCGTGGGGATGCCAGAGAAAAAGTGGCGAGGTCGGAAAAAGTGTATGTTTCGTTGAATCGTAAAATTGTAAGAAACGACGCGCGATGCAGTCTTTAACAGCGACGCGTCCCAATTGTTCCGTACGATCGTAAGAGGTGCACCTCTGAGCCAGTTATGAAACGTCACGCGTACCGAAGTTCACCCACGAATCCAGGAAAGGGCCCCCGTCGCAGGAATCGCGCTTTCAGGCATATCGCCGACTGCAATTGCACTGACTGCGTCTGCTACTGCAGTGGCCGCATACCGTGGGCATTATTCAGAGAACCAGCCGGTGTACGGACAGTCCGGTGTGACGTAATTTTCTGGTTTCCGCGTTTCACGCGGCGGCGAGCACCACCGCGGCCCTGCTTGCCCGCCCGGATCCTACGATTTATTCCGCGAGAAAAGAATTTTTAGGCACGCTGTTTACGTTTCCTGTGGTCGCGCCTTATTTAATTTCTACGCGGCCCCCCTGCCCATTAAAGACCATTCGCGGCGAACCGTACCGCGGCCGTATTTTTTCACAGTTCGTATCAAACTTTCGCGAGGCTGCGGGCCACGGCACCGCCGACTTCCGTGGAACGCGTGGCAACGACTTTCAGACGATCGTATTCGGGGATATCGACGCCACGTAGGTATGTACTGTGAAAATGGGAATATTTGCGGTTCAATTTGACAAACACTCGGTCTTCAATACGGGGCCCTTCGGGAGCCCTTCTTGAGAATAGATAATGTGATACGGTGTAGGTAGGGGAGACCGGGGCAAAGTCGGGACCTTAAGAATAAAATCACATAACTTTGACATTATTAAGTAAAAAAGAAATTGTAATTGGGATTTATTAGAATAAACTCTTTTTTCAAATAATAGTACATATCTATTTTCTTTTTTTAATACAAGGAAAAATACAAAAAAATAATGTTTTAAAATATGAACCGTACCATACTAACAAGGGAACATTCCGAACCCGGAAATTCAAAAAATTCCAAAACTTTGTGAATACGTAGGGGATTTTCTCCTGATTATAACGCAACTTTTGTTTGCTGCCCAAATTCTCTCTAAGGGGGTGTAATTGACCCCCGACAATCCGGTTATTTTCCGATTTTGTGTTAGAACTCGTGAACTGCAAAATAATTTGTTTACCAAATGTTTGATCTAATTAAAAGAAGTAATTTTCTAAATATTACGAATTATCAACAATACCATGGCGAAGTAAAAACAAACCTTTTAATTATTTACACTTTAATATGCAACAATTATTAACGTAATTCACACCAACAAGTATCTACCTGAACACTGTCAAAAGTGTTTGAAGTTCCTTAGTGATCGGAAATTAGATCAGAGCCCTCAAAAACACACAAGCCGATATAACCTTAATAAGCTCGCTTGTAACACGATCATCTTTTGTTGATGAAATAATGTACATCATGGCAATACGTCGCTGCAACATCGCGGGAAAATTTGAGGCAGTGTACAAAATAAGAGCACGACCCGGTTTTACCCAGGTACATACCCGGTTTTGTCCGAGCTTCCCCTATGTAGATTTGTATTAGTTTCAGTTTTCAGTATTTTTGGTTAGTTTATGATAATCGAGTTACGTGAGTTTTGTTATAGGTTGATGATTTCTGTTTAATTTCTTACGCCTCTGGGTAAAGAGATAATGTGAACATATTTTGTATGGTTGAGACTTCAATGATATGCTTAAAAGATTATGTTCTTGTCTAATATATGCAGTTGTCCTTCCTATCTATCAAGAAACATTGCGAATTCGGGATATGAAAATTGTGGCACGTCTACGAAGCTAACTTGATGCGTAAAAGAAAGTACAATTATCCTGCTACTGATACGAAGGGTAAGGGGAAAAACTGGGAATGTCCATTTTTCGTGATATTCAGATTTATAGCATATTTTGTTGGTGGTAACTGGGACTACAGAACTGTCGACTCACAAAGGGTTGTAAAGTTCAAACACCCCCGTAAGATAACGTTAACGATTTGGTATGGCCTACTGGTTAAAAATAGGAAATGTCTACTCTACACTGGAACAAAATACGGAATGTCCCCACTCTTTGCCTGAGCATAAGCTTCTGTCGTGAAGGTAAAGAAAGAAATTATTTAAGAAGAAAATTATATAAGAAAATTAAATTCATTGAACCTTGTTTCTTTACTGGTGGACTAAACTATTAAAACTTAATTTTCTCCATAAAGCTGTTTCGTGACATTTCAAGTTTTCCCCTTACCCTTTCATATGTAGATCCTCCCCTATTTTAGATTACCTACTGCAGTCATCTGCTTTAGTAATGAATATTACCTTCAGTCGCCTTTAAGGTACTGTTTTAATTCATCGATGTATTGAAAACACTTGTTATCCCTATAAACGATTAGCAGAAACTGCCCCCAACAATTCCCAATGATATTTAATTCGGGGGAGAACGCTGGCCAGTTGAAAGGTGGAACATTCTTGCGTGAAAGGTATTTCTTAACGACTCCAGCAGTATGGTCGGTGGCATTATCTCATTGGAATACGAAATTCGTCATAGTAATATGCATCGCACGCTTCGCAATATGTTTGCACATTAAATTAAAATAGCAGCTGCTATCACAATGAAATTGCTAATTCCTCCTTTCGTGTATGATGGTAATACTCATTTGAACTGTCAGGGCCATGGAAATGAAGTTCCCTTCGTCTGTAAATATGATTCCTTTCCATTTATTTCTCCAGTGCGCACGTTATTTTGCTTATGATGTTTTATTACCGACAGTTTCCTTTCAAGTTCCTTGGCTTTAATATATTCAGATTACTAACGTATTAAAATTTCTTCTGAGCAACGTCAGAATTCTGCGAATTTCCTCTTCGATTAATTAATTTCCACGTTTCATCTGTCTCAAATATTTCTAATGGACCGCTAATGTATCTACACAGATTAAAGCGTAGATAGACACTAATTCTAAGAACATTGTAAGGAAAGTTTAAGTGTGTTGCCATTTCGCCGTCCCTAATTCGTGATTTCTTTTAACAGATGCAAAGGACAACTGCAGTGCTCCAGCTTGCGAGTGCATATTATACCACTGCGACGTAATATTTGCATACAATCCACTGAATTTAGGGAATCCCGAGCATATCACTAAAAAAATATCCACCACTTTGTCCAACAGCGTAACATACTAACGTTCAGCATTGATTTGTATCATGGACCAGAACTAATTATCCTGAAAAAAGAATTCGGAACATGAATCCTTCAACTTCAGAAAGTTACAGCATCGTTGCTAATTGCGTGTAGAACCTAGAAAAGGCTGTACAGAGCCGTGGACAATAGAAATCGTTTCCTTGACTATTTAGCTATTCTCTCTTTTAATATATTCTGATAAACTTTTACCTGTGGCGGGCGCTGAGACACGTGTAAAACATTTACTCGATCAGCGCATCCCTTGGAATAAAACTCGACTAAAAATGTCCCAGCTGGTCCTAGTTACATCCGCCCACTTAGGGCACGCGTTTAATTGTAAGAGCGACAAACCGAGCCGCGCGTTTCGAAGAAATGGAAACTCTTCCCAGATAGGGCCGCGCAATCCGTTCACGAAATAATCCTGCCGGGTATTACCCTGTAATTGATTGTTGCGGTGTAAACGTAGCCCGATATCTGCTGATACCCAAAAACGACCGTGCGCCGTTTCAGAATGTCGATAAACATGTCCAGCCCGTTACCCGCCCAATCCTGCATTCCTCCCGTGTATTTGCGCGATGAAGGGCCTGCAGGCAGAGACAGCCGATACAGGAGGGATAGAGAGAACCAGGGACGCGGAAATTAAAAAAAAAAGAGGGGGAGGAAAAAGAGACAGAAAGGGAGCGAAAAAAAGGAGGGGGAGGAGTACGCGGGTAGCCTCCCTCTCAATTAACCGAATTGATTTTCCACTGCGGATTCAGGGCGGCTGCTGGCCGGTGAACAACGGTCCCGCGGAACGAAATGGATTTTTCGCGTGCGCCCCGGATTTCACGATAATCGTTTTTTAAATTCGAAAATTCGCCCGTCCGCGTCCTTTTTTAAATAAATCACGCTGCGCGAGAATAAAACCTGCCCGTGTGCCGCGCGCAAATACACGCTCGCCCCTGCCACCGCCTATTAAGCCCGAACAAATGCGCCTACGCTCCTTTGTCCGCGGGTACTCGGAAATGCACACGGCTAAACAATCTCACTTCACGCGGCCAGGTACGCGGGGGCACGTTTGGCTCTCACAAGGGAACATCCCGAACCCGGAAATTAAAAAAATTCCGAAACTTTGCGAATACGTAGGGGATTTCCTCCCGATTAGAACGCAATTTTTGTTCGCTGCCCAAATTCACTCGAAGGGGGTGGAATTAACCCCTGAAAATCTGGTTATTTTCTGATTTTGTGTTATAAATCGTGAACTGTAAAATATTTTTTTTTACCAAATTATAGATCTAATTAAAAGTAGTAACTTTTGTCTTGAAATTTTTTCCTATCTTTTACAGTTCGCGAGTTATAACACGAAATCGGAAAATTTACGAATTTTCAGGGGTTAATTTCACCCCCCTCGAGTGAATTTGGGCAGCAAACAAACATTGCGTTGTAATCAGGAGGAAATCCCCTACATATTCACGAAGTTTCAGAATTTTTTTAATTTTCGGCTTCGGGATCTTCCCTTGTCGGCAAAATTCAAGATAAGTACGAGTGTTGCCGCGTTGAATCGGCGGTTCCACGTGGAATTTAAACGCTTTCGTAGATAAAACGAAGGCATCGTCGCGTGAGATGCTGTTGTCATTTTTATAAGTTGCTGCGATGATGCTTTGCCAGAGCTTTTTAAATGTGCCCTTTTATGAAGAAACGGAATTAAGGTTCTCGAAATTTTTATCTTAATTTTGGTCGATTTTGCGGCGAAGATGCACCTGCAATTTTGCCTTTATCTCCTTCACAGTCGAAATGGAATTTCGTTTTATTGTTGAGCCGGGTTAATTTTTATTCGGTTAATGTTATTCATAGTAGACATTACGTTTTGTGTTAATAATATCGAACAAGAAGTTTCCCACGTGTCAGCAAAGAAGCAGCGAATATTAAATGATAGTCGATTATTTAATACAATAGTTTAATGTATGGTAACGAAAAATGCGGTGGGACATGCGTGCTTACATAGAGAAGTGAGCATCTTGAATTGGCACTAAATGTTGTTAGTTCAATCTGTTACATTAGATGAATAACCACACCAAAGTGAAACATAACACTTTCACTGAACTTGGCGTCTATCAGCATTCTTAACTCGATTGTATAACAAAACTATGCTGCTTACATATTCACAAATCATACTAAATGGCTCGATACAGTAGCACAAATGTCACGCGTCTGATTATTTCGTCAAACGACTGCGGTTTTATTACTGCTTCTTTATTTTACTGGCCAGCTTAAATGACTTCGGACTAAAGAATGCGGCAATATTCGTGTCTAAACGAGTAATTTCCTAAATGCGTACTAAAGCTAAGGACTTGAACAGGGTTAATTAACTCAATACTTCTCTGACAGGACACGTAATTAAGCACCTCTTTACGCACAGACTGCTTACTCGGTACAATAAAAACGTCTACAAATAAATCCTAAATTGCACATTATTGTTTTCCATTACTTCTTACTCTCTCGCATCTGTCTTATCGATATATCGCCTGTACGCGTGCATTCCACTTAGTAATTGTATTCCAAATATTAATGTTCGATCCTCGATGGAATATTTTTTAAAAGTCACCCAGAATTCTTTGACTTTCTCTTGCACACTGCACACGCGCCAAACGTCTGAGATACTAAATTTAAGAATAACATCAATCCTCTATCAGCGGGCTCGCGCGTGCCTTCGAAATGAATCGCTTTATCGGGGCAATTGCTCTTCCGCGCGGAAAATTCCATGGAAACGTAACGATTCAGTTTTTGCGCTATGAAAGGGGTCAGAGACGGTGGGCCAGAGTTCACAGTTTTTCGATGCACGCAATGACCGAAACCCCTTTTATTGTTGGCATTGTTACGCAGCACGGTTCATTCCAAACAGCGGAGCTTGTAATAGGTCTTCCATCACGGATTTATGAACGAAATTGAAAAGCCCTGTAGCCAAGTGAGGGGTCGGGGCGCCGGGGGAGGCAGAGGGGGGCGGGACACACGCCAATTTCCCGAATATCACGCGAACGAACCGCTCGCTCGCTTCGTCAGCGATTTTCAGAGGGGTTGGGGGGTGGGAGGGGCAGGGAGGGGAGAGGGGGCGCTGATTAAAACGACGGTTTTCCGATAAAAGCGCAAAATTTCCGCGCATTTCGCGACCCAAAACCAAGCTTGTTTCTGCAATCAACTGCGTTGCCGTTTCTCAATAACGATCGATGACATCAACCACAGTGAAGCTAAAACAGCGACAGTGGCAGGGGGAATTCACCGCCGATAACGAAATTATGCAACGACGAGAAATCGCCTATCGATTTGATTCTATCTCCTCGGCCCAATCTGAACAGCAACGGCCCCATAGAGAATGAAATTCTGGCTCGGTTGTTTTCGAAATTCCTATTCTATTTCTCTCCATCGCGATTTCGCTTGGATACCTTAGTCTGATCCTTCTCCGTGTTCCGAGAGAGCCACTCTTCTTGGAAAGCTCGCTATAAGTACTTATTAACCCCGCACTGTTTGCATTAAGCAGTTGGGCGTCGCAAACGATTTTGCAAGTGAAACGTTGTGTTCGATTAAGAAATTATTCTTCTAAACGAATTTGAAATTCATAGCAGGGGAGATTTTCAATTACAGTAGCAGCCTCGAAACTTTAAATTTCTAAGATTAAATACTTCCACGGCATAAATTTTTTTAGAAATATTTACAGT
Organism: Andrena cerasifolii; assembly: GCF_050908995.1. Classification (NCBI taxonomy): domain Eukaryota; kingdom Metazoa; phylum Arthropoda; class Insecta; order Hymenoptera; family Andrenidae; genus Andrena; species Andrena cerasifolii. The sequence continues at coordinate 15,649,722 of NC_135123.1, forward strand.
TTTAAGACTAGGGGCGGTATTCTCAGTCGCTAGTTATTCTTAACCCTTAACTGGTATCCTGGGGTCGCTCGTGACCCCAAGTACCCAAAGTTCGATGTTGAATTTTCGGTTGTCTAAGTTGGTAAATTGAATTTCTAATTAATTTTATAATAATAGTTTAACTTTCTACGCTTCTATTATTTTCTACATTACCTAAGAGGAAAATATTCATAGTGGTTGCTCTAGTGTCGACTTTAAAAATTTCTGTGTCCTTTTTTATTTGGGGTCTGCCACGACCCCAGTATACCAGTCACGTTTGCCAAAAACAGTATACCAGTTAAGGGTTAAGCAAATGCTTAAGCACGCGGCATCCTCTGCTAACCTAGTAGCTAGTAAAGGATGCCGAATGCTGAAGCATTTGCTTAAGAATAATAAGAATACCGCCCTAGGTTAGCGGCAAAGTGGCAACTTCCCAATGTACGCACAGTGAAATCTGCTTTTCCGAAAATTAGGCGTTTCCAGTGATTAAAATAGATGTGAATACATTATGCAGGGCAAAGTTAATTGTATATTAAATTTACCTCTGCCGGGGGGTGTAGCCCTCGGTAGAGGTAATTGAGTCGAACACAAGTACGTTATTATTTTTCTGATTTTTTTTTATTGTTTTCCATGTCCTGGATTTCGACAAACAACTTCTGTGCGTCGTAAGCATGCGGATGCGACATAAACAGTTTTTCCGAAGACACCATTTGGTACGTCATGCGACTGAGGACACTTGAGTATCTTCGTATTCTAACGATCTGAATACATCGCGCTGTACAATAGCAGTTGAAAATGTTAATCAGGAGAGAATATATAATAAAAGTATCTAAGGATTCAAACAGAGATAGACCTCGTATTGAAACGATTAGTGCGATCCCAGAAATAATAGAAATAATATAAAGTAATAATTCTTCTTCCCAATAATATGAAAATGAAACTAAATTTCCGGGACTAAATCATAAAGTGTCTCGAGATATCCGAACAGAAAAATAATGCCCTATTTGAAACCAGAGACACAAAACGCCTGTAACCGAACGGAGGGATCATTTTGCAGCGGCTGAAAGACAATGAGCCCTGTGATTCTCACATTAATCACTAAACCGTGTATCCAGCGACACTCCATAAATACAGTACACCGTTTACACCTAATCTGTAAATATCCTGAAAGATTTCTAAAAATCGTCGTACAGAATTAAAGAACCGACGTCTAAAAATCCATGCGTTCCATTACTTCCTTTCTCCCGACGAATTAATCGAATCCCGGCTGAGCGAAGCAATACATAAGCAATTAATATCGTTCTGAAATCTGAGCGAAGCCAGCGGCGCTAGGCGTCGAGCGACGAATTCTATAGCGTACGAATAAGGTGTTGCGAAGGGATGAAGGGTATATGGGGAGGGGGTGGGTACTACCCGTTAAACGGCAACGCGTTGTAATCGGTTTGACGATTTGTTAGGATCATGCCGCCAAGGAGAAGGCGCTGCAGACAATGTCGAGCATGTCGAGCGCCCAGATAGTATCAGCTGGGAGTGCGATACACAACAAGATGCCCCCCGCCCTCGTGGGGCCCCTTGCCCTTCACGCTTCCACCCCTGTCTCCTATCCCGGAGCGGTAAGTCCCGATCACGGGAAACCCCTTGGAAACAAATTTTTTCAGCGGCCTGTGATTCTTTTCGAAGGAGCCACGAGCTTTTCGGGGTGAGACGACGAGACACGGCGTGCTTACGCAATTAGCCGGACACGGGAAGAGAGAAAGATCGCGCTGCCTCCGCGGGCAGACAGTGCTCCATGCTTGCGCGCCAGGCGAATTCTGCAGCACTCGCGAGGGTCTCTGTAATCTTACCTCGCTAAGCGGTGGGGAAATACGCGCTAGATCGGTTCACACGTTCCTGATCAGTTAGAGGACGAACGATCGGTGTCTCGTCGTCTCGAGGATGGAGACTTTGATCACTTGCACTCTACGGTTTTGGCTTCTTCTTTGAAGTTCGTATCTGTTTTTCTAACCGCTTCGCCCTGTAACCGTTTAATCCGCTTGCGAGGGGGTGGGGGGTTGGGGGGCGATCGCAATTGTGTGGTTTGTCGACTGACCCGATGTTCTGCCGTGCTACAACGACACGATCGATGGCACTTTGCTTTTGCAAGCCCGCCTCTCAAGCAGCGAAGAATGTTCCTATGGCTTTTAGCTTCGACGTTCGCCGCGGTGTCCATTGTTGGGTGTCAATTAATCTGCGAAGCGTCTCTGGACCCTGGACGACGACGAGAGTTTAAGAATCATTAATAACGGTTGAGCGAGTGCGAATTTCCTTGAATTTATCATTTTCAATCGACGCTTCCTTCTCGCGTTTTATTGCAATATAATATTCGAGCCGTTCGGGAGAAGTTTGCCTCTTCGAGAAGGGAAACGAACGTACTACTTGGATTTCCATCTTTCGATTTGTTCCTTTCATTTCTTCTCTCTCTCTCTCTCTGACACGCACGCACACGCTCTTTTTCCCCCTCACTTTTTACCTGCTTCTATTCGCCTTTCATCGGTTCTTACCTTCTCGTCCGCGCTGCACTTCGCGGCTGTCGTCCAGAGAAGAGGAAAGAGAAGCGGAGAAAAGGAAGCATTTCTGCGGCTTTGACTAGGGGCTCCATCTCTTTCTTTTCTGTCTCTTAATCATGGAAGCTTGCGCGGCAAAAACTAACCATCCTCACGAAACGAACCCCCCTGCTCTCTGCTGCTACGCCCGTGGGGGCCCTTGTTGTGTATTGTTCAATTTGTCCGTCGCTCTATCTTTTACATATGTATCACCTGGGCATAAATACACACGTGCATACACGTATTTTATATTTATATATATACATATACGTATTTTTTTTAATATAATTACACGTTGCGAGGCGTCGTTGTGGCTTACCAAACTGTCTTTCTCTCTTCACGTAATACGACTACTGTTATTTCCCTTCACTCATGTTCGTATCTTAATCTTTTTGTTGTTGTTGTTGTTGTATTTTCTTTCGCTCCATTCTAAAGCGTCACGATTGTTTCTCGCCCGAGGGCTCGATGGCTCGCGGAGGAAAATGAGGTCTCTTCCTTCGCACGATCGCCGCGGTTCCCCGTCTCGAAGTCTCCGCCATGCGCGGTCCCGAATCTCGGTGAACCAAGTCCTCATGGTCGAGCCAACGTTGCAGGGTACTCGCGAGCACGATCGAGCTGGAAGACACCTCATTTCTTCTTCCAACAAGACAGCAATCAGCGCGTTCGAAACTTTCGGCAAACACCTCGGGGTCCGATGGTGTTCGCGGGGAACGTCGCGTCCCGCGACGTTCTCCGTGTCCCGGAGAACAACCCTCGGCCGCCCGAGATGTAGTCCGAAGCGTTTGAGCGCGCGAACCGTTCGGCTCATCGACGTTGCAAAAAGAAAAACAGATATCGACGTTTCAGCAATTCTGGCAGCCGGGTCTGCAGCCGGGAACGTCCCAGGATGTCAAGCCGTTCTCGCAGTCGGCGTACACCGGCAAGCCAGCGACGGCGGTCTCGAGCGGTGACATGGTCCAGGCCCAACCACCCCCGCCCTGGGAAGGACGTGCCATTGCGACCCACAAGCTCAGGCTTGTAGAGTTCTCGGCCTACATGGACCAGCAGAGAGACCAGGATATTGTAAGTACATCCGCGCAAAGTGGGACATTTTTGGGGCGAAACGGGCGCTAATGAAGTGAGAGGTGATCCTACGACTCAGAATTAGGGATTGCAACTAACCGGTGAACCTCTTTATGGAATTTAAGCTTCATGTTCTGTAGAAGAAGTGATAGAGGCGAGGGGAATCCAGGTTGTTTGAACTTCCGTAAATAAAATCTTGTTTAATATCTGTCCGTTGAATCTGAAGGAGGTACATGCAACTAGATCGTACCATTGCTGGGTCGCTTTAGCTTCTTGGTAAAGGGTCAGGCGTGTTCGAGCAGCGCTCGAAGGAAACCTGAATTACCCCATTTGCTTGACTAATCGGAAGTCCCACTGTGACATTAATGAACGTTGGGATATGTTTTCTTGCTTCCAGTACCACAAACACCTGTTCGTCCACATAGGAGGATCCGCGACCTACGCGGATCCGTTACTAGAGGCTGTTGACGTCAGGCAGATATACGACAAATTCCCAGAGAAAAAGGGTGGCCTGAAGGAACTTTACGACAAAGGGCCGCAGGCAGCTTTCTTCCTCGTTAAATTCTGGGCTGATCTCAATACGAACATCCAGGACGAGGCTGGGGCCTTCTACGGCGTGACGAGCCAGTGAGTGATCGAAATCTTGCAATTTTGTGCCTAAGGTTCCGTGGGGTTTACCCGTTAATAATGTATATTCGCGCTCCTCGACAGGTACGAGAGCAACGAGAACATGACGATAACGTGTTCGACCAAAGTCTGCTCTTTTGGAAAACAGGTGGTGGAGAAAGTGGAAACGGAATACGCTAGGTTCGAGAATGGCAGGTTCGTCTATCGTATTAGCCGCTCGCCAATGTGCGAGTACATGATCAACTTCATACACAAATTGAAGCACCTGCCGGAAAAGTACATGATGAACAGCGTCCTCGAGAATTTCACCATTCTTCAGGTACGATGCATTCGTGTCACCGTACTCTTTCTCTTCAGACACTGTGGCGTTTTGTCGTCTGTCGTAACGGGCATATGCGTTATCTATCGGGTAGTTCTAGTCGTTTGCTGGTGGAGGAATTTTTACAATTCTTCTAGTTGCTTGTGAACTTTAGTAAGCGGTGACAGTGAATATATTGAGTGTATGGCGGCTAGCCGCAGCATATGCGGCCGATATATCCGCTCTCACCGCACATGGAGGTAATCATACGTGTATGATGCGTAGTACTCACGCCAGTTTTTAGTCTCTATCTTATAGATATATAATTATATGTTACGTTCTGTTATTACCACCCCCTGGCAGAGATTCATTGTAGCTAACAGTGTTTTCGAGGAACACATTATTTCTTCAAGCGTATTTGGTTTTAAATACAGCCTGCGTATATGTAAACAGATGTGTGAAAATAAATGGGGCAAAGGTGCATATCATTGGTTTGTTAGTGAAACTGAACTGAAGTCCTTATTTCTTAGTTTTCGGTAAATGCAAATTTAAAGTTCAATCTATTACGATAAATCAGATGATAATTGAAAACTATTGCAAACTGTTTTCCCATATGGATTTTTATTGATCTGTTGTTGTAGAAGACTTAGAAAGTAATGGCAGTCGTTAATCCGTGAGGATTTTAGGATGGAATGCTGGATTTAGTTAGTTTTACCAGCAAGCCATAAGGTTCCAATCACAGTTGGGCATTAAGTAAATAACAAATTATTTAGATAAGGGATCAAATAAAAGTTACTTTAACTTTAGATTATCTATTTGGTGAATAAAGTTAATTTTTTTATTCGTCGAGCGTTTCAACTTCAGCGCCGAATAAATTTTTCATCATTAACTTTAACTTTCACTTTAACTTTAACTGTAACTTTAACTGTAATTTTAACCGTAACTTTAACCATAACTAACTTTAATTTTAATTGTAACTTTAACTCTAACTTTAACTTTAATCGTAACTTTAACCGTAACTTAACTTTAACTTTAATTTTAATTTTAACTTTAACTTTAACTTTAACTTTAACTTTAATTTTAATTTTAACTTCAACTTTAACTTTATTCGACGTCAAATAATTCTCTGGCGCGCGTTCGAGCGAGAACTCGCTCTCTGGTTCCAATATAGCCCATCAAGATTCTATGTGTTTACAATATCTTTAGTGGCATTACTAAGTAGCGACGGCCATTTTCAAATTTAAATTTAGGGAGGAAAGATCGTTAGGCAACTTGGAGGTGTTAATTAGTAAGACAGTTATTCCGCAAAGATGACGATTCGGTCCAACAATTGGCCGAGTCGACTCTTCTTCTCTCGGTAGCTTTGAAATTGCATTCTGCAGAGTCGGTTCGATACAACAGAACTATATATAGTCAGTGCTCCTATAAATTAATTAACTACGGTGTTTTACCTTGGTTGCAGGTTGTTACGAACAGGGATACGCAGGAAACGTTGCTGTGCACGGCATACGTGTTCGAAGTGTCGACGTCTGAACACGGTGCGCAACATCACATATACAGATTGATCAAGGACTAGCCTGCTTGAACCTGCTCGCCATGCAGCCATCCACCCCCATCAGTGCCTACCATCACATAAAAAAATCATCCATACGCGCATACACACAGTCACACACAAGGTACATACATATTAACCCTTTCGAAGTGTCGTGGTTACCCTGTACAACCACGATCTATTCTTTTATCTCGTCTGATATTCATTTTAATCACAATACCATCAGTATCGGCAAAGAAATGATATTTATGAACAGCGAATGCAGTGCTTACACGTATTACGTATCGTAACATACGTATTTTGATTTTAATCGACTTGCACGTCAGAAAAGTGTACGTTACACGCCTTGGGTTTCCTTTTATTAATTGCAATTGACGAACGACCTTGAGGATTTGTCTTAAATATTCGCTTCAAAGGGTTAAGCGTGAATACATGATTGTAAACACGCTGGAATTATAAACATCCCACATCTACATTTAAAAGAGTTTCTATCGAAAGTGTTCCAATGTATGCGTCGAAGCGAAAGGTTTTAATAATGGTACCAAATCTTGTGAGCGCAAGTGCAATATGTTTCTTTTAACCACAGATATGAAACAAGCATTCGGTGAATAATTGCTATCCAAAATTCAAGATACGTTTAATTGCCATAAATCTGAATTAAATGGCACGCTTCAGTCAGCATTCGCGAACATTTTCCGCGAAACTTCTTAAAGAGAACGTGACACTCGCGCACACATACACACACATACACATTAGAAGTACTGGCCAGCCCGAGCTTGAGTTTGATTCGAAACTGAAAAAAAAAGTTGTAATAAGTAATTGGTACGCGTGTTTTAATATATCATGGAAAGGACTTCCTGCACGCACTGCAGGAAGTACGTTCCAGACTTTGGAATTGTAAATTTTATATTGAAACAGATATAATCGTATATATTTTATGAATATTCCGTCATTCACTTACAAACGATCGAAATCGTCGCGGTTTTAATAAAGAGATATAATTAAATTAAGTTAAAATTGACAATAAATTTGGTATGAGAATGCGTCGAGAATAGTATATGTACCAAGAAGAAAAGGGGAAAGAAAACGTAAAAAAAAAAAGAGGATAGAAGAAACAGACTCTGATCTCGGAAAGGCGTGGTACCAACATAATTTAGTATTATAGTTTTATTATTAAACTAGGAAATAGATCAGACAAGACATCCACACACAGATATACATATATTACATATAAAAATATATATGTTAAATATTAATGCAATGATTACAATTTACATTGTTATAAATGATCGTGTATAAAGTTATCTAAGTGATTTCTAAGTTTTAAACGAAATGGAAGTTTAATAGAGAGGTATGCCATTATGATTTCTTAAGTCTCCTTGGTTACATTATCATTATTATAATTTTTTTTTTTAATTATCAGCATCGAGCAAAGTCAAGAATAACATAGTAAACCATTACACACCTTTCCTTAAGCTTTTCGTTCTAGTACTGTTTTCGTTTTAGCTATATTTTGACTAACGGTAAGAATTTTCGCTGCAGAGCTTTTTAATTCTCAATGGTCAGATAAAAGAAAAAAAAAAAAGGAAGAAGAAGAAGATTGATCGCTTTTACGTATTTTTAAAAGGCAATCTTTTTAATACACCTACAGTTGTGCAAACCCACCCACTCTTAGGCAGCGACACTTAGATTAGAGGGATGTGTTTGTATCTCTTGTAATCACTTTATTTCGTACTATAAGATCTTTCTTTTCTATAGTTCTTATGCGAATGACTTTCTTACTTAGCGTACTTCGTTTTGTTTTTATCTTTCTACTACGCTCGTACAGCGATGCGTCTGATTACATTGATTGTACGCGCTAGATACGGATAGTATCCATCAAAGAGAGAGAGAGTCGAAGCAAGCGGCAGAGATCTCTGTCCTTAACGTTGGTAATACGATCTTGCAGCTTTCCGACCGTCGGATGTTAAAGTTCAAGAATGTAAGGTACACCTGTTACTTCGCCTTGATTGTTGTACCACTTTCATGACGGGCAACAACGTAATAGCGTGATTCCGTTACAGCTCTCTAAATTTCAGCATACTTTTACAGAGTTCGTGAGAATCTTGCTTGGTAATGTGTTTTCGTACTTAATATTGTATCATTTCGACGCCGAATACATGGACCACAAAAGTTTAACGCAGAGATTCTGTTTCATGATCACCGTGGCAATTATTTAAGAGAGTAGAGGACCATTGTCCTGCGATTCATTTTATTTAGTCACATCTCTCTCGCAGAAACTATATGTGTAAATGCACAGGAAACTTTTTACGTATTCTTTAATCTGATCAATTGTGTGTTCCAAAACAGTACTTGCCTACGCGGCAGTGACTACTAAGATATACAGGAAAGAATCATGTATACTTTAAGAAAATACTAGTAATACTTACTGTATTCTTACTTTAATTAACTTTTATGCAACAAGTGGCAATGTATTTTGATCTCTCTTTTAGTCAGAAATATGTCGCTTTTTATTTGGGGTGAGAATTGAATTTGCTAAGTGATCGACTGAATAACGAAGGAACTTATATTTAAAGGATAACATATGTGACTTTCGTTCGATAACTGGCAGCTTTCACGATTTTTACTTATTGTTACCTTTCGTTTTTTTTTTTTGTAATAATATTGTTTTTACGTATTATATACTATACATTGTAATTTTGCTAAATTGTGTGTATGTTAAGGTGGAATTGGAACCATCGAGATGTCCTCATGGAACGTTGTTTATCGAGCCATGTTACTCTTTGTTTTAATAATTACGATGTTCAGTGGT